>NW_028227271.1:77090000-77690000 GCF_978045245.1 Mus caroli
TTGATGCTGGTTAGCTGGAGCTAAGAAATTAGCGGTGATTAAGAAGAGACCAGCATCGTTGAGGTGACATCTTCTGGGAAGTGTTTTCTGAAAGCACAAAGAGGCTGTGTTCCAGAGATAGGCAAGGTTGTACTCCTTCTGCAGTGGGACTTGGTAATGTGTAAGGGTCACCCAGGTGGTACTGGTTTTGAAGGCATGAAGGGATCATGCAGAGCAGCTGAGGCTCGGCACTGTGAGAGGCCATGGAAGGCCATTGGTGAAGGTGCAGCCTCAGTTGTAATTGAAGGCCCAGGACTGAAGGGGTCATGCAGTGTTTTGGAGATGCCAGTACCATGAGATGACCACCAAGAGCAGCAGCAGCAGTGGAGTACAGGCATCTGGAGCCCAGAGGATGACGTGTGTGCTACAAAGGGCATGGCTGGAGAAGTGACCCAAGCCCTTGGAGGAGCCCAGAAGATCGTGAGTTGGATCCCAGACGTTGGACGGTTGGAGAATGATTTTTGCTTTGATTGTGACTGTGCCCTTTTTTCCCTCTTGAAGGAAGAAACTGTTTTAGTGGAGCCCACAGTTAAGAGACTTTTAATTGTAAAAAGACTTTGGATTTTAAAAGGATTGAAATTTTAAGAATATGTAAAGACTGTGGGACTTTTAAAGTTATTTAGATCTTGGGGATGAATAAGAATGTAAGGGTTGAGGCTTACTAGTGATGTGTTTGTGTGTCAAGTTGACAAGGGGTCAATTGTACTGGCTATTTTTGTGTCAACTTGACACAGCTGGAGTTATCACAGAGAAAGGAACTTCAGTTGAGGAAATGCCTCCATGAGATCCAACTGTAAGGCATTTTCTCAATTAGTGATCAAGGGGGAAAGGCCCCTTGTGGGTGGGACCATCCCTGGGCTGGTAGTCTTGGGTTCTATAAGAGAGTAGGCTGATCAAGCCAGGTGAGGCAAGCCAGTAAAGAACATCCCTCCATGGCCTCTGCATCAGCTCCTGCTCCCTGACCTGTTTGAGTTCCAGTCCTGACTTCCTTGGTGATGAACAGCAGTATGGAAGTGTAAGCTGAATAAACCCTTTCCTCCCCATCTTGCTTCTTGGTCATGATGTTTGTGCAGGAATAGAAACCCTGACTAAGACACTGGTCTAGACACCCAGAGGCCAGCTCTCCTTGGAGGAGGTGTGGAACATCTTCAGTTACCCCCTCGGAGGTCCTAGGAAGCTAAACATCATTTACCATATTTTCCATGATGGCACCGGATGGGAACTGTCCCAGGGACTTAATGCTTTTGTAATTCTTGCTCTCTCACATGCTATATGCATCGTCAGATAAAAGACATCAGGCCAAATGCCGCTGCTGCAATGTGCAGTTCATAACATTCTTCACAGTAGAATGTTTTCCGCTGAGACATAAACATATCATACATGTACCTTTTCAGCAGTCTTTGTGTGTATAGCTGAGTATGGCACTGAATATACCCACAATGCCCTGCAGCCATCAGTAACTACTTTCCCCAAGTAGAACTTTGCACTGATTGCATGTCAGCTCCCCATTTCACTTCTATGGCTAGATTTTCCTGGAGTCACTTTAGTTCTTTGTCAATTTCAAGATGTTGGCCCTTGGCCTGTCAAGATTGCAATGTTTGCTAGAATTCTGATAAGTCAGTTTTGAGAGAACTCTTTACTCTCAATATCTGAGCCCCCCCCCCCCTGAGAATCTGATAAAATTCTTTATCTGCACCCCACCACCCTCTAGGTGATATCTGGTTACTGTGGTCTGACCTTAGCTAGAATCATGCTGAGTCAGCTGAGAATCCCTTCCGACTCCCGGTCTCTTCCAAGTAATTTCCTAGTTACTGCCTTGTAACCCACTCCACGGCTGGAAGCTTCCTCTTCATCTTGGTGGCCATAAAATTGAGTTTCAGTTTTATGCTAAAGTTTCTTTCTTTCTGTCATAATGTTCGTGACTAGACACAATTTTTACTGTTCTAATTATTGTTAACCTCTGATTTTTAATAACTCCAGTTTCGGAAAACCTTTATTATTTCTGCCTTCGTGAATTTTTCTGTTTCTAGGGACCACACTGTTTCTTTCCATTCCAACTACTATAATAAAATATTACAAACCAGGAGGCTTATTAACATCAGAAAAATTACTTTTCATAGTACTAGAGGCTAAGTATTGAAGATGAATGTTTGGAATCCCTAAGGTGTGTTTCTGGGTTCATTTATGGGATATTTTCTTTGTCCTCCTATGGGAGAAAAAGGCAACATAGCGTGTCACCTTTAGATAGGTTCTAATTCCATATGTAAAAGCCCTTCCACTCATGATCTCCTAAAGACTGTTCTTGATGCTATCGCACGAGTGGCTTCTTTTTCAATGCTGGGACTGGACCTAGAATCTCATGTATTTAATCCTCATTAAATTAAAGTCCATGCCTTTAATCCTTGCACTTAGGAGGCAGAGACAGGAAGATACCTGAGTCCTGGGACATCCTGATCTACAAAGTGAGTTCTGGGACAGCCAGGCCTACACAGAAAAACCCTATCTCAAAAACTATCTATCCATTCAACCAACCAACCAACCAAAGAAACAAACAAAAACATGAGATAATTTCAAAGCTTGATTATGGTGTTCTGAAGGAGAATGGCCCCATAGGCTTTCATATTTGAATGTTTGGTATGCAGTTGGTGGAACTGTTTGGGAAGGACTAGGAGGTGTGGCTTTATTGAGAAGCTAGATCACTAGGGCTGGACTTTGACATTTCAAAAGCCTCTGCCATTTCCAGTTAGCTCCCTCTGCCTAGTGCTTATGCATCAGATGTAAGGTCTCAACAACTCAAAAGGAGATTTCCTGGGCCTGGTACTGGGGTCTTTGTTAGCCTATGGTTCTTGTGAGGATCTCTGTCAGCCCAAGGGAAACCACTATATCTATATCTATATATGCATGTATGTTTATAAACTTATATGTATTGTGGATAATTTCAGGTAAATACAAAATAATATAATATAATATCAATTCTACTGACCCAGTGAACATGGACCATCTTTTTTCTTTCTAGTGTATTTCTCAATCTCTTTCTTCAGAGGCTTGAAGTTTTCATTGAAGAAGTCTTTCACCTCCTGGGTTAAGTTTATTCCGAGATATTTAAGATATTTGATGCTATTGTAGATGGAAGGATGTCCATGAAAACTTCTTCAGTGTGTTTGTTGTTGATGTACAGGAAGGATGCTGAGTTTTACAGGTTGATATTGCACTCTGCCACTTTGTCAAAATGGTTGATTTTTTTTTTCTAGGCATCATCTCATGAAGTTTTTTAGGCTATCTTATGTATAGGACCATGTCATCTGCAGATTGGAATAATTTGTCTTCTTTTCCTACTTACATTCCTTCATTTTCTTCTTTTGTATTATCGCATCAGTTAATGCTTCCACAGGACACCACAAATGGACACAATGCAAAGATCAACAGATCGTGGGGAAGCCAAGATCTAACGGATACATCTATATCATAGCTAGTGCATCTGTGGTTCAGGGATTATTGTGGAAGAAGGGCAAAAATATTGTAATAGCCAGAATATAAATAAATCTTTTGTGGAACTCTCTCTGCTAGAAATGGCTGCATAAGCAAAACTCGAACAATGGTAATATCATTGTGGAAGGGAAAACATTCTCTGTTCCACCTCTGGTAAAAGAACTACAGGTAACTAATGACTGCTGGGAGATGAATAATTAGCCTCCCCCATGGATAAAATGCTTATTGGTTGTCCAATGCAGAATAGTCAGCACTGAAATCATATAAACACAAACAACAAAAGTGGACTCAGGAATAAGGAGTGAAGAACTGATGTCTTCAGCTACCACTACAGGTCATCGTTGTCCTGTTTGCTCTGTGTAATTTGGCCTCTTCTCTCCAACAGTCAGAGTGTTCCATTGTGAATAAAGGTGGATCATCAGCCCCAGAGAAGCCTTGACATGTCCCACCAGCCAGTGGCATTCACTTCACCTGACAACTCATTGGAATGCCAAATTCCAGTTTATCCCAGAACTACTAAATATGAGTCCATGTTAGTCCAGGAAGGCTTTCCAGCAAGTCATTGCATTTCATGTTCAGCTTTTTGCAAAGGTTTAAAATATGTTCTGTGTTTTCATTAGCATAAGTTTCTCAATAGGATTATTTTTAAGGGCTGGCGAGATGGATGGCTCAGAGTTTGAGAGCACTGATTGTTCTTCCAGAGGACCTGGGTTCAATCCTCAGCACCCACAGAGTTGCTCACAGCTGTCTGTAACTCCAGTTCCAGGGGATCTGATACCCTCCCACAGACATATATGTAGACAAGTCACCAATGCATATAAAAATAAAAAAATAATTAAAAAATATTTTTAATAGTTTGAAGACTTACAAGTTAAGTGGTCACATCTTTTCATTTCACTTTATAGAGAAATGAAAGTAGACTTCAAAGAGATTCATAATTGCAGAATGCTGGGCTCATAACTTCATCTGGGATGGTTTGAGTTAAAATAGAGTACCTTCAACATCATCATTTGGAGATGAGAAAAATAGCATCCGGGGATGTGAAGCTACTTATCTGAGTCAATGATATAAGCATTTGGAGAGACAAAACAAGACATAACAGATATCAGAACTGGAGTGGTTTTAGGCAAAGAGCTGCTCCTGTTCATACCATACCTTTTTGTTGATTGGCATGGTGACTCTTACTCTGCATCACCATCCTGGGTCATCATGGTATGATTTATGCTAATGGAATGGATGTTAGGTGTAGCAGTATCAGAGGGACCATGACAGATGCATACTAGCTTTTATAGTTGCATGTAAGTGATGTGGGCCACTTTTTCTCATGTCATTGACTACAATAACTCATATGACTATGGCTGAGAACAGGACTACAATAAAAATGTAGTGTCCTTGCAAATATTCATCAAGGAACTGACCTTTGCTGTTTCTTCGTGTAAATGTATTTCTTCATGAGAAGAGGCAGTACAGCTCAATTATAAAGCCCTTGCCTTGTGAGTACAAAGCCCTAGCTTCCACTCCCACATCCACTCATATTTAGTCATATGAACACACGTGCGAGCACACGCGCGCGCGCGCGCGCGCGCACACACACACACACACACACGTTCCTTTCATGGTTGAAACATTTGAAAACTATCATATATCATATCATATCATATCATATCATATCATATCATATCATCTTTCATGGTTGAAACATGAATCCTATTGAGTGAGGATCATTTGTCATTCAAAGCGTTGCTATGGAGAGTGAACGCACTCTACTCTTCACGGGAGACACTACCTGCTTGAGGCGACTCTTTAGCACTGTTGAATAATCCTCAAATAATAATAATCCTCAAGTAGAAATGAAATGGATAAAGAACAGCATTGTCTATCAGTAGAGGATTATTGAATATGAATATAGCAGGGTGTGGAGCAGTGAACGCAAAGAGCAAATCTAATATGAAAACTAATCAGAGCCTTCAGTGGACTGGGAGAAGATGGAAGACCAAACACTGTTACAGCAGATTTCAAATGTTTTGCTATATGTATATTTCTATAGTTCTCTATTATTTCTTCTGTAAACAGTCCTTGAATGTGAAAGCTCTTTTCCTTTCTAACGTTTCTCTTTGCATGGTCATATTCAGAATAATGACTCCTTGGACAATGATATAGTCTTAGCATTAATTTTAGTTTCTGTGATAAAATACACCGATGAAAGCAATTTTTAAGGGGGAAAAGGTGTATTTGGCTAAGTTCTGGGTCACAATCCATCTTTTCAGGGAGGTCAAAGTGTCAGAACATGAATAACTAGTTATATTATGCCCACAGTTGAGAGCAAATAGCAATGAATTCATGCAAGAATGCGAGTGCTCAGCTGATTTATCAACGTTTAGACAGTTCAAGCTTCTCTGCCTAGGAAATGGAGCCCCTCACCTTGGGTGGGTGTCTCCACTTCAATGAAAGCAACCAAGACTCTTCCGCAGACATGCTTGTATAATCTAGACTACCTCTCATTGAGATTCCCTTCAGGGCATATCTAATGCGGTCATCTTGACAATTCCAAGCCACTGCCGGCATCTGTAAGAAAAGATGGCTGCAGGGGATTCAAGAGGACCTGGAAAATTCCTGCCTCTTCGAGTTATCACAGTTTTAATGCATTACAAACCCTTCTCGTTTCTGGTGACACTGCCCTATCAGTTGTCTGAGAACACAGGGCTTGTTTTTACATATGACTGTTAATAGTTTATCTATTTGCTATGTTTTTTAACTGTTAGGATGTAGTCTTTATATTTATAAGGAAGTTAATCGTAAAAGGGTACACTGTGTTATGCCAACAGCAAGCAGCCTCATACATTTGCATTAATTGTCTTTCCTATGCATCATCTTCTCTTGTACTAGATCTAATCTCATCTTTTGTTTACAATGATTGAGAAGAAATAGGCTATGGGTGCTTGCTCTCTCTGTTCTCTCTGTGTGTTTATGTGTGTGTATATATACCATAGAGTTTCCATTTGTGCAAATATGTACTCTGTGATATTTACACAATGCATTTTCTAACAGATGACTCTGCTCAGATCTGCCCCCATTGTACTTGAGATGGGGTGGAGAAGATGTTTCTTTCATGGTCTTTTATTTTTTTCACTAGACTATTTTTATTTTATTCAAAATCAGTCATAGCACTGGGACCATCTGATGGCATGCTTCATTTTTGTCTTTTCATAAGTGACAAATTAGGCACTAGCCAGCTGTGTTTAGAGGATAGTAAAGAACAGAACAGGTACCATAGTTTTACCAACTCAACTGTACATAGGTTTAGTGAATTACTTATCCAGTGGACTTTGAATAACTACAGCAAGTCACACAAAGTTCTAGGCAGTAGAATACCTTGCATGCAAGTATTAACCAAGAAAACACCATTCCTCAAGACAAGGTACCTTTCAATATTTTTCAAATCCAGATCATTGTATAATTATATTTATAGTCTTTAGTCAGTGATTCAGAGACTCTTCTCACCTTGAAATAGGGTCTCATGTTGCTTAAGCTGGCCTTGAGCCAGCTGCATAGCCAAGAATTGCCGTGAACATATGATCCTTTGTCCTTCACCTCTCAAGTGCTGAGACTCTAAGAGTATATCACAACTCCTAGCTTTTGAATTGATTTCAAAAGTAACCCAAGCTTTAGAAAATTGGGCAAAGTGCCTAAGATCTAGGCTAATGATTCTATTTAATTTTTGTTTCATATAGTCTGATTATTAAGATAGATCTGAAGTAATTTATTAAGTTCGCATGATGTTAAAAAAAACTGAGAAAATGATCATAGTTGTTCTCCTCTGTAGCATCCTCGTCACAAGGTGATGCAAAAGCAACCTCTGACCCCTGTGATCTGCATTGTAAGAACAACAAATCAGAAAGTCATATGAGGCTTCAGTTCTCTGGAAAGTTTATAATAATGGCCATTTTAGTACTGGGGATTGAACCCGAGATTTTTCCCACATTAGGAAAATGCTCTACCCTTGAGCTACATTTCCAACTCAATCAAAACTGCTAATTTTATAAATGCATGCATTGTAGTATAAATAGACTGTGTCTCATAATGACTTTTAGGATATTGACAAAGCACAAAAACTGATAGGAGAAGGAGACACACTTCTCCTAACCTTAGCCATGGGTTTACCAAGCACCATGGGTTAAAATGCACCCATCGTATGTGTTTTATTATGCTGATATAAGAGGTATCTACACTCATAACGAACTTATTTAATTTTCATAGTATTGGGAGGTAGGTGCTATGACATTTCCCTTATTTCAGAAGCAAAAATATGTTTCAAAAGTCACAAAGCCTATATGAGATATGGACTCCAGTATCAGGTACCTCTGGCCAGATAGAGAGACCCAGAGGGGTTTAACTGGCCATTTAAAGTAAGAGTCAGACTCCACGGATTTCTCCACCTGGCCACAGGCACCTTACTTACATCATGAGGAGTAGAAGGACATAATGTTTAAGAACCTGGCACTGAAGTCCATATTCACTCTGATCTTGTTACTCAGATGCACTTCAAACCTCTAGCCTGTCTTCTTCCAGAAAAGGATTTGAGATGACCCTCTCCCCAAAAGTGATGTTTTCAACCCATGTTTGCCTAACTTCCTGAAGGGGCTACGCCATGTTCTGATACAACTTTGATGGAGAGGATACTCCTCTCAGGATCTATGAGTAGCTTTAAAGTCAGAATGACTTCCCGATTTTCTTCCTTGATGCCTACAATACAATTCTGTTTCCTCAGAGAGGTTCTTCAAATGTTGGAAAGCAGGAAATATCTTCTCCATCAAGGTCTCTTCTCCAAACTGAACAGCTTCAATGGAAGGAAGCACCCTTCATCTTTTCCACTCTTCTCTTGACAATATTCAATTTGTCTTTTTTTTTTCCCTCCTCAGATTTTTAACTTTATATCTAGTGAATGACTTGAAGGCTAAAGAACTCATGACTCTTCCCAGTCAGGAAAAAAAAAAAAAAAAAAAAAGCATGGAAGCTAAGTATGGTTACACCTGTCTGGAAGGTGGGGCAAAAGAACGAGGAGTTCAAGGCCAGTCTCAGCCACATAGGGCTACATGGGATCCTGTCTCAAAAGAAAAGAAAGAGGAAAGGAAGAAAGAAGGGAGACTAAAGAAGGGATTGAAGGCTAAGGAAATCATGGCTCTTCCCAGTTAGAAAAAAGCATAGAAGCTAGGCATGGTTGTACCTGAAAACATTAAAGATGAAAAAGGAGAAAGAAAGACAGGAAGGGAAGAAAGAACAGAAGGAAAGTAGAAGCGAAGTTTACTGGGCCACTACTTGATCCTCCCTGTCTCTACACTGAGTGTCAACGGAGCTCTGAGAAGGGAACACATCCAAGGATGACCTCTACCTAGGTCCAGATGCAACCTCCTTTGTTCCTTTATTGGTTTAGCTCTTGATCCAGCTTTATCTTGTCTTGCTTTTTAGCATTTCTGACTTCATGTCTTTTTAGTCTTGATCAATTGACTCTGTGGAGGTCATGACTTGTTGGGCAGTGGGTACCGGGGGAATAAAGGGAGTGGGAGAAAACCCATGTCCCACCAGAGTTCTGGAGTTCTGGGCGGGCAGACATGGGAGGACTGCCGCTTTCCATGAAGCCCTGCATGGGTATCTGGCTATGGGAAGCCACTGGACCCCAGCTCAGCGGGGGGGGGGGGTGGACAAGAGGCAGTCCTAGGTACCAGGTTCTCAGTCCCCGGCATCCCAGACACCACTGGACACCTCGAAAGAGCTGAGAACAAATGCCCACCCCCCTGCGCCCGGGGTGGCTGGGTCAGCCCCAGAGCCTAAGGGAGGAGAGGGCAGGGAGAGGGTCACTGGGTGGTTCCCATGTGGGAAAGAGGCCTTGGTTTGTGGCTGGAGTGCAGGAAGGTCTTCCGGCGGGAGGTTAGACACTGCTCACTACTCGTTAGGGGAAAGCCTATCCCATCGTCCAAGCATGGTGGGCCTTGATGAGCAGAGACAGTCTATGGTTTTAGAGCTTTATTGTAGAAAGGCAGGGAGAAAGATAGAAGGTAGAAAGAGGGAGACCAGCCATGTCCATGTGAAGAGAGGGGGAAGGGAGAGAGAGAAGGAGGGCTAGAGAGAAGAGTAAGAAAGGTGAGAGCTTAAAGAGTGAGGAGGGGCCAAGCAGCTCCTTTATAGTGGGCTGGGCTACCTTGCTGTTGCCAGGTAACTGTGGGGAGGAGCATACCTGGCTATAGTCAGGTAACTGTGATGGTGGAATCTAGCCAGAATGCCAAGAGCTTGGGACATTGTCTGTGTGACTGATAGTCACAGAATTATGGTGTTGGGAGCTCTGTGGTGTCAGGCACCTGTCTCTGTGAACGTGGCTTGCTGTTCTATCCCTTGTAGAGTTTTCTACTGGGTCACCGGAGCAAGCCTCGCTCAACCAAAATAGGTTGCCTTTCATGGCCCCACAATGACTGCCATCTGATTTCCCTCTTCGTGAGTTTCTCTTCGCCACTGGAGCCCCCTGGGTCTGAGCAATTCTATTGCTTTTATTCAGAAGCTCATGGGTAAGACACAAAGGGCAACCCCTAGAGGCTCTCTATTATTAGAGAGAATTATGTCCATAGTAGCAGTCTCTTTGCCTCTTCCTCTATATTCTGAGAAATGAAGTTGTCAGCGAGGAAGTTGAACCCAGGCAGCTATCTGATGGCATAAGCAGCTGATGGAAATTTCCAGTATTTATTTCTAAGCAGTTAAAGCCTTTTTCTCTATACCTTGCCTGTGTGCCAATTTAATGATCAGCATCAGCACTGCGTTAACATTTTCCTTAGCACAGTCCCTTACAATACTCCTTTTATTCTTTTCTCTGTTGTGTGTACACACATGCATATATGCACATATGTGTGCACCCATGCTACCATCACCCAGGTTTCTCTACTCTTTTTTCAGTCATTCCCCCCACTCCATCTCCCATCCCACAGTTTCTCATCCCATTCCTCCTCCCCTTGCCTCTGAAAGGGTGCTCCCCTCAGTCTCCCCCACCCCATCCCCGTCCCCTCACCATGCCTCTCCTTCCCTGGGGCCTCAAGTCTTTCAAGGAGTAAGTGCATCTTCTCCCGTGGCTGGACCAGGCAGACCTCTGCTACATATGCACCGGGGGCCTTGGACCGGCCTGTGTATGCCCCTGGTTGGTGGCTCAGTCTCTGGGAGCTCCCTGGAGTCTGGGTTAGTTGAGTCTTCTGGTCTTCCTATGGGATCACTCCCTTTCATTCTCTTTCTTTTTCAGTCATGCATTTCTCCAAAGTTTAAGTAATTCCATGCCATAGTTTACTGAGAATGACTTACTGTTGTTCTTGGATTAATTAATAATTAATGCCTTTTTTTTCTTTTCAGGATGTGCTAGCTGGAACCTTACCTATAATCTCGCTTCCACATTCTATGCTTCCCCTCCCCTTCAGTAACATATTCAGATATACAGGGCCTTGTGTATGCTGGGTAAGTGCCTACCACTGAGCTATACCCCCGAACACTCATGCTGTAATGTCTCAAAGTCTAAATCACAAAGTGTTCACCATAAAGATAACATCCGTGCTTTATGGTTCTTTAATTTCCTTTCAGCTCTTGGGGACTTTTCCACTCATATGCTCCTGGCTATGAAAGTTCCCATATGGCTGGAGGGTGCCTTCTTCCTGGGTGTGTCTTTTTCTTTGTGGGCACTTTGACTCATTGGTCCTAATGTTCTGGCTTTCGTGATGGTTTCATAGAGGATGGGTGGTCATGGTTGATCCACAGTGGCTCTTCCTGCACTGTCTGTGGGACACTGGGTTTCATTGTCACGCAGGTAAAGGAGCTTAGAATAGCTTCTCTTTCTCTTCTTTTACAATATCTGCAGAATCTGTGATGTTCTAAATTATTGCTTTTTTATTTTGTACAGGAGTGCTTTGCTCTCTGAAACAATGGGCTCCATCCCCTGTTTTCACTTGTTCTTGAAGGCTAAGACCAGCCTGACCAGTCAGGGACTCAGCATAACCCCCCATAGGCCATGGGCACTCCCTGTCACTTCTTAGAATAGAAGGCACGAGTCAGGTCCGATTCTCTGCCTAACAGTTGCTGGAGGAAGCTCCTACTTGACATATTGTTACTTAGCAAAGAACGACAGTAAAATGTCCACCTGTCTTTGTTGTTACCCAAAATTACATCTACAACTGATATGAAATAGGAAATGAGTCTACCCTAATTGACAGGTTTTGGTCCATTTCAATGAATCTGAACACACTGTTGATTTTCCATTCCTGATGGCAAGATCACAACCTCAGGCCCCAGTTTTGGGTTTCATGTCTCACTCTGTGGTCTTATTTCTCAATCTAAGAGTTCCTGTTTATAAAATGAAGACAATAAGCCTTCCCTTATCATGTTTAAATGAGAGGTAAGTGCAGTTATGTATAGCTTTGTATAACCTGGAAATTAGTGTATTCTCAGTAAATAAATGTTAGTCTAAAGTACTAGTAGATGCTATTACAAGTTTTAGTGTCAAATGTAGATTTGCTACCGATTCAGTCTGTTCTGTCTTGCAAAGGCCCCAACTCCTAACACAATGACACTGACTTCAGAGCCGAGCAGTGAGTTCTGAGAACAACTCTGTTTTCTTCTCCTGGGTAACTGTTGGCTCAGAATGGCTGTCAGTCAGCCAGCCAGCCAGGAGACCATGCACTGGAATAAAAATGAGTCTGTGTGCAGCAGTGACTGGAGTAGCTTTGCAGAACGCCCTCCTTGGAGCCAACGGGTTTATGTGCAGTGTCTTGTTGAAGAAGGAAAGAGATACAGGTAACTCTTACATTTGTACCACAACCAACCAACAGCCACACTTGGGAAGGCCTTATTTATTATGCCTTAGATTATGAACCTTGAATGAAGTTGGGGTGCTCTTACTATGTTACATTTTCTCTGGAGACTAGAAGAAAGCTCCCTACCCCCCAGAAAATTGCTAGTGCCCCTCTTCTCGGCTCCTGGTTCTGAGATTTCCTTCTCAGCATGAGTAGATTCCCAGATATGATCACAGCCAGCTCCTGTCACCCAACACCAGCGGACCCAATACTTACTGGAAGCATCTCTGATGACATCTCTCATTTCATGTATGAATTAGTGAATCTACATTTCTTGGACATTCCTGTTATGTGCTCACATGACTTTGTGTTCATGCCATGCTGTTTCTTTTTAGAGCCGGCCTCATATTTCATTTTATATTGATAAGGGTCTGTATTTTTGAGCCCCATCGTTAGATAGTTCAATATGGGTAAACTGAGTCTCATGATGATTAAGTGACTCTCTAGCACTTTACAATGAGTCAGGGAGTGAGACAGGAATAGAAGACACAACTCTAGTCTCCTAAATTGTTTTTTTCCTGACCACTAGACCACACTTCCTCTCCAGACTCTGAGACACTGGAAAATGAGAGTCAGGCTGAGAGTAAATATGGAGGTGAGCCCGCAGAAACACAATTTCACTTGTTCTTAAATCATGTCGTTTAGCAAAGGAAAACAGCAAACACCCCAGTGTCTTTACTGTCATCCAAAATTGCATCCTGAACCCACCAAGGATGTGGAACAGGAAATGAGTCTGCCCCAAACCGACATCCCTTTTCCATTTAAATGATTTTGAAAAAGTGGTTGATTTTCCCGTCTGTATGAGATTTCCCTTACAAAAGAAAAAAAAAAAAACGTATTTACAGTTCAAAACATAAATAAAACATATTCGTCAGTCACATTGTGTCTTACTAAATAAAATCCAACAGTTTTAGGCTTCGTAGGAAGAACAGGCTGATAAGACGCAGCAGGAAGGTGAGTTTATCGTGGACCAAGTGTGGCAAAGAACAGCACGGAACACACGAAGGTGAAAACTGGGGCAAAACTGTGCAAGGACGTGGGCGTGAGTCTCAACTCTGCTCCTGACTTTCTTCTTTTATTTAAATATGTACACACGTGTTTATGTACTTTTTGTGGGGGGCTGGGCATAGGTAATCCACAGTGTGCATACAACTTCAATGAATCCATTTTCCTCTCCACCATATAGATCCCAGGGACTGAGCCCAGGTTTTTTGACTTGGTGACAAGTACCCTCACCCATTGAGTCACCTCACTGGTCCCCTGACTTTCAGTGTTGGGCAAATCCAACCGTATGTGTCTGTAAGGGGTCATAGCACCTGCCTGCCTGTCTGCCAGTAGCCTTGGTGTAGAGACAGACAGGGTAAGGTGAATGGAAGAAGAGCTGTGTGCTGGATGATGAGATACGGCAAATCTCTGCCCCATGCCAAGGTTGCCGGGGTAGTCCAGTCATCTTTGCACTTCATCTCCAGTAACAGAGCTCTCAAAGGCTCTTCTCCATGCTTGACTAGAACTTAAAACAAAAACAGCCTAAACAAGCTTCTTTTGAAATCATTCTTGGCTACGGAGACAGAAAACAAGATTATTTCCTTTTGGCGAATAGCTCCCCCTCTTCCTCGTCATTTAGCAAGAGGTATCTTGAACTGCCCTCCTGAAATCCGATGAGAGATGTGAAGAGAATATTTTCCACTCGGAGAAAAGAACCGTGCAGTCTGGGGAAGCAGGGCCCTCACTGAGAGAGAATGAGTGCCAAGAGCTGTCTCACCTTGTGGTTCCCGGGCAGGCCTACAAGCGCTGCAGATAAAGCCCAGACAGTGTGGCAACCACTGGGAATCCTGGAAGGTCCTTTTGGGGGAAAAACAACACCAACCCTCCATCAGGGTTTCCATCTGTGGGTGGAATAGGAGGCTATTGTTCCTGGAAACTGAAGAAAAGGCAGGAATTTACTTTACAAATTGGGCAGCAGTCGAAAATTCAGCACAGCTAACTGCTCAGCTGCGGCCCTTTAACGGCAGGTGATGGTGTGATTTTCTCAATGGAGCAAACAACCTACCGGAAAGCTCCTCAGACTGTCATGAATCTCTACTGGCGTCGCGTCGGTTTCTTGTATGTCAGCAATTCATGATGCTCCGTGTTTGCCATAAAGAGATTCCTTATGTTGATCGTATGACCCCTTATCGTAATCTCAAAAGACAATGATCTCTACCTTCTCTCTAAAATAAATCGAGTACAAGAGAATCCCTGCCTTCTTTAGGGGTGGTGCATGGTCTGATGCAGAGAACTGTACTGCCCCGTGCCAGAAGTAGAATCAAGGGTGACCTTTAGAAAACAATACGGGGCACCTGCCAGTCCTCACGCACGTGTCTTTTATTGTGTAACTTACATGCAAAGGGTTGTGGGTGGGCTGTAATAAATCAGCGCCATCTAGTGGAAATGGGCAAAGCTACAAGTCACCGCTCTACTGCTGTGTCACTGCCAGTAGGACACCTTCCAGCTCAGTCACTTCTCAATGCAGTCTTATTTATACTCTTCTATTTAAACGTGTTGCCCCATTCTGCTTTGAAAGCTAAAGGCTAGTCCTAGGTAGAGTAAAAAGACTGGGTACTGTGTGAATAAATGTTCTGGCAGTAATCAAGAGAATTGTACCAGTTAGCATGTGAACACTAATGCTTGGTTCATAGTCATCGTATTTCATCCTTACAGGACTCTGGGAGACACTGCTGTTTTGTTGAGAAGGAAACTGAGGCACAGAGAGTCTATGTAACTTGCCTGGGTCACTCTTTTGCTACTGGGAAGACACCAGCCTTCCTTGTGCCCCTCTGCCTGAATGGGGTCGTAAATGTATGCTGGAGTAGACAGAATTCCAGTGTTAGGGCTGATGGACAGAGTCCCAGAATGGGAAAACATGGTGGATATTGATGCATAATAGGTGTCCCATAGGTCAAATGGATGTTGGTTCGAATCATACTCAGTCGTTTTTCTGTTTTGTGTTCCTGCAAGAATTACAGTATGTTCTGAGAACTCCAGGTTATTCTGAAGAAAAAAAAATGGTGACGGGTATATCTTCCTCGTGGAGGAGGAGCTGATAGTATGGGGAGAAGTGTGGGTGCTTGTGATCTGGCTCATGGTGGCTGTAGATAAGTTTTCTTTTGAATTCTTTGAAAATGATTTTAGATGTTCATCAATTAGGGAAGAGTCAGGGAGTAGACAGGTCGGTTCTTAAGCTCTATCTTCAGCCTTCTATCCACCTGGAGTTCTTCTCCCGCTAAGGACAATGTGTGGAATTTTCCCCTCCATAATCCTATCTTCCTTCCCACTGTTGGTGCCCATGGCAGAAGTTGTCCTTGGCGCCGTCCGTGGGTGATCCTGTTCTTGTGCTCTTTGGTCTCTTTGGTGTTCATGATGAATGTGAGGATAGGAAGGTGTAAGAAGGAGATTCTTGTCACAGAGTCCTTCTCTGAGGCCTCTAGGGCACAAAGGGCTTTTATGAGAAGGGACAGAGGGTGGATATGGAGATATTGGTTAGGAGGCAGAGGCCTTTGTTATTTAGTCTGCTGTCTCTTTTCTTTTTTCTCTGTCCAAACACAACAGAGTCGTGGGCCTCCTGCACCTAATTAGCTAAAGACTATGGACAGAGAACAGCAGATATTGTGGGTTCTGGGAATCTCAAGGAAGTTTTACCAGTTAACATCTCCACCATTTGGGTAGACCCTTTAGAACTTAGACTGTCTAGTGAGTGGGAGGAAGATGAAGGATAAGGGGGGAGGAGACAGACAGACAGACAAAGATCTGCCAAGTAAAATGTCCCCAAAGAGCTGCCCCATCACAAAATGGTGTATTCCTGTCTGGCCATCTAGAATTACCTATCATTTTCTCTCTCTAAAGGAGATTTTAGTTGTATTCATGTGTGCATATGTGTGTGTCCACGTGTGAATAAGTGCAGGAGCGTGCTCTGTAAAGGCCAGAGAAAATGTTGGATCTCCTGGAGTTGGAGCTACAGGCCATAGTGAGCCACCTGATATGGGGGTGCTGGGAACAGAACTCTGATCCTCTCTGCAAAAGCAACAAGCACTCTTGCCTACTGAGCCATATCTCCAACCCCTAACTGTGTATTTCTTGGTTTAATATTTGCTCCACTAAACAAAATACAGTAGTAAACCAGCACTGTGCTGTATGGAGAACAGAAACAGGCTTCACTCAGACCCTTAGTATGCTACCAAGAGGATTTAGCATATCCATATACTCAGAAAGATTTAAAAAACTATAACAAGCTCAGGATTTTTTAGTACAGTGTCCTACATAGTTGAAGTGAATCCTGATGTCTGTTTTAATACTATACAATTTCTTTTGCAGTGTTATGTTGTATTACAAATACAGAAACCATCTTCTTAAAAGGGAATGCAAGAAGTAAGTAACAGCTAATGAATTGATATAAAAACCAGTACTTGCAAATAGAGTTTGATTCTTTCCCCAGCCATGACTCATTTTGCACGAGCGTCTTGGCTTCTCCATCCTTAAAAGACTAATACAATTTGCCTTTAATTAAAGTCTCAATTATTTTTTTAAAGCTCTGGGGAAGATGGGTGCAATGGAAAAATGAACTAACCGAGCCTATGACTTAGCCTGTGCTGGGAATTTTATAGGCAGTTCACAAAGGCTTTTACTTTTCCCCCTAAGTGATAGGCAAAATGTATTTGAAGCCGAACAACTCAGACTGGAAAGGCACACAGTACCTGTCCCCAAAGTAATGATCACATCAGGACACACCCGTTGGGATTGAATGCTCCTATTTAAAGTCCGCCCAACCATCACAGCCTATGTCTGTTTTGGCTTTGGCAGAAGGTTGATAACAAGCATCTGCAAGAACCTTGTTTAATTGAGCAGGAAATTACTGTTTTCTTTACCAAGGTGTTGTAAGTAAAGACATACCTGTGTAGACAGGATTTATGGTTTAAGTCCCGTGTGAAGAAATGAAGGTAAATTAGCAAAAATTAATCCCCAGGTGAAATCACAGCTCTGGAACTCATTTTCCAATGGAATTTGACTGTGTTTTTGGAGCCTGTTAGATTGAGAGGTAATCTCTTGGGCACACAGGGACTTTCTTAAGCATGTGAAGTGTGTGTGTGTTTGTGTTTGTGTGAGTGTGTGTGTCTGTGTGTTTGTGTGTGTGTGTATGTGTGTGTGTCTGTGAGTGTGTGTGTGAGTGAGCGTGTGTTGTGTGTCAGCTAAAGGCTGATGAACACCTTCCTGTGTAGACCTTATCTTATTTCTTGAGACAATGTCTCTTGACGAATCTGGAGCTCAGTGTTCTAGTTAAACTGGATGATAAACGAGCTTCCAGGTTCTGCCTTCCTCCCTTTCTACAGTGCTAGGGCTACAGCCTCTGCTGCCATGAGATCTAAACTCAGGGCTTCTTGCTTATATAGTATGCACTTTTCTGACTCAGCCATCTCCTTAGCTCCTGTGTTTATATGTTTTTTGAATGTAGTATTTTACTAAGTACCCCGGCTAGCTTTGAACCTGTGAACCATTTACCCCAGCCTCCTGTGTGCTGAGATTCCAGGCATGTATGTGGCACCATGCCTACCTTTGAAAATATTTTGACCTCTAGATCCATAGGCTTCAAGTATCCCATTGAGTCCAGGAAAGAAAAGGAGTTTCTCTTTCCAGGATGCCTTTTCGAGTAGCCCGCCTCCTGTCCTTTGGATTAGAAGTTTATCTTTGATACTTCCTACCTATCCCTGAGTTCCCGTATTATTTTTCTGAGTTGATTTGGCGTTCTGGACCACCGTGGACACTCCTCCACTCGAGCTTCTTCCTGGAGGGCCTGTCTCCGTGTTGACTGATAAACGAAGAGAGGAAAGAGAAGAGTCACCAGCACTCTAGGCTTGCCACTGTGTGGGTGGTGATTCTTGGATTCCAAGCAAATGAAGCTAGCTCAGGGATGCTCTTGTTTGTGCATGACTAACTCTCTTCCGTCACCCAGAGGCTGAGCGTGGGGCACATCAGGAAGGACTGTGGTTCCACTCGGCCAGTGTGTTTTGGCTCTGTTGGATTCTTGTAGTTGCTGCAGTGATGTGGGCAGGCAGGGAGGAGAGATGAAGAACCCAAAGTAATCTTTCAACAATAAGAGCCTGTGTTCCTTAAGGCTCTCTTCTCTTCCCTTCCCTTTAAAAGAAAAATACTGCTTTGGCAAACCTGTCCTTATTCACTGAGAATAGAGAAACATTATCACTTAGCAATGATGCTCAAACACTATCCTGGTTTTGTGTGCTTCTAGGTGGAAAGCTGTCTTGGCACTAAGCTCAGAGCATCTGGTTTTCTGAGGAAGACACAGCTTAAAAGTGTCCAAGTCGCAGGAAGTGGTTAGGCTAGCCTGCCCTATCACGAGGTGGGGTAGGATATTCTGGTAAAAGGAGGGCTAGGCTCTCCACATAATAATCAAAAAGGATTTGATGAGGGCTGGAGGGGAGGGTGGAATTCTTCAAAGCCGTGCTGTTGACTTGAGAAAGGAGATTAAGGTTAAAATTAAAAAGCAACAAAAGGAACTTGGTTTCCCAAGCAAAGGAAGGGTAAGGTGTAATTTCTTCCCAGGAAAATCTCAAATTAGCTACACAAGATGGCTGATTTACGTCACAATGGTGTGTTTATGTCATCCCAATTCTTAAAATACTGAGATCAACTGTTTTTTATTATTTTTATTTTTTTATAGTTTAATTGTTGCCCCCTCCCAGTCTGCACACCTACAATTCCTCATCCCATTCCTCCTCCCCTACCCCATCCATCACCAGTCCTCCCCACTCCCTGGGCCCTCAAGTCTCATGAGGGTTAGGCACATCTTCTCCCACTGAGGCCAGACTAGGCAGTCCTCTGCTGTATATGTGTGTGTGTGTGGGGGGGGGGGCAGCTCGGACCAGCTCATGTATTGAGATCAACTTTTATGAGAAGGAGTTTATTTAAAATTGATGTTCTCCAACATTACACAGAAGCAGAAGAAGCTGTACAACTATGTGAGAAATGTCTTCTCCCTCCGAAAGCATGAACCCATTAATATCCATGGGTGGAAGCTGGGCATGGTGGTATTCACCTAACAAGACCTCATCTCAAAAAAAAAAAAAAAACTAAATAAAAAAAGAAATCTACTGGTGCCCAAAGTTTGCTCAACTTACAAGCCTACCCTATCTCATCAGTTCCTTCAGCCTCAGACCCAAGAGACATCGTGATTATTCAACTGTTTATACTCACCAGCACCATCAATCCCTCCTCTTCCTCTGCCTCTTCCTCCTCTTCTTCCTCCCCCTTCTTTTTGTATGTATGCATGTGCATGGTCAGGTGTGTGCAGGAACACCTCTGTGTAGAGAACAGCGGACAACTTTGGGCGCCATTTCTCAGGAGCTGTCCCTTTTTATTTTTTAAAGACAAGCTCTCTCTCTGGCCTGGGAGTACACAAAGTTATCCAGTGTGGCTGGCCCAACCTGCCCCATGGATCCTCTTGTCTCCCTCTTCTCAGTACCTGAGATGTCAAGCACCATTGTGCCTGGTGCTGTTACGTGGGTCCTGGTGATCCAACCCAGGCCCTTCTGCTTTCAGAGCAAACATTTGACTGACATAGTGAGCCTTCTCTTTGGCCCCTGTCTACATTTACTTTCTAAAAATTTTTACAGACAGTTTTTATGCCATGTTGTAGGTGTCCAGAGCTCCAGAGGACAAAGACATCCCAAGAGTCATAGCTTGTTAGTAGAACAGCCAAGATCTGACCAGGGAGTTGGAGCATGGCTGAGATCTGGCCAGAGGCTTAGAGGCCACCTGAACTCAAGTTCTCACCCCGTTGAGTATGGTGTTTCTCACGAACAAAGTCCTATTTGAAGCACTGAACATGTAATAGGAATATCATTCTATTTTGGAAGACCTAAATATGAAACAACAGACCCTTGACAATAACATTAATATCCAACAAGTCACATTGTGTTATAGCTTACATAAGTATACTAGGCCACACCATCCTACAGTTAATAATATAGTATGTCACAGTTAATAACATAGCACATCACAGTGTCTTTTATGTATAATGATACAGTAAACCACAGTATGTCCTGATTCATACATACCTTATGCATACCTTAGGCTTATACATACCTAGAATTTACAAGCCTACCCAAGTGAGTTCCAAGCTATTTCTATTTTTAAAAAATCATTTTATTCATTTACATTCCAAATGATATCCCCCTTCCTGGTTACCCCTCCACAACCCCTTTATCCTATTCCACCTCTTCTCCTGCCTCTATGAGGGTGTTCCTCCACCCACTCACACACTCCAGCCTCACCACTCTAGCATCCCCCTTCTCTGGGACATTAAACTTCCATTGGACCAAGGGCCTCTCCTCCCATTGATGTCAGATAAGGCCATTCTTTGCTACATATGTAGCTGGAGCCATAGGCCCATCCATGTATACTCTTTGGTTGGTGGTTTAGTTCCTGGGAGCTCTGGGTGGTCCACTTAGTTGATATTGTTCTTTGTATGGGGTAGCAATTCCCTTCAGCTCTTTCAGTCCTTCCCCTAGCTCTTCCCTTGGGGTCCCTGGGCTTAGTCAGATGGTTGGCTATAAGTATCTGTACCTGTATTGGTCAGGAGCTGGTAGAACCACAGTGTTTTTCCTTCTAGAATACTTTAAAACAGACTTTCTTAAGACCCATTGTATTTGAACAACTTAGACTTTTGTGTGTTCGTGAACATAGGAAATCACTACTTGTTTGTGCAGGGGAAGTGGGCAAGAGAGGTTGTTAGGGTCTCACTCACTATTTTTCTTCTTTTCTTTCCTAGTACAGTTTTCCCCAAATGAAAGCCAGGACATGGAGCTGATAGCCATGAGGAAGCCACAGAGCACCTGTCAGAGGACTCCATTACTCCATCGTGTGTTTCAAAGTGTCCTGGAGAGGCAGGCATGTACTGCCTGAGAATGGTGGCACATACCTGTAATCCCAGCGCTCAGGAGGCTGAGACAGGGATCTGCATCTGTGCCCAGCCTGGTACACATAGAGAAATCATGTCTCAAAAAGCCTGTCCTAGAAATCCATTGAAGAAAGCACCGCAGAGTGTTTTGGTTTCTCCTTAAGACAAGGTCTCATTTAGTGCATCTAGCCTTAGACTCCTGACTTCATCTCCTGAGTGCTGGGATTACAGTTGTACACCACCAGGTTGAGTTCTGTAGTGCTTTGTTATGTGAAAAATGGCTAGTGTGCCATTAAAACCATGTGGCTCAGGGTTAGCAGTTTGGCCCAGCCAGTAAAGGTGATTGCTGTCAACCCTGATAACCTCAGTTTGATCCCCCATGTTGGAAATAGATTAACCAGTTCCTAAAAGTTGTTCCCTGACCTCCACAGATGCATCAAAGCACAAGAATCCTCCCAGAAATGGAAGTAATAATAATCCAAAAATAACCACAATGGCAAATAATAAAATCATGTATTGGAAAGAGGTTCATTTGTTGATATATGTAACACTCCATTGTCAAATGCTTAGAGAGACCCTACTCGTGGGAAAGGGATGAAGAGCGAGGACAGATCTCCAGGCTGTCAGAGCAGTGCTTTGCCAGGACTTCTATGACACAGATGAAGATTCGTGCATAAACAGGTCTGGGGATTAGAAGTCTGATATGAACAGTGTCAGCAGATTTGTCTCTTCCTAGACTTGGCTTGTAGGCGACTGTTTTCTTGCTCTATCAACCTGTGCAGGGCTCTGTCACCATTTCCTCTTTGTACAAGAGTACCAGTCAGATTCTATTAGACAGGGAAGTTAACCTCTAGAAAGATGCTGTCTCTGACTCTGACCACATTCTGGGGTAGTGAGGTTTAGAACTTGAGCAGATGAATATTGGAGGAGAACAAGTCAGTCCTTTGCACGCCAAGGAATCAGTGCTCCCTAGACTCAGGCTGGTGACAACGCTGTCACTCATAGCAGGTCTGGGCAAGATCTCCCTGAGTTCACTTGCCCCAGTCTAGCAATGAGAAAATCTCAGGCCTTCATACACTGTCTGGAAATCCAGTCATTTCTTGGATTTTCCTAGCCCACTCACCACAAAAGTCTGATGTCTACATTCAGTAAAATCTACTTTGAGGAAGTCATAGAAATAAAAGCCCAGTTGTGTACGGTACTGTGTACCCATAATGGAAGCTTTTGGGGGAATGAGAAAGAAGGGTTGTCCATTAGCAGAACCCTGTCTCAAAACAAACCAACAAGCAAACAAAACAAAACAGGAAACAAACAAACAAACAAACAAACAAAAACAACCACAAAGAAATGAAACCAAAACACAAAACAAGTCTAAAACCAAAACAAACCACAACACCACAAGAAGCACAAACACTAACAAATGAAGGGAAAGACACATGGTCAAAGATGAAACTCGTCTTCATGAGATACACAGTTCAGAAGATAAGTTTTAAGGACCTTCAAAACCAACCAGAGCTCCCAGCACATGAAGAAGAATCAATTAGAAGTATGCTCAAGGCACAGGGAAGTAAATGGAGCAGATTTCTGGGGTGGTGGTAAGTGACTGTCCTAGAGTGATTCCTCAGGACTGAGAGATGAGCAAGAGTGGATTAAGCATCCTGGGATAGGTGGGGATAGCCTAGATGGAAGCTGAGACAGGTTAGGGAGGATAGAACCTGTCCAGGGGATCAAGAGGATTTACATGGGGAATGAGGGGCTCAAGGAAGACAGGCGGGACCAAGACAGGTTGGCCAAGAACACTAGATTTTGATGGGCAAGGAGAATTCTTTAATTTTTTTTTAAACGTACGTGTATACATATGTGCTTTTGTAAATCTGTGTGTACCAAGCTCATGCAGTGGAGGCCAGAAGGAGGCACTGGACCATCTGGAACTGGAGTTACAGGTGTTTGGGAGCTGGAATATACGCTGGAAAACTCAACTGAGGTCCTCTACAGGAGCAATAGCTGCTCCAAACCACTGAGCTGTCTCTGTAGCCCAAGGATAGTGCTTGAGAAACTGAAGAAGGGGTACTCATGGAAATATGAAGTGTACATAGAGAGGTAGAGAGGAGCTAGGAGAGTCTATTTAATAAGTTATTCCAAATTAGTGCAAAGAATGAAGAAGGCTTAGATAAATGGTAGAAATGGTGTGTGTGTCTATCTCTGTGTGTGTGTCTCTGTATGTGTCGTGTGTGTGTGTGTGTGTGTGTGTGTGTGTGTGTAGCATAGGAATAGAGAATTTAGGGACAAGGAGGATTGGGGTTAGAGGAGAAAACTCACTAAGAGGTATCGATCAGTAGAAAGGGAGATAGATCCTTGCAAAATTGACATGATGGGATTCATGATGGAGACAAGCCAGTCTGATCAGATGTACAACCAGGACAACAATGGATGTGCTGACATGAAAGGGGGAAAAATCTGTGGGGGTCTGAACCCTAGACATGTAACTATGGCAACTGAGGTAAGCTGAGAATGGGAGAAATGGTCTACCTCAGGGAAAGAGTCCCCACTCCCCACTCCCTGCCTCCACCCTCCACCCCATTGGTTATCCAATACAAAGTGGTCAGGCTTGAGATTGTATGCAATATGTAATACATTATACACATACAGATGGAATGTATAAGTATAGAACATATACAACATATATTGTATTTTATATATGTATATAACACAAATATATAATGTACATGTATGCATATAATATATACAATATAATACATTATATGCATATTTATACATAATGCAATAAATAAATGAGCATCTTTCATTTACATATTTAGATACACACATATAATACATGTATGTGTACATATATGTATATATGAATATATACAGTGTGTATATATACACACACACACACACACACATTTTATGCATAACGAGTCTATCTCCTGAACATATATTTGAGGATCAATGTCTCCCTCTAGTGTTCACATCTGTTTTTTATTTCATTTTGGGAAAGATGGTGAAGGGTTAATACAAAGGCAAATTCACTTTATTTTGGGTCTTTGTGGCAGTTTGATGAGTGGATTTTTCATTTCTTCAAACTTGAAAACATTCCTGGTGGTCTCATTTGTTTACCAAAGTAGTTTATTAATTGGAGGAGACCAAGAAAAAGGCCATCTGAACCATGGGAGGAACAGGGAGTTGGGGCCAGGCTAACCTCTCGAGATAGCTGGTAGCACCCGCAGGCATGGGTCAGATGGTCATCTGTAAGTGTGTGTGCATGTGAGTGTGTGTGTGAGTGTGTGCATATGTGTGAGTGTCTGTGTGTGATGTGTGTGTGTACGTGTGAGTATGTGCATGTGAGTGTGTGCGTGAGTGTGTGTGTGTGTGAATGTGTGTGAGTATGTGCATGTGTGTGAGAGTGTGTGTGTGTGGATAGGTATTGGTTGACTGTTTATTTAAAATCATTCTTGAAGAACAGTATCTTCCTCCAATCCTCTTCCATTCTCCCTTGCTCTTCGTCTCTTCTATCCACATGAAAGGGCCTAGGCCGGGTGTGGTGGCACACACCTTTAATCCCAGCCCTCGGGAGGCAGAGGCAGGTAATTTCTGAGTTCGAAGCCAGCCTGGTTTACAAAGTGAGTTCCAGGACAGTCAGGGCTATATAGAGAAAACTTGACTCGGAAGAAAAAACAAAAAAAAGAAAGGGCCTAAACATGGTCTTATGACTTCCACATGTATGCCACAGTGAGGCCACAAGCGTGTGCACATGTGTACTGACCCTGTATATACACAGAATAAAGGACTGTAAGGAAAAAAATTAAACCCCCTCCCTTTGCCTCTTAAGTTCCAGGGGACCCAGTATTTATGACAGACTTTCAATCTTGGATGCTCTCACATCTTGCTTATTTTTTGTTATTTCCAGATTTGGTAGGAGATAAGTGAAAACAGGGTGGGGGTGGGGGGCTCTGGGAATCACTCCCAGGCTGCCCTGTTAACAAGACAGGTGCTTTAACCAGCTCAGCCACCGCACCACATGGCAGCAGGTTTGTGACTGGACATCCCATCTTCCGGAAGTTCCTTGTATGATTCCCCTTGCCTTCTGGGGAGCATTAGCTTTTGAATAATCAAGACCATGATGGTTATCGAAGTCACAGACCTCAGTTCAAAACAGAAATGCAGCCCAGATCTCCTTTCCCCGTGCCTTCCCCCAAGGAGAGACAATGGCACTAAAGCCATTTTCTCTTGACTTCTATGGTATTTCTGTTCACTTTTCATGCTGTTTAATTTTTGAGTTATTTATTATTAGTGCATGAATGTTTTCTTGCACATACGTGCATGTACTATGTCCATGTCTGGTAGCTGCATAAGCCAGAAGCGGATATTGGACTCCCTGGAGGGGGAGTTACAGATGGTTGTGAGCTGTCATGTTGCTTCTTGGGCTGGGGATGTTACAGGTGGTTGTGAGTTGCCGTGTTGCTTCTGTAGCCCTTGCTTTGTGGCATCCATACTTTATTGGGAGGGTAGAAATGTGTGCTGCTAAGTCAAGTCGGTTCTGTTTTCAATGCCATTCTTATATATTGTGAAACAGTATCCTTCATTGGTTGCCTAGATTCTTTTGTAACTTACTTAGTCTCACAGAGGAGGATGTTACAAAAGTATTTTCTTGTCCCTCATTGAGTTAGTACTTGGGACCTCGTACCAACGCAGCATTATAGGTAAGCGGTGAGCCATGACTACCCTCTTTTCAAGGCAAATCCTTTTCATGCAATTCCTCAGTCCACTCCCTACCCTCTAGCAGGTCTGAGTGCAGGCCGCCGGAGGATATATCAGTTTTAAAAACAAAAGCAACTTTTCTCCCATCGTTTTAGGGCATGATTATGAAGACATTTCTCTTCAGGGTGGAGTTATTGGGCCTGTGCATTTTAGTTAAAGGTAATGAAGCTTGTTAGAAAAGGGTTATCCGTCTAGCATTTACTTGACTTCAGAAAGAATCCCATAGACAATATTCGTGCCTTGAGGATCTCTGCCTCCATCACATATTCTGAGGTTTTGATGTGATCTGCTTTTCAGATCTTAGCTGAGAACATGTGGGCTTTCCCATCATTTCAGTCTCCACACACATACACACACTCACAAACACACATGCAGACACAGACATAGACAGACACACACATATATCATGCACATGTGCATGCACATGTACACACACACAAACACACACATACATACATACATACATACATACATATATCATGAACATGTATACAACCATACACACTCACAAGCACTCATGTACACACACATCATGTACATGCACATGTATACAAGCACACACACAATCACACATGCACACACAAACATAGACACACATATACATCATGCACATGTGTATGAACACACACACACACACACGCACACCATATCAAATACACACTCACATGCCAAAACCTTCTAATCAGGACAGTTTTAGCCTACTTTGTTCCCAGAATCTCAATCTTCCACTAAAGATCAGTTTTTCTGGAATAAATTTTGATAATACCTTCATGGAAGTCTTACATCTAGCGTTTACCTTTCTTCATATAATCATTCCGTGTAGTTGAAGGGTCATGTGTGTATCCAACTTATGGAACTGCACATTTGGATATTAATATATTAAACACTTTACATTGACCTTAAAATTTTTGAAGGGAGAAAATTTTGTTAACTCTGCCAAAGAACAACCCTTGAGTTCTTATTTCAAGTATACACTGTTCCTTTTGGAAATGAATCCATTCAGAAACCTCCCATGGTGCTTTAGGGCAGCATTATGAGAGCATTAGGAGCAAGAGAAAGGTCGTTTTTATAAACCACGGTGAGACCTTGCTCGCTAAGCAAGAGTTTGGTAGAATGAAGCCACCCAGCTCCTGAGGCCTCTTAGTTAGGATTCCCTTTTGGCAAAATAAGAAAATGAATTTCAAGGCCAACTTCCCAACATTTGATAAGAATACTTAAACATAATAATCTGCAAATGAGAAAAGAGCAGGATTTGAGTTTGATGAAAAACACATTCGGATGCAAGGAATACAAGGTCCGTGGCTTCCTTAACAAGTGATTTTCTTGGACTGGTGACCTGATTTTGTAGGCAAAGTCACCTGAAGCCAAGCCTGACCACCTGGATTTGATCCCTGGGGCCTCTCCACAGGGTGTAAGGAAAGAGCCATCTTCTACAAGTTGTCCTCTGACCTCTGCGTCAGCACTGTGGTGGAGGTGACCTTTCCCATGAATAAAGAAAAAATGTAATAAGAAAAAAAATAATGATCTTGAAAGACATAATGTATGCATTTTAGACTCTATTTCTAGATTACTAGGTATGAAACACCTTCATGCGCAAAGAGATGATGACCCGGAAGTCAAGGAAGAAAGGATCTGTTTAGTGGCAGGAAACTCTTGCACTCCCGGCATGAATACCTCCTCCCTCCCTTCCACATACATAAAGGGACTCCTTCAAAGAAGATTTGAAGACATAAAGGCAGGAGCAGAACGAGGAGATGCTGGGAACACAATATCCAATCCAGGAATGCACTTCTAGGGCAATTGAATCTATAATGGATACATGTAGTCTTGATGCAGTCTGCTCACTGGAAATTGTGTCTGTGTTCTACCTCAATGATGTCATTGGTCCCTTTTGAAAGGAGGTTAACTGTGTATGGGATGAATCCCCAGGTCTCTGGATGGCCTTTCCTTCAGTCTCTGCTCTATACGTTGTCTCCCTATTTGCTCCTGTGAGTATTTTGTTTTCCTTCTAAGAAGGACTGAAGCACCCACACTTTGGTCTTCCTTCTTCTTGAGCTTCACGTGATCTGTGAATTGTATCTTGAGTATTTGGAGCTTTTGGGCTAATATCCATTTATCAGGGAGTGCCTACCATGTGTGTTCTTTTGTGATTGGGTTACCTCACTCAGGATGATATCCTCCAGATCCATCCATTTACCTAAGAATTTCATGAATTCATCATTTTTAATAGCTGAGTAGTACTCCATTGTACCACATTTTCTGTGTCCATTCCTCTGTTGAGGGGCATCTGGGTTCTTTCCAGCTTCTGGCTAGTATAAATATGGCTACTATGAACATATTACATATGTCCCTATTACAAGTTGGAGCATGTTCTGGGTATATGCCCAGGTGTGATATAGCTGGGTTTTCAGGTAGTACTATGTCCAATTTTCTGAGGAACTGCTAAACTCATTTCCAGAGTGGTTGTACCAGTTTGTAATCCCACCAGCAATGGAGGCATGTTCAGTGCATGCAGACAAGAGCCTGATATAGCTGTCTCCTGAGAGGCCTTGCCAGAGCCTTACAAATACAGAGGCAGATGCTCGCAGCCAACCATTGGACTGAGCATGGGGTCCCCAATGAAGGAGTTAGTCAGGGTTTCTATTCCTGCACAAACATCATGACCAAGAAGCAGTTGGGAGCCGGGCGTGGTGGCGCACGCCTTTAATCCCAGCACTTGGGAGGCAGAGGCAGGCGGATTTCTGAGTTAGAGGCCAGCCTGGTCTACAAAGTGAGTTCCAGGACAGCCAGGGCTTTACAGAGAAACCCTGTCTCGAAAAACAAAAAAAAAAAAAAAAAAAAAAAAAAACAAAAACAAAAAAAAAGAAGCAGTTGGGGAGGAAAGGGTTTATTCAGCTTACACTTTCCACATTGCTGTTGATCACCAAAGGATGTCAAGACGGGAACTCAAGCAGGCCAGAAAGCAGGAGCTGATGCAGAGGCCATGAAAGGATGTTACTTACTGGCTTGCTTCCCCTGGCTTGCTCAGCCTGCTCTCTTATAGAACTCAAGACTGCCAGTCCAGGGATGGCACCACCCATAAGGGGCCCTTCCCCCTTGATCATTAATTGAGAAAATGCCTTACATCTGGATCTCATGGAGGCATTTCCTCACCTGAAGATCCTTTCTCTGTGACAACCCCAGCTTGTGTCAAGTTGGCCTAAAACCAGCCAGTACATTAGAGAAAGGACTGAAGGAGTTGAAGGGGTTTGCAACCCCATAGGAAGAACAACAATAGCAACCAATCAGACCCCTCAGAGCTCCTGGGACTAAGCCACCAACCAAGGAGTACACATGGCTCCAGCTGCATATGTAGCAGAGGATGGCCGTGTCCGGCATCGATGGGAGGAGAGGCCCTTGGTCTTATGAAGGCTCGATAGATGCCCCAGTGTAGGCGAATCGAGGGCAGGGAGGTGGGAGTGGTTGGGTGAGTGGAGGAACACCCTCATAGAAGCAGGGGGAGGGAGGACAGGATAGGGGGTTTCTGGGAGGGAAAGGGAATAACATTTGAAATGTAAATGAAGAAAATATCCAATAAAAAAAAAGAAAGAAGGAAGATAAATCTTGATGTCTATCCCAGTGGCTCATCAGTTGGAGACTGATTTTGCCTCTAAGAGGGGGATACAACTCAACACCCACAATTTCCAGCATAGAGTCCCATCCCCAAAACCAGCTGCCAAATGCCACTGCTGCTATTGCTGAAAAACCTTTCCCCACTCCTCCATCCCTTACCCTTCTTCTCTGGTAGCATCAGTGACTGAAAGAATCAGGGAACAGGTGATGCCGACTATATTTTGCTCTAGGTACTGGAATCAATGGCTACGAATGGTCTGTCTAAAAATCACTGTTATGTAGTAGTCTGTGTTTATTTAAAAGTGTATCCTTTAAAAACATAACGAGGGTTGTACTCGTTCAGCTCAGGTTTAGACCCTCCTGTGGGTGAGACTTTATGACTAACTATTAACGAAAAATGAGACTATGAATTTAAAAGAGTGTGTGTTTGGGGGGGGAGGGGGTACATGGGAGGGTTGAGGAGGAAAAAAGAGAAGGAAGACGAATAAGTAGATTATCAAAGATAAAAGAAAAAAACTCCTTAACGTTAAAAAGAAAAGTTTCTGCCCAAGGCACATGGGTCTTCCTCTACTGCTTCTACCCCGAGTTCTTATAATGTAGTCGGCAAACTCACCTTTCTCTAAAAAAACCTCATATTAATCAACAGTGAAGAAAACAATTTCAAATGGCTCTTTTTTTCTTCTTCTCATTTTTATTAGTCCTTTGAGAAGTTAGTGCAACCGATTTTGATTATATCCACCCCTCCCCCAACTCCTCCCAGACCCATCCCTCTTCAGACCAACCCAACCCAACCCAACCCAACCCAACCCAACCCAACCCAACCCAACTTTGTCTACTTAAAGCCATCAAGTAGAGTTTATGCTGTTCTTCTCTTAGGTGTGTGGTTGTCACCAGAGGGTGGCCTATTTATCAGAAGCTGCACCTTTAAAGAAACCTGACTCTCCCTCTCCCAGTAGCTGTCAACCGCCAATAGTTCTGTAGCTAGTAGTGTGACTTTGAGTCCACGATGGAATTTTGCCAAAGCCTGCTTAGGTCTTGTGTATTCTATGAATTCATGTGTGTAGCTGCCCTGTTCTGTTCAGAAAACTATATTTCCCTGTAGTCATTCAACACCTATGCCATTTTGCAGTCCTTTTACCCTCTTTTCCCCATGAACCCTGAGCCTTGGTTGGAGGGGATATAGAGATTTCTTTTAGGGCTGAGTATTCTTGAGTTTCTTACTCCATGGACCTTGATTAATTGGGGAGGTCCACAGTTGAATCTATGAGTCAGTTTAAGACCATGTCAGTTTAGTGTGTTCTCCCCAGGGCCTATGATCTATCTAGCTACAGGTTCTTGACCCCAATAATGGTGTAAATAGCTCTTAAAAGTCCAAATTTTCCTTTTCTTTTTCAAAATTATGTTACATAAATATTCTGCTCCCTTTCTTTTCTCCAGACCTTTCTATAAAACTCCTCCTTGCTTAATTTCAAATTGATGACCCCTTTCCAATGACAGTTATTACACACACACACACACACACACACACACAGTGTCTTAGAAGAAGGTGATCATTATCAATCTATCAGGTTACCCATTATTGCATAAAATGATACATAAGGGCTAGTTTCCCTTAAGTATTTCCATTTCTTGCCTATGTTTGTGTGTGATGTCATCTCATTTACTACAGTCTGTCTCCAGTGTTGTAGAGAAAGGGTGTGGTGTGCTTTTTGATAGAATTCTGGGGGTACATTGTCTTTTGAGAATGGGGCTTTCTATTTCTTTACTTATGGGGAGTTACTGTGGGCACACACATTCAGAGGAAATGCCATCTTCTAACTGAGGGGCAAGTGACAGTGAGGTCAGGTAGGAATTTTCTAGATGCTCAGATTGTTCTAGATGTGTTTCTCTAACAGTGTTTGTTGGCTTCGTCATCTCCCTGGGAATAAATGTTCATGATCAGGGAATCTTCAGCTCCAATTCTGATTTTCCTGGTTCCTTCTCCTCAGCTGAGTCTGGAAGGTTCTTTACTCTGTCAAACCAATCTCATTTGCCTTCTACCTTTTGGAGATTAGATTTCTGGCCCACTGATACTATTCTTTACTTTAAAATGCTGGTTACTTCTATTTGTCCCCTTGGAGCTCCTTTTGGGAGTCAGTGTCTATTATGAGGTCTTTAACAGGTATTTATTAAGTACTGAGAAGATCTAAGGCCTTCCTTCAGGACTGGGTTGGTTCTCACAGAAGCGGGTTAGCAGTCTTGAGAATGGGGTCTTGTAAAGTGAGGCTGTTCTTTCTCTCACGCTTTGTCCCTTAGATTGTAAAGCCCAAACAATTCCGTTTCTGAAGAAACTCCATTTTGTACCAGACCAGGGGCTAAACTCCAATTCCAGGAAGAAAATCACAGAGTCCTCACAAGCAAGCATCCTATGACAACACAGCGCACTTAGCAACAGCCCGTCAGTCTTCAATAGCAGGGTCAAAGTACATAGAGATAGCTTAAGACATCCTGCAGAGAATACACTTAGCCATCCTGTTTGTCAGGTGGTTTGTCCCCATGTTCAGTTCCTGCAGATTACCCCAGTTTTAAAAATACTAACTTGCTGACCAGTATGGAAATTGCCCAAGCTTGCTGTGACTACAATACATATATTGCACTCCTAGACTCAGGGCCTCACTCTGACCCGCTGCAACATTGCTTGCAAACGCATAATAAAGACCCTTGTGTGTTTATATTGCAATTGACTCCTTGGTGGTCTTTGGGGGTCCCTGCAACTTGGGTATAACAAGATGTGTTCGGCTTGTCCTTCGGCTCTCTGCCTTGAGCCACAGTGGTGTGAAGTCCTCACCCGATTTTGCCACAATTGGGATGACCTACATCCTCTCATTGCACAGAATGTTTGGTATTGTCTTCTTCATAGCCCGTTACAAGCCTTCTATATGTAAATGTTTGTCTTTCTTCAAAGGCCCAAACGATGTTTCTCTGAGATCATCTTACTAAAACGCAAGCTACAAGGTGGAGGTCAAGCAGCCTTCGGTGCCAAAGGGCAACCCCAAGGGACCGATTGGATGTTGTCCTGGTACTGTTTGGTTCAGGCTGGAGGTCATTTGCATAGTAAAGAGCTGGAGTGGGCGTTGTCTTGTTGCTGATTGGTTCAGGCTGGAGGTCGTTTGCATAGTAAAGAGCTGGAGTGGGCGTTGCCCTGCTGACTGGATCAGGCTTGAGGCTGTTGGCATAATAAAGAGCAGCAGCTAGAGCCAGGCAGAACCTTAAGGCAGATGCAGGAGGAAGCAAGAAGAGAGGCAACTAGAAGCAGGCAGTGAGAACCCGTCTTAGTTCTATTGCTGTGAAGAGACACTGTGACCAAGGCAATTCTTATGAAAGTAGGCATCTTAGACCATTATCGTCTTGGCAGGGGCATGGTGCCATGGATGTGCCATGCAGAGCTACACCTGAGAGCTACATCCTGATTCTAAGTAAAAAGAAACACTGGCCTGGGTGTGGGCTTTTGAAACTCTCAGAGCCCACCCCCAGTGACGCACTTCCTCCAATAAGGCCACACCTCCTAATCTTATCAAAGAGTTCTGCTTCCTGGTGACTAAGAATACAGAGTACCTCACGTCCCCGTGATGCCTGTGTACAGGTGCTCACAGACCGCCCCTACTCTCCTCATACCCCCAAACCCTTTTCTGGTATTTCTATAGGCTGGGACAGGAAAGGAGGTAGTCCGTGCAGCCAGCCTGCTATCTTGATCACTTTTTATTGCTTTTATTCCTGGTATTCTTCAAAAGATTGAGGTTGTCTTTTGTGTTTCTACAATGTCTCAGCCCAAAAGTTACCTATTATTGATGGTTAGGGTCCAAGCATCAGATGGCAATTTGCAGCCTTGCGGCTTAAAGGCAGGAGAGATAAAGCTACCAGAACGTAATGATTCACAGTAATGAGGTTTCGTCTGAAGAGCAAAATGGACAACTGGGGACCCTGGCTTCTGTTCTCTGGTTTTGGAATGCCTTTACACTGGGAGCACAGAACCGCGGCTGCCTCTTTGGCTGATGTTCACAGACTCTGCAGCACAGTGTCTGCTTGATGGATGTTTTCTCATTGCTGGTGGTAATTCTACAGTGGTGGATTCACCAGTTAGCAGGACTTTGCCGTTTGCTTCTAATATCTATTTCCTTCTCCCGATAAATCATCATCTTATGAGAAAGAAAAAAAAAAAAGAAAATATTGGTCATGTGAGGATTTGGATCATATTTAACTCAGACAATGAAAAAGTTTCCTCCTTAATTCAATAACTGTCTAGAACCACAACATCTGGTGCTGGTGACTTTGTAGACATGCTCAGATAGTTAGATTGTAAACCACCCAGGAGCTTGGGGGATTTGTGTTAAATTCTTGCCCTGGGCTGACATGCTGAACCTAGAAGTTAACTGTAGATCAAGAAAAGGGGGCGGGGTGTGTGTGTGGAACTCAACAACTTTGTCAAACCCAATCTTGTTTTTCTTTCTTTTGGCTTTTCTATTATATTTTTCTGTTCTTACATTACTTACAGACAAGCTTGGGTACAATGCTATCATACTCAGATGAAGGGCACAGGGAGCTATGACATCATTCAGCTACTCCATTGCTCCCATAGAGAGGAGGATAGTTTATTCTCTGGGTTTGCTTTGCTTAGTTTTGGAGGCAAGATCTCAAGGCTGGCCTTGAACTCACTACATAACCAAGGATGCCCTCCCATTCTAATTTTCTTGTCTTTTCCTCCCACACATTAGGAATAGGTGTGCACCACCACACTGTTTTATGTCGTGCTAGAGATCAAACCCAGGGCTTCATTCATACTAGTCAAGCACACAGGAGCTATAGCCCCAGCTCCAATTGGTTGGGCTTGAATTACATCCCTGCATATCAGACACTGACGGTCATGGATAAGTTGCTACTTGTTCATCTCTGTTTGAAGGTCCTTTCTCTACTAACAGTTAGAGAATAGGTTACACAATGTTTAGACTCGTGTGTGTGTGTGTGTGTGTGTGTGTGTTTGTTTATGACGTAAAGGACTGAGGATCAACACTATGAGTTGAGTGTATTCATATTCATACCACATTCACCTTCAGGGATAAGACCCAGGAGCCAATGGCAGAGAGGTTCTCAGGTGAACTCCTAGGTTTGATGCCCCTGGACAATTGTTTACATGGAGTTTTTTATTAAGATTTTATGAGAAACCAACATCTGTGAAAGGAAGATGAGGTCTGGGAGAAATGAGCAATGGAATTAATTAGGCTGTGGGTATAAGAAACTCTCTCCAGTGCTACTTTCTCTGGGAAAAGATGGCGGATCTTTTTCTCTTCTTTCTCAGTTGCTAGGTTTGGGTTTTCCCAGAAAGCAATATAGCAGGAAGGAGTGGCTTTTAGCATCTGGGCACCTGAGGGCTCATGTCAGCAGGCAGGATGTCTACTGATTGACTCTTACAAATTAAGGCAAAACCTTCATGGAAGGGTGACCTGGCCAGCACATCCCTATTTATAGTCAGAGCAGAGTTGCTAGTGGGAAAGACATTTATCATGGAAGGAGATAAAGAACAAGTCCCACATTTTTTTTCTGGGGGTAATGGTCACAGGATGGGACAATGTGAACTCTTCTGCTGAACTGACATCTCAGCTCAGCCTTTGTTTACTCCATTTGACAAAGGATAAAGCAGTTTAAACCAGGAAGCAAGTCACACCCAGAGCTACAGTGTTCTAAGCGTCCTATAAAATGAAGACGGCAGACAGACAGATGATTTTAGTTGTAGAGTATAATTCAGCTCAAGAGTGAAAGATGGAACTACAGGTGGTTACTAGTCTGAACATACATTAAAAATATATCAGTGACTGGTGAGTGGGGTATGAGCCCAAGACATCACTGTGCCTTGCTGACGGTAAAAGTCTAAGGCATTCTCTGTAGAGACCTTTGCTCAGGCAAGGAAGGGTCCTTTTCTTATTTAAAAACAAAAACAAGCCAACTTATTCACTTTACATCCCACCCACTGCCCCTCTCCTGGTCACCCTTTTCCACAATCCTCCCAACCCCTCCTGTCTCCCCTCCTTCCTCTGAGAGGGTGTGTGGGGGGGTCTTAGGTATTTCCCTCACCCTTGCAGACCAAGTCTCTGTGAAGCGAGGCTCATCCTCTCCCACTGAGGCTGGCAGCCCAGCTGGAAGAACATATCCCACATACAGGCAGCAGCTTTTGGGATAGACCCCGTTCCAGTTGTTTGGGACCCACATGAAGACAAAGTTACATATCTGCTACATATGTGCAAGGATGTCCAGCCCATGTATATTCTTTGTTTGGTGGTTCAGACTCTCAAAGCCCCAAGGGTCCAGGTTAGTTGATGGTGTCCGTCTTCCTGGGAGTTCCTGTTCTCTTTGGAGCCCTAAGGAAGGGGTTCTTAATTCATCAAAGAAAGGAATTTCAGGAAGAGTTGGTCGTTCTGAAGCAGAGCTGGGATTGATTAGGAGGAACATAGAACACAGATTTTTAAGTGAGCAGCAATCGAAAGAAAGAAATACCCAAAGAGAGAATAAGGAACACTTGACAACATGGTGTGGGCTTCCTCAGAGGTCCTTAGAGTAGCCATGTGGCTGTCTGCGGTGGCTTCTGAAGTTACATATCATAGTAACTTTATAAATGGCATCTCAGGGTGGTTCCTGATGCAGTCTGGGTGGTAACTGGGACATGACAGGTAAAGCTGCAGAGCTTCAGGGAAGTTAAGACGATTTTCGAGAAAACCTTGAAGAAAGAAGGGAGGTCATATTTCAAGGTCCTGTGTGCTTAAGCCTTATGTAAGCATTGTTTTTTTTTTTTAAACATTAATTGAAAAATGTTTCTTTATAATAGGGATGCTAACAGTTGGTGGTGGTGGTACATGCCTTTCTTTAATCTCAGCAGGCAGATCTGTAAGTTCAAGGCCAGCCTGGTTTACAGAGTTTCAGGATAGCCATGGTTACAACACCGAGAAACCTGTCTTGAAACAAACAAACAAACAAACAAACCAAAACAAAACAAAACAAGCGGGGGTGGGGGGAGATGTTATCTCTATGTTATCTCTAGCCTTCACAGAAAATGTTAATTTTGCTGGAGGTTTTGATTCTTAGCTGGTGAGAGACTTTAACAGACTCCACAGTGAGGGTTCCTTCCCTCTTCCCCCCTTATACTGACCACCAGCCCAGAAAGCCAGTTCACTCTCCAGGTCAGATTTATAGGGAGCTAGTGTCGCCCAATCCTTCTGGAACAATTGGCACCAAATGGCCAGAACTAATAACTTCTTTAACTTCTGTCCCTGCTTCCCATGCTGGTGTGAGCAGAGACAGGCAAATGTGTATCTCAATCACCATCTTTTTTTTTTTTTTTTGACTTTTCAAACTGTTAGCTTTATTTAAATTGAAAAATATTTCTTAAAACTGCATTTAGCGTCAAGATCATTGATGAAAATCACCAGTATTTGTAAAGCAGAAACATTCATGTTAACAAAACTAGTTTTTACTTTGGAGCTTATTCTTTAAGCAAATCGTGGAGACTGGAGAGGAAAGAAAGGAGGTTATTTACAGCAGATATCTACATATTTTATTTTTATATTTAAGAATACTCGGGTACAAACTTGGTGACAGAAAAGACCTCAGGACACGCTGGCATCTCAGAAGCAATTTTCAAATGTTTAGTTTTCTCAATTTCTAGCAATGCCTAAGATCCTTCTTCATCTTCAATCTTGGGAGCCAAATAATACTTTAAGTGTCCCATGTCAGCAATTTTATACTCTACAACAAGAGGTACATCTGCAGACATACTGAGTGTTACCGTAGGAGACAGTGGAGTGGCTTTTGTGAAAAAGTTCAGGTACCTCAGAGCAAAAGTTAGGTGAACAGGCTCATTCATCTCTATGGTTACCGCCTCCTCTTCTTTATCCACATTACTTGTCTGTGACAACTTAATGTTCCCATTGCCAAGCTCTCCACTTGCAGAAAACTTCACCCCATTCTTTGCACAGGATATCACAACAGCATCTCCAATGTGGCTAAGGTCTCGGCATATACGTGCAAATTCACCCGATGGCATCTTTATTACACAGCTGTACTCCTGTTCTGGGATTCCAAGTTGCTCAACATCTAAGTCCATTAACTTCATCTCATAGTCTGAAACTTTCTCTTGATTTGGTGCTTCGAATACTAGTGCTAAGGTATCTGCATTATCTTCAGCCCTTAATGTAATGATGTCTTCATTACCAGCACATTTTAGAATTTTGGACATGCTGGTGAGGTTCACGCCCATGGCTAAGTTGCGGTCGCAGCGGTATGTGTCGAAGCCTTCGGAGCGCAGAGTAAGCTGCACCAAGGAGACGTGAGACGAGTCCATGCTCTGCAGGTTCACGCCGCCCGAGCTGACGTCCCAGCAGGCCTCATTGATGAGGTCTTTGAGAGCCTCCAGCACCTTCTTCAGGATGGAGCCCTGGATCAGGCGTGCCTCAAACATGGTGGCAGAGTTGTGGCGACTAGACGAGAGCTACTGTAAGAGGAATGAGGTCTGGCTGCCAAGGTCCCCTGATTCACGATGCAGAAGCAGCAGCGAAGGCCCACAGCGACGACTACCAACCCCCTGCACCCGCAACCGTCTAATCCTCAATCACCATCTTTACAGCTACCTTCTCCTGCTTTTCCACCAGCAGCCTCCACCAGGAAGGACCTAATACCACCCCTGTGCTCCTCTGTTACTCCACCGTTCCCACCTGCCATAGTCTCTGCCAGCACAAAAGTGGCAGCTCTAAATAAAGAAGCTGGACCTTCTCACTTGGTTAGCCTTTGTTTTTTTCCGTGGGAAGAGGTATGTTGTGACGAATGCCAGTTGTAATTAGAGATGCAGAATGAAGGAACAGTCACAGAGGGTCCTGATGTAGGGAGAAGCAGCTAGGTCTATAAGGTTTAGGACACAGAGAGCCCCTGGGTTCCATATGGAAAGCAACCAGGGCCAGCTGCTTGCTGAGCAGGAACTGAGACTAGGGTCTACTGTTTTGAGTCCTGCTTCTATGAAACACTTCTGTCTTAAACATCTGGTTAAATATTTATTGTCATTTAATGTATACTAATCAGGCCAAGGCTCGGCACGGAGGACAAACAGTGACAAAATCAAAATATCACAGGCTTGATTTTACTCTCTGTCTATAGTGTTTTAGCCTCCCTGAGGTCTTGTTACTACTTTTATAATGTTAAAAAAAAATCACACACACAGATATTTGCTGGGTGGTATAGATTTCAAATCTATACTTGGTATAGATTTTTCAGTAGTTCCCTATGGAAAACCTTATGTGGGTAGGTAACCTAAAGGAAGGAATGTGTTGAAATCTTAATCTGACTCTGTGTTGTACAGCTTTGCCATGGGTGGAAGACTGTGTTTCTCCAGAGGAGGACTGTGCATGGATTCAGGGTGTATCTGTATGTGGGACTCTCCACTTGCATTTGATCTTTGACTTGAAGGCCTGCTAGAACATCTGGTGGGTCCTGGAACACATTTTGCCTTTTTTTTTCCTAACTCACCTTCCTCTGTGTTGCAGAGAGAAACATTGTAAATGGATAATATTTACATCACAGCCTTATTACAGTTGGTCACTGACTTCTTACAGCTCTTCTTATACAGAGCCATCAGGCATTCACCAAATCAATTTGCTGTTACTTTAACAGCCAAGTAGGAAAGAGATATGCAGATTGTCTCTAAGAGGGACCATATAATGGGACTGCTCTTGGCAGCCAGAGTGGTCAGAATTGCTCTAGGTAACCGGGTCTAGATATTCTAAATACCCAGAGAGTTGGTCTGGCTATTAAGCAGTCTCAGGCTATCAAGAAATTCTGAACATTTCCCTAGGAGAGCAAGTTCAGAATTACTTTTGCTTAGTGGATAAATCTGCTTTATTCAAGGAAGGTTAGAGTTATGTCTGAATATGAAGTAAATGCAAATATAATAAGATTACTATAATCTTTATGTATTTTCCTTCTAAGTATTTGTAGTGCTTAATAATGTCTGATGTGGGACTGGAGAGATAGCTCAGCAGTTAAGAGCACCGTGTCCTCTTCCAGAAGACCTGAGTTTCATTCCCAGCATCTACAGGGATTCCCAGTACCTAAGTGGTGGCCAATGAACCACCTGTCACTCCAATCCTAGGGTATTGGAGATCCTGTCCTGGGTTCTTCTGGCACTAGACATGCTTGTGATATACAGGCACATGAGCAGGAAAAAAAAATCTAAACATATAAAATAAGTTAATTAAAAATAATATCTGATGTACTATAATGTCAACAAGTTAACCTTGTGATTTTACATTAAAATATAAACGTGAGTAAAATTAATTTTGATTTGTAATTTTTCTGGTTTCATGGAGTTATATACATTATTGGAACATTTATGAGTCTAAAAGAATCCTTTTTACAACCTAATTTTAATAGCTATTGGTGTAAAACACTACTTTCACATCAAAGTAAGAGGACTTATTCTGGAGTCTCTTAAGCTCCTTGTCTTAGGGTTTCGTTGCTGTGAACAGACACCATGACCATGGTAACTCTTATAAAGGAGAACATTGAATTTGGGCTGGCTTACAGTTTCAAAGGTTTAGTCCATTATCATCATGGCAGAAAGTACAGCAGACTGCAGGCAGATGTGGTGTGGAGAAGGAACTGACAGTTCTATATCTTGATTTGCAGGTGTCGGGAGACTGTGTGCCACACTGGGCATAGCTTGAGCATAGGAGACCACAAAGCCGACCCTACAGTAACACACTTACTCTCACAAGGCCAAGTCTACGCCAGCAAGGCCATATTTCTAAAAGTGATAACTCCCTATGGCCCAAATGCTTGACCCTATGGGGTCACTCCTATACAAACTATCACACTCCTTCTCTTCGTTTGGTTTGGCAGTATATCAATTCCTTTCCATCTTCTGGCTTTCCACTTGCTGCTCTTCCCAGGAGGGAGTTGAGTTCCTTGGCTACAGAAAAGGCATTACATTCTCATTCTGCCCACTTCAGCTGCACAGTCTTTCTCAAAGCGAAGGCGAAGCTGCAGTCTGTGCTCTGGCTTCCACCACCTATTTATTTACTTCAGATGAAGCATCTCCATTAATTTTTATTGTGTTTTGAGGTAGAACCTCCATCTGTAGCCCAGGCTAGCCTTGAACCTCATTTTTTCTGTTGTTTTGATAAAATACCCTGACCAAAAGCAACATAAGGTTAAGGGATTATTTTGGGTTATGGTTCAAAAAGTAAGATCCATGGTGACTAGGAAGGTGTGGTGTGGTGGTAGGAACAGAGCTGGCTGGTCGCATTTCTGCCTAATGGGGTGATAGGTTACTGACATATACTACCACTCCAGGGTTTATCTCCTTTTTTAATGATGTAAAATTATTAAATTATTTTTTTTCTATAATTCATACCAGTATCAGAAGGGATGTCTCATCTGTAGCCATATGAGATTTTATTCTCAAACTAGAGATTCCATTTCCCTTTTTCTTTTCAGTAACTTCCATTTCTTATGTAACAATTACTAACTCCTTTTACAAATTATATGTATATAAATATATATATATATACATATATACACAAAATTATTAAAGACTATATCATACTGCAATATATACTCATAAATATAGAATTATGAGCAGAAGTCATATTTTAAAACATGTATTACTTATTATATGCTGTGCAGGTGTCTGTGAAAGCCAGAGACATTGGGTACCCTTAGAGCTGATGTTAGACAATTGTGAACCATCCAATGTGGGTGCTCAATCTGGATTCTGGGAACTGAATCCAGAAGTTTAAGTTTTTAATGGTTTAAATTATCATTTAAAATTAATAGATAAACAGAGAAAATTGATTCTGTAAGATAATAGGACCCCACAGAAGGGAAAAGTCTGCAAAACTCTCAGTTATTTTAAGGAGCAGAAGTGTGTGTGGGTATAGCTCATTGAGGAAACACGCCTCTAGCATGCTTGAAGCTCTGGGGTTGATCCCCAGCAAAGAAAGAAACAAGCATAAAAGACTCCCTGCTCTTTCCCATTTTCCATGAGCTGGGGATGACTGTTAGGAAGAGAAAAGCAGGGGGTCCAGGCTCAGACATGAAGTCAGCTTGACAGAAAACCCCATGAGGGGCTCTTAAAAAAATGGGTCAAGCTGAGAAAGTAATGGCATGGAAAATTAGAGTTATCTAACAGAAGAACTATGGGGTAAATCAGAGTAAATGAAGCACAAACTTCCTGTGTGAGGAACAAAGGCCATTGTCCCCGAAACATTCTGCGTCTGCTTCTTTAAGCAAGAGAGAATATATCCGGAAAGATCCCATTTAAGGTTTCAAACTGAGATGATAAAGAAAACATTATCTGAAATAACAAGGAGCAACACCTGTAGGCTTAGATTTTTTTTTCAAAAACCTACTTTAATAAGTGTTCTCAAATGTTTCGACACCCCTTTCTAGCCCACCATCCAAAGGTAGGGGAGGAAAGATGGTAAATAGGACGGGGGGGGGGTGAACCTGTTTAGAAGTAGTTCTTTGGGGCCATTTCAATCTCTGTTGTCAGGATACCAAAAGTCCAGTTTCAAAAAGTGTCTCCAAACATGGATTAGCAGTGGCAGCACAATCCAGAAGAAACAGCCAGGCCTCTGCTGAATCAGTAGGAGTCAGTGGGAGTGGCCAGAACCAGCAGGAATACCAGAAAATGTTCTTTTGTGTTTGGGTAAAATGTTCTGGAGATATCTGTTTGGTCCATTTGACTCATAACCTCTGTTAGTTTCATTATTTCTCTGTTTAGTTTCTGTCTTGATGATTTGTGAGATTAGGGTGATGAAATCTCCCAGTATTCATGTGTAGGTTTTGGTGTGAGATTTAAGCTCTAGTCTCGTTTCTTTTGCAAATGTAGATGCCTTTGCATTTGGGGCATAGATGCTCAGAATCAGAGATATCGTCTTGGTGGGTTTTTCCTTGATGAGTATGAAGTGTTCTTCTACATCTCTTCTGATTACTTTTGGTTGAAAGTCTGTTTTAGTAAATATTAGAGTGGCTAATAATAATAAACTCCAGCATGTTTCTTGGGTTTATTTTCTTGGAAAACCATTTACCAACACTTTACTCTGAGGTAGTTTCTATCTTTGTTGCTGAGGTGTGTTTTTTTGTATGCAGCAGAATGGTGGATCCTGTTTATGCTTTCATTCAGTTAGCCTGTGTCTTTTTACTGGGGAGTTGAGACCATTAATGTTGAAAGATGTTAATGACCAATGATTGTTAGTGCCTGTTATTTGATGTTGGTGGTGATTCTCTCTCTCTCTCTCTCTCTCTCTCTCTCTCTCTCTCTCTCTCTCTTTCTCTCTCACTTTTGTTGGTATGGAATTATCTCTTTCTTGTGTTTTCTTGCATGTAGTTACTTTCCTTGTGTTGGAATTTTTTTAAAAAAAAGTATTCTCTATAGGGATGAATTAGTGGAAAGATATTGTTTAAATTTGGGTTTGCCACAGAATATCTTGTTTTCTCTATCTATGGTGATTGAACATTTTTCTGGGTATACTTGGCTGGCATCTGTGATCTCTATGATCTGTGTAAAACATCTGCTCAGGACCTTCTAGCTTTTAAAGTCTCTATTGAGAAGTCTGGTACAAATTCTAATAGGTCTGCCTTGATATGCTACTTGGCTTTTATCCCTTGAGGCTTTTAATATTCTTTTTTTGTTCTGTACACTTAGTGTTTTGATTATTATGTTGAGGGAGGATTTTCTTTTTTGGCCTACTCTATTTGATGTTCTGTAAACTTCTTGTACATTTACAGGCATCTGTTTCTTTAGGTTAGGGAAATTGTCTTCTATGATTTTGTTGAAGACATTTCCTGGGTCATTGAGTTGGGTGTCTTAATTCCTATTATTTGTAGGTTTGGTCTTTTTATAGTGTCCCAAATTTCCTGGATGTTTTGTGTTAAAAACTCTTATAGCTTACACATTTTCTTCAACCAATTTTTCAATTTCTCCCATGGTATCTTCTATGCCTGAGATTCTCTCTTCCATCTCTTGAATTCTTTTGGTGATGCTTGTGTCTGTAGTTCTTGTCCTCTTTCCTAGATTTTCTATATCCTGGATTGCCTCATATTGTGTTTTATTTATTGCTTCTATTTCGATTTTCAGGTATTGAGCAGTTATTTATTTATTTATTATTTATTTTTATTTTTGGTATTGAGCAGTTTTATTCATTTCTTTCACCGGTTTCATTGTATTTGTTTATATTTATTCATCTCCTTTTTAAGGGTCTCTACTCATTTGATTGTATTTTTCTGTATTTCCTTAAGGGCTTTATTAATTTCCTCTTTAAATACCTTTATCATTTTTATAAGATTAGATTTAAAATCACTTTCCTGTGATTCAGGTGTGTTAGGATATTCAGGGCTTGCCGTAGTAGGATAGCTGGGTTCTGTTGGTGTCATATTGCCCTGGCTTTTGTTGATTGTGTTCTTAAACTGGTCTTTAGCCATCTTGTTGTCCCTAATGTTGGCAGACCTGGTAGTCCCTCCTGGGCTGCAAGTAGAGCTGGTTGTCCCTGATGGTAGCAGGCTTCCATGAATGCAGGCAGAATTGGTAGTCCCTGATGGCTTCAGGCTGCTGGTTGTCCCAATTGGGGTCTGGCCTCCAGAGATGCAGGTAAAGTGCATGGTCTCTGATATTTGCAGGCTTCTGTTTGGCCTGGGCAGCAGCAGGCCTCCAGGGATGCAGGTGACTTTGAAAAAGGAGTATAGAAGGGTCAGGGTGGAGCTCAGTGCTGCTGGGTTTGCAGAGAAGAGCCAGTAGGCAGGGATTTGAGGGAGGAGGCTCCTCTGGTGGCCACTGACAGCTGCAGCCATCTGGGATCATGATTAGAATTGCAGACCTGAAGATAGAGCATAGACGGGACAGGACTGACCTCCAGGACCCAGCAGGCAGGGGTTTGTGTCTTGGTGATCTCACCCTGTGACATTTACTATTCTTTCTTTGTTCTGTACATTTAATGTTTTGATCATTATGTGGAAAGAGAGTTTTCTTTTCTGGTCCAATATATTTGGTGTTCTGTAAGTTTCTTGAATATTTATAGGCTTATCTTTATGTTTGGAAAATTTCTTCTGTGATTTTGCTGAAAGTATTTTCTGGGCCTTGTAATTGGGAATCTTCTTCTTCTATTTCTATAACTTTTGGATTTGGTCTTTTTATTGCGTCCCAGATTTCTTGGGTGTTTTGTTATGAACTTCTCAGATTTAGCATTTTCTTTGACTTAGGTTTCAATTTCTTCAGTCGTATCTTCCATTCCTGAGACCTCAGGGAACAGCACATTGCTTACCTCTTGTGGCTGTGCCCCATGTGGACCCAGCAGGCAGGGGATTGTTGAGGGAGAGGTCTAAACTGGAGGATCCTCTGGCCTCTGCAGAAATACTTGGGAAAGCAGAGGGAGCTGTGGGCCAGATGATGGAGGTTGGGGACAGGGTGCAGCTTACCTCTGTAGGCTGTGTCAGCCTAAGTTGACTTTGGCCAGTGTTTTATCTCAGCAACAGAAAACAAACCAGGGCATCATCTTCTTTAATTGTAATGGGAAATAAATTATATTTGTGCTTCCCCACCCTGCTTTAATGTATTTGCTTCTCTAAGAGCTTAATAATATTACACATGGTGGTAATTTTGGATAATTATCAGGAAGAAATAAAATATATTTTTGAGGCTAACTATAATGATACTAGACTCCTAAGTTTAGAAATGACCTGAATCTCCCCGTTTGTCCCATTGCTTCTGCAGGACAGAGGCCTGCAGTGTGAGCTGTGAGGGGAAGTGTGTGTGTGGAGGGCTCTCTGTTTGCAGGGAGGGAGCTAATAACTCTGCTTTCCCTGTTGTTCTCAAGATCCAGATTTCCCCCTCATTATAATCCTTAGGTTTATATGGGTTTATATATATTTTATTTATCTTGGATACTGGTTGAAATTATTCATTTGCCTTATTTTCTTATCAGCCACACAGTTAGCAAAGCTGAAGATTTCTGTGACAGTTTCCCACTGGGAGCGATGAGCTTCCGGAGCCAGGTTGGCCTCGTCCAATGACAGGTGAGTGAACCTTGCAGTGCTGAACCCAACCAGGCTTGTTCATTATATGCTGGAGCTGGACCCCACATCTGTGATGTGTGTGTAGTGAATGTTTGCAAAATGCCAAAGTTAGGCCAAATTTCCTCTCCTTCCTTCACCTGGCAATACTGATGACCCATGTTTGATCCTTGAACTTGTGCAGAAGGCCGGTTGTGGTGGCACATATCTGTAATCCAATTCCTCCTGTGGGGAGGTAGGAGGTGCTGACAGGAGAGTTGTCTAGAAGCCTTCTAGCCAGCCAATGTGGGCTGTGATGCACAAGCAGCAGAAACAACTGACAAGTCCCATCTCCAGAGAGTGGAAGGAGAGAGAGCCCGCTTCAACAGCTATCCTCTGACCACACATGCATGTATGAACACACACATCTGAGCACACAAACAGACACATAAAATACAAGAATAAATAAAGAAAATCCCCTTTCAGGGTAACTGCCACCTCTGATTTTCCCTTTTGAAACAGGGTTTCTCTCTGTAGCCCAAGGCCTTAAACTTAAGATCCTATTACCTTTGCCTCCTGTGTGCTGCCATTACAGGGAAGCATCACCATTCCTACTGAATTTAATTTTGCACAGTGTGATGGAGTGAGGAAAACATTAATCCTTTAGCCTTTTTTTTTTTTACCATCATGTAACATGTCATGAACTGAAGCAAGGGCTCAATTTTCATGCTCGTTCAATGTATTCCTACAGTGTTAAAGAGTGCAGACGAGTTTCTTGCTTGCCCCCTTTCTTTCCTTTCTCGCCAAAGGCCATGTCTCCATCTAAATGAGTGACTATTGGGGCCAGACCCACCCATCAGCAGCTGCATTAGAAGGAACTGTGTGCAGTAGCAGCCTAGTCCTGCAGAGGGATGACTGAAGGGTGTCTTGGAAATGCCACAAATCTGCTGCATTCCAGGCCTCGATGGCAATGCCTAAGTGCACTTAATGGTTGTCTTTCCAAGTTCTAAGTGACATAATTCATTCTATCACATAATCACTGTCCCCCTCCACTTGGCATTCTGCTGCAAGGAAGATGGGTGGCTGCAGACCACGCTGGACTTGTTAGCCTCGAGTCTAGAATTCCAGGCTCTATCCACGAACCATGCATTACTGAGTTGTTTTCCAAGTCTGTCCCATTTCCTACCATAGGTGTAACAAATGACCACAGGATATATAGTTGTTGTTGTTGTTTTTTCAGCCTGCTTCGTTTTGGTTGCTAAGATTTTTCTTTCAGCTTTGGATGTTTTTAGATCTTACTTTAATGTCTAGACGTTACTCTTCTTTTATTTGGAGTTCTGATCTGACACTTGGGCCCTGGGACCTTCCATCAGTTCTGACTTTCAGCTGTGGATTGTTAGAACACACTTAGAGCCATTCTTTTAGTCAGACTGCATTACTTTTCATCAGTGACCACTAGGAACCGTCACAGCACTTTCTGTATCTCTCTTTCTCTCTTCTGAAATGTAAAACCCCATGGGTCTTTTTTTCTGTACAGTTCATTCAGATCTTCTTCTAGTCCATTATTTTCCCTGTGCCTAGAATGCTGCCAAATAAGTATAATTATTTTCAATTTTGTACTTCAATTTAGTGTAATATTTTCCTATTTTGGCAATTTCTACTTCATTATTTTCAAGTTGTAATGTCATTTTTCTACTTTTCCCATTGCAGATGTTTTCATGCATATGACTTCTCTAAGTTTTTAGTTTAAAGATCAAGTTATTTTTTAGTTTGTATATGTGAATGTTTTGCCTGTGTCTGTGCACCATATGCATGTGTAGTACCCATGGAGGCCAGAAGAGGGCACCAGATCTGCTAGAACTGAACTTACAGTAGGTTACTGTGAGTGCTAAGAGCAGAACACTGGTCCTCTGTGAGAGCAGCAGGTGCCCTTAACTACTGAGCCATGCATCTCTCTAACCTTGATCTAAGTTATTACTTATTTAATTTACATTGTTTATTTTATTGAAAGTAAATTATTCTCTCTTACAATATATCCCAATCATTGTGTCTCCTCCCTTTACCCCTCCCAGTTTCTTCCCACCTCCCCGCCCCTACAGATCCACACCTTTTTCTGGCTCTCATTAGAAAAGAACAGGTTTCTAAGAGATAATAACCAAAAAGGACAGAATAAAATATAAAAAGGCAAAAGCCATCACATTGAAGTTGGGCACAGCAACCCAACTGGAGGAAAAGAGTCCCAAGAGCAGGTGCAAGAGGCAGACACGCTCTCATCCTCATAGTTAGGAAGCCCATAAAAGCACTAAGCTGGCAGTTACGATACATGCAAGTAGTACCTGGTGTAGATGCATGTGGGCCCTGTACTTGCTGCTTCAGTCTCTGTGAGCTCATGTGTGCCTTGCTTAGTTGATGCAGAGGGCCTTGTTCTCCTGGTGTCCTCCATTCTCTCTGGAGCTCACACTCTTTTCATCTCCTTATCTGTGGAGTTCCCTGAGCTCTAAGGGGAGGGATTTGATGGAGGCCTCCAAATTAGACTCTCTCTCCACACAATGTCTGGCTGTGGGTCTCTGCATCTGTTCCCATCTGCTGCTGGAGAAAGCCTCACTGATGAAGACTGGGTAAGGCACTGCTCTATGAGCAATAGCAGAATAAAATAACTTTCTTGATTTTATTTATTTATTTATTTATTTATTTATTTATTTATTTATTTATCTTGACGAGTAGTGTTTTGCTTTATCCTAGGTCTCTGGGCTATCTGGCTCTTCACTATTGGGTATGGGTTTCTTTTTATGGATGGGCCTTAAGTTAAATGAAGCATTGGTTGGATACTCCCACAATTTCTGTGCTACAATTGCCCTAGCATATTATGCGGTCAGGACAAACTGTGGGTCAAAGTTTTGTGGACAGGTTGTAGTTCACGTTTCTCTTTTGGTACCTACAAAATACCTCCTTGCATCAAAGGGCCTAGAAAGTAGGGGTGGGTATTCCATATAGGCACTCACTCAATTCCTCAATATTCAATGACTTGTGTGGGTGCTGTCCTTTGCAATGGGGCCCCACTGTTACTTTGCAGAGAGCAATCTTTTGTCTTGGCAATAGCTTGAGTCATTTAGGGATCTCCATGGGACCTTTTTGACCAACTGTTGAATGCAACTGAGTTCCCCTACTAGAAGCCTTTCCTGGCTATAAGAGTTGGCTAGTTGAGACTCCATATCCTCCATTACTATGAGTTCTCATTAGGATATCCTTGTGTCTCTCCAGATCTCTACTCTACCTAATCTCTTTGGTTTTTCAAATTGTAAGTTGGTTATCATTTGCTTAATAGCTAATATCCTCTTATAAGTGAATACATACCATAATTATCCTGAGTATCACTCAGTATAATTTTTTCTAGTTCCATTTCCTTGCAAATTTCATGGTGTCATTTTTTTTTAAACCGAGTAATACTTCATTGTGTAAATGTACCACATTTCCTTTGTCCATTCTTTGGTTGAGGGACATCTGGGTTGTTTCCAGTTTCAGGCTATTGCAAACAAAGCTGCTATGAACATAGTCAAGTAAGTGTCCTAGTCGGATAGTGGAGCATATTTGTGTATATGTCCACCTGGTTAGGAGAAGGCTCTCATTGCCTACCCCCACATAGACATACTTCCTCCAACAAGGCCATACCTACTCTACGAAGGCCACACCTTTTAATAGTGCCTCTCCTTGGGCCAAGCATATTCAAACTACCACACCATCTCTGCTTAAATCACCTTTAGCCTCCAGGGTTCTCCCAGTTCTTTCATATTATATGTACTCCACTGTCCTCTCTTCAACATTGTTTGCTTGGATTCCAAGTACTTCTCCATATACACACTTCATTTTTGTTAAGGCTTTTGACTCAAGTAGCTCTGTTCTCACAGTGACTTACATCTGGAAACTGAAAAGAAAAACATCTAACCAATTGTGTGTGTGCGTGTGTGTTTTATTTGAGCAGTTTCTATCCATCAGGATTTTAGAGATAAAACTTGTGTCCAAGTTTTTTATTATGAAACCCACTTCTCCTTTCTTTTTATGTCTCTCACGCAGTTGCTTTGTCATGGGTGGAATGCATTTCACTGCCCCTGGATTTGGGTTTGCCTACATAAATTTCCTAACCAGTATCATGTGGGTAGAGATAAAATATGCCAGTACTGTACCCTGCTTCAGGGGCCTGATATCTTCCTGTTTTCTTTCTGGTACCTCTGCCACTGGGCATATCTTGGATTATCTGGATGGTTCAAGGTGAGAGATGTGAGGAGCAAAGATGATCTAGCTGCAGAATCCTGAAGCAGAGCCACCCACTCACATACATCTCTGAGCATCAGCTTGCCGACTGGAAGTAAGTAAGATATGTCAACAACACTGATTATAATGAGTGTGTTATCTCAGAAGTGTATTGAATAACAATCAGTTTCCAAAACAGTTGTTGCAATTTACCAAGTAATCCCAATTTCCCTTGATAGTCTTGTTACTGTCAATAGCAGGTTCTTTTAGTCTCCAATTACTAATGTTAACTGTTGAATTACACATTGTGGTTCATGTACACTCATGTGTGCACACACCCACATCCATTACAGAATGGTATACAAGACTTTTATGTCTCTCACTCAATTGTTTTATCATGGGTGGAGTCTATTTCGCTGTCCTTGGTGTTGGGGTTGCTTACATAATTTTTCTGAATCAGTATCGTGTGGATGGAGATAAAGAGTTCCAGTCTGTGCCCTGGTTTCAGAGACCTGATACCTTAGGCCCCTGGCTTACAAAAAAGGCTTATTGAAGGCAGTTGCAGAGAGATGATATAGATGTCCAGAGAGCCACTGCAGGTGGTTAGATAAAACAAAAACCTAGATGGAGAAGGCCAAGACACTGAGATGCAGGGTCTTGTAAGTGAGATATAGACCTGGGTCTGCATAGGTGGATAGATGGATAGACACTGGTGGATAGACTACAGAACAGCTGCTCCAGGGTTGTCTGCCTGTCCACCCCTTGAAACATGCTTGGCCAGTTAGGTGAGTGGTGTTGCTGCCCCTATGTCACATGTTCCTCTTGTTATGAAAACCAGGTGAATATCTTTGAGTGGACAAGTGTTTTAGATAGGGTTTCCATTGTGATGAAGAGACACCATGACTAAGACAATTCTTATAAATGACAACATTTAAATGGCGTTAGCTTATACTTTCTTTTTTTTTTTAAATTAGATATTTTCTTCATTTACATTTCAAATGCTGTCCCCAAAGCCCCCTATACCCTCCCCCAGCCCTGCTCCCCAACCCACCCACTTCCATTTCCTGGCTCTGGCATTCCCCTGTACTGGGGCATATGATCTTCACAAGACCAAGGGCTTATAGTTTCAGAGGTTCAGTCCGTTATCATCATGACATGCAGCATGGCAGTGTCCAGGCAGACATGGTGCTAGAGAAAGAGTTGAGAGTTCTGCATCTTGATCCAGCTACAGCCAGGAGAGACTGTCTATTCTGTACTGGGTGGAACTTGAGCACTATGAGCCCTCAAAGCCCACCCCTGGGGCTGGTGAGATGGCTCAGCAGGTAAGAGCACTGACTGCTCTTCCAAAGGTCCTGAGTTCAAATCCCAGCAACCACATGGTGGCTCACAACCACCTGTAATGAGACCTGATGCCCTCTTCTAGTGCATCTGAAGACAGCTACAGTGTATTTATGTAGAATAATAAATCTTTGGGCTGGAGCGAGGTGGAGGTGGGGTGGCAAGAGTGAGTGGGATTGACCAGAGTGAGCAGAGGTTCTAAATTAAATTCCCAACAACCATATGTACATCTATAGTGTACTCATATACATAAAATGAATATATATATATATATATATATATATATATATATATATATATTTTTTTTTTAAAAGCTCACCCCCACAGTGACATTTCTTCCAACAAGGCCACACCTATTAAACAAGGACACACCTCCAAATAGTGTCACTCCCTGTGGGCCAAGCATTCAAAGACATGAATCTAAACTGTTGTTTGTTTGTTGTTTTTTCCAGACATGGTTTCTCTGTGTAGCCACGGCTGTCCTGAACTTTCTCTGTAGACTAGAATGGCCTTGAACTCAGAGGTCTGCTGCCGTCGACTCCTGCATGCTAGGACAAAAGGCATGTGTTTCCATTACCTGGCTCTAGTATGGTTTTAGAATGCCCATAGGTACATGTGTTCCCAATCAACTTTGAACACTATCCTCCAAGGAAACATATTGGTAAAGAGATCACAGGGCATGCCATGTTTCTTATGGTCATCCCCCCCCCCCACTCCCATTTTGTTTAATTCCTTTGGAAGGAATGCCTATCTGTGACCCTTGTCTCCCTTCCTATGGAGACTCTAAGAGCAGCTTTCCCTTCTGGAGTGTTAGCAGCCTGACTTTCTGAGATATTGCCTTCTATTACCTCATGGGTTTCTCTTTATTATCGAAGTCCAGCAGCAGCAGTAACGGAGTGTCATGGCGAGGGACTGGGATTCATCTGTGAGATGGTGGTGGGCACGCCTGACCCTCATCTGTTTCAGGTGATACTGCTCTTTATCTATGCACTAAGAGAGCTTGCCTACAGCCCACAGTTATTAGCCTTTTGTATGTCTTCAAGAGTGAAAGTGACACAGACTGACAATGGGCTGTTTATTTTAAGCCCACAATGGGTTCATGTTAGAATGTAAAGTTCAATGAGATTTGTGACTCTCACGGGTTCCTGCTAATTTTCTTGCCTCTCTGATGCTCCTTACAATTTCTTTGGCATCTCTGTTTTATGCAGAAAATTCCACTTTCTGTCTTTCTGTCTGGCATCAAGTAGCCATTACCCTAACCTCCAATGACAAGAAAAATTGAAAGTATTTGCTGCCATGATGGATTTTCATTCCATCGTCTCCCTGTATTTATCCAAGGCCCTTGTCCTGGACTCTGACCTGCTGTAATATCTTCAGCATGCTTTAGGCAGTATCTTCCAAGCAGGTGGTCAGTTTAATCTAGAATTGACAAAAGAACAAAGTGACAAGGGATATGTTCAATACTTCCAATTCCCACATACTCCAAAGATCGCCAGTGATACTCTAATGAAGACCACGTGTGACTCTTCCCTGCCTTAGAGAATGGCTTGAATGGTCCTTCTGACACATCTGCTGGTAGGGTGGCTCTATTTTTTTCTGTCCTGCTAGTCAGCAGGATTCTTGGTCTCTAGAGCTGTAATATTCCCTGACCATATTCAATGGTTACTATGAGGCTGTCTTCGTAGAGAGCACCATGCCATCTGCATCTGGATATTTATGTCAGTACTCTTGTTCTTCATAGCTAGATCATGAACATACATATAAATTCATAAGATTTTCTGCCTCCCCCCTTTCCCTAACTTTCATTTCCTGAGGCCAATAGCCAAATATATTATCAGGATAGCTATTATGGGTCACCAAAGTAAACACTCAGTCCATTCAGTTTTGCTTGGAACATATTTAAGGAACAATTTGAAAAGAATTTGGGATGTATAATAGTGAGAGATATAGTCATAATCTACTAGAAAATAAAAAGTCAAACAATTAAAAGGTAAAACCAAGAAGAACATTTTAAGGTATTATTAGGTGAATAAATGGTGGTGGCATTTATGACAGTTGATTTAAGCTCTTCTTAAAGGGTGTGTGTGGTATAATCTGAATGCCTAGGGAGGACATTTTAGACAGAGATGAAAAGACACAAGATCTCTAGTTAGAAGTGTACCCAGCATGTTTGAGGGATCCAGCAAAGAGTTGGGGTTCAGGGAAGGGGGACACATAGAGTGGAAGTAGAGACTTGGCCCTGGACCAGAGAGAGTGCTCACTTTTTCAGAATTACATTGTTGTGAGTCTCCTTTGATGGGGAGTAGCAATATCTGATGTACACTTTAAAAATGTTGTCATGGCTATTTTACAGAGAATAGATTGTACTTTTGAATTAATCCCCCGCTGTTTGTGTAAAGAAACCCCATGAAAGCTGATATACTTACAGGCTTACCAGTACTAATTATGATCTAGGAACTGAATGGGCTAAGTTCCAATTTCCTCTTTCTCTGAAATTTTATAGATTGTCATCCCAAGGTGAAGGCAGATTTACTGACATCAAGTAACTAAATCATGACAATTCCATTAGGAAAACTTGATAGCATCTTCTTAATAGCTAAGATTTTTTAAACATACAGGATAAAATGACATTGCATACCCCACCTAAAGACTGTCCCAAACCCCATGCAGTTGCCATCTGAGAACACTTTATTGGTTCTCTTGCTTTGGAGGGTTTCATAGTCAAGTCAAGTTCAGTATTTGTCATCAAAGCTGTAATCCATCCAGTAGGTCATGGGAAATATGCAAGGAAGGGCTTAGGAGAAGACTTTCATAGCATCTGCCTAAGTTGTTTATGATTTAGGTCAAGTAATAGCATGGCTGTGGTGAGAGTTGAGGATCTAGAGTGGGTCTTGACTATGTGTTGGGTGAAGAATTAGCATTTTGTTGAATAAACAAGTGCTTTGTCAAAACCAGAAAGGTTTTATGAAGAGCAAACTCCTCATTGCTCATCCTTTCTCTCCTCTCTCTCTCTCTCTCTCTCTCTCTCTCTCTCTCTCTCTCTCTCTCTCTCTCTCTCTCTCTCATACACACACACACACACACACACACACACACAGTAAAACTTTCAAGGAATGTCAAGTGATTTCCTTTTATACAGATCACTAAAGGAAGAGTTTTAATCCTCGCAGAGGTGGTAATTTATTAAAATCAAAGGCAGGAAGGCTGGGAACAACCAGGCTCTGCAAATTGCTGATGAATACATGTTTTAGACAGACCTTTTCTTTTCACCTTTTTTCTTCTTTTTAAGACCATTTCCATGTTTATTCATTCTGGCTTTGAATTCATGATCCTCCTGTCTTGTGTCCTTAGCATTGGGATTAGAGACATGCTACTGTGGGGAATTACAGGCTGGTATCCAGTTGAGCTGAGGTCTGAACCCCAATGGTCATTATTCACCTACATGACACGGTAGGCTTTCCCTCATGCTCCTGGAACTCTGCCCCCTGCCTAAGTTACCATCTCCCACAGCCCCCACAAGAGAAGCATGGTCAGTAGTCACATAAGCAATGGCCCAAGCTTCTGACCTTCAGGCTACACTTCTCCCCATTTACCTAGCAAAAGGGGTGCTCAGCCCCCACCTCACTCTCTTACTCTCACTCCTTTGTTCCTTTACCTCTCATCTCTCTCACTTCTCTCTCCTCTTCCCTTTCTCTGTCTTCTCTTCTCCTCTCCTCTCTCCTTCTTTCTCTCTAGCCTTTCTTCCCTCCCTCTCTCCCCCCTCTCTTTCTTCCTTCTCTCTTTTCCCCTGCATTTCTATAATAAAGCTCTTAATCCATAGAGAGTCTCTGCTCCATCAAGATCCACTGTGCACTCTCTCGACAGTGTTGGGAACCTCTTCCCTTATCCCTCTCTCCTACAACCCTGGGGCTTTAGCAAGGTAGCTCTGGGGTCCCTGGTTGGGGGCTGCCCCTTCTCTACCCCCTGCTGCATGGGTCAGAGTCTTAGATCTCCACCCAGGGCCCTGTGGAAAGCAGTCTCCCCGTGTCCTCCTGCCCAGAGCACAGGAACTCTGGCGGATGTGGCATATTTCTCCTTCCCTTTCTCCCTCAGGGCCTCCCCAGGGTCCCCCTTTTTTTTGTTCCCAACATGCTACCCTACTTGGTCTATGGTCAAGTTTCATTAAAGACATTGAGCTTGGACTAGATTGTATTTATCAGTTTTTGAAGGGCCAGTGTAAATGACTGGTGCAGGTGACTTCTGAGTTGTATTTCAACTCTGAGATGCAGTGACTTGAGGATAGAACCCTGAATTTCAGAGTGACTTCCCCTTCCACTGAAGATGTCTTTAAGCATGTTTTTTAAATGGTCATCTTGTTTGTTCTGCCACATTGGCTGCTTTTATCCCTCCATTAAACACAATGAGAAGATGGCAAGTACTTCATCCTCCTGAGCAAGGCCTGGTGTGTTCCTTGTCCTCAGTGGCCTGAAGGCTGGTGCTTCCTCCCCAGCAGCTCTGTCTTCATTGATTTGCCTTCGCACTGGCTTTTCTGTTCTGTTTTTCCCTCTGACTTTGGATTCAGAGAAACACTCACTCAGTTACTAATATTTTTCAAGAATTCCTTCACCAGCTCAGCTACAGGCACTGTGACTGGGGATGCTGTCACAGAAGATTAACATTGGATGCATATTTGTTCAGCCAGCTATGAGCAGAGACCACGAGACTTGCAGCTTTGCAGCGTCCTTTGAATGAGATTAAATTTTACCATTTAAGGTTTAATTCAACCTCTTATATTTGTTTCCTAATTTTTGACCTGCAGCAGGTTTGACGATTTTATAGCAAGGAACTTAATTCAGTCTTCCCTATGAACTGAATTTGACTTTCAATGTAGAGCTGACGCTGACTTAAAGTTATTGGTGAAAAATCTGTCTCTGCGTTTTAAATCTTGGGTGTTGCTTTGGGTAGCCCTTGCTGTAGGAATTGCTGTTTCTGTTACATTGCAACAGCATTTCATGACTGATTTAAATATTGCTGTAACAGGGCTCATTTTTATATTGAATACTAATATGTTTCTTATGTAGGATATTAAAACTAAGTTCCTGTGGCATCTATTTCTCGTTTGTTCCCCTTTGAAAGCCATCTGATTTGTTCCAGAAGTATATTGGACATTCTTGAATAGAGCTGTTTTCTACATTTGCAAGCAGGCTTTGTAGGGGCATACGTTTTCAGTTATTTGAACAGATGCTAAGAAGTGTGATTATGGTCATACTACGGTAAACCAGGCCTACTTTTCTAAGAGACTGCTCGTGTGGCTGAACCGTGGCATCCTGCACATTGACAGGAGTTCACTCAGTGAACTACACTTGTTCTTTAGCGGGAAAGTGAAGTTCATAGGTCAGAAACTTGGCCACAAAGGCAAGACAAACCCTAGAGAAGGAATATGTAAAGGGAGGTGGTTTGAATGAGCACAGCCCCACCAGGCTCATATGCTTGGTTCCCAGTCGGTGGACTATTTAGGAAGGATTAGGAGATACAGTGTTGTTGTTGTTGGTGGTGGTGGTGGTGATGGTGGTGATGCTACTGCTGCTGCTGGGGGTGGGCTTTAACATTTTAAAAGCCCATGTAAGTTCTAGTCTTACTCATGGCTGGCAACCTGCAGATCAGGTGTGAGCTCACTGCTAATGTTCCAGAGCCATGCTCCCCACCATGCCGATAATGGACTCACCCTTGGAAACTGGAAGCAAGTCTCCAGTCAAATGCTTCTCTTTTGTAAGTTGCCTTTAGTCAGGGTGTCTCTTCATAGCAGCAAAATAGTAACAAACACATAAGATAAAGCATAACTGCTTTTTAAAATTCTTACTTCATTTAGAATTTTTACCCAAAACAATAATTGCTTGCTTATCCAGTAAATGCTAACCACAAAACAAAGGACCTTGTTCCCACTCTAGTACCAGTACTGTCAGGCCACAACACTATGTCCCAGTGAGGTCCTGCTTGGTGTGTCTCCTCACAGAGCTACTCGCTCCCAGCTAGCCCCTGCTGCTCTTGTCCCTGGCACTGTTAATACTTTCCCAGCCATAAACCCATGTAGTCGGTGATCTCACATTTCAGTAACTAAATGGGACTGCCAACCAGGTTGCATCTCTGGCTCCCAGTGACCCGGTAAAAATCAATACTCTTAAAGCTTAATTAACCACTCATATTTATATATCAATAATACCACAATTTACAAGATTTCCACACACTAATTTTAGAGCCAATTGATAACAATAAAAGCTTTATCCAAATATTTCTAACCTTGTGCAATCATAGCTGTGGGGCAGTGTGCTGTGCACAGACAGCCTGGTCTCCAGTTGAGCATAGGTCTAGAACCCCAGGAGACCTGATGGGTGGTGATTTCCACCTACATGGGACAGGAGGTGTTCGATCATGTCTCCTGGACCCCTGGCTCCTGTTGAAGTTACGACCCCTACAGCCCCCTGCAGGAGAGGTATGTGACTATCAGTCATGCAGACCATGTCCCAAGCTCCTGGCATTCTAGCCAGCTGTGCTCCTCTCCATAGTTACCTGATAGCTCAGCCTACTATAAAAGGGGCTGGTTGGCCCCTCCTCACTCTCTCTAAGCTCTCACTTTTCTTACTCTCATCTCTAGCCCTCCTTCTCTCTCTCCCTGCCCCCCCTCCACGTGGCCATGGCCGGCCTCTCTCTTTCTACCTTCTCTCTTTTTCCCTGCCTTTCTACAATAAAGCTCTAAAACCATAGACTGTCTCTGCTCATCAAGGCCCACCATGCTTGAACCATGGGATAGGCTTTCTCCTAATGAGCATAGGAGACCCTCCTCCATGCCCTCATAAAAGTACAAATACTGAAATTGTTCGATAAGGCTGTGGTTGACGATACCACAGCGTGGAAAGCTCAAGAGAAGTCTACTTTGTCATAGTTCCTAAGGATGGAAGTTCAAAAACAAAGTATCGGCAAGCTGTGTTCCTTCTGAGGCTTGTGCTTCTGTTGTAGATGTGTCTCTCACATGGATTTTCACACAACTGTGAATTTATACTTGGTGCCTCTCTATGTCCTAATATTTTCTCCTTATAAAGACAATAATCAGATTTTGTTGTTGTTGAAGATGGAACCCTGGACCTTGTGCAAGTTAGGAAAGCCACTGGGCCACTTCCAAGCTTGCCATAATGGATCAGGGCTCACCCCTGAGAACTCACCTTTACCCCTCGAAAGATCTTATCTTCAGATATAGTTTTATTCTGAGATACTAGGGATAGGAACTTCAAAATGTGAGCTTTGGGGGTACACAGTTCTGCCCATAGTAAATACAAATTGATGTGTGTGTGTGTGTGTGTGTGTGTGTGTGTATGTGTGTGTGTGTGTGTGTGTTGTGTCAGGGTAGACAGCAGTATTGTTGTTTCTAGCATAAGGACATTTTGAAAACACTAGGCCATGTTTGGTGGTACAGGCCTGAATCCTAGCACTAGAGAGGTTAAAGCAGTGGGGCTGGAGAGATGGCTCAGCAGTTAAGAACACTGAGTACTCCTTCAAAGGTCCTGAGTTCAATTCACAAATTGACTCACAACCATTTGTAGTGGGATCCTATGCCCTCTTCTGGCGTGTCTGAAGACAGCTAGAGTGCAAAGCAGATGAATCATGAGTCTGATCTCAGTCTGAGCTACATAGGAAGTTCATTGCCAAACTGAGCTACATAGAATGACCAACAGGCCAAGAGCAAGGAGCATGTTTTATTTCACTGCACCTGAGACAAGTATGACCTTGCCTCTTTACATGTTTGAGGTCCTGGTTTGGATGAGAGCATCCATGGCAGATAGCTAAGAAACACTGGGGTACAGGATAACTCCTAGAGATGCAGTAGGCAGGGTTGTTAATGAATTAAGAGAGGTTGAGGAAAAGGGGACAGAGAAGATTTGCTGATGAAGTAGATGCGTGTATTGAAAACATGGCAGCAGCATGGCGGAACTGATTAGTGAATATTAGGTGGAGCCCTTGTTGATCCCAGTTGTTATCAATGAATTCTATCACAGGTGGTTCCCGTTAGACCTTTTGTGATTGCATCCCTCTGTTTTATGTAAGATTCCGGTTACCTCATTTGTACCTTGCGAATATGTCACCCAACTTTCTTATTGTCTTCTGCATAAAAAGTCTGATGCTCGATTCGAAAATTACATTCAGATTCTACACACAACCTCTCCTGTGTGCATCTGTCTGTCACTCATCTGATGCTTTGCCCACCCGAGACAAGAGACCTGTTCCACGCAGACAAAGGGGCTCAGAGGGTCTGCGGCAGTTGGCACCCAAACAGGGCTGGAACATGGAATCTGAACAAAGTAGATCTGTCTCTACATTCCCCCAGGAGCTGGTCAGAGCCGGATGTGTGTCTTGAAGTTAGTGTGAACTTTCAGAACTGTTGCTTGGGTTCCAAAATTTCTTTCACTCCTGTGGATAATGAATGGAATCAGTTACAAAAAATAACATACTATTTTATAATTCTGTTGATGAGAGATGTCTACAGGAGCAAAATCCACAGCCATAAATTAGATGGGTGATAAGGGTGGGTAAGGAACCGGTTTGAGGTGAGTAGAGAGTCAACTTCTAGTAGGTATATGTGGTTTCTTCTTGTGGCATCAGAATTGTTATGATTGAACAATTCTGTCTATGTGCCATTGGTTTTGGGACTAAGTGAGTGACTTCCACGGTATGGATATTATATTTTAGTAACCATGTTAGGGAACTTCAGGAGGATCCAGTGCGGCTCAGTGTTATGTAACTATTTCTTCCGTACTGGAACATTGTCTTCTAGAGAAAGAAGGGAGGTTCCTAAGACCCTGGAAGCTAACCAAACTTGCAAGACCCACGAAGCTCAGAAAGTCAAAAGATTCACAAAGCATTATGAAGGAAGTAAAAATCTCTGTGTGAAGACACTGGTGGACCAGTCTGCAAGTTAAGCATGCACTCCAGAGATGATGTAGTTTTGGTAAATTGTTCCCCATGATGGGGCAGATTTTCAGGAATGCTGCTGTTTTTGAGTTACAACCCGGTTCGTCAAATGTAGCTACAGTGAGGCTTTTTCTTTGGCCTGTGGTCAGTACTGTTTTGGGTGAACGGGCATTTGCTTTTGCTTTCCCAGAAATAGCTATGCAGTATCTCAAAGATGAGAGATGCATGACCTGTGGGTGTTGAGTGAGATGGTTTTATTGAGAGTGAGAACTGGGGATTGAACCCAGGGTCTTGCATTTGCTAGAGAAGCTCTCTTCCATTGAGCTACATCCCCAATACCCACACTCACATATGAATGATAACATCTATATATACAATTTTGGCAGAGGGATGCCATTTCATTTGTTTTACTTATAATTATTTCAGACATCCTTCAAGACAACATGTGACTCCTGTTAATGTCTCCTCATCCCTCCTTGAAGAAACCTCTTCAGTCCAGGGTTTCTACTAACCTCATAATGACTTTCCAAAATAGAACCTGATCAATTTAATATTTCTGTAATAGGGCAGAGACATGTCCTTATGTCTGCATCAACACCATTTGGCAATGGACTCGTAGGAATGCACTATGCCTTAATCACAGAAACTACCTCCAAGGTGGAGACACGGTCTCTGTTCTACAAAGCTTGGGTGCACATAAAGATGAAAAATCATACTGAGAGTTCAGTTGACTGATTACCTTGGAAATGGGAATCAACGAATGGGAAACATTTGGGTAACGATTTCCATAGAGAAAGTCAATACGTTGATGGCAAGAAGAAAATTGTCCTTCTTTGTGAGACTACTTTCGGTCTGAGACGTCGCGATGAAATGCGGAGAAAGGCTCACAGAGGTGAAAGCCAGTGTTCCCTGACGTACGCGTAACATGTGCAAAGCCAAAATCCTTTCAACAAGATTAATAAGTGCTATTCATGGTGCTCCCTGTGCAGACCCACAGTGCCAAGAGTGCCTCAGGGGCAAGGCTGCAAAACCCTCTGAGGTCTTCAGATGCAGCATGGTGCAGCTAGCCACAGGGGACTCTCCTGTTCTCCTGCAGCATGAAACAAATCCAAGAGGGCCACATCTAAAGCACAAGTCATCTCTAGGCAGCTCTAGTGGCTAATCAAATAACTAGCTTACCTGCTAAGACTTTTATTTAGAAGCCAGGTGAGTGCTCTGCCACCGGGACTCAGAAGAACTTTCTTCAGAGGTGTGTAAACATTGTAAACCCTGGAATGGTCACGAGTCAGACACACCATAAAAGAGCACAGTGGCTTCCTTGCTGTTCTTATCCATGGTTAATGATTAGAATGAAACCCATAAATTTATGGAATGAAAATTAGAATTAACTTCTTTTTTTTTGTTGTTAGATATTCTCTTTATTTACATTTCAAATGTTGTCCATTTTCCTGGTATCCCCTCTGAAAACCCTCTATCCCCTCCCCTCTCCCGCTGCTCACCAACCCACCCACTGTTGCTTCCTGGCTCTGGCATTCCCCTACACTGGGTCATAGAGTCTTCCAAGGTCCAAGGGCCTCTCTTCCCATTGATGTCCGACTAGGCCATCCTCTGCTACAGATGCAGCTCGAGTCACAAGTCCTTCCATCTGTTTTTTTTGATTGGTAGTTTAGTCCCTGGGAGCTCTGGGGGGGTACTGGTTAGTTCATTTTGTTGTTCTTCCTATGGGGCTGCAAACCCTTTCAGCTCCTTGGGTCCTTTCTCTAGCTACTCTATCGGGGATCTTGTGCTCCCATATACAATCACCAAAACCAGACACTATTGTGGATGCCAACAAGTGCTTGCTGACAGGAGCCTGAAACATCTGTCTCCTGAGAGGTTCTGCCAGTGCCTGACAAATACAGATGAGGATTAATTTCTGATTAAAGCAACGGTGTCACTGAAATATCAGTGTGCATAGTTTCAAGTTGCCTGCTCACTGTGACCATAGGCAATCCTTACCTGCTCTCTAGGATTCAGTTTACTTCTCCATAAAAGGATTGGGCTTTCTGACTCACAGATGCCCTTATCTTTGTGCCTTCATGATTTATGAGTCTTGGGTTTCAGAGCTGGATGGCTCACTGATGCTTTATCTGAGAAAAATAATATTGACTTTCAGATAAGAGGCTGGTAGGGTGTGTGTCTCTCTGTATGCATATAACTAAGTTTTAGTTATCACTAATGCCAAACCAAAGAAACTATAAGAGATTTAAAGAGGCTGCCTAAAGACAAACAACTGAACATTAGAGTTGTGTGAGTTCACAACCAACTAAAACTCCACCTAGTGATTCTTTGTAATTCTTTTAAAAATTCTTGCATTTCTTTTTCTTTTCCAAGTGAAACATCCCCAAAGAAATGAAGACATGCTTAAGAAGCAACCTTAGCTGGGAACCTCCCAGACTATTTAACTACTAATATTGCTGAATTCTTAACGGGGAAGTTAGAATCACAAAGTGTTAACAACATACTCTGACACACTGTTGCTAGATTTGAACTTCCTGTTAACTTTCTGAAGAGAAAGTGAAGCCTGTGCATAGAAACAGTAATCATGAATTTAGCAGTGAAGTAAGCCCGCAGGGATTGAGTTAGGCTGGTACAACATAGATTTGCTCTGTTAGAGCCCTCTGCTCCCTCCTTCACTGTTCTGTCTTTAGTGTGGACACTGATCCTCAAGTTCTGTACTCTCCGTCTGGCTCTACGTCTTGACAGATGTCTAGAATACAACAATCACACAACACGGAGAAAAAGAATTAATGGATGTGTTAGCTTATCTCAGGCTCTTGTTCTGTGTTCTTAGTGCTTTATGGACAGAGGCTGAGTCATTCTTTGCCTACCTCCCTCACTCACTCTCTCTTTTTCATTTCTTTCCCCTATAATCCAGATAATCAGTGAGATGCTTTAAAAATGTCTTGCAGCCAGAAGTGGTGATGCATGCTTGCAATCATAGCACTTAGGAGATAGAGGCAAGAGGATAGTTTGAAGATCAGGAGTTTGAGGCTAGATTTAGGTATAGCTATTTCAAGAACAACTAACTGGGTTACACGAGACCCAATCTCAACAAAACAAAACAACAACAAAAACAACCCAAACCAAACAACAAACAAACAAAACAAAACAAATATGTTCCCATCAAGAAAAATTCTCAAACCAAACCAAAAGAAAGAAACCCCACCACTAGACCAACACCACTACCACCATCAAATCTCAAACGCCTTTCCAAGTTTTAGGATAGCTCCATTCATTAATATCTAACTCCCATCCTTTTGATTAAAGATTGGAATTAATGACTTGTTTCAAATGAATAGAGCTAAAGGGACCAAGCCTGACTTTGGATCCTACGTCACAAAAGGGCTATGCTCCCCTCTACTGTCTCTCTCCTCCCTTCCTCCTCCATCCTTCTCATTTCTCCCCTTATCTACTTTTTCTCAGAACCACAGAATAAGCCTCAATTCCCATCACTTTAAAAAACTTTTCATTGTTTAGCTCTATGCCCCATTTTTTAAATGGGGTTATTTGATTTTCTGGAGCCCATCTTCTTGAGTTCTTTATATATATTGGATATTAGTCCCCTATCTGATTTAGGATTGGTAAAGATCCTTTCCCAATCTGTTGGTGGCCTTTTTGTCTTATTGACAGTGTCTTTTGCCTTACAGAAGCTTTGCAATTTTATGAGGTCCCATTTGTCAATTCTCGATCTTACAGTACAAGCCATTGCTGTTCTAGTCAGGAATTTTCCCCTGTGCTCATATCTTCAAGGCTTTTCCCCACTTTAAACGGATGAATATTGAATGGCTGAGAAGCACCTGAAAAAATGTTCAACATCCTTAATCATCAGGGAAATGCAAATCAAAACAACCCTGAGATTCCACCTCACACCAGTCAGAATGGCTAAGATCAAAAATTCATGTGACAGCAGATGCTGGCGAGGATGTGGAGAAAGAGGAACACTCCTCCATTGTTGGTGGGATTGCAAGCTTGTACAACCACTCTGGAAATCAGTCTAGAGGTTCCTCAGAAAATTGGACATAGTACTACTGGAGGATCCTGCAATACCTCTCCTGGGCATATATCCAGAAGATGTGCCAACTGGTAATAAAAACACATGCTCCACTATGTTCATATCAGCCTTATTTATAATACCCAGAAGCTGGAAAGAACTCAGATGTCTCTCAACAGAGGAATGGATACAGAAAATGTGGTACATTTACATAGTGGAGTACCACTACTCAGCTATTAAAAACAATGAATTTATGAAATTCCTAGGCAATTGGATGTGTCTGGAGGGCATCATCCTGAGTGAGGTAACCCAATCACAAAAGAACTCACATGATATTCATTCACTGATAAGTGGATATTAGCTCAGAAACTTAGAATACCCAAGATACAATTTGCAAAACACAGGAAACTCAAGAAAAAGGAAAACCAAAGTGTGGATACTTTGTCCCTCCTTAGAATAGGGAACAAAATACCTATGTAAGGAGTTATAGAGACAAAGTTTGGAGTTGAGATGAAAGGATGGACCATCCAGAGACTGCCCCACCGGGGGATTCATCCTACCAGCCACCAATTGCAGACACTATTGCACATGCCAGCAAGATTTTGCTGAAAGGACCCTGATATAGCTGTCTCTTGTGAGGCTATGCCAGTGCCTGGCAAACACAGAAGTGGATGCTCACAGTCATCTATAGGATGGAACACCGGGCTCCCAATGGAGGAGCTAGAGAAAGTACTCAAAGAGCTGAAGGGGTCTGCAACCCTATAGGTGGAACAACAATATGAACTAATCAGTACCCCCAGAGCTCATGTCTCTAGCTGCATATGTAGCAGAAGATGACCTAGTCCGCCATCATTGGGAAGAGAGGCCCCTTGGTCTTACTAACTTTATATGCCCCAGTACAGGGGAGCACCAGAGTCAAGAAGAGTGAGTGGGTGGGTAGGGGAGCAGGGCGGGGGAGGATATAGAGGACTTTTGGGATACCTTTTAAATGTAAATGAAGAAAATACCTAATAAAACATTGGAAAAAAAGTTTCATGTTTATCTCCCTTTCTGACTCTGGGCTTTCGTTTATATCATTTGTACAGTGATCCTCTGTCCCTCAGTAGGAAGCTCATCCACTCTGGTCATGGACACAGCGCCACACCTGGAACCCCCACAGTCCCTGCTGAAATGTTTCTGTTTTAGATACCCCGAAGAATTTTAGGTCCCACGGCCTGACCCTGTGACGCCAGCCCAGACTCACAAAACACATGTGGCGTTGGTACATCCTCTTCCTTCTCAGAATAAAGGTCTTTTTACCAAGAAACTACAACAGACTAGTTTAGTCAGAGACTGTATTTTCAGAAAGCCTCCAACAGTGTGTTTCAGGTTGGGCATTGAGCACGTCTCAGCAGAAGAGGAGAAAACCTTTAACTGTAGTGTTTTCAAGGCTTCTAGCATGTTATGCATTGTGGAGCCCGAGAGACATGAAACTGGAAGGATCAGGCTAGAGCAAGAGTGGGGTCAAGGTGTGTTCCAAACCGTCTAAATCTCACCCTGAGACTGGCAGGAGTAGCATCGCTCGCCTCCTCCCCAGGCCCGCATGTCCTGGTGCATGTAGCCCTGTGCCCCACACCTTTGCCTCAGCAGATGACGTCATGAAGCTGGTAGCGAGGTTAAACGTGTTTTCCCTTTATACGTCATGTGAGCAGCATCTGGAACTTCTCCTCATGCAAATGGGGCATCCACAGCACCTTGATATACACTTTACCCTATCAGCCCCTAGTAACCCCTGAAGGTTTAAATAGCCATTGTTCACTTAATAAACTGGACCGGTTCTCTGAAGCGGCTCCCCTGTGTGTGCTCTTCGCCCGTGCATTCATTGCGGACCAAGATCCTGCCTGCACCCACGCGCCCCAGTTAGGTTTCCCTCCCTCCATCTCAGCTAGGTGAGCAACTGGCCTGGGTACCGCAGGGAGAAACAGACAGATCAGCAATGTGTGACACAGAATGTAGCTGTGGGAGGCAGCTCTTTTCATTAGGAAAGAGTAAGGAGTCACAGACAACATTCTTAGAAAAGGATTTGACTTGAAATTCCAGGAGATTCTGGTTCTACTTGTTGAAGAGATGTCATAAAGATTGTTATACGTTAGGGACTACAGCCTTGTTCCTCCTGGTAAACGTGGGTCTGTGAGTATTTGGGGGATTTTGTTCCAAAAGAAACCTTAACATTCAACATGTGACTCCACGAGGCTCCTTAGTTCTGAACACATGTGACCAGTGACTTGAAAGTAATGATGATGATGATGATGATAATAATAATAATGTCTTCTCCTTTCACAGTTGGGCAGGGGTGCCGCAGACCCTCTGGGTCCCTGTGTCTGCGTGGACCGGTCTCTTGACGCGGGTGGGCAAAGCATGGATGAATGACAAACAGATGCACACAGGAGAGATCATATGGAATCTGAGTGTAATTTTTGAATCGAGCATCAGACTTTTTATGCAGAGGACAATAAGGAAGTTGGGTGACATATTCGCAAGGTACAATTGAGGTAACCGGAATCTTACGTAAAACAGAGGAATGCAAACACAAAAGGTCTAACGGGAACCACCTGAGATAGAATTCATTGATAACAGCTGGGATCAGCAAGGGCTTCACCTAAGATTCACTAATCTTAGAAGCCAGGGTCAAGGGCTTTGCATCCTTGCTATAGTTCCTATTTTAGTCTCTTGTATAGTCCACCTTCCCCTTAGGCCATTGTAAATACGTGTGTATGGGTGTAACTCTGCTATAGTATCTATTCTGGTTTCTCCTTTGGTCTGAAACTTCCTTCTTCCTTAGTGATGGTAAATTCCTGTGTAAGGGAGTGACTTAGCTTTTACAATCTTACTGAATTCCAAGCCCATGATCTTGCTCAAGGACATTCTAGGACTGTTGGAACACTGGCGGAAGGCTTAGGCCACGTCAGAATTCAATTTTAAAAAGCACTTATAATAGGAAAATACTGAAAGAGAGAGAGAGCATGTGGATCCATACTCGAGACTAACGTGGGAATGGAAGGCGGGAATGGAAAATTAATGTATGGGTTAGAGAGAACGCCAGACTCCAGGAGGAGAGCTTCCTTGAAACTCTTTTGCCTCATGAGTGACTTTTAAAACTTTCGGCTTGTCCAGCTGACTCGACTGAAGAGCATAGCACAGGGGAAGCCTAAATCTTGCTTCCCACATCTGTCTTGTCTTCCTGTTTTTTTTTCTTTCTGCCCTTCAGGTGGGTGAGAGCATGGCTGTGAGGCCGCAGGGCAACAAGTGAGTACTCCTGTTTGATGTAGAGAATTTTTGATCTAAAGAACCAGCATTCGGAGAAGGCGAGTTAAGGTAGCAGTCTCTCAAAGAGCACATGCAAGGTCCCCCAGCAAGGCTGTTTTCCCGCCTTCCCACTGAGTTTAAGGTCTGCTTCTTGCCTTATTTGAGGATGGATGGTTTCTGTAAGTTCCTGAAAGGAGGCTCCTATCTGTCCTGCATCCCAAGTGCTGTGGTGATTCTGGTCTCCCTTATTTTCCTAATGGTTGGAAGCTCACACATGAACTCTCTCATTCTGTATGTATGTACATATGATACATACATGCGTGCATATCTGGAGGGCATGCACATGACTTGGCACACAGGTGGGGATCAGAAGGCAACCTTTTCCCTCACCTCCCACCGTGTGTGAGACATGGCTTCTTCGTTGTTCACTGCTGTGTGTATGCAAAGCTGGCAGGTCTGGCACTTTCTGGGGACTCACCTGTCCCCAGATCCTGTCTTGCTATGGGAATGCTGAGATTGCAGATGCATGCTGCTGGCCTCATTTTAAAGTGGGCCCTGAGGATTTGAACTCAGGTCCTCATGCTTGCATAGTAAGTGCGCCACCCACTGAGAATCTCCCCAGCCTAAGTGCATCCTTTCTAGGAAGAAAATCAAGTACAGTGCCTGACCTAAAGAGTAGGCATACATATACCTAATGTGTGTAAGCAGAAATGAGAGGGTGGATAGAAGGAAAGACGATGGATGGATGAAATGCTGAGAGAACTGTAAAGTCAAAATTCTTCACGCTGAAGCAACAGACTTAAGATGGTAACTGAGGTCAAACTAGGTTCAAAGTACTTTTTAATTTATTTTACCACCAATACCTTATTTGTGAGTTTACTGGGGATTTTCTTCCTAAAGTTTCCTTGCCTGCTGAAATAAGAAATAAGAAAACAGACTCTTCTGCACAAGCCAACCTTGCCAAACAGGTACTTTCCAAACAGGTATGTATATATTTTAAATAAAAGCTGTCTGAAGAATATGTTTCTATATCAAAAATTCATTTTATGGATACATTTTCACTGTGTACTGATAAAGTTTTATAGTAAATTTAATTATATATTGTTTTACTCAAAACAGCACATAACTTGGAGAAAAGACTAGTTTCTGCCTTGGAAGACATCATGGTTTAACAAATGCACAGCATTTTGATTGCTTGTTTATATACACACCCATCCAACATTTATGGCTGCAAGCCTTCTTTCTTTTCCTCTCTCTCTTTCTCTCCCTCCCTGCCTCTCTCCCTCCCTCCCTCTCTCCCTCCTCCTTTCCTTCCTTCCATTAGAAGGCAAAACTGGTACCTGATTCATGCCTTTCCTTTTCCCAAAGGAGGGGAGGCTGTGTCCTACTAAATCATAGGCAAAGTGTAATTATAGATGGTTGGCAGCCACAAGCTTGTAATGTTGATCTCCAACAGTACAGACCATGCTATTACACATTAGATCAGAGATGCACAAATCAATGCATTCTGAGTAGAGCCCAGCCATAAAGGAAAAATTTTCTGTAACCAAAATACAATAACCACAATAACATGGGTTTGAGGGGGGAGAGGATGACCCTGAAGCCCAGTGGTTGTAGAGAGACTATGGTTTTGTCCAAACAAATTTTGGAAACTTAACAGAGGAACACAACAGAATCTCATGCTATTTGTATTTGGGTTTACATTATAATAGTGATTCCTTACTCATAGTTAACTCACAACAACACCAACTGTTTTCTGATGCCCTGGATACTGTCAAGCTTATATGAGGAATCCATCCATCCATCCATCCATCCATCCATCTATCCATCCATCACAGCTTACTAAGTTATGCTTTTAATTTTTCTGTGTGCAGTCACGGAAGTCAAAATTCTGCCCATTGCAACTGTAAAACTACAAAGCAACAGATATAAGATGCTAATTGAGGTCTAACTAGGTTCAAAGTCTTCTCATTTGTTATGCCACAGATGCATTATTCATGGGATAAACTGAGAAAAGTACATGAGAAACATATCTTAGCATCCTGTATAGATTAATGAGTAATTGCTGATGTAGTAACAGCTTTCCTGATGTTCTCCTTATTGAAATAAGTGTCTTGAGACTGTAATTCAGAGTAGAGGAATCAAAACACAGAGTTTAAAAGAGTATTCATATTTTATGAGACTGGGAAGAAAAATGAGGGAAACTTTCAGGGCTTCAGAATGCTCCTCTGAAACTCAGGAATGAGGACAACAGCGGTTGCTTCCCAGGGCTCTGCCGTCATCATGTGGGAAAGAACATGGCAGAACTCCTAGTGTGTAGAAGAAAGCCAACACACACTAACTGTTATACACGCACAGCGTTGGCTTTGTTGGATCGTAGTGTTTACTGCACACTCTGTAACTGTTAGTTGTGTTCCTGTCATGCCTGTTGGTCTCACGAGAGCAGGCCTTGTGTACCTTTTTCTGAAGAAGTTCACATGTGTTATACTGAGCTGGGCAGGCACGAAAATATAATTGGTAAATATCTCCAGGAATGAATATGTTTTTAAGAAACCCCTCAACCATTTTTCAGCATAGTGTGTGTCAGACGAAATGCATTTGAGGTCTGGCTTTGGCCTGGACATCCAGTTTGTGATTTTTGCCAGAGAGAACGGCCATGATAATTTAGCATGGAACGTATTCAGACATGTGTTATCAATCTTTGGAAGAACTCAAGAAACCTTAATAAATATCCATAGTACGTCTAATTTTGAATAATATCAACACTAGCTTGACATTCCAATAGTTCATATTTTCTCTTTCAAGTATTTTATTCCATCTCCCTTTAAATCCCAAAATGTCTCCCTATTTGAAAATGGCAGTGTCTTAGTAACACCCTCATTATGGCTGATCTCACTGTGCTCTTTCTTAGGGATATAACATCAACACTCGCTCACAACACCAAGCTACCCCTTTGGAGGAAGTCCAGAGGTACTCACTACATGGGGGTTAGTGCTAGATTTCTACCCTGGGTGCCTCTCGGAATCCTGAAATGCACTCTTTCCACTCAACATTTAACTTCATAGCACATGAAAAGAAAAAGAAATATCCGACAACCCCAGACAAGGTGTGACTTAAAGATTCTTTAGGATAAGAATCAGTATAGAAATGCTGAGATGTGTGATCTATGGCATCCATGGGACTGGAAGTCCACCATTAAAAAAAAACCTTTAATTATAAAACAGTTTACATAATCAAATGCCACGTTTTCAACAATCCAGATACATTTCCAATATAATTATATATACAACTGTCTTAACCCAATTTCCAGGGCTGTCTAGACAAACCAGTAGATTGATTTGAAATTTAATTAAATAGAGATATTTTTCTTAAAACCTTCCCAACAATGAAAACACTGGATAACTTCGTTTCATGACCCTGAAGAGGTGGTTTGGAGAAGAAGCACACAGAGAAAGCAAGCCTGCTTCAGAAACCAGATATGAGCAGAAGACAGAAATGGCACGCCTAGAAGCTCTTGCACTGGAGAAACCACTTCTGGGGATTTATTTTGTTATTCAAACTGGGAACCGAGTCTGTATTAGATTTTTGTTTGATTGCAAGTCACGTAGATGTTTTGAAAAATGGGGTTTCCCTTTACTGAATATTATTTTATGATTTCAATATTGCATTTTCTGCTGTTCTTCCAAGGAAAAGGTCCTTTCTGTCTGTATCCTGCTAGTATATTGTCAGATAGTTTAGGGTGTAGTTTAAATGTGGGTGCAGTAAACAAAAGAATTCCAGCTTTAGTCTGGATTTCGAAGTGTTCAGAGTGTTAGGTCCCTTTTCCCAGTGTAAAGCTGAAGTCCTCACCCTGTGGAGTGTGACATATGCAATATCTGATAGATATTCACACAGATTCACAACAGTCTCAAAATTACAGTTACAAAGTTGCAATGAAATAATTTTATGCTTGGTGGTCAGCACAATGTAAGGACCAATGTTAAAGGGTCACAGCATTAGGAAGGCTGAGAACAACTGGGAAACTTTATAATAGGGTTCCTGCATTTGTTTGTTTTTTTTGTTAATTAATTAATTAATTAATTTAAAAATTCATTTTACAATCTGATCACAGCTACCCTCTCCTCCCCTCACTCAACCCTCTCTCCCTTCCCCTCCTATTCACCTCTGAGAAAGGGGAGGTTCCCCATCCACCTGGGTACCAACCCACCCTGGCACCTCAAGTCACTGCAGGACAAGGTGCATCTCTCACTGATGACAGACAAGACAGCCCAGCTAGGGGAACAGGATCTACAGTCAGGTAGCAGAGTCAGGGTAAGTGCAGGCTTCAGTTGTTGGGGGACCCAAAGAAGGCCAAGCTGCACCTCTGATACTATGTGTAGGGGTGGGTCCAGCCCTGATGTGCAAGGGTTCCTAGGTCTGTACGCCAAATGGATGGAACAAGTGAAATCCAGCTTGGTCCCCTTTCCCTAAGCTGATGTCACTGATTCTCTTCTTGATTTCTCAGTGACAGAATTTAGGCAATTGAGTATGAAACAAATAGGGTTCATAGTAACTCTGGCTTAAAATATATTGGAAAGTGTTTTGGCTAACCCAGCAAAATCCCTACTTGTTGATCCCATTATATTAGCCATAATAAATGTGAAATAGACACTGTACTCTTCAAGGAAAGCTCACAGTGAAGAGGAAAGGAGATTGATTATAATACTAAAAAAAATTCAACAGCCAAGAGAAAAATCCTGCTTTCCCCCAACACTTAGACTTCATAAGGAGAACCTGTGGCAAGATGCTTTCTTCTTGATGTAAGCTCTGCTTCCTATATGTCAGTCTGAGGAGATGAAGCTGAGAGATCTCACCATGCCTTTCCATTTTCTTCCCACTATTATTAACACACCCCAAGCTTCCCACAGCCTCACTCATTGTGAAGCCAAGGCTATTGAGCAGTGCTCAGAAACTGGTCCTTGTGGGTCTATGAGTCCAATGTGGTTTTTTGACCTGCTTTGGTAGGCTGGCCTCCTGTAGCCTGAGTGGTCATAGAGTTGTATCCCAGTCACCTGCTATCCTGCTGTGAGTCCTAGGGTTGAGGAAAAATACCCATAAGTCTTCCTGTTATACTATGGAGTCTTTGTTACTTGAATGTTTAGGAGTCCAGATACAAAAAGGAGGAATCCTTTTCTTTTCCTCTGTGCTAATTTTATTAAATAAGCAACTGCTAAGTGCTAATACACACACACACACACACACACATGCACACACACACATATATATACACACACACATATATATCTGCTATTCAACTAATTTTCTTTTAAATATACTTTATTAAATATTGAAAAATTTATATATGTATACAATGAATTTAGGTCACATTCACTCCAAGTTCTCTCTATAATTCCTCTCAGATCCACTCTTGAATCCCCCCACCCCTTCCCACGTTCATGTTCCCGCCTTTAAAAGAAAATTAAATAACCCATTAGGTTCAATTTATATTACTCATGTCCTCATGGTGTGAACCATCTGGTGGATTGTGGTCAATCCTAATAAGGGTTGTACTGTTAAAATAAAAACCCAAAACATCCAAAAAAAAAAAACCCAAAAAGTTGATTCTTTTTTTCCCCCAGAAGCCATTAACTTTCAATAGCTACTTAGCTAGGGGTGGGGCCTCTTGATGCTTGGCCCCTCTGTGCTGTAATATTGACTATCTTGATCTTGTTCCTGTCTTGTCCAGGTAACTGCAGCTGCTGTGAGCTCATGAGGGTAGCTGTTTTATTATGTCCAGGCTAGACTGTTTGCTCACTCTTTCTGACCTCTGGTTGTTTCAGTCTATCTACCCAATCTTCCACTCTGGTCCCTGAGCTTGGGTAGAGTGGAATGATACGGATATCCCATTTATGGCTGATATTTATTCTCTGACCTTTGACTAATTATAAGTGCCATTTGAAACTGCCATCCACTGCATAAAGAATCTTTTCTGATAAGGTCTGAGAGCTTCTTCACTAATCTGTGAGTAGAGTGGTAAGATTTCAGATGACACACACTCAGTTCTTTAAAGAGGACTTACAGAGATGAAGACATGGCTTAGTGGTTAAAAACTCTCACTTCTAATTCCAGAAGACATGGGTTCAAATCTCAGTTCCTATGTGACAGCTAACAATTGTAGCTCTAGTTCCAGGGGCATCTGATGTTCTTTACATAGACTTTTCTCCCCTAACCTCTGTGGGCACTGCATGCTCTTGGTTCACAGAGATACATGCAGGCAAAACTACCAATACACATAAAAATAAGGAAAAATGAAAAGGACCTCCAGGTCTCCAAAGATTCCCTCTTCACCCAAAAGAAAGTCTTATTCCATGTTCTTCTTCACAAAAGAAATGTAACAGAAGAAAAAGAAGAAGAAGAAGAAGAAGGAGGAGGAGAAGAAGAAGAAGAAGAAGAAGAAGGAGGAGGAGGAGGAGGAGGAGGAGGAAGAAGAAGAAGAAGAAGAAGAAGAAGAAGAAGAAGAAGAAGAAGAAGAAGAAGAAGAAGAAGAAGAAGAAGAAGAAGACCCAACAGCCCCAGCTGTAGGACCGTCTTCCCAGAGGTGATTTCCCAGAGGTGTGGATAGCCACATGCTTCCTGGGGCAACAGTCGAGCTTATCCTTTTGCTGCTCTCTGGGGAGAGGAGGATTGAAGTTATCCCTGTTTCCACGAGTCTAGGCATAAGGAGGACACAGAAACCTCTAGTTGAATTACACCATTGTTGGTCTCACCTACTCATTGAACTTTCAGAATATTGATACAGATTGCTTCTAAATCAACTCACGTTAAGTACACTGGGATATGGTGACTGCTAAAAGTTGTGGTACAGCAAAAAGGAAAATCCCTGGTTATTTCTTTGAGTGTCCACTTCACAGAGTACAGAGTTCTCCATCTCTGAAATGTAGACTTCAGGTATACCCTGAGTTCTCCAAGGAAGGAGCTTGGCCTGAGTTGTGGAAGTGCAGGATGGCTACAGAACAGAAGATAACGATGCATTTTAAGCTGTGGAGAGAGAAGATTTAAATATGCACATATGCAAAGTCCTTCATATACTTTTCTCTTGACTATGAATTGTAAAGATTATGGGAAATAGTATAATTAGTGAAAACATGGAGAAAACCTCATGGGACTGGGCCGGGGTGGGACATCTTGCTGGTAGAGTCTGTGTGATCATTTTCTTTTTATTAATCCAGGTATAAGATGAGGCTTCAAAGCTGATACAAATCCAAGAATCTATGAGCCAAGGATCTATGATCTCTGTTGTTTGTATGAAAGGCTCATGGTTATTAATTACTTGAAAGAAGGTCTTGAAGTCATTAACAACATGGCTTAAATTAAATTTTGGTCTTAGATTCTCTTGAAAGTTGTCTCTGTTGTTGATATTGACTCAGATGTTTGCCACTGTCAATCAAAGATTCTTTGGAAAAATATTTCTCAGGTATTGGAGAAGACATGGTGTTTCAGCTCTCCTGTCACACTGTAGCTTGGTTGACACTTCAGATGTTGAAGCACAGTGAATTGGGTGAGCTAACCAGCCTCCTTCAGCCACCTCAGACCAAATACAGATTCGAGAAAAAAAAAAAGCAGTATCGAGATAAAAACAGAGGGAGAAACGTCGTAAGTACATCACGAAACTTTTGAGTGTGATTCCAAATCTAATTTTTCCATGAAGAAAATGAAACTGGGAATACTCGAAAAGACTGTAGATGATGATAAATAAGGCTGGGATACAAAGGAGCCAGGGCCAACGGCCAGTCTCTAGAGAGTCTAGGAAGCAACAGTAACCTCTGGGTTGTAACAATGTTGTAAATCAACCCAGTGCTGTGCTCTTTAAGGGTTGGGAGTCCGCTGGAATGAGTGAACTTTAGCATTGAGTAGAAGGTGTCTTTTCTTGGTTTTCACTTTTGAAAGAGTCTGGTGGGGAGGGGGGAAGCTTTGTGTTTATCATATGTAACATGTAAATTCTACAAGGCAGGAGTATGCTGCACTTGTTAGCTACTTACTTGTTATTCAAAAGCCCTCCATTGTTGGTGGGATTGCAAGCTTGTACAACCACTCTGGAAATCAGTCTGGCGGTTCCTCAGAAAATTGGACATAGTACTACCGGAGGATCCAGCAATACCTCTCCTGGGCATATATCCAGAAGATGTCCCAACCGGTAAAAAGGACACATGCTCCACTATGTTCATAGCAGCCCTATTTATAATAGCCAGAAGCTGGAAAGAACCCAGATGTCCCTCAACAGAGGAATGGATACAGAAATTATGGTACATTTACACAATGGAGTACTACTCAGCTATTAAAAAGAATGAATTTATGAAATTCCTAGCCAAATGGATGGACCTGGAGGGCATCATCTTGAGTGAAGTAACACAATCACAAAAGAACTCACACAATATGTATTCACTGATAAGTGGATATTAGCCCAAAACTTAGGATACCCAAGATATAAGATACAATTTGCTAAACGCAGGAAACTCAAGAAGAATGAAGACCAAAGTGTGGACACTGTGCACCTTCTTAGAATTGGGAACAAAACACCCAGGGAAGGAGTTACAGAGACAAAGTTCGGAGCTGTGATGAAAGGATGGACCATTTAGAGACTGCCGTATCCAGGGATCCATCCCATAATCAGCTTCTAAACGTTGACACCATTGCATACACTAGCAAGATTTTGCTGAAAGGACCCAAATATAGCTGTCTCTTGTGAGACGATGCCGGGGCCTAGCAAACACAGGAGTGGATGTTCACAGTCAGCTATTGGATGTATCACAGGGCTCCCAATGGAGAAGCTAGAGAAAGTACCCAAGGAGCTAAAGGGATCTGCAACCCTATTGTTGGAACAACATGATGTACTAACCAGAACCCCGGAGCTCTTGTCTCTAGCTGCATATGTATCGAAAGATGACCTAGTCGGCCATCACTGGAAAGAGAGGCCCATTGGACTTGCAAACTTTATATGCCCCAATATAGGGGAATGCCAGGGCCAAAAGAATGGGAATGGGTGGGTAGGGAAGTGGGGGGCGCTATGGGGGACTTTTGGGATAGCATTGGAAATGTAATTGAGGAAAATATGTAATAAAAATATTAAAAAAAAGCCCTTCATTATTCATAGTTCTATTTTGTTGTTATTATTATTCATACTAAGATCTTACAACCATTTAGAAATGTCAGTGACCCTGATTATTAAGTGAAAGGAGTGCTGCATGAAAGCAGGTCATGGTTTTATTAAGGTTGCATCAAACATTGAATCTGTTGACCTTGGTCACTTTCAACTCCTGTTGCCTAGAAGTCAGGAATACTATGTGAATTTCAACACTTCTTCACAGTGGAAGACTTTTTATTTTTAGGACAGTAGTAATTCAGGAGGAAGCTCTGTTTTTCTAATGTAGACTGTATCTCTCAGTGCTATCCTGAGTGCCACGGCCACATGTTGCATTTAGACAGCCAACCACTGTAGCCTTTGATAGCCAACAAAGAGACTGTTTTAATAGTCTTGGCATCTGTCTTTGCTGGGACAAGAACTGTGCAACACTCTGGCAGGCATTCCGGATTTGGAGGAAATCTGCCAGTGAGGCCTCACCCTCCTGTAATACACACACATAGCTTGTTCTCTAAAGCCTGGCTGGTAATCTCTGGAAAGAAGCCTATCTAATCAGCCATCCTGCAACTGCATCGTTTCCTGTGCTATCTTGAACCGACATGTTAATGGATGAGGCAAAGCAGCCACCCCTTCCTGAGAGTCACAGAGGTGATGAGAGCTTATCAACGAACGGCCTGTGTAGGTGACATGTTGCATGCGTAAGTGACATGTTGCTCAGCCAAGAGCCACAGGACGGACAGCAAGGACTGCAATAGTTAAAAGTTAAAATGCTGGTTTCAATGCTAGGTTCCAAAGGTGCTTCTTTAGTATTTGTTTAAAGAACTTTATATGATTTCATTTAAAAGTTTAAAGTTCCAATAGTATACATGCGTGTGTACATAATTATACATACATACATACATACATACATACATACATACTAAGAGGATATATAGAAGGTAGATATAAATGTATGCTATCATCTATCTATCTATCTATCTATCTATCTATCTATCTATCTATCTATCTATCTATCCATCTATCTATCTTTCTATGTATGTATATATGTATGTATGTGTGTGTGTATGTATGAATGTATGTATGTATGTATGTATGTATGTATCTATCTATCTATCTATCTACAGGGCCTTTACAATTTTTATTTATCCTAAATTATAATAATAAATTTGATTCTTTTTATGTCATTATTTATATTCATTCTTTAGAACTAAGCCAACATTGATATGCCCGGAGGATGCTAACTATAGACACTTGTCAGCTAGTACTCAAGATTCTGAGGTTAACTGGATGTGGTAGCTCATGATTTTCATCCCCAAATTGGGATATTGGGGCAGGAGAATTGCTTAGGTCCATGGCTATAGCCCAGAGTATATTTTGGGTTCCAGGTCACTCTAAGCGAAGAGTGAGACCCTGTTTCAAGAAAGAAAAGATAAAAACAAAATAACACCCCTCTGGCAGCTACATTATAAAGAAATAGCATTCCTTATAAGGGCTACTGAAAAAGGGAGAGATCTTAGGCAGTCTGGTTCCTGAATCAATTTGCTAAAATTCCATAGTAACCTCTTTGCAAACTGGACTGTCTGCTGGCCTCAAAGAGATGTGGAAGAATGTTAGACCCGAGGAATGTCAGCTTGGCTGATTCATTAAGGCAAGCTCCCCAACTCTTTTCAGACTTGAAAAACCATTTTAATAGTTTCAATGATAACAAGACCACACTTTGGTATTATTTATATTTATTTTTTTTGAGTAAAAATTCCTTCTTTTTGGAAGAATTTTGAGGTTCTTGGGGGTCTATCGTAGTTGGGTTTACTATTGTTGTGATGAAAGCCATGACCTAAAGAATGTTGGAGAGGAAAGAGCTTATTTGGCTTATCCTTTCACACGATAGGCCATCACGGAAGGAAGTCCAGGCAGAAATCCAAACAGGGCAGGAGCTGATGTAGAAGCCATGGAGGGGTGCTGTTTATAGTATTAGTCCTCAGGGCTTGCTCAGCCTGCTTTCTTTTTTTTTTTTTTTTTTTTTTTTTGTTTTTCGAGACAGGGTTTCTCTGTATAGCCCTGGCTGTCCTGGAACTCACTTTGTAGACCAGGCTGGCCTCGAACTCAGAAATCCGCCTGGCTCTGCCTCCCGAGTGCTGGGATTAAAGGCGTGCGCCACCACGCCCGGCTCAGCCTGCTTTCTTGTAGCACCCAGGACCACCAACCCAGGGATGGCACCATGCACAATGGACTGGGCCCTTCCTCATCAACCACTAATTAATAAAACACCCTAAAGGGTCACCTGCAATCCACTATTGTAGAGGTATTTTCTCAATTGAAGCTCCTTCCTCTCTGATGACTGTAGCTTGTGTCATAAAACATGTTATGACATAGAACTAGTCAGCACAGGGTCTATTCTTGCTGTTAACTTTAAAAACTGTTTCACACCACATGGCTGCTTATTAAATCATTTACTTATCAGGGGAAGAGAAGTTCATCTTCAGGCATGCTTGGTTTATGTTCATGCTCGTTCCTCTCTCCTGCCTCCCATCTCCTCTGACAAGTCTCCCTTTTGAAAGACATGTCTCCCTTCTGCTTTCACGGCACACATATAGTATGAGTCATACACACATATATTTACATCTAGAGTCTGCACATGAGGGAAATAAAGCAAGTTGTTTGTCTTTCTTTCCTTCCTTTTGCCTTCTTTTGTTTCCCCTCTCCTGTTTTCCTGACTTATTTTGAGTAACATAATCTTCATGCATTTTCCAACAAATGACTTGCTTTAATCTTTCTTTGTGACTAAATGAAACTCTGTCATATATACTAATAAATGTCAATATGTTAGATAATATATTATAATATCAAATTAAAATATGAACATGATATATACATATGTATATATATATATATGAATATTATATATTACTCTGAATTATATATATATATATATATATACACACACACACACATATACATATGTGTACACACACTCACACACACTCTGCCTTGTACCTCCACCCCTCACTGTCTTTCAAACCCTGGCCTCTTATTTTCTTTAAGTGCTGCCACATATACCTCCCCTTGTCTCTTTCAAATTCATAGCCTCATTTTTCTGTCTGTCTCTCTCTCTTTCTCTCTCTCTCTCTCTCTCTCTCTCTCTCTCTCACACACACACACACACACACACACACACACATTCCTTCACCCAGTCTCTGGGATCACTAAGCAGGAAGATTGTAAGAACCAGAGGGAAAAAAAACAGGGAGTTTTCTGTAAAAATGTGTCTCTTGGAAATGTCAGACATCATATTTCCGAAGCCCTGAAAACACATGTTTGGTATTGGAAACCTAATTGGTATTCTCTTCCCTGGGGAGGACGGTGCTTTTCTCGGTGCTCTTTAGCTGCCCGTAGGTCTTTGTGTAGGGTTGAGGCCTTGTGAGCTTTTCCTCATCCATACCAAATGTCTATGATTGCCCTTGTTCAGGTCTTGTTCAGGCACGTTGTGGAAACTTCATGCGGTCAATGCCTGATGTTTCCAGGAGGCACAGTGCACAGAGACCTGCCTATCCCTCTGGCTCTGGCGATTTCCCACTCAATGATCCCTGAGCCTTAGGTGCGGGAATCGTATTGTAGATGCATCAGTTGGGACCGGGCACCAAAACTCTGCATTTGGACCAGTTGTGCTTTTCTGCAGTTTCCATCCATTGCAAAAGGAAGCTTCTTGGTCAAGGGGCGAGGACCACAGTCGTCTGTGGGAATAGGACAAATATTTAGGAAGTAGTCAGAGATGATGCTGGTTTAGTCAAGTGGCAGTTGTCGGTTCTCTTCCCAAATCGATGGCTTCACTTCCTCTGAGTAGCTAGTTGGCTAGTTTCCTAGTATCAGACATAATTGTCCTCTTGTTGAATGGCTCTTAATTCTAATGAGAGAGGTGTTGGATACCGGCAACTACTGCATTCGTTACACTGCTGATTGTTTTCCTGGGTGCTTGCATGGTGCCTTTTGGTATTGTGAAAATCAGTAGTTGGAGAGGAAGCTTTCAGGTTTTTTGGTCCTGAGCATTTTCCCTTTACACTGGACATCTTCACTTGACCGTTAGGTAACTGTTTCGCCAATCAGCCAGAGAGATGTTTCATGCCACAGAGTCAGGTCTTATTCTTATGGTCCTAACGAGAGACTTTTTTTCTTGCTTTTGTTACTCATGATGTTTATCTACTCTCAGGGCATGCTGCTATGGGTCATATAGCTTATCTTCTTACTCATTTCCTCACAATCTCCTGCTTATCTTAAGGTTGGGGTTATATATTTCATTAATGGGTTTCTAAAAGTTAGGGCCAACATACTTGCGTGTAGCTGTGATCAGTTGGTGCTGATGGGCATGACTGAGCCACCTCCCGATTTCTACATCTTGTCACCTGTGTCTCCCAAGCCCCATCATTTATATAGTCATGAGATGTGTACCTTTGAAATATATAAAAATTACTCTCTTTTTTTTTTTTTTGGTTTTTCGAGAAAAATTACTCTCTTATTCATTGTATTTATGACTTCATCAGTACTTGGGAAGACCTTTGTATAGATCCAAACCCTTTCTCATGAAAAATAATCTTTCACCTTATAGCTCTAATTTAACCAAACCCTCATCCTATATTATTTTTTATTCTGAAAATGAGGATACTAAAATGTTTGCTTTGTCTAAGTGTGCTCTCTTACAAATGTCTTACACAGTTGGTTTATCACTTGGCTTTCATTTTCTTATGAAATATTTTGCTTTGTGCGTTCTCTTTTTAATTTTTAATATTTTTATTACATATTTTCCTCAATTACATTTCCAATGCTATCCCAAAAGTCCCCCATTCCGCCCCCCACTTCCCTACCCCCCCATTCCCATTCTTTTGGCCCTGGCATTCCCCTATATTGGGGCATATAAAGTTTGCAAGTCCAATGGGCCTCTCTTTCCAGTGATGGCCGACTAGGTCATCTTTCGATACATATGCAGCTAGAGACAAGAGCTCCGGGGTACTGGTTAGTTCATCATGTTGTTCCAACTATAGGGTTGCAGATACCTTTAGCTCCTTGGGTACTTTCTCTAGCTTCTCCATTGGGAGCCCTGTGATACATCCAATAGCTGACGGTGAGCATCCACTCCTGATGATTAAGAATGTTGAACATTTTTTCAGGTGCTTCTCTGCCATTCGGTATTCCTCAGGTGAGAATTCTTTGTTCAGTTCTGAGCCCCATTTTTAATGGGGTTATTTGACTTTCTGGAGTCCACCTTCTTGAGTTCTTTATATATATTGGATATTAGTCCCTTATCTGATTTAGGATAGGTAAAGATCCTTTCCCAATCTGTTGGTGTTTTTTTTGTCTTATTGATGGTGTCTTTTGCCTTGCAGAAGCTTTGCAGTTTCATGAGGTCCCACTTGTCAATTCTCGATCTTACAGCACAAGCCATTGCTGTTCTATTCAAGAATTTTTCCCCTGTGCCCATATCTTCAAGGCTTTTCCCCACTTTCTCCTCTATAAGTTTCAGTGTCTCTGGTTTTATGTGAAGTTCCTTGATCCACTTAGACTTGACCTTAGTACAAGGAGATAGGAATGGATCGATTCGCATTCTTCTACATGTTAACAACCAGTTGTGCCAGCACCATTTGTTGAAAATGCTGTCTTTCTTCCACTGGATGTTTTTAGCTCCCTTGTCGAAGATCAAGTGACCGTAGGTGTGTGGGTTCATTTCTGGGTCTTCAATTCTATTCCATTGGTTTATTTTTCTGTCACTATACCAGTACCACACAGTTTTTATCACAATTGCTCTGTAGTAAAGCTTTAGGTCCGGCATGGTGATTCCACCAGAGGTTCTTTTATCCTTTAGAAGAGTTTTTGCTATCCTAGGTTTTTTGTTATTCCAGATGAATTTGCAGATTGCACTTTCTAATTGCTTTGTGCGTTCTTAAGGAGAAAAGAGGTATCGGCCATTGTGGATACTCACAGCTGCTGGCTTCGTCAATCAAAACATGCCTGTCTCTACTCTTTAAGAATTAGAAGCAAGGAAATGGGACTATAAGGGGCTCACTCTGGTATTGTGATTGAAGCAGGATTTAGGCTTTGGGGCAGCAGGAGTGTTGAGATCTGTCTCCAACGGGAGCAACTTCAGAGTTTAAGCTGCATGTCTAATGCCTGACAGAAGCAATAGCCAGCTCTGCAGTGAGGTTTCTGGAATTCTTCCCCAGTCAGCTTAGCTTGAGGTTGTGTCTCAAGCTCTTCCACAAATTCCATGAAAGAAACATTATTCTCTGAACAACCAACCCACTTTGGTAGTATAGTGTTTTATGCTTGTGATAAGAAAGTGCCAGCAGAGCCGGGCGTGGTGGCGCATGCCTTTAATCCCAGCACTCGGGAGGCAGAGGCAGGCGGTTTTCTGAGTTCGAGGCCAGCCTGGTCTACAAAGTGAGCTCCAGGACAGCCAGAGCTATAAAGAGAAACCCTGTCTCGAAAAACAAAAAAAAAAAAAAAAAAAAAAAAAAAAAAAAAAAAGAAAGTGCCAGCAGTTGGGGGCTTGCCTATTTTCCTCATTCGCTCTGCCTGACAGGTCTCAACTATGGTACCTTTCTGCAATGTCACCTCTGAGAAGCCTCTACTAGACTGTACCTTTTAATTACTACCCACAACATGCTTTCTTATTTGCATTTGAATGCCATCCTTGTTTGTTTGTTTGTTTGTTTGTTGTTGTGATAAAACACTGACCACAACCAACTTAGGAAGGAAGGGTTAATTACATCTTACAGGTTAGAGTTCATCACCAAGGGATGGCAAGACAGGAGCTCGAGCAGGAACCTGGGCAGAGGCAGCTCCTCAGTTGAAGTTTCCTCTTCCCACGTAACCATAGTTTGTGTCACGTTGGCAAAAACTATATTGAATCTTCCAGCCATTAATCCCATGTCGTTTGTTTGCGCTCGTTAAATAATTTATTTACAAGACTTGGCATTTTAGTCTTCTGAGAAACTGCAAAGGTGCCCTGCTGAAGGCGAGAGAGGTCAAGGTTATTTCTGGAAGACCTATTCTTGGCCAATTTGCTGTCTGACTGTGGGATGTGCTTAACTTTTCAAGCCCTAGTTTCTACTTCTAAGGAACAGAGGCAATCTGTTTCATTGGAAACAAGAAAAAATGGGGTCATGCACACCGGACACCTCAGGGGCACGGCATGTTAGTTGGTTGTCTGGTCTCTGTGATTAAATGCCTGACAGATACAACTTAAGAGAGGAAAGACTTTGGTATAGTTTCAGAGGGTTCAGTTTGTGATTACCTGGCCGTCTGTGATTGAACAGAACATTGGAGCAGCACAACAGAGGCCATTTGACCCATGTTGTCCAGAAGGCAGAGAGTGTGAATGTGATAGAAAGGGACCAGGGACCACACATCCCTAAGTGTCACTTCTAAGTGACCTACTTTTCTCCAGATGGGTCCCATCTCCTAAAGCCTCCAGACCCTTCCAGAGTTGTGCCACCAGCCAGGGACTATGATGTCAGATAAAGAAGCTTGTGTTGTTGGTGGTGGTGTATTTCCTACTCAAACCATAACACAGAGGAACTGAGTTGCAGCTAGACTTCAAGAGCTGCTCTGAAAACCGTAGGGCCTAGGCTATGTAGGCACATGTGGACTATTTGTTCCCTCCTCAGTTGCCAAGGCTGCAATCCTTTATCTAGCGCTGGACCACTTGGGTGACTCAGCCACCATTCATTGGCTTTTCCTTGGGATCCACTCTGTTCTTAAATCCCAAGTTCAATTTCCCAGAGAACTATAATCTAAAACATTGAACTCATAGAAGTTGACAGAAGAATTGTAACCAGAGGCTGGGAGGAATAAGAGACGGGGTGCAAAAGGGATGGTTTATCATGGATATTGAATTACTGATAGAAGTAAGACATTCTCGGGTGCTATTGTGTGGTAGTGCAACTATGTATAACAATAACGCTAGAAGAAAATACCTTGAAATTTCCCCCAAGAAACAGATACATGGTTGAAGAGATAAGTGTGTTTACCCAAGTTTGAACATTATGCCATGTATATAAACAAGTACCAAGACTTTATATGGTATACTATTAATAAATATGATTTTGTGTTTTTATGTATCAATTAAAATAAACTAAAAACAAACAACAAGAATACAGCAGATTCCCCAAGGAAGAGTTGACCCCGTTAGCCAGTTATGGTTCAGCTTATGCCCACCTTCCTGTGGGTCAGATATATGAGCATCTTGCCAGTGAACGAGATCATTGACTCTTGTCTAATTCGTATGCGGTCAGAGGAGCTGAATCCTATAACACAGCCTCAGGTCACTCTGTGCACTGAGAACAGCCATCCCTTGGGCATGGATTTGGACATCCCCCTGGGTTATAATCTATGGGAGCTGTGGGTCTCAGTTTGCCGTATGAGTTAGTTTCTATCCCACCAAAGGTGTGTAGGAAAATGTTTTCTAACGTTTTTTTGTTTTGTGACTTATGATGTACAAGCTCTGCCAACTTAGGAACCTGTGGCACGCTATCTCTATTATTATAAGTGAAAATGTGGCATATTTAAAATAAATATCCAATTTTCATTATTTGGTTCTGTTGCCACTGATGTAAACATGCTTTGCTTGTTTCAACTCCATGGCTTCTTCTCCAGGGACATCTGGAAGCTGTCATACACTCCTGACATCTCTACTCACTTTTGGTAAAAAGAAAAGCCAGCACCATCTGCCTCTCCTCCTCCTCCTCCTTTACGTTGACTATCCTCCAATGCTGGCTATTTCTGAATAGGATGAAAAGCATGCAAGGAAGGATTCCCTCTTCTTAAGGAGGCCCAAAGCAAGGACATTGGGTATTTCTCAATTGTATTTGAAATGAATGTTTTGATATTTTGGGAAACATCTATCAAGGAAATAAACCATGAGAAATTCTGCATAGTTCATAATTTAGATGGAATGATGTGGAAATCACTGTAAACTGAATACACAAGGCCATTGAAGTGAAATTCTGTACCCGTGAACACAGTCTTAGGTGGTATGTGCACAAGGAGTGGGTGCATCTTCAAGACATTTCTCAGTGTCTGGCATGTAGTAGGTTTATATATATGTGAGCTCTGCTTCAATGACTTCTTCATTTTCCTCGCTTTTGAAAAGAATGTAATTGAGATGACACCAACACCAAGATCAATTTATATTGATACAAAACCCCAAATCACAGTACTAAATTGAAAGAAAATAATTGCAATAACTGTATCCCAAGAAGCAGGCTAACCTGAAAGCAGAGATGTGAATTTAACTTGGGTTCCACCCCCACCACATGATAGTGAGGACTTACACTGACAGGCTAAGGAGGTGCAGTGAACTTGGGGAAGGCGAATGCTGGCTGAGGTGATTTTTGCAAGGTTTGCAGGGGCTATAAAATCCCTACCCAACATTAGCCTTTCCTCAATAGTGTGGAGTCCATGTACCTAGTCTGGATAGTTAGGACAAATTCACTTCTGTAAGAATTAGGTTGGAAGTGGGAGAGAGAAGACAAGAGGAGAAGTGAGGGATGGAGGAAGGGACAGAGGAAGAGGAAGAGATAGAGGGACAGAGAGGGGAAGGGAAAGGGAAGACAAGAGGAGAGAGGAAAGAGAGGACACATATAAATACATTCATACACAAATGCATGCATGCATACATACATGCATTCATGCATACAAACATGCATGCATATTACACACACACACACACACACACACACACACTGGGTGGGAGTGCCATTCAGCCAAACCATAGACTACTGTGCTTTTATCAACTGAGGCCAAATGTTTAGCAAAATACAGTCAGGAAATCGTGCAGCTGCTGTCCAATGAGCCCCTTATCCTGTGAGGTGGAGCCTGTTTGCTAAAATCTCCCTTTCCTTGGCAAAGGCCCCACTAAATGCTCATGGATAAATGTGTCTGCAAGCCTTTTGCTATGAACCTCAATGTTTTATCAAGAAGCCCCTTTTTAAAAAAATCATCTATGAAGAATTTCTTCTCCCCTAGCTTTAGATTCTTAAAGGGCTGAGTCTAATTCAGTTGTTCCCCTAACAGTATCTTACTAGCCAATACAATATGCAGTTATATGATTTATCTTTTAAATGAATGATAGGCATTGAAATCAGCACACACACACAAATATATGTGCATGTATAATTCTCTATATAATTAAGTTTAATACCATTCTGTAAGTTACATATTATTGTTGTTATTATTATTCATAGATGGGAAAAAGACATAAACAAGAAATAGACTTTCTAAGCATTACCTACTTAGAAAATGGGAACTTCAATACACTGAATGCCAGAATCAGAACTCATCCCTTTTATTTACTTTTTAACTAGTCCATCTGTACTCTACTTGGTGTAGGAAGAGTTTAATGCCACTATGAAACTGAGCCCCATAGAAAAGAAGAAATCAGCAATGGGCGGGCTAGAGCAATCTACTAGCCAAAGATCACAAAGGGACTGGCTTAATTCTAAAGCTTAAAGTGACTAACTCTTGGCCTGGATTGCACTGCTGGACAAGTAGGTACCATTTCCTCTGGCCAATCAGGGTGATCTTAGGTAAGCATAACCCTTCTCCCATTCTTCAGAACCGCGCTTTGTTCTCACTGAAAGGAAGTCTGGGAAAATAGGCTGTCAGGCATGGAATAACATTTGAGCCCGGGCATTATGCATAGCTAGATTCCACATTGTGTTCACAAATAACTGAAGTAGTTCAGCAGGTTCCTGCTTTACTTGAAGTACATGTACATGTAAGAAAGTTCACACATGCTGACTTCAGGAGACAATGTCACCTGCTTTGGAAAGGACAGAAAAGATCTCAGGCCAGATGGATCATTATCATTAATTTGAATTGATATCTTGACTTAATTTTAATGATAATGGAGAATACCAGCATGATTTGAAGTAAAAACCATTTCCTGTCACTTCCAAATGACCATGGCTGAGAAGGTGGGGAGGAAGGTAACACAGGGTAGGCTTTGTTGTGATTTGGTGGACTTCAGAATAGTGTCATGTCCTTTAACCATCGTCTGGTTCTTTTCCTTAAAGATAAATTTAGACCACTTAGTATGATGGTTTGTATATGCGTGGCACAGACAGTGGCACTATTAAGAGGTATAGCCTTACTCTGGGCAATGGTGGTGCATGCCTTTAATCTCAGCACTTGGGAGGCAGAGGCAGGCGGATCTCTGTCATTTCGAGGCCAGCCTGGTCTACAGAGTGAGTTCCAGGACAGCCAGGGCTACACAGAGACACCCTGTCTCGAAAAGTCAAACTAAAACAAAACAAAAAACCAAGAGGTGTAGCCTTGTTAGAGTAGGTATGTCACTGTGGGTGTGGACTTTACCACCCTTGTGCTAGCTGCCTGGAAGTTAGTATTCTTCTAGAAGCCTTCAGATGAAGATGTAGAATTCTCAGCTCCTCCTACACCATGCCTACCTGGATGCTGCCATGTTCCTACCTCGATGATAATGGACTGAACCTCTGAACCTGTAAGCCAGCCCCAATTAAATGTTGTCTTTACAAGAGTTTCCTTGTTTATGGTGGCTGTTCACAACAGTAAAACCCTAACCAAGACACCTAGTATTGGAACTGAAGCAGCAGTGCTTGTGTGGATGAGGGTCAGGAGGGTGATCCATGGACCACAGCAGGAAACTCTGAGCAGAACTCTTTGTCTCTTCTACTCCTTCTCAAAGACACCAGGACCACTGTGTCTTTCCCCTAGGATTTTATGGAGGCAAGTCCTCTATTCACTGCAGGATTCCAGGGTTTGCTTAAAAATCTCACAACACAATTTCCCATCCAATGAAAAAGAGAGGCAGTATGGCAGAGACCTGAAGGCGGTGACACTGTTTCCAGTAGTAGAAATGTGTGTACAAATGCAGAATGTGGAGAACAGGTGAACACCTGCCTGCGTTTTATCCCATCAGGAACGCTGTGGGCGGCTAATGTGATCATGGAGACATCTTGTCCCATGTGTGCAGCTGTTAGAGCCTGATTTTTTTTTTTTTTTTTTTTTTTAAGAAAACAGCAGAAGTGTAGAGTCCATGCAGGTTGAATGGTTTTTTATTTAGAGATTCTGGACTTCTAAAAGGATTTTGAAATAACTATGTGTAAGAAAATACCTTGGGGATAAGACTGTGGTCTAAACACAACATTCATTTATGCATCAAAGTGTGCTGTATATGGAAGGCAATATCATGCAAGGAGAAAATAATGTTTTTCATGGAGTGGAGTTGCATACTGTGGAATTCTGTGTCTGTACTGTGATGTTGGGGCTTAACATATTTTGCATTTTCAGATGACGGCTGTTCATCTCCTTACTGAATACTGGCATCGACTTTATGCTGTCCTCATCAGTGGGACTGATGTTGTGGTTATGGGGAAGAACATCTATATTCATGGGAAATAAACATTAAGATATTCCACAGTGAGGTCTCACAGGCATAACTTGCCGTCAGATTGTTCAGAGGGAAAAATAGCTTGGGGTAGATAAAGACGCACAGCAAAATATTACATTGGTGAAATCTAAGAAGAAAGGACGCAGGCACGCCATGCTACTACTATTAGTTCAGTTTTATTAAAGGTTTTGAAATTTTCCAAATAAAAATATGAGGAAACATGCTCTCAAAGATTGTACCTCTTTAGTTTCCCTCTTTCTCTCCCTCTCTCCCTCCCTCCTTCTCCCCCTCCCCCACCCACCACTCCCTCCCCTATCCCTCTCTGTGTGTGTGTGTGTGTGTGTGAGCACGCGCACATGTGCTCATGGGTGTACAAGCATATGTGCGTTTACTAGCAGCTCTGTTTATGTGTGGGTGCATGTGTATGGAGTCTCGAGGTTGATGCTAGGTAACTTCCTTGGCTAATTTCCTCCTTAGTTTTTGAGATATAGTTTCTTACTTCAGCCAGAGCCAGTGAGCTGCCAGGCTCCACTGTTGGTTCCGCCTCAGTGCTGGGACTACAGACATGCGCCATACTCACTAGCTTTTATGTGGTGGCTGTCTGAACTCAGGTCATCATGCTTGGAAGGCAAGCCATTTACTGACTCTTCTTTGTGAAACTCCAAATCCAAAACTCCTCTAGCAGACCAGCAGTCTGCATTTGTGTTCCAGGAGAGATGTCTAATCGTGACATGTCTTATCTATTCTTTAGTTGTATTTTGTCTTTTTGAGAGTCGTGGTTAGCTTGCATATACTTGCTACATTGGTGCTGTTAAGAAATGAGTTTGATTTTAAATGAATTATCACCTCCATACATACTATTTTAAGTGACGTACACTTGGACAAGTTATCCTTTAGCAGGCACACACCTAGTGTCTTGGACGATCTCACTTCCGAAAGCTTGCATTTCCATATTTCCTCCAATGGATGGTGGTGTTTAGATGCTGGGTCAGCATGATTTACCCGGAAACGGCCACAAGATGGCAGTGCTTCTGAGCAATTCTCCGCTGGGAAGGAAGCTCAACCCCTGACCAAGAAGGCATCCCTGGCAGAGGGGTTAGTTGATTTGATACTGTCTGTACTTATTAATCAAAAGGTTTGGAATGAAAACTTGGAAGGCAGACTGAAGAAACGGTGATGTGAGTTGTCCTTGCTATAATCCCTCATCTAAGAACAACCAGTTTATCGAAGCAACTGTCCCTTGGAACTCATGAGTGTCTTTCTGTCTGTCTAGCAATAAGGTCGCTGTTCTCCTGTGCCTGTCATGCATTAGTGCTGTCATGCATTAGTGCAACAAGTTCCCCTGACATTTATGTCTGCTTTCTATAGGCCATTAAATTGATTATTTATCAAATTGAAAGTATCCTCTATTATTTCATTATGGTCTAAATTGTAAACACATGGTAATGAGAAATCTTCCTTTTTAAAACGTATCTACAGAGTTACAGATTTGTGGGCATTTCTGTTACGCTTTGATTAACTCTCAAAAAATCAAGGAAAAATATTCGTTGTTTATACTAATCAAATATGTAATATTGGGCATTAACAATCTAAAAGAAAAGTGTATGATTCCAGGGTGTCTGTGACAAAGCAAACCAGAGGCATTTCAGTCCAGAGCCCACTAGAGATAGTGAGTTCCAGGGGAATCTAATAGAAATAAGACTCCGTGACTCTGTAGCTATCTTTGGATAAACTTCAAAGTGAGGCTATAGATCATCGTAAATGTCTGAGAGTTCAGTGCTGGTGAAGCCAACTCAGTGCTCAATAAGCAGTTAGCAGGCAGTAAAGGGGCTGTCCCCCGAGTGTGGTCTCTAGTCCATCAATCTGCCTGTAGCCTTGCATCTGGTGTGGGCTGCCAGCAGCCCTTTCCAAGTCTGCATTGCAAGCTTGGTGTTGGGAGAAGCATGGTTTGGGCTATCTTCCCTGGAGAGCTTCCTGGTAATTCTTCCCCAAACGATCAGATACTTGGGTAAGAATATTTTAAGGATTATCTTTTTAGAATAGTATGACCTTTGCATTATCCAAGGCTCAGTGAATTACCTTCCACTTGGTGCAACCACAGATTGAATTAACTTCATTTATCAGGTGACCCACGAGGATAGCTTCTCACTGTGCAAAAATGCAGCGGGGTGCACGGGAAACCCTGTGCTTAGACTGTTACCTATAAGCTCAACTGATCACGATAGCGGTAGAGGTTAGCTTGTGTCCTGTCCCTTCAATCCAGGGCATAATTATAGACTGTGGATGGTTAGTGTGGACCTTGTTGCTTTGCTTATAAACATCAAAGTCTGTATTTTAGGACTTCAAAACCACGATACACTAGTGTTTCCAAGACCTGATTATTAAGATTTACATTGATTATAGATGCCTATTTCCTCCAAATTGGAACATATCATATCACCAAGGAAGATAATGACAAGAATTAAAGTTTTTTGTTTAAAATAACAGATTCATTAAAACATTTCCATGAAAAATTATAATCAGGGAAGAACTGAAACTAGTTAGAAATGAGTTAAGAAAGTTTAACTCCTGTCAATTGCAGGATGCTACCAAAGCTCCTGACATCTGCTTTTCTTGGTTGTTAGAAAACTGTGCACTCGGGAGGCAGAGGCAGGCGGATTTCTGAGTTCGAGGCCAGCCTGGTCTACAAAGTGAGTTCCAGGACAGCCAGGGCTATACAGAGAAACCCTGTCTCAAAAAACCAAAAAAAAAAAAAAAAAGGAAAACTGTGAAATCAGACATCAAGAGGACAGGACATCCCATGCTGCCTTTAAAGTGGTTTCAGTGTAGCAATAGCTGCTGCTTCATTTGCATTCAGAAGGAGATACATTTTTTTAAAAGACAATAGGTTAAGAGGACATAGTGTCTTTAATGCCAGAGAGAATGAAATAAGGATAGTGTCAACACCATTGCTTTCATTTCAGTGGGAACTTCATGCTAAACCTGCGGACTGAGGTGAGTTCTGGATCGGAAACCAGAGAGATTCCAAACTGCCTGTAACTCTGCTTCACTGTGTGAGTCATGGGTCCCCAGGGCTGGCTGTCTCGTTCCCTTCTTAACACGTTTACTGTTCTGTGCTAGTGCATGCTGGGACTTCATGCACCATCTTATGTTTCCTTCTTTCAGTCTTGATGTCTTAGAGGCAAATTCTTGGCACATTTCCAGGAAGAACAGGCATCACAGAGTGAAACCGTTTGGGTGGTTTTGGGTGACTTGTGTCTGTATATATATGTTGCCTGACCCATGGCTCTGCCGATACAAGAGCGAACGGAACTGATGCTGCGGCACGTGACTTGTATCACAGAGGCCACGCTGGGTTTTAAAAGGTGCTTTTGGAATTTAGTCAGAAGTAGGTGTATGAGCGGAAAAAAAGGGGGGGGGGGAGGAGATGGTGTATGGGAAGTTTTGATTGCCAGATATCTCCATGGACACAGCTGATGGGGTACCTGGGCTGGAAGCACAGAGAATGAAGAAAAAAAACATAAGAGAATTATTTGGGGGCTCATGTTAAGATGGTCAGGATAAGCTGTGCTGAGGGCTCTGATCCTGTCTGTAAGCATCTATCATCTGAGAAGAGTGTGACTCGGACTCTCTTGATTAGCTAGCAGTTGTGGGACACTCACGGTGTTGTACACTGTATGCTACGTGCTTATGCGTTAGCCATTTCCTTTCCCAGCCTGTGGAATAAATAAGATCGACTGTCTCTCTTAGGTAGGTACATGGGGGATCTGAGCAATTTACTGAAGTCCTCTCATAGGGACAACTGGAAGTGTGACAGAGCCCAAGCTTACACTCAGGAGACTAGGCTGCTAACGGCAGGCTCAAACCCAGCACACTAGCCAGGGCCAATACTGGAGCAGAGCGCTCCCAAGGGAGAAGACTGGCACTCTCTGAGTACGCAAGTGGCAGGAAGGACTCAAGATAGTCAGGGAAGTACAAGGGACAGATGCAGACGATGCCCTGTGGTGGCACAGCACCCAGGCTTGTTAGAGAAGCAGGAGTTGGCCATTCACCTGTCACTTTTTCAGGCCCTCTCCACTCTGCCCCCATGCCCTTTCCTACTCTATGTGGTGAACTGCTCTTAGTCATGTAGGTGAGGCCCTACCTAGGCAGAGTCGAGGGAGGATGGCATTTTTTCCCACTTCAAACACGCAGAATTTGGGATGCTGCTATGTTTTCAGCAAGCTATATTACTCTACATACTCTATTTCTTGTGATAACTGTTTTTATAATTGTTCTTTCCTGCACTTGCCTTGCTTTTTTATCCGAAGGAGACACTTCATATTTACCCTAGAGTTTTAATGCTTTTAGAAAAGCCCTGAAAGTTGGAAAGAAAATGAAAATGTTGTTTCTTTCAGTTTGGGAAGTTGATAGTCTCTCCTTAGGACCATGGGTTTGTGATTTGTGGCTCATTCATCACCCGGGACCACACAACTCCCTTCTTTGCCAAGTTTTGATCTCATGTACAGTCACAAGAAAAGCATCTCTCAAGACAAATGTTTACAACAGGAGGTCTTGCTCAGAACACTGAGTTATGAATGACAGGAGTTCTTGATCAGAACACTAAATTATGATGTTCATTTGCATCTCAGTTTATTGAGTTAACCTAACTTAGAGAATTGATATCATCATAATAATATCGATGATGACATGTCATGGGTCTATAGAGGACTTTTTGCCTTCTTTTTTTGTTTATTTGTTTGAGATTATCATTTAATTGCAGTGTTTTTCCCTTCCATTTCCTCCCTCAAAATCCTTCTCTATATTACACCTCCCTCTCCTTCAGATTCATGGCTTCTTGTTTTCATTAATTGTTACTACATACATATATGTATTTGCATATACATAGGTAGCACTATATATGACCTGTTGAGCCATATATATTACTTATATCTATGTTTTCAAGGCTGATTGTTGGGCAAGGGGCAACCAACTAGTGTACTCTGCATGGGGAGGATTACCTCATGCAGAGGGCCATGAAGAAGGAAAGACAAATGGCTTTAGAACTCATGGCACATGGCTTGCTGGTTAGCACAGCCATGATGGGTGTGGCTTGGTTGAAGGACAGCCCTGAGGATTTCGTGTCCTGAGGACTTCATGCTGTAATGGAGTTCTGCTCTGCTTCATTGCCTTAATATCCCTCAATTTATTTATTTATTTTTGTATGCTCCATTTTTCATCCTCCCACCAATCCCAATCCACCCTCCGACTGTTCCACATCCCATTCCTCCTCCCCACCTTCTGTCTCCATGTGAATGTTCCTACCTCCAACCCCACCTGACCTTTAAACTCCCTGGTGCCTCCAGTCCCTTCAGGGTTAGGCATCATCTCTGAATGAACACAGACCTGGCAATCCTCTGTTGTATGTATGTTGGGGGCCTCATATCAGCTGGTGTATGCTGCCTGGTTGGTGGTCCAGTATCTGAGAGATCTTGGGGGTCCAGGTTAATTGAGACTGCTAGTCCTCCCAAAGGATCGCCCTCCTCTGTTTCTTTCAGCCTTCCCTTATTCAACAACAGGGATCAGCTGCTTCTGTCCATTTGTTGGGTGCAAATATCTGCATCTGACTCTTTCAGCTGCTTGTTGGGTCTTTTGGAGGGCAGTTCCTTTTGTGAGTGCTCTATAGCCTCAGTAATAGTGTCAGGCCTTGGGACCTTCCCTTGATCTGGATCCCATTTTGGGCCTGTCACTGGACCTTCTTTTCCTCAGGCTCCTCTCTATTTCCATCCCTGCAACACTTTCTGACCCATAACAGGAACAGTTATGGCAACCCCATCCCTCACTGCCATGCACACAGACTTCCAGTGAAGTCTGCTTGACAGGCTAAGAAGCCTGGGAGCACTCACGAGACAAAGAGTTTCACGGAAACTCACCTCCTGGAGCTTTGGCGTTCTCATTAGCCCGTATACTCATACCCTATCCCAGAACTAGTCTGGTGTATGGATCCACATGCTCTCTTTTAGTATTATTTTATAAGTGCCTTTTAAGATTGAATTCTGACATAGCTAAGCCTTCGCCAGTGTTCCAATGTCCTTGAGCTGACCATGGGCTTGGAATTCAGTAAGAATGTTGCCTATTCAGTGACATTCAGAATTGCCTCTGGTATACACTATCACTTAGAATAAAAGCCAAGTTGCTCTCATATACAGGAATTTACAATGGTCTAGGAAGTAGATCGGGTTGTGGCTTTAGAGTATTGCATTATTCATGAAATGGTTAGCTAGAACGGAACTCCCTAATTAGAACCATGACTTGGGTGTGAAAGCCCTTGCCCTAGGAGTGTAAAGACCTCATACATGGCTTCTAAGACTATAGTTGACCTTAGATAGAGCTGACTTTGTTTCAGTTGTTTTATTGCCCAGTTCCTGTCAGTATTTATGTTTGCATTCCTCTGTTTTGTGTAAGAGTCATTAAGCATCCCGTAACCTCATTTGTACCTTGCCGATGTGTCACCTAACTTCCCTATTTTTTTCTGTATAAAAAGTTTGATGCTCAATTTGACAAATTACATTCAGATTCTACACAATCTTGTGTGTTGGTCTGTCTGTCACTCGCCAACTCCTTGCCCATCTGCACCCAGAGACCTGTTCCACACAGACAAAGAGAACCAAAGGGTCTGCGGCACCTCACTTAATGTCCTGTCTTCCTGCTGAAGGTGGGCTCTATAAGTTCCCTTTCCCTACTGTTGGGCATTTCAACTAAGATCCCTCCCTTAGAGTCGTGGGAGTCTCTTACCTCCCAGGTCTCTGGTGCATTCTGGTGGGTCCCCCCAATATCCTATTTCTTCTTCTTCTTTTTTTTTTTAAAATATTTTTAATTAGGTATTTTCCTCATTTACATTTCCAATGCTATCCCCAAAGTCCCCCATACCCTCCCCACCATTCCCCTACCCACCCACTCCCACTTTTTGGCCCTGGCGTTCCCCTGTACTGGGGCATATAAAGTTTGCAAGTCCAATGGGCCTCTCTTTCCAGTGATGGCCAACTAGGCCATCTTTTGATACATATGCAGCTAGAGTCAAGAGCTCCGGGGTACTGGTTAGTTCACAATGATGTTCCACCTATAGGGTTGCAGATCCCTTTAGCTCCTTGGGTACTTTCTCTAGCTCCTCCACTGGGGGCCCTGTGATCCATCCACTAGCTGACTGTGAGCATCCACTTCTGTGTTTGCTAGGGCCCGGCATAGTCTCACAAGAGACAGCTATATCAGGGTCCTTTCAGCAAAATCTTGCTAGTGTATGCAATGGTGTCAGCGTTTGGAAGCTGATTATGGGATGGATCCCTGGATATGGCAGTCTCTAGATGGTCCATCCTTTTGTCACAGCTCCAAACTTTGTCTCTGTAACTCCTTCCATGGGTGTTTTATTCCCAATTCTAAGAAGGGGCAAAGTGTCCACACTTTGGTCTTCATTCTTCTTGAGTTTCATGTGTTTAGCAAATTGTATCTTATATCTTGGGTATCCTAAATTTCTGAGCTAATATCCACTTATCAGTGAGTGCATATTGTGTGAGTTCGTTTGTGATTGGGTTACCTCACTCAGGATGATGCCCTCTAGGTCCATCCACTTGCCTAGGAATTTCATAAATTCATTCTTTTTAATAGCTGAGTAGTACTCCATCGTATAAATGTACCATAATTTCTGTATCCATTCCTCTGTTGAGGGGCATCTGGGTTCTTTCCAGCTTCTGGCTATTATATATAAGGCTGCTATGAACATAGTGTGTTGCCCGCCGCTTTTGTTCCCCCTGGTAAGAACACGCTCAGGGCAACCGGAATCTTCTGCAGTACAAACTTTATTGCTTACCCCATCAGGAGCCAGTGGAGAAAGGAGCCAGAGAGAGAGCCAGAGAGAGAGAGAGATGGCGGAGCCCCCTCCCTTTTATGGAGGACTGTCCTCCGCCTCGGACGTGTCACTCCCTGATTGGCTGCAGCCCATCAGCCAGAGTTGTCATCACGGGAAAGGCAGAGCACATGGGGTGGGAAACTACCCCAGCGCATGTGCAGATGGTTTACTACTTAGAACACAGGTGTCAGTGCCATCTTATAATGGCGAATGTGAGAACGGCTCCTTACATCTCCCCCTTTTCTTTTATTTAAGAGCAATAGGCCACCCATAATAATGAGAGTGAAGATAGAGGTCAAATCCCCAGTGTGTAAAATAGGGGCTTTACACAAAACCTCCTCCCAGGCTCATCACCCGAAGGGGTCTTGGTCTGCTCCCGTGTCGTTTTTCCTGGGGGAAGGACACTTGGACACTCAACCTTCTTGAAAGATGACATGTCTCCCTAGAATAGGCTCATAAATGCCACAGAGCCCTTCTACTGCAGTGCTTAGCCGTGCAACTCTCTCGGGCTGCTGAAGCACACTCACTCTATCCCGTGCAATGAGACTAGCCTCGTGGGGTGCAAGAGCTGAGTGGCCAGCGACCTATTGCTTAAGCATAGATAACCATATATCAGGGGAAGCACCATGTTCTAGTGCTGCAAGCGCCTGGGAAATAACCACCATGTCTCTCCTAGTTTGGGCCTTAAGCTTACAGACCAATCAGAGAAGCAACACTAATCCACAGCAAAGAACAGCTCCAAATAATTCCACCCCCACCCATTCTTTAAAGAAGGAAAATGTTGAAAAGATAGTCCTTAGGTCAGGGACAGGTCCAAGTGCGTGGGGCAAGTCTCAATTTTCAAAGGGTCTGTTCAAATTTAGCCGTCCAATTCTGTATCTCCCAATGCTGCTCTCCCTTTGTTGTTATCGCACTGGACATCACCAAGACGAGGGACATCAGTATTCCCTTGGTCAGTCTGGATTTTTCGGGTGAGTCTTTCTGGTATCCAAAATGGGTTGTCTTTATTCTGTGGAAAAACACAAACAGCTCCCCTGGATCCTATCAAAATAGGATCCGGGCCTTTCCATTTGTTATTTAAAACATCTTTCCATTTAACCATCTCTTTGGGCCTATCTGGCTCTGAACAATGACGTTCAGCCGCTGTATCTTTGTTAATTGTCCAGTGGCTTCACCTGTTCGGGAGAGCACCTTCCAGGCCTTAATAGCCGTGGAGGAAATTTGGGCATAAGCTCCCCAGTGATAATTTGTTTGATCAGCTGTATAAGCTCCCTGACCCGTTAACAGGTCAAAGGTCCAATCTCTCTGCTCTGGAGTCAAAGCGGCAGCATTTGCTTGGGCCTGCGTTTGTGCAGCCTCTTGCCATAGAGCTCTCCATTCCGTGTATTTGCCCATATTGGGGAGAGCGGCTTTTGCAATCTCTTGCCAGTCGGCAGGAGTTAGTGCCATGCCAGCAAGCCTGTACTCTACCTGAGCATGAACACGCCCACCCTCGGCTCCTTCAAAGATCGGAAATGCCTGTTGTATCTTCTTTTGTTCCTCTCTTGAAATGAACGAGTCCACGCACTGCCTCTCTGCACAGGGCTGACACACTACGCAGGGTGGGGGCTCCGCATAGGGTGGAGGTGCACTATGACCTTGAAGCCGACTGCCCTGAGGCCGAGCAGCAAGCTGGCCTTTGCCAGCCGCTTTTGGCTTTTTTCTTGACCTATAAGCTCGCATTTCTCTCTCATAACGAGCTGCTCCCTCCTCCAAGTCTGTTTTCTCAGAAGAGCTAATTTTTTTATCTGATTCACAGCTACTAAGAACTGGCTCTTTAAACTCATTTTTTTTCTCCTCTTTCCTTCTAATCTCTCCCCAGGTATTTTTCCCTGACATTAACTTTTCTTTTTTCCTTTGTTTTTTCTCCTCTTTCCTTCTAATGTCTCCCCAGGTATTCTTCCCTGACATTAACTTTTCCTCGGGTTCAAGACCCGTGGAAAGGCCTGTATACTTATTTCGCGTGCCATGCTTTCTCTTTTTTCCTGCTCTCTCTCCCCGCTTTACTTCTGATAGACTGTTTTGAATTTTGTCCAGAATTCTCCACCCTGCCTTAACCACTTGTTGACATGTGAAAAGAAATAAAAGGGCTTTTAACACTAGAGAAAGTTCAAGACCAGACATACCTTGTAAAGCTGTAACGAACGCGCATCCGTTCCCCAGCTGAAGAGTTCTGAACCCACGCCGGATCCTTCTCAACAGTCTGTTTTGTGGGAACACTTCATTACCACAGTTCCCCAGCTGAAGAGTTCTGAATCCACACCGGATCCTTCTCAACAGTCTGTTTTGTGAGAACACTTCATTACCACAGTTCCCCAGCTGAAGAGTTCTGAATCCACACCGGATCCTTCTCAACAGTCTGTTTTCCGGGAACACTTCATTAACCGCTCCTTCTCCGTGATGCAGTAGTTCCCGGGTTTCGGCACCATTTGTTGCCCGCCGCTTTTGTTCCCCCTGGTAAGAACACGCTCAGGGCAACCGGAATCTTCTGCAGTACAAACTTTATTGCTTACCCCATCAGGAGCCAGTGGAGAAAGGAGCCAGAGAGAGAGCCAGAGAGAGAGAGAGATGGCGGAGCCCCCTCCCTTTTATGGAGGACTGTCCTCCGCCTCGGACGTGTCACTCCCTGATTGGCTGCAGCCCATCAGCCAGAGTTGTCATCACGGGAAAGGCAGAGCACATGGGGTGGGAAACTACCCCAGCGCATGTGCAGATGGTTTACTACTTAGAACACAGGTGTCAGTGCCATCTTATAATGGCGAATGTGAGAACGGCTCCTTACAATAGTGGAGCATGTGTCCTTCTTACTGCTTGGAACATCTTCTGGATATATGCCCATGAGAGGTATTGCGGGATCCTCTGGTAGTACTATGTCCAATTTTCTGAGGAACTGCCAGACTGTTTTCAGAGTGGTTGTACAAGCTTGCAATCCCACCAACAATGGAGGAGTGTTCCTCTTTCTCCACATCCCCTCCAGCATCTGCTGTCACCTGAGGATTTGATCTTAGCCATTCTGATAGGTGTATGGTGGAATCTCAGGGTTGTTTTGATTTGCATTTCTCTGATCACTAAGGACTTTGAACATTTCTTTAGGTGCTTCTCAGCCATTCGAGATTCCTCAGTTGTGAATTCTCAGTTTAGTTCTATACCCTATTTTCTGATTGGGTTGTTTGATTAACTTCTTTATATATTTTGGATATTAGCCATCTATCGGATGTGGGGTTAGTGAAGATTTTTTTTCTATAACAATTTGTATGTTGCTGATTTGTCTTATTGACTATGTCCTTTGCCTTACAGAAGCTTTCCAGTTTCACGATGTCCCATTTATCAATTCTTGATCTTAGAGCATAAGCCATTGGAGTTCTGTTTTGGACACTTCCCCCTGTGCCAATGAGTTCAAGGCTCTTTCCCACTTTCTCTTCACATCCCTCTTAATTGAAGAATTGTATGAATCTCTAAGTGGTTTCCAGCCCCTCACTGGGTAGTATCTCTGAAACTCACAACAACAACAACAACAACAAACAACAACAACAACAACAACAGCAAATAGCAATGCTTGATCTCTTTCAGGAATTGCTGCTGGAGCAGATTTATGACTCATTCATCACCCTAGGAAAAACTTAGAGATGTAGATTGTCAGCAATGACTACCACCCTTTGAAAGCATTTGGAATAATAAAATTGTTAGTGAACCTACGTTAAGATTTTTTGTTTGTTTTTTTTGTTTTGTTTTTTGCTACTGACTCTGATATAGAAAATCTTAGGGAACATTTTGAAGTTCAGAAAGGCCCAGTCTTATTATTTAAGCTAGGGACTTTTATGGTCAGGGAACAAGAACAACGGCAGCACCAGCTGACGTGACTCTCACTGAGGCTGCCTGGTGATGACTGATTTCTCATACCCAGTTTTGCCCTCAGCTTTCTGATATGATTTACTAAGAATTGCTGAAGAGTAGATATGCATTCTGAGGATTTAACATATACATGACTGATTTTTTATATAAAAGTTCATGTTTGTGGTCCTTTTAAGATTCTTATAAGTTTACTTTAAAAGATAAATAATAAAATAATTACTTCTTTCGTTGTAACCACAAAGTGCTGCCAGCTGGTAAGAGAACCTGGCTGAGAAAACTCCCTTGCTTGCTCAGGCTTTGCTAATCTGTAGCAAGTTGCTTAGTTCTGAATGTACATGGATTCTTGGGAATAATTTGTTTCCTTTATCTATATGACAAAATGTTATTTCTTGTAAAGGTATTAGGGAACACAGTTTTTTTCATAGCCATTTACTAGAAGAAAACTAAAATGTAGTCACACTGTAGTTTTATACTGCTTGAAAGATTTTTCTGAGATATAAGCTATGGGAGAAAAAAATAAAGTTGTTGGAACATTGCTCCTTCCACCCATCAACTATGTGTGTGTATATATGTATATATGCATATATATCTATATCTATGGGAATATGTATTTATGTACAAGTGCACATCTGTATCTATGTATATATGTCTATATGTTTATATGTGTATATAATATACATATATATATATATATATGTGTATATGTGAAATGCTTGGAGCCTGCTTGTTAGAGCTTTGCTCCAGCATCCAATGTGTGAATATATATGCGTCTGTCTGTCTGTCTGTCTGTCTGTGTATTTGTATGTGTGAAATTGCTGGAGCTTCTCTTTACCTCAACCATCCCCCCTGTGTGTGTGTGTGTGTGTGTGTGTGTGTGTATGAATTTTCTCTCTTTCCTATTCGTTCTTGCTGGCTCTTAAGTGTTAAAAAGAGTTCAGATTTTTTTCACAGGCCACAGGAAGTGCTAACCCCAGTAAATTAAACTTTGCTCCCTCAAAGAAAAATCTGCTGAATACTTTCTTTAATTTTTGGCTGCTATAGGCAACAGACCTCATCAGTGTCTGAACCAACCCCTGCCAGCTGCTCTCAGCACTGACGGTCATAGGCTTTCTGCCTTGGTTTACCCTGTAGGTTCAAAGCTGGTCTTTAGTGATCTCTCCTACTCCCAGATGCACTTAGTTGCCTGGAGTTCTTGGTATAAGGTTGACGCCTTGTGAGCTTTTCTGTCTAGTCTGCCATGTTAGTTGTTCTGATTCCTTTTCAGTTCATGTTTGAGTGGTTATGAGGGTAAGACTTAACAGGTATAGCTTCTGTCACTAGGAGACCTCATAGCAAACTCCCTGATTCTCTGGCACTTATTCCCTTCCCACCCACTCTCCTACAATGTTTGCTGAGTCTCACGTACAAGAGTTTTGTGTAGATGTATCCAGTGTGACAGGGCTCCACAACTCTGATTGGTTTGTAGTTTTCTGTAGTGGTCATCCTCTGTTACAAAGAGAAATTTCCTTGATGAGTGATAAGACTAAACTTATGGGTGTGAGGAAAAAATGTTTATAGATTTTTTTGTTAGAGATTATATTGGTTTAGTAAATTAGTAGCTGTAGATTCTCTTCCAACAATACTTTCACTAGTACTGAATAATTATCCAGGTTTTCAGTACTAAGCATGGTATATCCTTCTTGTTGAGTGGGTCTTAAGTCCAATGAGAAATCTGGTTTTTAGTTTTTTGTGTTTTTTTTTTACTGTAACTCATTGGAAACTATCAAGAGACAACATGAAGCCCAATAATGTAAGTACACTGGACATTACTTTCTGTATTCTGATAGAGTCAGATCTCTAAGATAACAGGAAGTATCAAATGGTAAGATGAAAAGGAGTTACTATTCATTGCAAATATAAAAGTAATTAGTCTTATATAACCAATAACCTGTTTGCAAGATAGATTGATAGATAGATAGTGGCACAAACACTTCAGGTATAATCAATCACTCTTTGATTGGATTGAAGACCCAAGCCATGTCTTGGAACTCACATTATTTCTAATGTGTACCATGCAATTAAACCTATAATAGTTGTACTATACTGAGCATGTATAGACAATTTTTATTTCCTAAGGAATGTAGTATAATATAGTATAACCATTTACATAGCCTTTACATTGTATCACTTATGATAAATAGTCTAGAGACTATTTAAAATACATAAGACTGCATAGATCATATGAAAATGTCACCCTTTTATATAAGAGGGTCATCCATCTTTGGATTTTGGTATCCATGGGTGGTGTCTTGGACAAAATGTCTCTGAGGTTGAGGAGTAACTATAAGCGTTGCAGCTCTGAAGGGAAAGGCTTCCCCTGTAGAAGTGTTAACAATTGTGCTCCCACTGTTGCAGGGGGTTTCTCCAATGCAAGTGTAACAGGAACATTTCCCCATCCAGTGTTACAGCTCTGCTCCACAGGGGTAGTGTTTCCCCAGCAGAAAGTGTTATAGCTCTGCTCCTGGCAATTTGGAGGCAAAATGTGCTACAAAGTCATACCCCACAATAAGCCTCACATAAGAGATTTATTAAGAGGGAAAAATCCCAGGAGCCACGTGGCTGCCTCTGCTTGGGTTAGAATCAGCAGGGAACTAAGCAGAAGGCAGGGCATCCATATAGGATTGGTGAAATTCTCTTTCTTGTCCCTGGTCCTGGGCTTGGGGTCCAGTCTGAAATAGCTTGTTTTTTCCTTGGTCCTGGTCTTGGGGTCAAGTCTAGGTCAGGGTGTTCTTTTCTACTTTGCCATTTTATCCTATAGCAACTCTCATGTAGAAATAACTGGGTGAGATCAGGAAAAGTCAAATGCTGGAAACAGGAGTGGGAGTCACAGAGCTCAGATTCCCACTTACCATTTTTGCCACTTACCCAGAGCTGGTGTTGTGGTCATACAAGGAGCGCTAGAGCATCAGATAATATAGTACCTTTCTGCATCCATACTCTCCTCAGAGAAACAGCCACTCCCCATTGTAATGCTTTTCCATCTGATAGGATGAAGCTCATTTGCTCTTCCTCCCATTGATAGAGCTTCACCAAAGAGGCGGAGTCTTTCTTGGGACAGAAAGTAAGGCATTAAGAATGTTTCCTGCTTTGTCCACTCCCACAAAGTGTTTTCATTTTTTAAAAAATTGTTTCCAGTTACATCAGAAGTAGAATGCAGTATAACTTAACACAGGCAATGTTGATGGCATCACAGAGGAAGTTAGGCAGACAGAAGTCCTTCAAGAGCACCGCGTAAAAGGAACGCCGAGCTTGCACAGGCATGGTTGCAGGTAGAGGTCAGACGCTTCCCTGTGCTTACCGGATTCACTAATTACACAGCACGATTCTGCACTCTGTCATCTCCCTTTTGCTCCGATGCCCATTTTTCTTTCTATCTTGTGAACATTTACAAGAAAAGAGCATCATCTTTTAAGAGTTTGTTACACTTCCTATTTTTCACTTCAGAACAGTATCTTTCTCTCTGAGCCCCAAAGGATGGATTCTTACTGTTCTGCTTGAAATAATGCAGGTCAGTTGCTAGGCAACGCACAGTTTCACAGTTATTACTAAGTGATAGAAGTGAGTGAAAGTAGACAGGTCTTTTACTGCGTTTGGAACCTCGAATGCATGTGAAAAATATTTGCTGGAAAATTCTGTATTAATAAATTGGAATATCTGTTTTTCCTTACAGAGCCCTGTTGTTCTTCTAAGTTAGGCTGATCGTCTTGTAAGACTTTCTAAAAAGCACACTGACTTGCAAAAATTAAGGAATCTTAATAACAGTAGTCATAGTTAAAGCGTCATTCTGAGCTGTTGCATTATGCTCTGCAGAGTGGGAGCTGTTTTGTGTGATGTCATCACTGACAAAGCACAGCATACAGCTGTTTGAGGTTTGGCGTTTTAGCAAAGGGCAGATGATGCGCTCATAGTTCTGTTTCATAGAAAAGGGTGTCAGGTTGATCAGATTCCCCACCGAGGTCTTTGAAAGTTATTATTCCAATTACCAGTCAATATTAGTTATGCACATACATCCTATCCAGTACCCTAAAAGCCCCACCTTCCTGTGTGCCTGCTCCCCATCTTTCTTTATCACTGGTGGCCACTATTCTGTACATCTAAAGGTTCACATTTTAGTCTCCACAACCAAGAAAGGAGGTGCTGTATTTGTGTTTTGGTCTCTGACATTTTTCACTCAACACTATGTTCTCAAGTTGCATCTGCATTGCCATAAATGATTTCAATCTTTTCCACTCTGTGAATATACTACACTTTAAAACCATTTATCTGCTACAGGGAATTATAAACAGCACTATAATAAATATGTGAGAGAATGCATCATTTTACTGTTAAATTTTTATGTATGCTGACTCTATACCTAGTAGTAGGTTTGCTGGATCTAACAGTAGTTTCCAGGTTTCTCTATAATGGGCACACTAATTTACATTTCTACCAATAGTGTCACCAAGATCTTTACAGCTTTCAACTTAGCTGATTTTTTCAATGCTCTCTTTTTCCCCTATTTCCTCCCACCATTCAAAGAGTACCATATATTTCAGCTCTGGTGAAATTCTATTTAATGAAAACAAAGGGAATAATTAACAGTCCCTGCAGTCAAGCTGTCAAGTATGCTTGGGTCTCTGAAGGGACAGGTGTCCAGACAGAGACTTTGCACATTTCCCTACTTCCTGTTAGCCTCAGTGTACCTTAGAGCTAGATCTAGATTATTAATATTTAATATCAAGGATTAAGAAAAATTTATTCTTATGCTAGAAATTATGCTGATAGATTAAAGATGTCCCTTAAATGTAAAATACTTGAAAGAAGCATTTGCACACGTGCGCATGCGTGCGCATGCACGCACGTGAACACACATGTGAGCATGCACAATTTCTTGAATGCATCAGTTGAAAAAGTAACTGAGCATTGAAGTTGCAACATTTATGCAGGCCCTTGGTCTTAGAGGTGTAAGATATGATGGATTGATATCTGAGGGTTGGCATTTGTACTGCCTAGTTTTATGTCAGCTAGACACAAAATATTCTGAGAGGGTGGAATTTCAGTTTAAAAATGCCTCAATAAGCCCCTGCTGCAGGCAAACATGTAGGGCATTTTTTACATTATTTAATTTAAGTTACTGATTCATGGGGGAGAGTCCATCCATAATGTGAGGGGTCAGCCCTGGCCTGGTGGTCTTAGGTTCTGTAAGAATTCAGGTAGAGCAAGCCAGAGGGAGCAACTGAATAAACAGCTCCCCTACATGGCCTCTGCATCAGGTCTTGACTCCAGGTTCCCACCCTACTTGAGTTCCCACCTTCACCGCTTTTGATGATGAACGGAACTGTGAGTGAAATAAATCTCTTCCTCCCAAGTTGCTTTGGTCATGGTGTTTCAGTACCATAATATTAACTCTGATTAAGATAGCATTTAATTTTGCAGGCTGGGGTTCTTTTAACATACTTAGTCTGGCTCAGCTGTGTATTTTCTAACAGGAAGCTGTGAGAGATTGGTGGTTTCATTTCCTGTCCTTGTAGATGGATATTGGAGGCTTCTATGCTACATCTAGGTAAGGGATATGAGTTGGGTTACATGTGATAGAGCCCTCACTCTTTCAAAGCTTTTGGAAATGAAGAAGCTAAAACATAGCAAAAGGCATTGTGATGAGTTTGAAATGTTGGCAAGTTCACTCTTTGGTACTTCAAGCAAATCTTCACTGTGATGTGCTGTGATGGTGTTAGTCAAAAATAATCCTGCAGTTTATCAACAACATGAATTTGTCATACTCCTGTAATTTTAGTTTTTTTAAATCCCATTTTAATGATGGTTGTTCAATGCTTTAACCTCTTTCGTAGTTCACCACCCACCAGAGGTAGTGGAAAAGAAAGGATACAGGGGAAGGGGACCTGACTAGAAAGGTTTTTTGGAGCAATTTCTGTTTGTGTTGTCATCTGGAAATAGGCAGTTTAGTTCCCAGGTCAGCAAGCAGCCCCAGCTTGATCCACTTGCATACATTTCATGGATACACCAGCAGTCCAGTTTGGTAGAGTCGGGTTAACAACAGTGGTGACATGAGCTAGCAGAGACAGCCGCCAGGTCTCAGCCTTGGCTCGAGTCAGCAGGAGCGACCAGCAGGAACATCAGGAGAAGTTCTCAGCTGTGCCTCTCTCAGGGAAGTGAAGATCATTGAAGACTAGAGACCCACAAGCATTGCACAGCTAGTTGTGCCAGCAAGCCAAGGTCTCTCTCCCAAGTGCCTTGCCTCAGCACGGGTCTTGCCTTAGCACATGCATCCAATCAGCCCAAGTCTGAGGAAGTAGCAAGAAACTGCAGCACACCACCAGATGTTTTTTGGTGTGTTTCTCTCTATGGAGTCCTGACAAATGCAGATCAACTATCCAATGTAAGGTGGACCAATACATATGTGTGGTTAGCAAAGAATCCTTCATCATGTGTCCTTTCATGTGTTTGCTTTAGCAGAACATTCTCTCTCCTGTGTCTGCTTCAGTGAAATGTTCCTTCACGAGTCTGCCTTAGTCTCTCACCTGTGTCTACTTTAGGAACACACTTCTTCACCTGTTTATCTCAGCAAATTACCATCCAACACAACAGACTCTCCAAAAAATCCCTAAGTTTCCACTTCACACTCTAGGTGTTATAACATAATAATGGCATGAATGCTTATAACAGCCAGATGAAAATATTCTTGAGATTATCTCTAGTTTCATGCACCCATTCATTTGGTGTTAAGCCAACAATCTCAATTTCAGAACCTCCATCCATGTGAAGCTTGAAGCTAGTATTTCATTGACCATTTCTTCTTCACAGGTTACATAGTGGAATGTAGGAATGATAAACATCTACAGTCAACATCTACACTTGTCCCAATAATCCCTTGTTCAAAGGGGTTCCTTGGAGAAGCAAAGCCATGGCTGATTCCAGATCAAACTAGAAGAGATCCTAGATGGAGTTCAAGTTTAATGTGATGAGGGAAGATTGTCTTTGGCACCTCACAACGGAAAAAACAAAAACAACAACAAAAACCTGTGCCCTTCAGTTAGGCCACGTGTAAGGACCACCTGGGAAAAGTTGACAAATGTAATACCCAAGGCTTTCCCCAGGCACATGGAATCAATGGCTTTGAGATCAGTGGAATCCTTGTATTTTTAAAAGTTCTCCTAGTAATTTTCTCTTACAGTGGGAGCTTCCATAGGCTGGCCGGGTACCTTCATCTATCTTCATTCTGTAGAAACGTGTGCAACATCTAGTTGCTGGCAACACGTAAGAAAGACAAAGGTACAAAAATGAGGAATTGATAGAAAAGTGTCATTTCCCACCTGATAGGAACAGTCATTTGGTAGTAAAGGAGAAATCCATCAACTTGTTCCATGAGGAATGGATGTGGGGATGAAATTGTATTTTCTAGGTTCATTTGACGTCTGCCCTTGTATCTTCTTTCCCTATAGCTTGATGATTTCTGAGCCTAAACATGGGTGAGGACAGAAAACAGCAAAAGAAGTGTTCCTCCCATGATGACTCAGCAAAAAGTGCCCCTCCATGATGACTCAGCAAAAGAAGTGTTCCTCCCATGGTGATTTAGCAAAAAAGTGCTTCTCCATGATGATTTAGGTCAGCTACAAGGACAAGAACAGCATTCCCGGGTCTTACTTGGTGGCTAAGAGGATGCTGTAGAGAGACATAGGTTGACTGGAGCTGCTGCTTGCTTCTACAGGTTAAACAACACTTTCCTCTCCAGTTCAGGCGATTCTAAAGCAATGAACCTTAACCCCTTGCCTCCTCAAAGAGTATATCAACTATTCTGGAAGCCAATCGATCATTTAGATTGTACCTGGAAAAACTGGGGGCGGGGGAAGTTAAAATGTAACTAGAAATCTTTGGTTTTTTTCACAATCTGTGGGAACTGAATTCACATATCTGCCTCAGACCTGTTGGTTAAGATCATGTCCAGCCTGGTCTACAAAGTGAGTTCAAGGACAGCCAGAAGTATACAGAGAAACCCTGCCTCGAAAAAACAAACAACCAAAACCAAAACCAAACCAAACCAAACAAACAAAAAAAACCCAGAGGTCACAGACACCCACTATGCCAGGCTCTCAGCTGAGACCAATAGTGGTAACCTGGGAACTTTACCTTATATTATTTAATTCATGTGTATGGATGTTTTGCTTGCATTTGTGTCTAGTGCCCTCAGAGGCCAGAAGAGAACGTTGGATCCTCTGGTACTAGAGTTACAGAGTTGTGAGCTGCCATGTGGGTGCAGAGAATTGAACCTGTGTCTCTGAGAGAGCAGCCTGTGCTCTTAACCACTGAGCCATCTCTCTAGCATCAGTGCTTTATTTTAAAAATACAACTGCATGTTCTTTCAAGTGCCAGAAAATGACTAGGTTAGGTTTTCTGCTTTAGAGATACAGAGATAAAGTTTTCTTTAGGGGGCTGAGGAAAGAGACAGGGTGAGACTTTAGAAGCTTGTTGGTCTGCTCAAGGTTTTGCACTGTACACAAGCAACTCTTCATTTGTATGTAATGAAATAATGCGAGTAGTGGATGCACACATAGAAAAATACCTAATAGGTTGAACATAAGACTGGACAGTTCTGTGAATCTGATTTAATTTCTGATGGGGCTAATTCTTGAATATGTGACTTCTATCATCTCTAAGTGAGCTGACGTGTTGAAAACCAGTACTGAGATAAACCACATTTCCCCCCTCAAACAGTAAACAAGATACACATAGTGTGTTGACAATCTGGTACATCATAGGTATGTAATAAAATGTTATCTATTATAGGTTTGCACTTAAAACATGGCCAAGAGCTCACCCCATTCTGAATAGCTACTAACTGGTAATGGCTGTTGGAAGATGGGAGTTATTTATTCTAAAGTTATAGCTACTGGGGACCAAATGAGAAGAAGGGGTTCAGAAGGAAAGGAAGGAGATATGAATGGGTAGTGGAGGGGGATATAATCATAGTATATATTCTGCTATAAATAGAAACAAAGAAAAACATGAAATAGGCTAAAAATTTCTTTTTAATGAGCGAGTACCTGCCTACAGCTAAACTCTTAGATAGTACATAGCTTATGCTAGGCACCGATGCCAGTGATGAGGTGATGCCAGCAATCAGAACCCTACAATCAGAGAGTATGGTTTAGCTTCTTAGACTGGATGAGTCTTGGCACGTTCTGGGTAGGACAGGTGTAAACAATGTATCGTCAAAGCCTTAAGTAGTTTTCCCCAAGGTGGACCCGTCCCTTTAATACCTGCCCAATGGAGATATGCATCCATGAAGACTGCAAGTCCACAGTGAGTACAGAGATTCCAATCAAGGCAGAGAAAGAGGGGATGGGGAATGGTGGGTGGAGAGTTCTGAGGCAGCTTCCGTGTGTGTGGTTTTGTTCTAAGAAGCTTTGGATCTTCCTGCTGACCCTTCTCTCTCACCCTTCTCCACAAAAGTCTTTTCAGCCTTTCCCCACTGGAAACTCAAGTCAGCAAACAGTAAGATTATGTGTAGTGCCTGCTGTAGACTTGGCCTTCTATGCTGCCTAAGGACTTTCCCCAATTGCCTTTGTTGTCACTTAGGGGAAGTCATGGTGTGGACATTTGGCTTTGTCCAGATGGACTTGGCTTTTCAATGCATTTCTTTGTGGTCAGAATCTAGGTTGTGCAGAGACAATGAGTCCTATGTAGAATCCTTCAGAGAATACAGGGATGCCCATATTTTGTTAGCATGTACCTGGGCCTAGAGTGCACTTTCTGTTCAATGTTGGATACAATTTGAATTACAGCTCCCACTGTCTCTCTAGTGCCTCTGTGCTTCCTGTGGTCAGGGGTGAGAGAGCTCAGAGAAGGCGAGGGTAATGGGAAATTGCAGACTACACCACCAGTCATCTTCTAGCCTTTCATCGTACCATATAAATTCTTATCTTTTCCCTCCCATGTGAAAGGTTAAGTGTGTGTGTGTGTGTGCGCGTGTGCATGAACGTGCCAATAAATACAATGTTCAAGGAAGGAACTCTGATAACGCTACAAGAGCACCTGTGAAGAAAGGAAAAGCCAGTTTGGCTGTGATGCCCTGGGTAGTAAGTGGAAAATTCTCAACTTTTATTTCATAAATCATCACTTTTCAAAACACACATCCCTCAGTTCTCTTCCGCCCTCGTTTACAGAGGTGCATTTTCTTAGTTTGTTATTTTCTATATTCCTCCTCCTTCTCTCCCTTTGGAAATAGCATTTCAAATCAAAAGTCTGTATTTGCTAATATGTCATCAGATGAAGGGAAACTGATGTGTGTTCTTCCTTTTTTCCCCCTTCTCTGCTCTCAAAGCAAATATGTTGAGGCAGCCTCGGCTGCAGGGCATTTACAGCCCACATGCAACTCATTAAGGGTTCATTAAGAGACTTTTATATTGCCTTTGTTTGTGTAGCCAGTGTTTATATTTCTCCAGCCGATGATTTATCACAAGCTACGGTAGCACTCCCTTGTAAGATGCATGGAGGCTGTGGGTTGTGACTCAACTTAGCCATGTTTCTTTATGTCCCGAGTCTCAGGTCACCTGGATGTGTGGCCTATCCTATTCACATGGAAGTTTCCTGGCTGCTGTTCCAGAAGGAAATGTCCTTGTAAAGGCAAAGCTTGTAATGTAAGCAGTTCCAAGCGCAAGGGTTTAAGAGCAAATTCGTGGCTTGCTCTGTTTGTCAGAATAAGGGAGTTGAAATTCTATGCTATTCCTTTATTTGATGGGGTTAGCAGATTTAGAAAAATGCATTCTATACATACTATTGGAGCTGTGAAGCTCTGACTCATGTACATCAGTTCTAAGCTCATGGGACAGGGTATTGGGACATGCAGAGTGACGATGGTTTCTTTGTAAAATATTTATACAAGGTCCCTGGAGGTTAAGGGACTGGATCTTCATCCTTGAAGTGGTTATCAGATTTCTAAACAGGTAAAGCAGAGTTTGAATAAAACTTTTCTTCAAAGTTGCATCTTATGTGATGCTCTTGCCACCTCTAATCATGGATGCTATTTATCCAGCCTAAAAGTAGATGTGGAAATTCATCACCCTTTGTCTTGTTCAAGTGTCCCAGTTTAAGACATTTCCCCTTATTTATAAAGAGCTCATGGATTAAGGAAGTAACTGGGTCATGCAATCTAAAATGAATACTAAAGCTTACGATGTGATGTGTGTCTTGGAGATGCAGGACTTTGCCCCATAATTCATTATTTGGTTTTGGAAGTTATGGAGCTTGGGTTTTGTTAGAACCATCTCTTATTATCCCTAACTCACGAAAGTGGCACAAGACAGTTTTTTCCTCTCCTCACTTGCTGATCAAACTCTTGATTTGCTGTTTGTTTTACTTCCCAGATATATGTTTGGAGGATTACAGTGAAATGTTGAGATATCTTTATAAGTGGTTATTGATCTATCAGTTTGCAACCATCCAAGAGACTTTTTGTGCATGGATAGGGACACTATCATAGTCATTTTTGTATTTTCCTAGATAGGGCCCAGTTCCCATTGTTTAGAAAGGCTCACTGAATCATACAAAAGTAATATTATGACTCTGGCTACTTCAAATCTGAGTATAATTATAGTACTTGCAAATGTCACTACCTAATCACAAAAGTATTTTTATATAAGGAAAAGTTTCTTATTTTAAGATATAACATGTTATTTAGTATTTAAAGAAATTATGTGTACGTGTGTGTCCCTGTGTAAGGGTGCGTGGGCCATGTGCATGAAGGAGCTAAAGGAAATCAGAAGAGGGCGCTGTGTCTTCTGGACCTGGATTTACACGTGGTTGTAAGTTGACTGATGTCCATGCTGGGCACTGAACCTTGACTGTCTGCAAGGGCACTGGTCCTCTCACCCATGAAGCCATCTTTCCAGCCACTAAGATGTGAAATATTCTCTCATGAGAGGAAGTCACTGATAATCCTGTCAGAGACAACTGGATTGGGACTTTAGCGTGTGTCTGTTCAGGCTCGTGAGTGTTCCTCCCTTTCTCTGTGTTTGAATCCCTTTGGCTCTCCTACATTTTTAAAATCTAAATATCGACAGCATCTCATTGTTGGTTCATTCCCTATGACAGAAGGAGCATTTGTCACAACATGTATGTGTGTGTGTGTGTATATATATATATATATATATATATATATATATATATATATATATGTGTGTGTGTGTGTGTATGTATATATGTGTATATATATATGTGTGTATATATATGATATGTTACTGCCTGGTATTTTAGTTTTATTTTGGCAGGAAGATGGCCATGTTGATTGAATTGTAGCTAGTATTGTGATGGACACTTTTGTATATTAATATGTAACTCAAGCATTTTCTCCTCAGTTGTGGCATTACAAGGCAAAAAAGAATGCCTAATTTTTATTTCCCCTGGTACTTTTTTTTTGCCAGTTTATTTCCGTTTGCTTTTATGTTCTTTTGGGCAAGTTTTATTATTATTTTTTTATTATTTAAAACAATTTTAAAATTTAAATATATTTGGATCACATTTCTTCCCTCTCTCAAGCCCTTTCAGAACTCTTTCCCACTACCCATTGGAAAACAAATAAAAACCCAACACAAAACAACCAAACCCTTCCCAAACAAGAAAACAAAATACAACACACCCCAAAACAAACAAACACACAAAACTGAAACTAAATAAAAGCACACACACACACACACACACACACACACAACTGTGGAGTCCATTTTATGTTTGTCAACAGCTACTGAACATGAGCCTGTCCTGGAGTGGTTGATATACTCATTGTGACTCTGATGTAGAAAACAGATTTCCCTGTCCCATCAGGCACAGTGACAGAGGGGTTTTTAAACTTTATTTGGTACTTTTTGAAAGCACTGTCACAGCAGCCTTTGGTTTCTAAGTTGTCCCAGGATTCTTGGTGGCTTGGAGTTCTCTCTGTGTAAGGGCCATGGGCACAGATCCATCTCCTCAAGTGTGGGTACTTTATTCACAATGAACATGCAATGACCAAAATCCAGTTTACAAATATTTAGCTTAACCTTAACCTTAACAACAATATCAGACGTGTAAGTTCATCACGATAGCAGATCAGAAGACTCTCCAACTGTCCCTCGATGTCTGATGTAGGACTAGTCTTTCAGGGACCAGAGGCTGCATGTCTAAGAATCTCTGCACCATGGGACAGGAGCTTTTTCACTTTTTCACACTAACGATTCCATGAGACTTCTGAGGTGAAAACAAGTTTTCACAAAAACAGTCTCCCTTTTTAGACTTAGAAGGTTAACAAAACCCAGCATAAGCAGGGACAAATGTGTTTTGTCATCATGTCTGTTTTTGAAACCTTGCCCATTGTGGCCACCAGAAAGAATGGCTGTGAGCCCTGTGCTGCTCTCTTGTCCAATCGGGACCTCCTTCCTGGTTCTTTAAAGTTGACAGGCGAAACATCTATAGCAATGACAAAATGCCTAAGACACTTTCAGTAAATCCGCCCCAAGTATTCACATGGATTATGGTCACACCACTGTGGTAAGAATGGTTATGCAAAGCGTGGGTGGCCAGTAGTTGGCCCACAGGCCACCACCATGTCCTGGCAGTGTCGGGGAAGGCGTCTCAGTGAGCCACTGAGTCAGCTCCTGAGAGTCTTCAGTATAGCAGCCAACAAAGCATGCTGGGAACTGTTCTCTTCCGAAAACTAGGGAAAGAAGATGTAAACAAAGAGATCTTTGTTGATTTTTTCCCCAAATTATTTCAAAATTATCTTACCTGAACACATATTTATTCATTCTTATTCAATTTCATATGTGTATACAATGTATTTTTATCATATCCGTCCCTTGCTCCTCCTCTGCAACTCTTCTTGGACCTCCTTCCTCAGTGCTGAGTTCCCAAGTTCATTACTTCTCCTCGTAATTTTCTTAAGTCACTGAATACAGTTAGTGCTACCCATATGAACATGAGTGTAGCCATTCACTGGAACACAGACAATTTACCAGGAGCCACATCTCTGAACTAAACTGACTCTCCCCACCAGCCACTCAATAACCATTAGGAGAAAGCCCTTCCCAGATCCATTCTTTGGGGGCATGCATTAAGAACAGAATTCGCTGGATCAGATAGCATATCAGTTGCTTCTTACTCACGGTTCGAGTCCAGTCCTTCATGGCAGAGAAGCATGGAAGAGACAGGTCACATGTGTCCTCATACAAGAAGCAGAAATAGATGAACGATGATGCAGGACTCCAGCTTATGGGATGGAGCTGCTAACATTTATAGAGTCTCTTTCCATTCAATTCACTCAGTAGAAATGTTCTCAGAGCGGGGAAAAAGGCTATGTGGCCAACATACCCATAAATTTATGGGAAGGAAATCATTTTACAACATTAGGGTACTCAGGTTAATATTCCTGCAATCCCAGAGACAGTCCATGATGAAATAAGGGATGAAATGGTATATGCTCCTGGAAAGAGTATTGTATATGTCATCAAAACAGTACCAAGCTGTACTAATTGTCCAAACATGTGACATAACTGGGACTGGTCTTCAGATTTATAGGGTGGAGGGCACTGCTGAAGCACCAGCATCCCTACCCTTAAAAATAGTTCACTGATAAACCCGTGTGAGTAGATCAGTGGCCTTAACTAAAGAAAAATTGCAGGCACTAGAGCAGCTGGTACAAGAGTAGCAGGAGGCTCAACATGTAGAAGAGTCTACCAGTGCATGAAATTCCCCTGTGTGTGTGTTATAAAAAAGATATCATGGAAATGGAGAATGTTAATAGATTTAATAGCCATGAATGAAGTAACTCAATCAAAAAAAAAATTGTCCTCAGAGACCTGCTCAGAGTTTGTCTAGTAGGCAATTCTAGATTCTGTCATGTTAACAACCAACATTAGCCACTGTATTGGCTAGTTTTGTGTCAACTTGACACAGGCTGGAGTTATCACAGAGAAGGGAGCTTCAGTTGGGGAAGTGCCTCCATGAGACCCAACTGTAAGGCATTTTCTCAATTAATGATCAAGAGGGGAGGTCCCCTTGTGGGTGGTGCCATCTCTGGGCTGGTAGTCTTGGTTCTATAAGAAAGCAGACTGAGCAAGCTAGGGGAAGCAAGCCAGAAAGTAACATCCCTCTATGGCCTCTGCATCAGCTCCTGCTTCCTGCCCTGCTTGAGTTTCAGTCCTGAGTTCCTTTGATGATGAACAGCAGTATGGAAATGTAAGCTGAATAATCCCTTTCCTCCCCAACTTGCTTCTTGGTCATGATGTTTGTGCAGGAATAGAAACCCTGACTAAGACAGCCACCACACATGATGGTTTTGTTTTTAACTCACTGAAAGGCAAACACACTGTTTCCCACAATGATAGCACAATTTCTTTGTCATTCTCATAAACAACACACAAGAATTCCTGAGTTTTCCATCCTTGCTATGTTGGCTAGTCTTGGGTCAACTTGACACAAGCTAGAGTCATCTGAAAGGAGGGAACCTCAACTGAGAAAATTATCCAGCTTTAAGGTATTTTCTTAATTAACGATTGCTGGGGTAGGGCCCAGCCCATTGTGGGTGGTACAATTCTTGAACTAGTTAGTGGCCTTGGGTTCTATAAGAAAGCAGGCTAAGCAAGCCATGGAGAACAAGCCATTAAGCAGCACTCCTCTATGGCCTCTGCATCAACTCCTGCCACAACTCTCTGCCCAAGATTGATTTCCTGTCCTGACTTCCTTCAGTGATGAGTAGTGATATGGAAGTATAAGGTAAATAAGCTCTTTCCTCCCCATGTTGCTCTGGCCATGGTGTTTTATCACAGCAATAGTAACCTTGATCAAGACCGTTGCTAACACCGATTTCTGTCTTTTATAGTTGCCATCTGTCAGTACTGTCAGTGGTTTCATTGTAGCGTAGATCTGCACTTCATTAATTAATTATGTTGAGCATCCTGTTTTCTATATCTATTGACCATTAACAAGGCATGTCTTCTCAAATTAGTTACTTGTGTGTGTGTGTGTGTGTGAGTGTGTGTGTGTGTGTGTGTGTGTGAGAGTGTGTGTGTGTGTGTGTGTGTGTGCACGTGCTTTTGATGCTGAGTTCTCATGCATTCAGACATAGCTCCCTATCAGGCACATGCCTTGTAAATTTCTCTCCTTCTATGGATTAAGATCTCAGATGTTGATTGTCATTCCCTTGGCTGCCCAGCTTTCAGCTTTATGTCTTCCCATTTTTCTGTTCCAGTTTCTGTCTTGACTGTGTATCCAGCATACCGTTGTGTCTTAGTGGGAGTTTCTATAGCTGTGATAAAATACTGACCAAAAGCAACTTGGAAAGGGAAGTGTCCGTTTATTTCAATGTACACTTCCCTACCGTAACTCATCATCAAAAGAAATCAGGGCAGGAACTTACAGCAGGAACCTGGAGGCAGCACCCATGCAAAAACCATGGAGGTCTGCTGCTTACCTCCTTGCTGCTTACTTCCTGCTGGCTTGCTCAATCTGCTTATATCACCCAGGACCAGCTTTTCAGGAGTGTCACTGTGCCCAGTGAACTGGGCCCACCTACAGCAATGGTTAATTAAGCAATGCTCTACAGACTTGTCAATAGGCAAATCTTATAGAGCCGTTTTCTCAATTGAGGGTCCCTCTTCTCCTATGACTTCAGCTTGTGTCAACATAAAAAGTTGACAGCACACATTGACAAACCCAATGCTATACAACTTTTTCCCCGTGTTTTGTTTTAAGAATTTTGAGAATGGTTTTGATTTTTAAATTTAGTTCTTTGATTTGTTTTGAGGATAGTTTTGTAAAGTGATGTGGAGCGAGGTACAACTTCTTTCTTTCACATGGGAATCTCCGGCTTTTCCAGAACTTTTTATTGGAGTCACAGTCTTTCTTATCATTGTGTTGTGAACACTCTCGGTCAAAAGCAAAGGTCTCTATTCTGGGTTTTATATGCTGTGCCAATGACCTGTAATTTTTCCTTTCTCAGTACTACACAGTTTTAATTATACAAGTTTTATAATTGTTTTGTATATGTGTATATTTGTATATGTGTATATGCAAATCTGTGTTTATGTGGGGGTCAGAAGTTGATATCAGGTAGTAATTTTTATTACTGCTACTACTATTACTACTACTACTTACTACCACCACCACCACTACTACTACTGTTGAGACAGTATTTTACTAAACCCAGAATTTATTGATTCATCTAGATGTCAGCCAGAAAGCCTCAGGACTTCCCTATCCCTGCCTCTCCAGTGCTGGGATTGTAAGTATGTACCACTGAGTCCAGGTCTTTTAGGTGGTGCTGAATGCTGAACCCATACCCTCTATGGGTCAAGTTCTCTGTCTGAGCTGTATTTCTAGCCCTAAGACATTTTGTTCTTCAATGCTAAGACTGAACCAAGGGCTTATCTGAGCTACAACCCTAGAGTTTTAAAATCTGGAGGTATGAGGCCTCTAACTTTGTTCTTTCAAAGATGGTTTCAACTTTTAAGATGCCCAAGCCAATATATTACATATGTCATCTTTACCACGTGGTTGATCAGGGTGCACAAGCAGCAGCCTACATATGCACGTGATCTATGGAATTTCTTCTTATTAAAAGCATAACTGAGAGTCTCAAACATGGATCAAATGTGGCTTTGCAAGCAACAAAGAAATACAGGGACCTTTTTCTTCTTCTTCCTCCTCTTCCTTTTTCTCTTCCTTCTCTTCTAACTATTTCTCTGTCTTAGTAGGATGTCTATTGTTATGAAGAGACACTAAGACCACAGAGACACTTAGAAACACGTATAAGGGCAAACATTTAATTGGGGCTGGCTCACAGTTCCACAGGTTTAGTGCATTATCATCATGATGAAAAACATGGCAACATGCAGGCAGACATGGTGGTGGAGAAGGAGCCAAAAGTTCTATATCTTGATCCTCAGACAGGAGAAGTAGACAGTGTGACAGTGTGTTCATTTTCCTGAGAGACTTATAGTCTAATGATGGCTCCCCTGTGAGGTGGCTTCTAAATGGTTGTCATATGCATCCTTATTCCTGCAGGCTCTGGAAGTTCAGGTCCTTACCTGTATAATCATATCAGAGAGTCAGTGAATATTGTTTTCAGGCCATTATCCTCCTCTCTACCAAACTCTACTGAAGACAGAGCCAGGGGACCCATAAAGTTCTCCTAGCAACCTCTTCAAGTGTCATCTAAGAAATGAAAAACAACTGGAACACATAAAAAACACTTGCAACGTGACCCTGCAAAATCCCTGTCAACAGTATCTTCTGTTATACAGGATGGAGAGGAAGGAGCCACACTTCTCTTGTCTTGTTTTGTAGTCTTGCTTTCCCAAATGTAGAACTTACACGAACACTGACTTTACCTGGAGGCTTGTTCGTTTATACAAGCATTCAGTGATCGCCCGAGGATTCTTAATGCACGTTAAAACGTGAGGAACACGTACCAAACACTTAGAATGGATGGCACCTATGAAACATACCAGAACTCTGTACTGAGGCCAGAAAAGGCCGCCACTCTCAACACCCTGTTGTACATGTGCTTTACAGGAGTACAGATAATGAAATGTCGAGACAGGAAAGGCAGGGGAATGAATGAGAAGATCAGATAGGTGTCAAACAAACAGCTGGCTAGGCCAGATGGGGATGCGCGGGGCGGGGCGGGGCGGGGCGTGGGATCGAGGGATGCACTGGGGAACCAGCCCGGTGGGGGGAGCAAGGAGGTCTGCGTTTGATGGCATCAGGCTGGCATTCGGAGGAATTCGGTTTCAGCTTGTTTTTCACTTTGAGTCCTGGTTGCACATCGTTCTTTCCATCTTCCCCTAATTGCTTTTCCTACCCGGAGCGAGTCTCCACTCTCCTGACCTCTGACGCTACGTCAGCAGTTTGGGTTCTTTATTTGTTTAGTTCCTATGATTCAGGGATTGCTTTTTGTAAACTCAGTAAACTTTTCCATATTTCAAGTTATATTGTTAGTGGGTTTGGAGCATTTTTTCCATTTATAGAACCCTTGTTGAAACTGTGGAGGCTTGGACTTGTTAACTCTTCAGTTATTTGGTATAAAAAGATGGCACATGTGTATGTGTCTCCCTGTATATGTTTGAGAGCAAGTTAAAATAATTACAAAAAAAAATCCCCCAAATTAGGATCTTGGTTGGATGAAAAACAACAACAACAACAACAACAAAAACAACAACACAAAACAACCCCCCCAAAAAAAACCGCTGTAATTTGTAGCTTTGTCCTAGGCTGATGCTCGATGCTTGCTCATTACCACATATTAAGAACATACGCGTTTCAACACGTTTGTTTCCTTTAATTGTAACTGACTTATCTGAAATGCACTGGGGCTGTACTTCATTTCTGCGTGCCATCTGTTACCACTGGCGTCTTGACCGCTCCTTTTGGCTCAGGCACAGAGTGCACAGTTAATTTCCCCATCACTCATCTGGGCGCAGCTATTTATGCTGCCATTTGTCAAGTTAAAGTTGCTTCAATATGTTAACTTCTGGCTAAAAACTAATCCATTACCTCGGAGCTTTTAGTAGCCGGAGATGCTGAAGCAGCTCCAGTGACTTCTCCTGGGCTGTATGGCTCCGGGTGGGGCGCACTCATCTATCTCAATGAAGAGTGAACGGACACCCAGATAGCATGGTTTCCTCCACGTTGTCTCTCTCATACTCTCATATTGAAGACTAGCCTAGAGCAGAATTAGGCAGCTGGCCTTTTATAATCGAATCTTATTTTAACATACGTGTCGATAAATAACAAGGCAAAGATCTCTCGCACTTCCTTCACACTTTTCTTTTACTGGTGACATTTTGAGATAACCAAGGCACAGCACAGCTACTAGAGCACAATTTCACAATGATGTGGCTTCATCACTGTGTTGAAACTCTGCATTTCTTTGGATATTGATAGTTTTGCAAAAATGCCTCTCTTCCAGGATTCCACCCAGCAGATCTCATTGCCCTTGAGTGCTGTCCCCTCCCGCACTGCACTTCTGTGCTATCCCTGCCTCCATTGTACTTCAGTGCTATCACCCCAGCCCCTTTTCCTTGAAAAGCAGTTTCAAGATGTTTTCTTGTTTTCCCCACCTTTGTGGAATGCCTTCCATATTAGAAATACCTGCTCTCATCATGATTAAACAACAGCTACGAATTGTGGTGTGTGTGAGGTTGGTTTGGTGCTGTTTGCATTTAAATGATAAACACTGGCTCCCAAGAGCTGGTTGCCTGCTATAAGAAGATCCTTATATACACCAAGTGATGCTATGTAAACCTTGCTCCCCATTTTAACTGGTCAATAAAAGGCTAGAGTCTTTGATTAGGCAGGACAGGGAGAAGGTGGGACTTGAGGGACTGAGTGATGGAGTTGCAGGTAGAGAGAAAAGGGAGAAAAAGAAATAACACAAGAGGGAGGAGAAGGCTGCCATGAGAGGAGATGGACCTTGAGCACACGGCCAGGAGAAACAGCAAGTAAGAAGGGCCACAGGGCTGGAATGTAAATTAGAATAGCTCAAAACCTGCCCAAACTAGGCTTACAGCTTGTAAATAAAATACCAGGAGTGTGTGTCTTTTATATAGGCTAGCTAGAATTTATAATTCCTTTTATAAAGGTGAAATATTCTTATTGCATCCTGTAGGGTGGTTGGCAATGATTCATGAAGCTCATTGTTAAGCAGGAAGCCTTGCTTTATCCACCTAAGGTGGTGCCTACCAGGGAACCTTTCTTTTTCTCTTTCTTTCTCCCTTTCCCTTTCCCTTTCCCTTTCCCTTTCCCTTTCCCTTTCCCTTTCCCTTTCCCTTTCCCTTTCCCTTTCCCTTTCCCTTTCCCTTTCCCTTTCCCTTTCCCTTTCCCTTTCCCTTTCCCTTTCCCTTTCCCTTTCCCTTTCCCTTTCCCTTTTTCCCTTTCCCTCTTTCCCTTTCCCTTTCCCTTCCTTCCTTCCTTCCTTCCTTTCTTTTCTTTTTTTTTTTTTTTAATATTTGTCCCTTATAATCCACTACTCACACCACAACCCCCTTCTTACTCAAAGTGGAGAGTGGTTCCTCTTTCCTCCTTAATATAGGTCTCAGGGAAACTTCTGAGAGATTTATATACAACTAAGAAAGCATTTGTTATTTCCTTCTTCTTTCCTCCTCCTCCTCCTCCTCCTCCTCCTCCTCCTCCTCCTCCTCCTCCTCCTCCTCCTCTTCTTCTTCTTCTTCTTCTTCTTCTTCTTCTTCTTCTTCTTCTTCTTCTTCTTCTTCTTCTTCTTCTTCTTCTTCTTCTTCTTCTGTTCTTTTTCGAGAAAGGGTTTCTCTGTATTTCCCTGGAACTCACTCTGTAGACCTGGCTGGCCTCGAACTCAGAAATCTGCCTGCCTCTGCCTCCCAAGTGCTGGGATTAAAGGTGTGAGCCACCAACTGCCCAGCTTCCATTATTTCTTTCTTCAGGACATTGCAGACCCCACACTCTGTGTCTAAATTCATTGCTGCTATAGTAATATCTGAGATGATGATTTATAGAAAACATAAGTGTATTTCTTACAGTTTTAGAGGTGGAGAAATCTGAGGTTGTGCTGGTTAGCTTATGTCAACTTGACAGAGATCTGAGAAAAGGGAAAATGTCTCCCTAAGATCCAGCTGTCAGTAAGCTTGGAGGGGATTTTCTTAGAGACTGACATAGGAGAGTCCAATCCATTTTCTATAAGAAAGCATGCTGAGCAAACCATGGGGATCAAGCCAGTAAGCAGCATCCATCCCTCCAAGGCCTCTGCATCAGCTCCTGTGTCTGGGTTTTGCTTTGTTTGAGTTCCTGCCCTGACTTTCCCCTGTGATGGACTATATGGAACCATAAGCTGAAATAAACTCTTTCTCACAGCGTTTTATCCCAGCAATAGGAAACCTAACTAAGACAAGGTCAAGTGACTTTGATTTGGCAATGGCCTTCTTGCTGTGTCATTCACAGAACAGGAACATTGGCCAGGGAAGGAAAGCAGGACTGGAGGGTGAGCACTTCCTTCTGTGAGAACTCATTGTGATGATAACAAATCCAGTCTCCTGGTAACGCTGTTAACTCTTTCTGAATAGCGGAACATTCCTGAACTCAATGAGTTTTCCAGCACTTGAAGTCTGTGTGGTGCATTCAAATGGTAGCGCTAGCCAATGCCTAACTGTGATTATGAAAGCGGAGACTGCTTCCTGCTATGTGATTTTACTCATCAAGAAGACTAGCAGGAGGCTGGGCAGGCATCTAATCTTTTCTTTGGCTTCAAGATGGGCCTGGGAGGCAGGAAGAGCAGGGAAGATGGCCCTTCATTTTTGTGAACTATCGCTGGCATTCTGATCATTCTGTTGCCTTTTCCGTTCAGCAAAGGGCACTGTCCCGATACTCACATCTAAGTTTTAATGCTCTTAAAAATAATAAGCCATGGCTCGGGGCTTGCTCTAACTTTCCATTTGAGAGAGAAGCAGGGTAGGATCTGTGGGTGCAGGGTCAACTTTCCCAGCAGGACAAATATATATATATATATATATATATATATATATATATATATATACTGGAGATATTTGCCAAATATCTTTCTTTGATGTTGAGATAGTATCTTGTTTTGATAAGATAGTGCCAGGCATGTGACTGTTGCAAAGAGGGTTACTCATTTTCTGCTCTCTTCACACCCTTCATCTCAATTAATGAGATATCTTTCCAAATTTGTCTTTCTTTCCTGGTTTCCAGTTTGCTTGCCACTGTGGCTTGATGCAACCCCCCCAGCTCCCCCCCCACACACTGTTCTGGAAGACACTTCGGAGTCACGTGCTACAACCATCCCACTATGTGCGTTTCTCTGCCTGTAGGAACATTTGGCAGCAAGAGGAGCAAGCCTCTTGACTTAGAGGACATAGTTTTGAATGATGTTTTTTCAGTAAAGAACTGGAGTCGATGGATAATTGCTTCAACTTCTTTGTCCCTCAGATGGTACAGCCCCACACCAAGAGCTATACTGGTATTATCTGATAGAATGTTCTTGAATACTGGAAACATTCTATCACCCATCCAGGGTAGGGCGATCATACAATAGCCTGTGGCTACATGTAACTAAGGAACACTTGAAGTGTGACTGGCATAGGTGAGAAGCTGAGTTTTCAATTTATTTCAATTCATTTAAATGTCAATATCCCCTTGTGCCTGCACAGTGCACAGTTGCTCAGAGGGTCCCCAGAAAGACTGAGCACATTTGTCCATTGTGGTCATATGGTTCCATTCACCTTGCCACCTTAGCTCCCCTCTGTCCCATTTCCTAATTTATCCATAGATCCTATAATCATCTCCCAAATAAACTGTAGGCTTAGACTCCTCTTTGCCCAGAGATTGCTTTGGGTGGATCTCAGCCCTAAAACCATGATCACCTCTTCTAGTTCTCTATCTCTCTTCTGGTGTTTCTGACCCTCTGTCTATTCCCCAGTCACTGTGCATACCAATCTGTTAATGGGAACCTTCCCTGTGCATAGCAGAGGCACAAATACAGTGCCAAGAAGAGAAAAACCAAGCCATAAGTGTCCTCACATACTCCGGGGTAGCTCTATGAAATTCTGTGTGCTCTAGAGAGGAAATACAGAAACATTCTCTCTATTCTTCCTATTTGTTCTGCGTGATCACTGAAATACATAGAAATCGAATTATCTGCAACGTTGAGTTTTTGCTGAAGACCAGCTTTGTTCTCCTAAAGGGTAACAAAATGACACACTGCAATAAAAATGGCACATATATATTTTCCAAAGACTAAAACTTTTCTTTGTTCAGGAAGTATAATGGCTGGTTTTGCGTGTTAACTCGACACAAGCTGGAGTTACCACAGAGAAAGGAGCCTCCCTTGGAGGAAATGCCTCCATGAGATCCAGCTGTAAGGCATTTTCTCAATTAGTGATCAAGGGTGGGAGGGCCCATTGTGGGTGGTGCCATCCCTGGGCTGGTAGTCTTGGGTTCTATAAGAAAGCAAGCTGAGCAAGGCAGGGCAAGCAAGCCAGTAAGCAGCATCCCTCCATGGCCTCTACATCAGCTTCTGCCTCTAAGCTCCTGCCCTGTGTGAGTTCCAGTCCTGACTTCTTTTGGTGATGAACAGCAGTGTGGAAGTGTAAGCTGAATAAACCCTTTCCTCCCCAATGTGCTTCTTGGTCTTGATGTTTTGGGCAGGAATAGAAATCCTGACTAAGACAGGAAGACATGTTGCCATATTCCCTTGTTTCCTACTATCCAGAGCTTTCTACTTGCTTAGAACCCAGCCTTGGTGCAGGAGATGTGTTCCCTCAAGAAGGCACAGCACAGATAAAGGCAGGCAATATGAGTTTCATAGACCCTTGAAGTTCTCCACCCATGCTCCTGCTTTCTTTCCTGGCCTTGGTAGGCAAGGGCTTGGTGTTTGCTCATACTTATTTCTTGGGTTATTGATATTTTTCATTTACATCTAATTTGCTGAATTAAAGACCTTCTAATTCAAAGTCTGCTATGAAGATTCTACAATGGTGCAGGCAGCTTGAACGTAAGGGTGGATGGAATGCCTGAATCCCAGTGTGGGAAGCTTGGGAAGTGTTTTGCTTGTTGGCCACAGGATCATACCAAAACAAAAGACAGGTTATTTTGAATGAATATTGGATTCTCTTCTATATTCCTTATTTATTCTAAATATTAGAAAGAATGACACGAAGTTTTAAATTATTCCAAAGTGTGACTTTGTACACAGAAAATCTCCAAGAATGTTTGGGGAAAGTAGAAGAACTCATTTCAGAGGTGGCTTGTGTCCAATACTAGAGCTAGAGTTGCGGAATTGTGGGCAGTGAGGAGTAGCTGGAAGCAGGTGCTATGATACCAGCAACTTAGGACCTCAGAGATCGCAACAGTTACCCCATGCCTACCAAGCCATCCCTCTATCTTAGCCACAGAATCTGGATTTCTTTATTTTATTTTATTTTATTTATTTATTTAGTTATTTTTTTATTATTTATTTATTTATTTATTTATTTATTTATTTATTTATTTTGGTTTTTCAAGACAGGGTTTCTCTGTATAGCCCTGGCTGTCCTGGAACTCACTTTGTAGACCAGGCTGGCCTCAAACTCAGAAATCCTCCTGCCTCTGCCTCCAGAGTGCTGGGATTAAAGGTGTGTGCCACCACGCCAGGCTAGAATCTGGATTTTTTTACTATCTCTGTTTTCAATGAGACAAGTTTTTCAACATCCATTTAACATAGTCTCAACATTGGCTTTGTGCAGTGTGACCAACTGGAGGTGTGGACACTTGTTTTCTGAACTTTGTACAGCTAGCTTGGCTTTATCCTCAGCCCAAGATGTAAATGTCTAGTTCCTTCTTGGTGGACTGTTTAGGGAAGGGTTAGGAGGTATGGCCTTATTGGAGTAAGTGTGATCTTGTTGGAGAATATGTGTCACTATGAGTGCTTTTTTGTTTTGTTTTTGTTTTCAAAAACATTTATTTGTTTGATTATTTTATCTCTGTGTGTGTGTGGTGTAAGTGAATGTGTATCCACATGCTGAACATTTTTTCAGGTGCTTCTCAGCCATTTGGTATTCTTCAGGTAAGAATTCTTTGTTTAGCTTAGCCCAGAAAATTAGAATACCCAAGATATAAGATAAAATTTGCTAAACGCATGAAATTCAAGAACGAAGACCAAAGTGTGGACACTGTGCCCCTCCTTAGAATTGGGAACAAAACACCCATGGAAGGAGTTACAGAGACAAAGAGTGGAGCTGAGGCAAAAAGATGGACCATCTAGAGACTGCCATACCCGGGGATCCATCCCATAATCAGCCCCCAAACGCTGACACCATTGCACACACTAGCAAGATTTTGCTGAAAGGACCCAGATATAGCTCTTGTGAGACAATGCCGGGGCCTAACAAACACAGAAGTGGATGCTCACAGTCAGCTATTGGATGGATCACAAGGCCCCCAATGGAGGAGCTAGAGAAAGTATTCAAGGTGCTAAAGGGGTCTGCAACCCTATAGGTGGAACAACATTATGAACTAACCGTTACCCTCCCCCGCCCCTCCGGAGCTCATGTCTCTAGCTGCATATGTATCAGAAGATGACCTAGTTGGAAAGAGAGGCCCATCAGTCTTGCAAACTTTATATGCCCCAGTACAGGGGAATGCCAGGGCCAAGAAGTTGGAGTGGGGAGGGAGGGGAGTGGGGGTGGGAGGTTTTGGGGTACTTTTGTGGTAGCATTGGATATGTAAATGAAGAAAATACCTAATTAAAAAATAATAATAAAAAAATAAAGTTAAAGCAAAAGAAAAAAAAAGAGTTTGTATTGCTTGTCTAAAAGGTGTGTGGGGGGGCAGTTAGTAGCATCAAATATGTTGAAAATCATAAGTAGCTGAAACAATTGTCAAATTTCTATCCAATCCTTATTATGTCAGTGTGTTTCCAAATTTTTTTTCTTTAGTTACAACTCATGTATTTTGGGTAAATGTCACATGCACTGAGAAGTTTTCCAAGAGCATATCAAAATTTATGTAAACAAAAGCTGAGAGGAAGTCACATGTCATAACTCAAAATCATCCACACTTGTAGGCTTATAGAACTGATCAAATCTTTGAAGTAAGGTTTTGCTGTAGTCCAGGCTAGACTGGACTATGCTATGTTCCTCAAACTGAGCTTGAACTTGCCGTCTTCCCACCTCCGACCTCTAAGATCTCATTTTTATGACCTTTCTTAGTTTATATTAGAGAGGATGGGAAGCATTTACTAATATGCATAGCATGTGTGTGCATTTAAATTAAAGCTCGTGAGTTTTGCATACGTTGCTTGGACATAAAGGTTTTTGAACTCCAGTTTTCTCTCAGCTTCAAAGTTTCTTGCCTTTCAATCTTGTTTTTCTTTCAACAAAACGTGACTACTTTCTTCAGAGTAAACAGGCAGGCTATAAAAAGCTTTATAAATCGTCCTAGGGTTTAGCAAGCTCTCACCAAACAAAAACCCTAATGCGTCCAGTGTTCATGATTCAAGAACACGCAGATTGGATTTCCCTTAGAATACACAAGAGCTTAAAAGTGAAGGGCATATGTTGTTAGCCAACTGTACTTGAGGTTTTGTGGGAGCTAAGACCTTCAGAAAGGCTCCAGAGATACCTTCCTAGTCTCAGATCCAACTAGATTTCCCTGTACAGAATGGAATGGGTTCTTCGGTGTCGCGACGGATGTGTGTACACAGGTTGAAATGTCCCTGTACGTGTTGTACAAGCCACAGAAAAAGCCAAGGGCAAAGACATGATGCCCTCTAGATCATTGTTTCCTTTTCATAAAGATATGGACAAAATCATTTGTTGCCTAAGACGAGAAAACTTGGTCTTTGGTGCTGCTACAAGAATAACTAGATTGTGATCTGGAGTAGGTAAATGCAGTGCAGGTGACATGGACCACTAGTTGAGACAATTTTCATAGCTTTTCTTGGAAGCAGGAACTCACATAAATAAGCCAGTTGCCAGAGTCACAGCACTACCTAGTTCTTCGATCAAGTTTTTGTAATTCTTCCCAGTGATGTGCATCAAAATATGGAGGTACACTTTGATAGGAAGGAGGTTTATAGAACTAATCAAATCTTTGAAACAAAGTTTTGCTATGTAGTCCAGGCTAGAATGGAGTATCCTATGTTGCTCAAACTTGCTTGAACTTGCTATCTTCCCACCTCTGACTTCTAAGATCGCATTTTTATGACCATTCTTAGTTTATGTTAGAGCGGATGGGAAGGGTTTGCTAATATGCACAGCCTGTGTGTGCATGCAAATTATAATTCCCAGTATGGCAGTCAGTTCATTTAGCTCAATGAAACATTCAATGTAATGATAGTTGTTTTGGTTCTGCAGACATTGCTTGCAAGGTAAAATTCATGTTGGGATAGAATTGTCAAAAGAATCTACCAAACAAACCTTTCGGGTGTGACCTAGCATGCATCATTCATCTAATGGGATACTGGGAAATTCCAGGATGCCTGCTCAGAGAAGCAGGATGTGAACCTCCCCTAAGGTCTCCTGCGTGGTCGGAAGATGGGAGCCAGGAATAATTACCCTGCCTGAGGGAATTGAGGTCATCTGGTCTCTCCTCTTGCTGTCCAGCCACTGCTGAGTGAGTGTACGGCTTTATGGTTTAAAGTTTAAAAAATATTGGACAACGGAAGTCTTAGGTGAGATGTGTCTTCCTCCACAATAGTTTTGTATAATTTGGGGTGAATTAGGCAAAAATTTGTCTTCAAATCCTCTTTTTTTCACACACGTAAGAAAAGATAAAATCATTTTCATAGAAAGTGTTTCTAGATTATTTTATTTATTTTATTTTTGCATATAACCAGGTAAGTTAGTGCTGAGACATAAAGGCCACCTTTACACCTCAGTGGCTTAATGCAATTACTGTTTATTTTCTGCCACTTCTTGAATGCTGTCTGGGAGTTCTGACTCCACATAGCTTTCACCCTTACTCTTGTGTCTAGGCTATGCTTGAACACAATCGAGCGCGTCAGAAGAAGGAAAAAAAGAGTGGCCAGAAACACACTGTTTGGTCTGCTTAGAATTTGGTGTCCCAAGGACAAAATGCCAGTGGAGTCGGTGCAGTTTTAAATGTGGCCAGAAGAGGGAGCTTGGATAATTATAAACCATCCCTATGGCTAACACAATTTATAGGCCCACAATCCATGGGAACTAATGCGCTTTTCAGTGTATTTATTCGCTTATTCTTTTGTCTGCCAAAAAATATGCTATTATTAGCGAAACACTCTTAGAGGTCAAAATGCAAGCGTTGTTCCTAGACATCACAGGTAGAGAATCGTGGATTTTGTGAAATGATAGAGTAATTGACCAGCAGAAGCTATTCTCATAAATAGAACAGCTTCCACTTCTGGTTCAATAAATTAATATTTTCTTTAAGGAGAAAAAATATTCTGGGAGCAAATTCAGAGTTTCCATGTTGAAATATAACGTTGAAATAAAAGTCATACAAAAGTGACTGGTGAAAGTATTGTTTAGCGCCACAAGATTACTTGAGTAATATTCAAGCATATATACTTGACTCTTTCCATCTTCCTGTTCACCTCTGGTTTAACTAATAGTTATAGTGTGTGTGTGTGTGTGTGAGAGCGCTTGTGTGTGTGTGCTCGCGCGTATGCATGCTTCAAGAAAGTTAAAATAAAAATAGACTCAAAGCTGAACTTGTTCACACAGGCATAGAAATTTAGCAAATAATCAGTTGAATCCGGAGGTGAGAAAAAAAGGCAATGGAAAAAGGTCTGGCCATAAACTAGAAGGGAAGTACACAGAAAAAGTTACTAGGCGAAGGATAGGAATAATTCTAACACATCTCTATGGCAGTGAGCAACTGACATGTCTTTGAATAATGGTTCTGTTTGCATATCTATTCCAGAATCCAATTAAAGTTTTGGGTCAGCAGAGAGATTGTAGTGTACTCTTGACTTGTTTAAAATTCAAATGCCGAAATAGAACATACTTTCATTTGCTACAACTAAAATAAACGTCTTCTGAGATTATATAGTGAACCTGATAAGGTCTAAATCAAGAAGGCTCACATCATGTCCTGTGCTCCTGGCTAAACTGTCTACAGAGCAGTTGTGTGCTTGGTAAAAACTCACAAATGTGCTCTTGGTTTGAATGAAGTACCCTCCCCGACATACTTTCAGGGTTCCATCAGGAAACAAGTTGTGCGCATGTGCAAGGTGTTTGAGGCGCGATTCAGGAAGTGGCATTTTCAAGGAGTAGACCGGGATGGGAGTGAGGTAAGTGAATGAAGGATGGCTTCCCTGAGAAGAGGAAGAGCCTTTGCATGGGGCGCTTCCTTTGCAAGGAGTGCAGTGACCTCCGTAGAATATATTCACGAATAGCCTACTGTCTAAGAAGAAGATGGCTGGACAGATGAGTGCGTAGCATGTGGCTCCCTCATCTCAGATATTCCTTAGTAGCACCTTGTCTGTGCTAAATCACCCAGAAAAGAGAGGGAAGGGGGGTTATGTTGCTATAGTTCATAAAGTTCGAAATAGAGGCTCATAGCAGTATGTACTGGACAGTGGCCACGGGAGAGTAACAGACTATTGCACACAATTCTATTTGTTTGTTTTGGAAAGGGTCTCACTATGTAGCTCTGGCTGTCCAGGAAGTCACTATGTAGACCAGGCTGGCCTCAGATGCACTGCCTCTGTCTCCCAAGTGCTGGGATTACAGGTGTGCACCACTACACCTGGTTTATTACATGGAATTCTTGCACGGGGCATGTTTGTGGTCTTTGAACACCTACTTTCCTTCAACCGTGAAAATATTTTATTTATAGCAATTCCTGTTCAGTCCTACTGGAGATAACTAAATTTATGAAAGAGGGCAAGGTTAGGGACTGGAAAAGTGAGGAACAATTACATCACAAGACAGTTGAGATTTTACTGGGTTATGCTCTGATGCAATGGGAAGAAGGGAGGGAACAGAGAGAGTCGAGACTCAGTGGAATGTTCCTGCCCCTGGAAAGACGACTGAGGAGTCATGTTTTTTTTCAAACAAAAATCATCCGAGGACGAAGCTATAGGGCTGCTTCTGGGAGGAGGGAGCTGAAGATGTCACGAGAAAACCTACATCGCATGTTCTAAGCCTTGCGAAGTTGAGGCTCTCAGCGGAACCCAACTTCTGGAAAACCCACCTATGAGGTCACTATACCATCTTACATCCTTCAGTTGCTCTTCCTTCCTAAGCATCTGAATTTCCCATGGGACATAGACACCTTTGGGAATGGTTAAAACGATAGAATCAGAAAAGCATGATTACCCAGGGAACAGACCAGAGACAATAAAGCTCTGAGTCCTAAGTAGCTGCTGTGAAGTCAGACCCATTTACTAATAAAATTTTGAAGCTGTAGAAGAGAGGGTTCCTTGAAATAGATGAAAGCAGAGAGTTAAATATAAGCTAGTTCCGGCTGCTAGGTTAAGGTGGATAGTTCAGCATGACTATTCTCCTAGGCTGTCTGCACCTAATTTTAGTAATGTGAAGCACACTGATGAATGCTCTGACGCTCGTGAATCATCTCTACGGCAGTCTTGCAAAGCCTGGGGCGCTCTTCTTTGAGGTTTTGAGCAAATGGTTATTCCTAAGAGTGGGCACACATACAGGGGGCTTTGAAGTGAAGATGGGGACAATTTACTGGTTGCATTCTTTTTATTTGGAACTTCGATACTAGTGTATTCCAGACTTCGTGACATTTTTCTCTTCCTTCATAGTTGACACAATTCATTTTCAGCCATAGTAAATCTGTGCCCATGAACTCTAAAAGCCTTTCAACTTTATTCAGACATTACAACTTTGTGGCTACTGCCAAGATTGGATCTAAAAAGATAAATATCAGGTAAGTAATACTCTTGGGCCTTTCCAACTTCTGTAGCTTTGGAATTCCTCAATGATTGACCCTGCATGTCTGTCTTGTGGACTTCCAAGAGCCTTCAAAGAACTCATCACAGAGTAAAGTGTGAAAGGGATTTGTTGTTGTCGTGTGTTTTTCCTGGAACCCATCATAACATTTTCCGTTCTCAGCACCTCAGCCGTTGCACACATGTTCGTTTAGACAATTTCACTGAATGTTTACTGAGCATCTCACAAGGTCAGATCACTGTGCTCAGTAGACGGGAAACAAACACATCAGAACTCCACCGTGTGATGCTAAAATGGTCTTGGCTAGAAAAACTGACTCTGTTAATTTTGAATACAGGGTATAAATTTTAAATATCCTGAGTTACTTTTCTTTGTCATTTTAACCTGGACATTGTTTTCAAAAGTGGAATTACAGGGGCTGAAGAGATGGCTCAGTGATTTAGAACATTCTTTGCTCTTACAGAGGACCTAGACTTGATCCTTATTCCTGTGTGGTGGTCTACAACCATCTGCAACTCCAGTTCTAGTATCAGAAGTCCTCCTCTGAGTCTGAGAGCATCAGAAACACAAATGGTGAATATATGACACATTCAGGCAAAAGTGTCATATGCCTAAGCGTTTTTTCCCTTTCCCCATGTCTAAACTTTTTAAAGTGTAGAATTACATAGTTTTGTTTAGTTCTTATTCCTTATCATTTATATTACTTTTATATTTTTCTCTAGTTATGATTTTAAAGTCCTATGTTAGTATAATTTTATTATACATAATTAATATATAATTTACAATTAAATACTTCAATGTATAAATATATATGAGCTGTTTACACTACATATCAAACTTAAGCTGTTTTTATTAGTTGTTGGCTTTTTTGTAAAAATTTTGAGAACAGGTTTGTTTTTTAATTACATTTTTGATCCTCAAATTCTAGAGACTAAGAAAATTTCAAAATTGACTAAATAAAAATGCAGTAAAAGAGAGAATAAAATGGTAGAACAGCTATTGTACAAGCCACTGAATGGGATAGACCAGCCATCATAAAGATTCTAGACCCAAGTTCTTGAGATCAGGACCTCAACAGGACTGTTGAAATGGTCTTTGAATCAGAAGGATTTTGAAGTGAGTGGCAAGGATACACTTCTTTCTTTGCTCCTTGACAAGTGTCAATTTCTTTTCTCTTGCAAAATATTTTTGCAGAAGAGGGAAGGTAAGTTTTGTCTCATGCAAGTTTCACATGGAGCTGATGGGTACTTGAGTATAATATTGAGAAGGACGCTGAAGTTCAGCTTGGAAAAGACAAAGTGGTCCTCACAGATGCTTCCCACTGGATACAAACTTGTTCACAATGATGCCCCAGGATGGAATACCTCCTTGCAAACTTTGGAAGGAGTCTGCAAACCATGTTTTATAATGTATGGGGAAAAGAGGTTCTGGGGGCAATTAGCCCTCCTGGGATTCCTCAACTTGTCTCCTCCTCTTCCTCCTCCTCCCACTCCTCCTCTCACTCCTTCTCTACCTTCTCCTCCTCTACCTCCTCCTCCTCCTTCCCCTCCTGCTCCTCCTCCTCTGCCTCCTCCTTCTTGAGAGGCACTATGTAGGCCAGTTCTTAAACAATCCTATGACTCAGCCTCTGACTGATATGTTTACAGGCATGTACCACCATATAAAATAATTAAGTGCTTTAAAAAAAAATAAAATGGCTTGCACAAATTGTAAGCCTATAAACTTTGCCCACTTTTGAGATGAATCTTGGTGGTCAAGCTACCCTACCTATGATTGTAGAGGTTATAATGAGGTTGCAAGGGCTCTTAGATGGTGGGTAGACAGCAGCATATGCTATGTATTTTTTATAAACGTTGGGTTTTAGAATTAACCAATGAAGCAAGATCATGGATTTTGCAGGGATGCTTTTGATGCTAAAACTCTATGACAGACTCGGAATTAAACTCTGTCAGTTCCTATGCATGGCAGAACATAGGCCCTGGGAAAAGAACAAGGCAATTACCACCATGGTTCGTGCTGCCCACTTGGGTAGAATTCCACCTCATTCTTACCCGCATCAATGCACATCATGTGTTCAGACTGTCATAATATTTATCTACAACATCTGGAATGTGACAAAGAGTGGGGTTTGTGCCTTCTTTCAAATCTGATCCATGGCTTGGTTTATTTGAACTGGTACAGGGTAGGAAGAAGCTTTATACAAAAGGACATCTGGGGAGAGATGTACTTGCTTTCCAAGACAGTAATGGCACCGTAAATCCACGAATCTCATGAAGGGCAGCAGATGTTCTTGTGGGAGTAACATGAAGAGAGGACTCTGGAAACTAAAGAAGGACCCAGCACTCCATGTCATAGCAGGCTTTTTTGAAGGGCGCAGTGATCTCATGATTTTCTCTTTGGTTCCCAGACATGATGGGTTGCCGAATCCTGCATCTAAGGCCAGGGTGTCACCTGTTTAACTGCCGTGATCTTACCCAAAAGAGAGATGATTGGCATTTAGGGATTGGATGGCTCAAGAGCCAGGCAGGGAGGGCACGTCTGAAGAGTTCTGCCGGGACAGTGGCTGAAGTGGACCTGGAGATGTCTGTTCAAGGCCATCAGTGGCTGTAGTTTGCCGAAGCCAGTGAGATTGCTTGTGTTTGTACTTACCTTCATAGTCCATCCCCACAGCTGCTTGTCTTCCTAGACTTGGAAAGACAATAGATTAGGGCCAAAACACCAGTCCCAGGATGTCTAAGTGAACCCGAGTCCTGGACTGTACGGAGTGAACTGAGTTCTAGGATGTCCTAGGAGAACCTGAGTCTCAGGGTGTTCTAAGTGCTGTCCACCTTTTTTGTTCTTTTCCACCATATATCTTTTAAGCAAATCATATTTGAATGCACTAGTTAAAATATTTTTCCTTTGCACATTTCTTTATTTCTGACTCCCAATTTGACCAGTAACTTCGATCCTTTGATGGGAGTGTTAGGGGGAAAATGCAAGGAGGGAGAATTTATACATTTAAAATTCCAAAATGGAAAGAAAAAAACCACCCTTATATCTGCAAGTGTAATTTGAAAACTATGTTGAAGGCCAGTGAGATGGCTCAGCACTGCTTGGCACCAAATGGAAGGACCCGAGTTTGATCCCAGAAGCATCCTGGAGGAGGGAGAGTACTGACTCCTATAAATTACGTTCTCACCTCTGCATCTGCATTCCCCATGCACATGTGTGCTCCCACCCACAGGATAAGTTATGTGTAAAAAGAGATCTACACTGAATGTTTATTTTCTACTATGGCTAATTAAAAAATAAATTAATAGAAAATTTCAATAAAAAAATTGGAAATTTGTAAATTTTTTTCTTTGAGAATTTCAGACCTGAGTTTTCTTTGTGTTGCCTCACTCTTTCCTCTCTGACCTTCCTGTGCCAGTCAGTTCTGCATTCTCCTCTCAGACTCATGCTCTTTTCTCCCATTATTATTATTATTACTATTATTATATACACATGTATATATAATACAACCTACTAAGTCTCAGTAATGGTGTCCATATGTATGTAACTTTATGGCTGACCACTTAGGCTCGGGTGGCCTATCAGGGGCTCATCTCTGAGGAGAACTGACTTCCTCTCCCTCAGCAGCATTGGCTGCTTGGTTCTTCAATTATGGGTGGGACACAGTGATCCTCTTCCATGTTGGCATGACCACTGCTGTGGTGTTGTGCTGGCGACCTTGTTGTGAGAGCTCATGGTCTCTACAGCCTTATCGTGTTCAGAAGACATGAACCAGTCCTCCTGGTCCTCTGGCCCTAATTGTCTTCCTGCCCTCTCTCCCATGATTTCCTCTGAGCCTCGTGTATAGATGTTCCACCTGGGGGGTACTCATTCCACAGTCGTGAGTTCTCTGCACATTGGCCAGTAGTGGTTCTATATATCAGCCTTCGTCTTCTGAACAAAGACGCTTCTTTGATGAGGGGTGAGAGCTTCACTTACACATGGGCACAAGGTTAAACATGTAGAAGGCAGGCAGCTGGGTAGTATATTAATTTAGCTGGGTATATTAATTTAGAAAAGTAACAGTCATGGGGTATCCTCTAGGGTCTATGATCTTTTCAGCACTGCGTTTTTGGCTCGGTCTATGATACCAGGAGTGAATTCCTTCCTATTGAGAGGGTCTTACACCCAACACCCAATCACACTGCTGTTGGCTAATCCTAAGATATTACTGGCTGGCTAATATTACACTTCACAGCATTCACAGCTGAGTGGGACTGTTGATAACTTTTATTCTCTGTGAGCTACATTGCACCTTCAAACACTATGAGAGCTATCCCTCAGGTCAAAGGTTACCAGTCAGCTCCAGCTTGACTTTTCCTAATCCCATGACCTAAGTGTGTGGTGTCTGCTGCAATTACTCTCCAGGTTATAACAGGCAATCATGACAAATGTCAATAGCCAGTGGTCTTTAATGGGTCTCTTGGATCCACAACCCAGAGCATAAAAGAAGGTATCTCAACACTGGGCTTTTATTAAACGGCCTATGGCTCCGGGGGTCAAGGGTAGAATTACATTACCCCTCCATGTGTAGTAACTTCAATTAACCTCTCCATATCTGTACGTATTTTAAGAAATCATATGATTTAATGCTATAGTTGGTGAAGCTTATGAATAAAAAACTTTTTTCTAGTAGTAGTGTTTTGGTAGAGCTAATTCATTTATAATAGAGACAGGTGCTAAAATAGGCTCTAAATATTATAAGCTGAGTATCTCTTATACAAAAATAAGAAATTTAAAATGTACCCAATTCTGAAATTTTTTGAATACTAATATGGCATCACAATTGGAAAAATTTAAAGTATAAAATGTATCTCACTGACAAAGTCATTAAAATATTTAAAATTATATGATGGTGACTGGATGATGTATATATTAAGCAAGTGGATTTCTTTTTTTTTAATTTTTAATATTTTTTATTACGTATTTTCCTCAATTACATTTCCAATGCTATCCCAAAAGTCCCCCATACCCCCCCCCCCCACTTCCCTACCCACCCACTCCCATTCTTTTGGCCCTGGCATTCCCCTGTATTGGGGCATATAAAGTTTGCAAGTCCAATGGGCCTCTCTTTTCAGTGATGGCCGACTAGGCCATCTTTCGATACATATGCAGCTAGAGACAAGAGCTCTGGGGTACTGGTTAGTTCATCATGTAGTTCCCCCTATAGGGTTGCAGATCCCTTTAACTCCTTGGGTACTTTCTCTAGATTCTCCATTGGGAGCCCTGTGATCCATCCAATAGCTGACTGTGAGCATCCATAGCAAGTGGATTTCTTAGTTAGACATTTGTTCCTTTCACAAACTATTTTGTTACATATATGCAAATACTGAAATTTTAAAAAAGAGAAAAGCCATAAAGGACTGGTTCTAAGAATTTTGGATAAGATATTAAAACTGTACCATATCTTTCTAATTTTGTGATTACAAATGGATTTACTCCTTTGTGCTGCTTGTAAAATATAAAATCTAACGTATTTAATCTTAGTTTGTAATTTTGGAGAATGCTATGGAAAGCATGTTGTAGTTATTATATTAGTCAGTTATTGCTGTGTAAGAAATACAGTTATGACTGCAGGTTGACATCAATGCCTCTCTGTTTCAGCATAAAAAACAAAACAAAACAAAACAAAAAAAAAACAAAACAAAGCAAAAATCCACCACCCTAGTTAGCTTCCTGACTGTGGGTATGAAGTGGTCAACTGCTTCAAAATCCTGACGTTATGCCTTCCCTATCATGATAGTCTGTTCTTGACTGTGTGCTGAAATGAACTCCTCCTGTCTTAAGTTGCTTTCATTGGGTATTTTGGCATATCTCTGAGAAAAATAACTTTTATAATATTTTAGAAAACACACAGACTTCTATTGATCACAATCTGTTACCCCATACATATAATAGTTATATTTTGTTTGGTAGAGACTTGTAGGCTTAGATTTTTAAAAAACATACTTTTAATAAGGGTACAGGAATGCTTTGATCTCTCCCCTCTTCTATCCTATTTTCCAAAAGTAGGGGAGAAAAGATGCTAAATAGAACAATGGGATATGGAATATTTGGAAGTAGTTCTTTGGGGTGATTCTAATGTCCATTTGTCAGGATACCAGAAGTTCAGTTCAGTAGTATCAGGATACCAAACATGACCAGCATCGGTAGCATGATCCAGCAGAAACCACCAGGCCTCAGAAGGAGTCAGCAGGAGCAACCAGGACCAGCCTGATACCAGAAGAATCTCTGCTGTGTCTTCTCTGCTGTGTCTCTCAACCAAGTGAAGTATGTCTCTTTTCAAGTTGTGTAACTTGAAAAGTGTGTCTCTCAATCAGTGAAGACATGAGACCATCGAAGTGTCGCAAAGCTACCTAGGCAAGTGCCTAGTCGTTGTCTGTTGAGTCCCATTTATACTCTCTCCAAACATCACATGTCCTCCCATGGGACTAGCAAAACACCATGTGAGTCTGTATCCAGAAACTTCCACTTCAGAGACTCTTTTAAAATGTAGATCCATACCTTTATCAGAGGTATGTATTCCCTAAATCTGTGTGTCCCCCCATTACTTTCTCTTCCATTATATATGTTATTGTCTTAGTCAGGGTTTCTATTCCTGCACAAACATCATGACCAAGAATAAAGTTGGGGAGGAAAGGGTTTATTCAGCTTACACTTCCATACTGCTGTTCATCACCAAGGAAGTCAGGACTGGAACTCAAGCAGGTCAGGAAACAAGAGCTGATGCAGAGGCCATGGAGGGATGTTCTTTACTGGCTTGCTCAGCCTGCTGTCTTATAGAACCAAGACTACCAGCCCAGAGATGGTCCCACCCACAAGGGGCCTTTCCCTCTTGATCACTAATTGAGAAAATGCCTTACAGTTGGATCTCATGGAGGCATTTCCTCAACTGAAGCTCCTTTCTTTGTGGTAACTCCAGCTGTGTCAAGTTGACACAAAACTAGCCAGTACAGTTATGCACATTGCTTGGTTACTGCATTGTTCTGACCCCTGAAAAAGAGTTTTTGGGTTGAAATTGTGATCTAGAACTATCTAATATATTATTTTATATCTTTAGAAACTCCAAAGTGGCTGCTATACTTCATAACGTTTTGATTCATTTATGTCTTCATTCAAGGATGACTCATCAGTGCCAGATACCGTTCTGGGTTCTTTGGCAAGCACGACAGTGTATCCTGTGTGGAACCTGCTTTTCATATAATGAATTATGTCTTACTGGAAATTTATGTTGAATATTTGAAGTTGATAAATTGTATAGTAAGAGAGAAAGCATGGTGAGGGAGAAGTTTTGGAGTTTTATTTTATTTTGTGATAGCCCAGTTTGGCCTTGAGCTTGTGATCTTCTTGTCTCATCTCCCTTCGTCAGTTTTTGGGTTACATGTGGGTGCCATAGTACTCTGCAGCTTCGTAATGTTAAATCAAAATGATTCAGTGAGAGCACAGATGTTATTGAGAAAGTACATTCGAGCAAAATCCTGAAGAATGTGAGGGTGTTTATTTTAGGAGTAAGAAAATAAGTAAAGGAATTTCTGTGGATGAGACCCACTTTTATGAAGAGTGCTTTCCAAGGATAGTGACTTTGCCCTCTCTTCACTCACATTTCTAATATTCAGCCAAGGTGTCTGTAAAATGATAAAAGGATTAAAACTATGTGGTACATATGCATAGCAGATTCTATGCAGCCAGACAAATAATGGAGTCCTGTTGCTTGCGATATCATAGGTGAAAGCAGAGATTTATTGTGTTAGGGGAGATAAAGCCAGGCTCATAAAGACAAATGCGGAATGACTTTAACTGTATGCAGAATCTAAAAAAGTTGACCTCATTGAATTAGAGAATGGCTAGCTTAGCAGAGATTGGGGAGGGTCGGGGAAGGAGGCCGTGGAGAAGACAGTCAAGGGTAGAGTTGTAGTTACTTAGGAGGAATGGGCTCTGATGCACTGTTTCGTCACAGGGTGGACTGTAGGCAACAATACTGCACTGATTGTTTCTAAACATACAGGACAGAGGATTTTGAATCATGGCACAATGTCTACCTGCATTGAAACACTACTCTCTATCACATGATGTGCAAAATTTACACATCAATTAAAAATAAGGCAATTACAACATCATAAAAATATTAGTATTTTTCCCTTGTCTCTGAACTTCTCTTATAATTCAGATATTTGAGTTCCCTATGATTTCTGTGCTATCTAGTTTTTCATAGAGATGTGCAGTGGGATACAGGTTTTCTTTTGTGTTTTAAGAACAGAATCTCCATGGTAGAGAGAGCGACATGAGCTGTGTTGTATTTGGAGGGTTTCAATAGTTCTGTGGTACTAGGAGCATTTTCTTCCTCCATGCATGGCTTTCATGGAAAGGAGCTGAAGCAGAGCCACAGATGGGGAAAATTTATGTCCAAGGTGGAAAAAAACCATCAGCAGTGCACGCACTCCACTCACAGGCTTTGACTGTAGAGCTCTGTCATGACAGAGATGGAGCTTTCTCTAAAGAAGCTGAGGTATGCATTATCAAAGCAAATCTGATCCAGAACTCAGAATAGCAGAGCTACAGAATTTGCTATGTCGGGGGAAAAACCATTTCCTTTTCAGACAGCTATATTGTACTAGGAGACCCCAGGGATCGAAAGCGAGAGCTGACAAAGCATTCAATACTGGAACATGGTATTCCTACCCGGACCCTGTGCCCTAACTCTTGAGATTCAAAGAGGTGGCTTCAAATGTTTATACTCGGGAGGAGGAGGCAGCGAGAAAGGGCACTCTTTCAAAGATGCTGACTTTGGAGAAATAGTCTGCATAAAAGCCTTTTTGTTTCTGTCCCTTAAGATGAAGTGGGACTGTCCAGCTCTTGCTAATTATTGCAGGGACTGTTTTGTGTGCATTCGTTCTCCTACTCTCTCTCTCCTCCCTCCCTCCTTCTCTCCCCCTCTCTCTTTCTCTCTCTCTCCACAGTTGTCAACAGAAAAGCAAACTATAAAGAAAACCTTGTCACTCTTATGGAATGTGGGACCCCAGGCTTGCCTTTAATTTTCCAGGCGTGCTAACGGTGAGACTGTGTGATTGCTTCCTAACAAAGTGCTTTCTTGGACTCTTCTGTTTGAAGGAAAAATGGATGTATCCACTGCACGAGGAGTTCTGCTGAGCACGGAACCCCTGAGCATTGAACTTGGATTCAGGTTTCCTTTGTAAGTGACATGTGACCTCTTCCAGTTGAGGAAGCGAGTTGAAGACAGGGATTGATAGCTAGTTTCATTTAGAAGACTGCCCTAGGAGCTGGAGGCCAGGGTTACAGGTCTCACCCTAAGAAAATCCCACGATAATAGTTACACAACTTGAAAAAAGACGGAAAGATGTCGAGCCTGGACATGGGAAGAGCAAGAAAGACAAAGAGGAGGGGACAAATGGAAAAAATGGGCAAGGAGATGTGCTAAAGATACACAATAAGCTGGTCTGGAAATATTTGTATGAAACCCACCACCATGTATAATAAACACACACCAACACAAATTTATGTTAACAAAACCAATCTCACACAAATTGTTGATGGAGAAAGAAGTCAATAATAACAAGGTAGAACTGGTCAGGATGCAGAGAATAAGAAATTACAAAATGCTCAGCCTTTAAGGGAATACATTCACCACTACCCTCTCCCAAGAGGGAGCAGAAAGAGTGTACGAGCCAGAGGTAATGGACAACCACAAGGGAACATCAGCTTCTGTATATAGCAGGGCAGACACACACAGGAACTCACAATACCTTGGACAGCATGTGCGAACTGGGGCAATCCCAAGCCAGAGCAAATCCCACCATGGAGAGGGGAGGGGAACACACTACCCCATCCATAGCTGTGGAGCTATTGGCAATTGTTAGCTGCTGGGGAGATTCATCTAGGGATGTAAGGGCAGCACAAGTTAGTCTTGGAGGACTGAAAAAAGGGGAGATAAAGTTGTGAAGTTTGGTGGGTAGGAGGAAGGGTGGACCTCAGAAGAGTTGGTGAAGGGGAATGAATGTAAAACAAATATTAAGCTTTTAAAGATGAAAAAATAAAAAGCAATTTTGTCCTGTGGGTAATGTGAGTTCAGTGTGTGTGTCTGTGTGTGTGTTTCTGGTATGTGACATAGAATGAGGCTAAGCCAGTGTTTTCTCTTAGTACACTGGAGATATTCACCAATCAATTTATTTAAAGTTTTTTTTTTTTTTTTTGAGAGTCATTAAGGCTAGACCCTCTGCATGGGTAATCTATTAGTTAATATAGGTAAAGTGTATGTTATTATGTAGCTTTCATTCTTGAAAGACAGAAATATAGAAGCAGGGCAAGAAAAATAAAGCCCAGGTCTGCTCTATCTAATATGGTAGCCTCCAGGTTGGTGGGATAATTGAGAAATTGAAATGTTCAAAGTGGTTTGTGCCTTATGGATACAGCATACAATGGGTTTTAGAGAGATATCATAAAAAATGAATACTCATGTATTTTACTTGAGAATATGGTGAAATAATTATTATATGGGAATTAATAAAAATGTATTACTTAAATTAAATTTACCTGTTTATTTTATATTGTAGCTCCTGGATAATTTAAATGAACACACATGACCTGTGCTATACTTCTATGGGACAGGGCTAATGAAACCTCTAGAGCCTGGCTTCTCCCTAGGTTACATTCTGGTAGCCTTAACATGAGCAACATGGATGTTAGACGTACAGATGCTCCGACTCTGGCCAGATCCAGGTAGGTTTTTAGCAGAGATATAACATAATCTGATTTTATTTCAATACAATATTCTGGTTAGGGTGTTACAAAGGCATGGCTATGGGTTATGAACAAAACCAGCCGGAGTAACATCCTTATTTAGGCATGGGATCTGACAGAGAGGTAGAGTTTTCATTATCGGAGAGTGCAGACAATGTTTTGGGAAAAGAAGCGTGGCGATTGAAGACTGAAGAGGGATATGTGTACAGAAGTGGTGAGGGCCTAAAGAGTCTCAGCATGAGCAGTGACTACAGCCACAGCTTTGCTGAGAGAATGAAGGTGGGGTGTGGTGGTTCAAGAGTGTAGGAGACAGAAAGGACTGGTTAGCAGGGTTGCTGTTGGCATCAATGACTTGTTTAGCATCAAGGACCATGGCAATGGCTGTGACTTGTCAACCAAAATCCTCTCTCTTCCAGAGTCACAAAGTAAGCAGGCAGTTGGTTACCCAGCCTCTTTCACCTTCATGCAGCCATTTCATGGAGTTGTTCAACTTACGAGAAGAGGTATATGCTACATCAGTGCCAGCGTTGCAACACTGGACATGGTTGAGTCCACAGTTCCTGACTGGATTATTGACTTTAAAATATAACACACACACACACACACACACACACACACACACACACACACACACACACACAGAGTAAACCATCAAGGTGCTGGCTCTTTCCCAGTTCCCCGAAACCTCAAAAAGCTGTGAAAAAGGGCCTTTGCTTAAAAAGCTGTGCATCATCTGTTGAGACCTTCTCTGCATACCTTCTAGTGACCGTAGAGCACAGCATTGTTTTTAAGACTCTGCTTTTCCTGGGTCACTAAGGATTTTAAAGACATAGTAGTCTTACAGACTCTTTCCCTTAAAATATAGGGCTTCTTAGAATTTTAGGGTCACTGTCTAGCAGCAGCGTCTAGCATGGGACTTGGAGAAGACCTAGCTAAAAAATTTCGTGGTTTTGGCTTTTGTCTAGTGGAGGAAACTCCGGTATGATTGATAGAAAATCTGCAATGCTTCAGAGAATTATATGAAATAAATACTTCAAGACCGGCTTAAAAATGGCAGACCTACTGCAAAATAAGAAGAGAGTTTTAAAAACCATGAAACACCTATTTATCAGGCTGAGAAAACCACCCACATCAAGTATGGGCTTGTTTTAATGGAAAAAGAAAGCTGTCAGGAAAAGGAGCCAGCATCTTTGGAAGATGACCCCAAAGGATGGTATTTAGAAATAACTAGGAATGATGCATTTGCCAGATCTCAGAATTGCGGGAGATCAGTGGGATCCCAGGTCACCGGCTTTAACCAGTTTTGCATAGGGTTGTGTAGAGTGGTCATTGGTCATCAGTTCTACTCCATGTTATGTATCTATGTGGAGGCAGAGCCTTGCTCTTTAGTGCCTGTGTCTTTAGCATGAGAAGAATAGTATGTACAGAGTCGACAAGTTTAATTCAGTGTTTGTGATTTTCTTGATGCAGGGTATGGTGGGGGTGATGTACTATGAATTCGTGTGCCTCTGCTCTGTTACTCTCTGGTGCTTGTTATTGGAATCCAACCACATATGGGAAGGAACAACAAAGTAGCCTGTGGAGACACCCATTGTTGGGAGCCTTTGTTTTGGGCCATGCTGTAAGACATGGGGATGGGAGCTCCCTGTCACACCCCAGCAACATTGTCATCTCAAGAAATAAGTGATCACTGAAGCTTGTATGTGGGATGCTTTTTGTTTGCTTGCTTGTTTTGAGACAGGGTTTTTCTGTTTTAGCCTTGGCTGTTCTAGAACTCATTCTGTAGATTAGGCTGGCCTAGAGCGAGCCTCCTGCCTCTGCCACCCAAGTGCTGAGAATATAGGCGTATGCCACCACTACCTGATGGATCATTGTAGTTTTAAGCCAGTAGGTTTTGATGTAGTTTGGTATCAAAGAAGAAATAAATAAAATTCAGTTCAACTCAGCATCTTTGAGAGAGCTTTGATCTCCAGCCATATCTAGCAAAGCTTTGAATATTGCTCATACTCTCCCCCAGCACCCCACTTCTCTTTCCACCTGGGCCTATAGCTATTTGGATATTGCTGAATATCTGGTTTTTCTTTTCAGTTGAGTGATTATAGTTTCAAGGCAAAATAATGACATGCAGCCAGTATTTGAAAGACAGTGTCTGAATTTTTTCAGATAGACGCAATGCAATTTCCATGTCTCCCCAGTTGTATCTCGTATAACGCTTGGGTCGTTGTTGATTTCTTATTTAACTCATGTTTTACATTCCCAGAAGTTTGTTTGCTTCCTGCACAAGTGTACACAATCATTCTTTGTCATTTCCTTTACTTGCTGGTGTTTTCAAGCCTAGCTTTTAATCTTTCCTCTGAAATGTTGTGTGTGTGTGTGTGTGTGTGTGTGTGTGTGTGTGTGTGTGTGCATGGCTTTGTATAACTTGGAGAGCTAATTGTGGGGAGTCTTGGGGTCCAGAATGAAGGCGAATTCCTCCAGATAGGATTGAGGTTTGTTTCTGCCAGGTGCCTGGGAACCCTCCCAATCTGGATCTCTTTAAACTAAACGCACCATTTGAATGTGTTTCTGTGAACTTGAGCAAAGGCTGGCTACAGGAATTAGCTCGCCATTACCATTTGTCTTTCTTTTCTTTTATTTTTTCTCTCGATGTTGTCTAATGTCAAACTGTTCCTTGACGTCCATGTGATAAGTTTTCTCCCAATTAATCATTAAGCTGAAAGAGGAACCCTTTTGGAGCCCTGGCCCTATGGGAGTAAAGGTCTCTTATTTGACCACCCACTTTGTCTCTAGTCTGCATACGCTAATGAGGACTTGAAAATCGCCACTCAACTCTCACTTTCAAAATGCCCTGGGGCCAAAGTAACTGAAGCTTTTCTGCTGTCAGCTTGGGCTTTCATTTCAGCCTCAGATTTTTTTTTCTTTTTCTTTCTTCTATTATTATGCTTTCTTTGGATTCTCAGTTTATTGATGTTTTTAAGGAAGAGTTCTTTGTTTTTGTTTCTCACTAGCATTTTAGATCTTTTTCTCCCTAGAAAACTATTTGACTCATACTGTTCTAGCCCATCTCACTGCCAGAAATATCTCATTCCGGGGGGGGGGGGGGGCGGTGGGAGGAGAGCACAGTCCAGCCTTTCAGGCATGATGGAAAGCCTTTGGTCCCTGTTCCGTGTCAATATTACAAACACGAGTTGAAGCCAATGGTCAGATTTGGAACGTAGAATAAAGTTTCCCTAGTCCATAGAGGGTTATCACCATGATCTGAAGGATGAATTCAATCTGCAAAAAGAATTTTGCAAACCAGGAGAGTTCCTAGCAGAATCATCAACATTATGTCATTTTCTTTTTTGCACATGGCTATGTCTCCCCCCGCCCCCCCCCAGAAAACAGAGTTTAAATCTCATTATATAAATGGCCTTTAACAGTCTTCATCTTCTGTGGGCTGAAAATAGAGGTCCCCCAACTGGCCATTTGTCCATTTGTTTGGATGCTTTCTAGGACAATTGTTCACTGATGACAGCGTGGCCTATGAAGAACAGTGTTGGCTGGTAAATGGAATTTGTTTAATTTAAACTCATACAGAATTTCCAGAAGATAAGATACAAGTAGTAATAAAGGACTGTAAAGGAAATGAGATTTGCTTTAGCTTATGAGTTCAGTGGGTCCTTGAAGAAATAGTTAGGTGTGTAATTTTATCTTACTCTTTTTTTTTTTCTTCCTTACAATTTTGCATCATACTCTGGGGTCAGTATTCATGATTTTGAGAAAATGCTAATATATATTTTGCAGTCTTCAGTAATACTCAGGAGTTCCCAAGAGTATAATTTCACCAGAAAAAAATACTACCCACAAAATTAGAATTCACTAATAGATAAAAGGAATCCTATAATGATCATTGGGAAGAACTGCCAATTACAGTGAAGATAACTGTAGATGGTCTGGGCTAGACACAGACAGGACACACTGCACTGTATACTTTATTGTTTTCTAAGAGCCTGCTGCATCCCACTCTCCCACCACAAGCAAAGACACAATAGGCTGTTTTGTGTCTAGGCTTCCATATATGGATGCTAACCTCTATAAATCTGGCTGCTCCTGGTGGGACTGCAGATGTAGTCTGGGCTTAAGAAGGCCAAGAGACTTAGGACAGATGTCATCCTGCATGGGAGCTCTGATTTTGCTGGTGACAACTTTAGCAAATGAACAAGGTATTCTCTTCCGAGAAGTCTGGACAAAATAATGACCATAACCCAAATGTCAGACTAAAATGACTTGAGCGATACAATGGGAGTCAGATATTTTAAGAAGGCAGAGGTATAGGAGGAATTATGAATTGGCAGAAACCATGAAGTAGAGCAGTAGCAGATAGAGAAGTGAAAAAAAAAAAAAACCAAACCAAACCAAATAAAAAAGCAAAGCCAGTGGCTAGAGAGAAAAGAAAGGCATGGGTAGCAGAGTGACTGACAGCTTCATGAAGGGCGTTTAGGTTTCTACACAGGCTTGTTCTCGAATGAGTTTAATGGATAACTTTTAGTGAGCTCTTCTGCCGTCTCACACATGTACAAAGTGCCTTCTGTTTGCTGTGATTCTCTAGCCTTTCGAGTCTCCTACCTATCCCTGTTACCCTACCTAGCCTTTCTAGTCTCTCCCCCACATTGATGTCTTTTGTTTGCCTAGACCCACTGAGCTTTACTAGGTCTGTGTCTGATCACGGGTTTAGAACTAACCTCTAGACTCCGATCAGATCCTTGGGGTCTTCAGAAACAGATACAATGTCTGCCCCTCTCCCGAAAGCCATCAGAAGCTAATAGATTAGCATTGAGGGCTAAGCCTTTCCTATGAGCCATTCCCCAATCCATTGACTATTTACAGGCCCAGTCTTGTGTCTGTAGGCAGCCACAGCTGCTGTGAGGTCATGGCTACACTGACTACTATTGCGTTTTTTAAAATAATGAGTGTGCCAACATACCTTTATTGCTTCAAGAAAATGTATTTATGATATTAATAACTGAATTTTACTAATCAAACTGGATCTTATAGAAAATAGAAAGCCACCAAATGGATAGTTTTGTAAAAATTTTGCATTTGTCTAATGTATGTGTATGTACAATATGACAGATACAGGAGTATACACCCATGATTGTACATATGGATGAATGATTATGCTCTACCATGATGACAGTAGACTAAACCTCTGAACTATAAGATATCTTCCCTTAAATGTTTTTCTTCATAAGAGTTGCAGTGGTCCTATTATCTCTTCACAGCAATAAAACCCTAAGACATGGTTTAAATGTACAATATCCCCACAGACTCAGACATTTGAATGCTTGGTCCTGAGCTAGTAGACAATCTTGGGCAGTTGTAGAAATCTCAGGAGGTGAGATCCAGCTAGTGAAAGTAGGTCTCCAAGGGAGGTTGGAGTTACAGACTGGCTCTTTCTCCTGAACATGAAGTTCTGTTCTATTGAGATATAAGCAAGCCAGCCTCATATTCCTGCCACAGCAGTGACCTGCCATGGACTCTACTCCGTGTTTCCATCTATGTTGGATTGTACACTCCCAAACCAGGAGCCAAAATAAACCCTCCCAATAATTGTTCCTGCCAGATATTTTGTCACAGTGATGAGAAAACTGATATATAAAATTAGTACTGAGTAGTGGCGACTTTGTGCTGAGAAACCTGATGGTGTGGGTCATGGGCCTTCAGAAGTGGTTTCAGGAGGAATGTAGATTAGTGTTGAACTGTGGGATAGAATGGAATGCTCTAAGCAAAGCTTAATTGACTATTCTGGTAGAAATGTCAATGAACAGAGATTTCCGTAGAAATGAAGACATGGAAGACCTAGGAAATGAGGTTTGAGAAAGGAATAATGGCTTTCCTAGGGACAGGGCTAGAGGCTCCTGCTATTACATTCTGGCAAAATAGAAACAATAACAACAACATCCATAACAACTAAATAACAACATAAAACCATTCTGGCTTCATTCTGTCTGTTCCATAAAAATGTTAGTGAGGCTGAACTAAGGGGTGATGCACCTACTTGTTTTGGAGGAAGTTTCAAGACAATAATTCACTAAGGCTCTGGCATGGTTACCCCTTATCTCCTTTAGTGAGATTTAGAGTGAGAACTCTGATCAGCCATTGAAATAGAGAGAAGTAGACATGACCAGTTTGGTTGGGAAAGGAATGTGAGCAAATTAAAGATGTGGTAGTAGCAGCTATGGGCAAAGTGAATGCCAACACAGCAGTGACAGTGGTTAAAGGCATTGGTGTGTACTAGGATAACCAGTAGTGCTTGCTGGAAATGCCACACCCAGAGAGAGCTCCAGAATGGAACTCATTTGAAAAAATAAAGAAATTCAATGAAAAGGAGTATGCCTAAAAAGTTTACTTGAAAGAGTATCACAGCGGGGGGTGGGGGGTGGCTGTCCCAACAGGGTGATCCAGAGAATTTTCTCTCTAGTTTAGCTGTCCCAGGTTTTGGAAGCCTCTGTAACATGAGCTAGTAACAGAAGTAACAGAATGACGAAGGCATCATTGTCCATATATTACTGTGTTTGAGAGCATGCAAGATGCAACTGCGATGGAGTCACTGAGGCTTGTGTCAAGGTTCTAGGAAATCACCAAGGAAAAATGTAGCAGAGTCATACTTTCTGTATAGGGACCTTGGCAGGCCAGTTTTTGAAGCTGTGAAGGTAAATCCTAAGTTGCAGTAGAAACCCCAGGATATTGGAGATCCCAGTATGATGACTGCTTTGGGAACTTGCAGATACTAAGATGGATCTGTCCCAAAGAGAGGCCACTGAGCAGCTGGGGCGCAGGGTCTGCTGACACTCGCCAACTGCCCACAACACCCGCCACAGGATCTTAAGACTTCTGGTGAGGGGAGCACAGCTTCTGCTCCAATCCAATTGCGCGGGACCTGAGACTGCATTAGTTAGGGAAGCAGAAACCAGCCTGAGTAGGGCCACAGGCCTCACCCGGCCGGATCAGCGCCAGGGTAGCGGGAGCGCAGGGTTGCCTGACACCCGCCAGCTACCCACGACCCCCGCCTCAGGATTTTGGGACTGCTGGTGAGTGGAACACAGCTTCTGCTCCAGTCCAATCACGCGGGACCTGAGACTGCTCTGGTTGGGGAGAGAGAAATCCGGCCCACACAGGGCCACAAGCCTCTTCCGGTCAGAAAAGCACCTGAGCAGCTGGGGCGCAGGGTCTGCTGACACTCGCCAACTGCCCACAACACCCGCCACAGGATCTTAAGACTTCTGGTGAGGGGAGCACAGCTTCTGCTCCAATCCAATAGCGCGGGACCTGAGACTGCATTAGTTAGGGAAGCAGAAACCGGCCTGAGTAGGACCACAGGCCTCATCCGGCTGGATCAGCGCCGGGGTAGCGGGAGCGCAGGGTTGCCTGACACCCGCCAGCTACCCACGACCCCCGCCGCAGGATTTTGGGACTGCTGGTGAGTGGAACACAGCTTCTGCTCCAATCCAATAGCGCGGGACCTGAGACTGCATTAGTTAGGGAAGCAGAAACCGGCCTGAGTAGGGCCACAGGCCTCACCCGGCCGGATCAGCGCCAGGGTAGCGGGAGCGCAGGGTTGCCTGACACCCGCCAGCTACCCACGACCCCCGCCGCAGGATTTTGGGACTGCTGGTGAGCGGAACACAGCTTCTGCTCCAGTCCAATCACGCGGGACCTGAGACTGCTCTGGTTGGGGAGAGAGAAATCCGGCCCACACAGGGCCACAAGCCTCTTCCGGTCAGAAAAGCACCTGAGCAGCTGGGGCGCAGGGTCTGCTGACACTCGCCAACTGCCCACAACACCCGCCACAGGATCTTAAGACTTCTGGTGAGGGGAGCACAGCTTCTGCTCCAATCCAATTGCGCGGGACCTGAGACTGCATTAGTTAGGGAAGCAGAAACCAGCCTGAGTAGGGCCACAGGCCTCACCCGGCCGGATCAGCGCCAGGGTAGCGGGAGCGCAGGGTTGCCTGACACCCGCCAGCTACCCACGACCCCCGCCGCAGGATTTTGGGACTGCTGGTGAGTGGAACACAGCTTCTGCTCCAATCTTTAAATAGTGACAACGATAACAACTAACCCCAGAGATTACCAGATGGCGAAAGGTAAACGTAATAATCTTACTAACAGAAACCAAGACCAGTCACCATCATCAGAACCCAGCACCCCCACTTCACCCAGTCCAGGGCACCCCAACACACCGGAAAAGCTAGACACGGATTTAAAAGCATATCTCCTGATGATGATAGAGGACTTCAAGAAGGACGTTAATAACACACTTAAAGAAATGCAGGAGAACACTGCTAAAAAGGAAGAAGACAATAAAGAGAAAGCACAAAAATCCCTTAAAGAATTGCAGGAGAACACTGCTAAAGAGTTACAAATCCTTAAAGAAAAACATGATAACATAATCAAACAGGTAGAAGTCCTTACAGAAAAACAGGAAAACACATCCAAACAGATGATGGAAATGAACAAAACCATACTAGACCTAAAAAGGGAAGTAGACACAATAAAGAAAACCCAAAATGAGGCAACACTGGAGATAGAAACCCTAGGAAAGAAATCTGGAACCATAGATGCAAGCATCAGCAACAGAATACAAGAGATGGAAGAGAGAATCTCAGGTGCAGAAGATTCCATAGAGAACATCGGCACAACAATCAAGGAAAATGGAAAATGCAAAAAGATCCTAACTCAAAACATCCAAGAAATACAGGACATAATGAGAAGACCAAACCTACGGATAATAGGAGTGGATGAGAATGAAGATTTTCAACTCAAAGGACCAGCAAACATCTTCAACAAAATTATAGAAGAAAACTTCCCAAATCTAAAGAAAGAGATGCCCATGAACATACAAGAAGCCTACAGAACTCCAAATAGACTGGATCAGAAAAGAAATACCTCCCGACACATAATAATCAGAGCAACAAATGCTCTAAATAAAGATAGAATACTAAAAGCAGTAAGAGAAAAAGGCCAAGTAACATATAAAGGCAAGCCTATCAGAATTACACCAGATTTTTCACCAGAGACTATGAAAGCCAGAAGATCCTGGACAGATGTTATACAGACACTAAAAGAACACAAATTCCAGCCCAGGCTACTATACCCAGCCAAACTCTCAATTAACATAGATGGAGAAACCAAAGTATTCCACGACAAAACCAAATTCACACATTATCTCTCCACGAATCCAGCCCTTCAAAGGATAATAACAGAAAAAAACCAATACAAGGACAGGAACCACGCCCTAGAATCAACAAGAAGGTAATCCCTCAACAAACCTAAAAGAAGACAGCCACAAGAACAAAATGCCAACTTTAACATCAAAAATAACAGGAAACACCAATTTCTTTTCCTTAATATCTCTTAATATCAATGGACTCAACTCCCCGATAAAAAGACATAGACTAACAAACTGGCTACACAAACAAGACCCAACATTTTGCTGCTTACAGGAAACTCATCTCAGAGAAAAGGATAGACACTACCTCAGAATGAAAGGCTGGAAAACAATTCTCCAAGCAAATGGCATGAAGAAACAAGCTGGAGTAGCCATTCTAATATCTGATAAGATTGACTTCCAACCCAAAGTCATTAAAAAAGACAGGGAGGGACACTTCATACTCATCAAAGGTAAAATCCTCCAAGAGGAACTATCAATCCTGAATATCTATGCTCCAAATACAAAGGCAGCCACATTCATTAAAGAAACTTTAGTAAATCTCAAAGCACACATTGCACCTCATACAATAATAGTGGGAGACTTCAACACACCACTTTCACCAATGGACAGATCATGGAAACAGAAACTAAACAGGGACACAGTGAAACTAAGAGAAATTATGAATCAAATGGATCTGGCAGATATCTACAGAACATTCTATCCTAAAACAAAAGGATATACCTTCTTCTCAGCACCTCATGGTACCTTCTCCAAAATTGACCACATAATTGGTCACAAAACAGGCCTCAACAGATATAAAAATATTGAAATTGTCCCATGCATCCTATCAGATCACCATGGACTAAGGCTGATCTTCAATAACAAAATAAATAATAGAAAGCCAACCTTCACGTGGAAACTGAACAACACTCTTCTCAATGATACCTTGGTCAAGGAAGGAATAAAGAAAGAAATTAAGGACTTTTTAGAGTTCAATGAAAATGAAGCCACAACATACCCAAACTTATGGGACGCAATGAAAGCATTTTTAAGAGGAAAACTCATAGCTCTGAGTGCCTCCAAAAGGAAACTAGAGAGAGCACACATTAGCAGCTTGACAACACACCTAAAAGCACTAGAACAAAAGGAAGCAAATTCACCCAAGAGGAGTAGACGGCAGGAAATAATCAAACTCAGGGGTGAAATCAACCAAGTGGAAACAAGAAAAACTATTCAAAGAATCAACCAATCAAGGAGCTGGTTCTTTGAGAAAATCAACAAGATAGATAAACCCTTAGCCAGACTCACTAGAGGGCGCAGGGAAAGCATCCTAATTAACAAAATCAGAAATGAAAAAGGAGACATAACAACAGATCCTGAAGACATCCAAAACACCATCAGATCCTTCTACCAAAGGCTATACTCAACAAAACTGGAGAACCTGGATGAAATGGACAAGTTCCTAGACAGATATCAGGTACCAAAGTTGAATCAAGATCAGGTTAATGATCTAAACAGCCCTATATCCCCCAAAGAAATAGAAGCAGTCATTAATAGTCTCCCAACTAAAAAAAGCCCAGGACCAGATGGGTTTAGTGCAGAGTTCTATCAGACCTTCAAAGAAGATCTAATCCCAGTTCTTCACAAACTATTCCACAAAATAGAAACAGAAGGTACTCTACCCAACTCATTCTATGAAGCCACAATTACCCTGATACCTAAACCACAAAAAGACCCAACAAAGATAGAAAACTTCAGACCAATATCCCTTATGAATATTGATGCAAAAATCCTCAATAAAGTTCTTGCTAACCGAATCCAAGAACACATCAAAACAATCATCCATCCTGACCAAGTAGGTTTCATCCCAGGGATGCAGGGATGGTTCAATATACGGAAATCCATCAACGTAATCCAGTATATAAACAAACTCAAAGATAAAAACCACATGGTCATCTCCTTAGATGCGGAAAAAGCATTTGACAAGATCCAACACCCATTCATGATAAAAGTCTTGGAAAGATCAGGAATTCAAGGCCCATACCTAAACATGATAAAAGCAATCTACAGCAAACCAGTAGCCAACATCAAAGTAAATGGTGAGAAGCTTGAAGCAATCCCTCTAAAATCAGGGACTAGACAAGGCTGTCCACTTTCTCCATACCTATTCAACATTGTACTTGAAGTCCTAGCCAGAGCAATTCGACAACAAAAGGAGATCAAAGGGATACAAATTGGAAAAGAGGAAGTCAAAATATCACTTTTTGCAGATGATATGATAGTATATATAAGTGACCCTAAAAATTCCACCAGAGAACTCCTAAGCCTGATAAACAGCTTCGGTGAAGTAGCTGGATATAAAATTAACTCAAACAAATCAATGGCCTTTCTCTACACAAAGAATAAACAGGCTGAGAAAGAAATTAGGGAAACAACACCCTTCTCAATAGTCACAAATAATATAAAATATCTTGGCGTGACTCTAACTAAGGAAGTGAAAGATCTGTATAATAAAAACTTCAAGTCTCTGAAGAAAGAAATTATAGAAGATCTCAGAAGATGGAAAGATCTCCCATGCTCATGGATTGGCAGGATCAACATTGTAAAAATGGCTATCTTGCCAAAAGCAATCTACAGATTCAATGCAATCCCCATCAAAATTCCAAATCAATTCTTCAACGAATTAGAAAGAGCAATCTGCAAATTCATCTGGAATAACAAAAAACCTAGGATAGCAAAAACTCTTCTCAAGGATAAAAGAACCTCTGGTGGAATCACCATGCCGGACCTAAAGCTCTACTACAGAGCAATTGTGATAAAAACTGCATGGTACTGGTATAGTGACAGACAAATAGACCAATGGAATAGAATTGAAGACCCAGAAATGAACCCACACACCTATGGTCACTTGATCTTCGACAAGGGAGCTAAAAACATCCAGTGGAAGAAAGACAGCATTTTCAACAAATGGTGCTGGCACAACTGGTTGTTAACATGTAGAAGAATGCGAATCGATCCATTCCTATCTCCTTGTACTAAGGTCAAGTCTAAGTGGATCAAGGAACTTCACATAAAACCAGAGACACTGAAACTTATAGAGGAGAAAGTGGGGAAAAGCCTTGAAGATATGGGCACAGGGGAAAAATTCCTGAATAGAACAGTAATGGCTTGTGCTGTAAGATCGAGAATTGACAAGTGGGACCTCATGAAACTACAAAGCTTCTGCAAGGCTAAAGACACCATCAATAAGACAAAAAAACCACCAACAGATTGGGAAAGGATCTTCACCTATCCTAAATCAGATAAGGGACTAATATCCAATATATATAAAGAACTCAAGAAGGTGGACTCCAGAAAGTCAAATAACCCCATTAAAAAATGGGGCTCAGAACTGAACAAAGAATTCTCACCTGAGGAATACCGAATGGCAGAGAAGCACCTGAAAAAATGTTCAACATCCTTAATCATCAGGGAAATGCAAATCAAAACAACCCTGAGATTCCACCTCACACCAGTCAGAATGGCTAAGATCAAAAATTCAGGTGACAGCAGATGCTGGCGAGGATGTGGAGAAAGAGGAACACTCCTCCATTGTTGGTGGGATTGCAAGCTTGTACAACCACTCTGGAAATCAGTCTGGCGGTTCCTCAGAAAATTGGACATAGTACTACCGGAGGATCCAGCAATACCTCTCCTGGGCATATATCCAGAAGATGTCCCAACCGGTAAAAAGGACACATGCTCCACTATGTTCATAGCAGCCCTATTTATAATAGCCAGAAGCTGGAAAGAACCCAGATGTCCCTCAACAGAGGAATGGATACAGAAATTATGGTACATTTACACAATGGAGTACTACTCAGCTATTAAAAAGAATGAATTTATGAAATTCCTAGCCAAATGGATGGACCTGGAGGGCATCATCTTGAGTGAAGTAACACAATCACAAAAGAACTCACACAATATGTATTCATTGATAAGTGGATATTAGCCCAAAACTTAGGATACCCAAGATATAAGATACAATTTGCTAAACGCATGAAACTCAAGAAGAATGAAGACCAAAGTGTGGACACTGTGCACCTTCTTAGAATTGGGAACAAAACACCCAGGGAAGGAGCTACAGAGACAAAGTTCGTAGCTGTGATGAAAGGATGGACCATTTAGAGACTGCTGTATCCAGGGATCCGTCCCATAATCAGCTTCTAAACGCTGACACCATTGCATACACTAGCAAGATTTTGCTGAAAGGACCCAAATATAGCTGTCTCTTGTGAGACGATGCCGGGGCCTAGCAAACACAGGAGTGGATGTTCACAGTCAGCTATTGGATGTATCACAGGGTTCCCAATGGAGAAGCTAGAGAAAGTACCCAAGGAGCTAAAGGGATCTGCAACCCTATTGTTGGAACAACATGATGTACTAACCGGAACCCTGGAGCTCTTGTCTCTAGCTGCATATGTATGGAAAGATGGCCTAGCCGGCCATCAATGGAAAGAGAGGCCCATTGGACTTGCAAACTTTATATGCCCCAATATAGGGGAATGCCAGGGCCAAAAGAATGGGAATGGGTGGGTAGGGAAGTGGGGGGCGCTATGGGGGACTTTTGGGATAGTATTGGAAATGTAATTGAGGAAATTATGTAATAAAAAAAAAAAAAAAAAATAAAAAAAAAAAAAAAAAAAAAAAAAAAAAAAAAAAAAAGAGAGGCCACATGTGCTTCAGGCAACAGAGCTCTAGGGGCATGATTCCACCAGCCCAGATGATGCCTCTACACTTCCTGTGTATTTGAGATACAGGGTTGTTTTTTTCTCATGGGTTTTGGTCTTGCATTGGTCTGATGTTTCCTGCTTTGCCTTCCCCCACCCACGACCCCTATTCATCTCTTTTGGAATTAGGATGTTTATTCTGTGTCTTTTTATGTTGGAAATATGTCACTGAATGAAGATTTCAATGTCTCAGGAGAAACTGTGGATATTGGAGTTTTGCATAGCATTGAGACCATGGAGACTTTGGGAACTTTCAAAATGAGACTGATAGCATTTTGCATTATGAGACTACCATGAGCCTATGGGGCCAGGGGTGGAATGGTATGGTTCGACCATAACTGATCCCTGACAGGTTCATGCACACAAACAGGTACCCCCAGCTGGGTGGGATTATGAAGTTGAAGTGTTTTCTGGAAGTAGGCCACTGGGATCAGTCCTTGAACAACATAGTTCCATCTCCATCTTGGGTTTTCATTTTCTTTTGTTCTGCTAAGATGCAAGCAAGAAGGCATATGCTTCTGATGGCACAGCACAGGGCCACTATGAAATCTATCATGCCACGCCCACCATGTATACTTTACTTTCTTAAACTTGGACTCAGGTATATCCTTTCTCTCCTGATGTGTATGCCATACATTCTGTCAGAGATGAAAACAAGAGGCTACATAGCCTCTGATCATGTGTCTTGGGACCCATGGCTTATTCAACACTTGGTAGTTTCCCATAACTCTTCCAGTGACTGCTAAGGTCTTTAGTCTCTCATCTTCTGAAGTCTTGGTTCCTTGTAGCCTCCTTCCCTACACAGCCCTAGCTCTCTTCCACCTCGCACCATAATACTTGGTTCTCTTCATAATGGTTCTCTCTAGTGTGCATAGCCATTTTCCAAGACACTTTTTAGTGTGCTCCAGCTGCCTCCAGTCTGCTGACTGTGCAGATGCTCTTACAGCTCTGGCTCTTAAGACCTCAGGGAGGTGCAGCCTCAATGTTTTCTAATTATTGTTGTTTGGTACTTTGATTCTGGAAGCCCCAGATCTCATCTAATTTGTGCTTTTAGGTCAGCCTGATCCACCTACGATAAAGACCAGCAGGCAACAAAGGCCCACTTAGGAGGAGCTTTCACTGAGACCTTAGCATCACAGCATAAAGGATAATAGAGCACCACAATGGAATTCTTAGGAATTGTGATGGTTTGTATATGCTCGGCCCAGGGATTGGCACTATTAGAAGGTGTGGCCCTATTGGAGTAGGTGTGGCCTTGTTGGAGTCAGTTTGTCACTCTGATTGTGGGCTTTAAGACCCTCATCCTAGCTGCCTGCAAGCCAGAATTCTGCTAGCAACCTTCAGATGAAGATGTAGAACTCTCAGCTCCTCCTGCACCATGCCTGCCTGGATGCTGCCATACTCCCACCTTGATGATAATGGACTGAACCTCTGAACCTGCAAGCCAGCCCTAATTACATGTTGTCCTTTTAAGAGTTGCCTTGATCATGGTGTTATTCACAGCAGTAAAACCCTAACAAAGACAGGAATCATGTGAAAGGAGTGAAGAAACAAGCTCCATCTGTATCCCAGAGAGAGCGTGTCATGCCTTCATTGAACTTCTAATTCTTCCCACAACAACTTGGTACATACAGGGGATCTAGTTCTGTACATCATGATGCTTACATCTGCATCAGTCCCAAGACTCACACATGGGTCGATACCTCTTCTCAAGTAGACCCCATTTCTTTCTGTCCATTATAAGTTGAGTTACTAGATTTCTCTTCATCGTCTTCTACTTTTTTGGAGGCTACAATTATTGTAGCAGCTATGGGCTGGGTTTTACAACGGTGACTTTAGGTGGTGTCAGTTGTGGGTTCCTGAATCTTGTGGTAGAAATGAAGTCTCTTGAGACTGAATTCAGGAGTGACTATGGATGAATCAGGGTTTATTGAGGAATGTTTGTAAGCAAGATTTCTCTCAGCGATTACTGAGAGGACCTGTTGTAGGATTAAGATCCCCATTGTCACTCATCGAGATGCCATTTCAGAAAGCTGGGTCCTTCTTATTGGCTTCACAGTGAGTTTCATATACAGGCATCCCCAAGGAGACCTACAGTTCTTCCTGGCGAAGGCTGAGGAAAGAATGGTAAGGTCCTGGAAAAGGAGTCACACGGACATGGAAGAGACTCCAGAGTTTGTGAAATCAGTTCACTTAGGGAGAAAGGTTCATTTTGAAGCCACTGAGACAGCTTCCAGTCACATTTGTTTTGTCGCTTCATCCAGTCACCAGGTTGGGATGGTTTAATCTTCACTGTCAGCTTGGCTGGATTTAGAATTGGAGATTTAAGACATGCCTCTGACTGTGCTCATGGCCATGTTTTCAGGTATTAACTGAAGGAGAAGAACCTCTCTTGTGTGGTTATACCAGCTCATGACCTGGGAGCTTATGTAGTGCAAATAGGAGAGGGAGAAAGCCAAAAGAACTCTCCCCAGCCCCTGCTTCTTGGCTGCTATGCCAAGAACTGAGTCTCTCTGGCATGCCTTCAACACTACAATGGACTGAACTCTTTGAAGCTGAGAGCCAAAAAACCAATCCTTCCTTCTTTTAAACTGTTTGTCAGGTAGTTTATCACAGCAACACAAAAGTAACCAATACAATATCAAAGCAGTGAACTGTAGCATTGCAACAGCTGAGCACTTGGCTCCCAACCCAGTAAGACAGTCATGGAAAATCCCCCAAGGGGTTCTAGCACACTTCCTGGGTTTATCTACCATCTTAACTTTAGGAAGGTCCTAGCTCGATATACATTTTCACGTTTTCCCATGTCAAATATTACAGGAAGGTTAAGCTTGGTGTGCAGTGACATTCTCCAGGCAAGCTTTCCAAAGCAAAAGCTGAGAGAAATGGATGTGGCATGGCTTCCAGGAAATCACATCCAAGACACCCAGCCCTCAAACCTCAGCAGACTCAATGGTTGCACTGTATCAGACCTGCCAGTTTCCTGTGACTGAATCCCTGAAGATTCCAACCGCATAGTGTCAGGGACATGGGTTCCTGTAGCTGGCAGGAATTCAAGACAAGAGGAAAGGGGTAGTGAGAGAAAGGATACATGGAGAGAAAAGAGGGTGGGTTGGGGGAGGCACACTGCTGTATATCAAGAGAGGCAAGATCTCTATTGCTGGTGACTAAAAACCGAAGGAATTAAACAGTCATTCCTTTTCTAAAGAGACACTTTTGAGTAGTTGGAAATGCTCGGCGCAAACTCAAAATTCAGTATTGACTGTGCAGTCTTGAGTAATGAAACTGATTGTTAGTCCAGTTATCTCTAAACACTGGCTTGATAAGAATACCTAATCCACAGACTTGTCAGGAGGGTGATGTGATTTAGAGCATGGCCAATATAAAAGTTTCTCCTTGGAGCTGGGGAGATGGCTCATCAGTTAAGGACACTTAACTGTTCTTGCAGCGGACCATTGTTGGAGTCCTAATACACAAATGGTGGCTCACGGCTACCCATACGTCTTAAGGATTTCATCATCCTCTTCTGACCTCCAAAGGGAACTAGGATGCATATGGTGCAGGGATGTCAAGTGAACAAAGCGCTCATACACATCAATGGAATAAATGAATCTTGAAACAACTTTAAAAAAATTTGTACTTGATAAATTTGGGATAATCATAGCAAAAGCTTATATAATTTATGGTAGTAAATTTTTGATATGAAAAGAAGCACAAAAGGTAACGGGTAGAGATATGACCATTTGAAACTTGGATTATTTGGAAAGACTAACATGAATCAGTTTTTTAAATGTCATGGCAACTTGCTCGGACTGAGTGTTTTATTTATTTTTGGTGTTTGGTTTTTGCTTTTGTTTTTGTTCTCTCATCCCCCCTCTCTGTTTGTGTGTGTGTGTGTGTGTGTGTGTATGTATGTATGTGTGTGATGACTAATCTTGGTCATCAACTTGATAGATTTAGGAAGAGTGAAGCTCTGCTAAGTGAAAAGAACCTAAATATATTCTTACAATACACAAGGTGAGAGAAGCATTTTATTTTTTGGAGAATGTTTGTGTGTACTAAAATGCTTATGACAGGTTGGGATGACAATCAATGCATGTTCACTCTGGAGGCTGGCACCCTGAAGTGGATGGCACCGGCGACCCCTACAGAGGCTCACGTCAGCTTACGTGCTTACTGGCTGCTCCCTTTACCATGCCTACTCTTGCTTAGCCTGTCTTCAGAGTGAGTCGGTTTTACCTGCATACCTAAGATTTTAAGAAGACTAAAGAGGACATTGTGGTAAAATCTAAGACACATCTTTATTTGTCACATCCCCATTCCTCATCCATTCAGGTGCCCTACACTCAAGAATGCTTCCTGAGTTCCCATCCGATTACTGTTTCTGAACTTTCTCTCTGCACGCTGCCCTCGTTTCACTCACAGTGTGAACATGAGCATGTCCTTCCTTGTGTCTAGTGTCTCTCTCTCTCATGGGATGAGGGCTTGGGAGGAACTGTGAGTGGTTATCTTGATTAGGTCAGTGTCTGGGAGTTCCGTAAGGGATTCTATATTAGGTTAGTTGCGATGGGAAGACCTATTTTGAGACTCTATAAAATAGACAAGACTAGCAGAGCCCTAGCATCCATCACTCTCCGATTTTTGACTGCCTGAGGTTCCTGCTGCTGTGGGTTCCCAGCCACAGTGGACCACACCTTCAGAGACAGTGCCAAAGCAAGCCCTTTCTTACTTAAGTTGCCTTTGTTAGGATATTTTTTTTTTTTTTAGAAAAAGCACATGTGGCAATGTATTATGAAAGAAATGTCTCTTATATTCTAAGAGCCTGGAATTTTTCCTGTACCTCACAGACAGAGTTAACACACCTTAAGGTCAGTTAAGACTTTAGACTGCTATCATACTGTGTACCCAGTCTATTTGTTTAAACTGCTTTTAAGAGGACAATGAAGCAGCTAACCTTCCCTGTCTTGGATTGCCCATGGAATCAGGTTTCAGAACCTAAGCTAATGCATAATTGTAATCTTAAATCATGTATTCTTTCCATGACCAGAATAATGCATATGTGTTATTTACTGAGATCAGCAAATGCAGAATAGGAAAACAATCTCCTAAGATAAAATATTAAGTACCAACAAAATTTACGGTGATTGGTTGATAAACAGTGGTGTTTGTGATACTGCTTGTTACCTGATCCGTTGGAGTTTGTGGCTTAATCCCTTGTGAAACTGTTAAAGATTTCTGTAAAGCCTCCCTTCTTCCTTCTGCATGTGATGTTTTTTGTGCTGTTCAGTAAAGGAGAGAGCAAAGCTGTTTGTTAGGAACAGTCGTGTACAGACATATAGGGACAGACACAGACACTGCTTTCAGTCAAGTACAGATTCAGACTCATACAACAGATAGAGGAAGTATGAAGCAGAGAGTTCAAATCTGGACTCACTCTTTCCTTTTTATTAGATATTTTCTTCATTTACATTTCAAATGCTATCCCCAAAGTACCCTATACCCCCCCCCCTGCCCTGCTCCCCAACCCACCCACTCATGCTTCTTGGCCCTGAAATTCCCCTGTACTGGGGCATATGATCTTCGCAAGACCAAGGGCCTCTCCTCCCATTGATGGCCTACTAGGCCATCCTCTGCTACATATGCAACTAGAGACAGAGCTCGGGGGAGGGGGATACTGGTTAGTTCATATTGTTGTTCCTCCTATAGGGTTGCAAACCCCTTCAGCTCCTTGGGTACTTTCTGTAGCTCCTTCATTAGGGGCCCTGTGCTCCATCCAATGGATGACTGTGAGCATCCACTTCTGTATTTTCCAGGCACTGACATAGCCTCACAAGGGAGAGCTATATTAGGGTCCTGTCAGCAAAATCTTTCTGGCATATGCATCACTCTTGATGAAATGATATCAAAAGAAAATTCTTTTAAAATTTATTTATTCACTTTACATCTCAATTATCAGCCACTTGTTCCTCTCAGTACCCCCTCACACAAGTCTTTCCCCCAATTCACCTTCTCAAAAGAGAAGAGGAAGCCCCGCTCTTGTTGCCACCCCTCACTAACCTCTCCACCCCTACACACATCAAGTAGCTACAGGACTAGGAACATCTTCTCCCACCCAGGCCAGACAAAGTGGCTCATCAGGGGCACGAGATCCACAGGCAGGCAGGCTATAGGCTCATGGACAGCCCCCATTCCAGTTGTTGGGGGACCATGTGAAGACCAAGCTGCTCATCTGCTACGTACGTGCAGCAGGCCTATGACCAGTCTGCGTTCACTCTTTTGATAGTGATTCAGTCTCTGGGAACCCACAAGGGTCCTGGTTAGTTGACTTTGTTGGGCTTTCTGAGGAGACAAAGGGAGATATATTTATTTCTTTCCTTAATGCATTATTGGTGACTTGTAGTGAATGACTAATGTGTTTAATCCATGTAATCAGGAAAAATGACTAATATAGTTGTTAGTAACAGGAAAATAAAATCACTCCAATAAAGAGTAGATTCAACATAGTATATTGTATAAATAAACTATATTTTTTCTTACAAACATATGATTATTTAAAGGTGTAATTTTAAGATAGTGATGTATTATATTTCCTCTAAGCTTTCTTATATATTTTCTCTTACTATATTCCTCAGGATAATGAGACCACTGAGTAATATTTGACATGAAAAGTAGCATTGCTTACTGCAGAGTGTATAGAAAATAGAATTTTGTTGGTCAGACATACTTTCTTAGGGATTGGTGAATTTTCAGCCCAAGTGTGTTAATATTTTATCCAAAGAAGTATGGCTAGACTGCTTGGGTCAGTTATTGATTGGTGGATATCTAGAAATGTGTGATTATAAGTTAATTCTGGGTGGGACAAACTTTCAAGCCTAAGGGGTAATAAAGTTGATCGACTTGTAGCAGTGCATGTAAACAACCAAGTTGTGTTTGGCCATTGAACAGGTTTGAAAGCAATTCATTACTGTGCATTGGCATTGTAGTATTCATTACTGCTATGGAAAAAATAAGTTTTTCCACTTAAAGAGCTTCTAAAATGTATATATATCCCATTGCAGTTAAATCAAGTAAGAAAAAGATAGGACCAAGAGGGTTCCTACTCTTATTCAAGTGAAGGAAACAAAGAAATGAACAGAAAATGTATTATTCTGAGAAAATATAAGGATAACTTACTCCAGGAAGGAAACCTGGAAAAAGTTCTTCAGGCCACAAATCTGCAGATACAAAGACCTAAGACCATGATGAAGGGGGACAATTGGTATCTTCATAGACCCTGAAGACTAGTATAAGGATTTCAACTGTTGAAAGGTAATATTTAGGTTTTAAGGATCAGTCTGGAGGACTGAGGATACTTTGAAGATTGGCATTGTAATTGACTTGTGTCCCCTCCCCAATATTTATTGAAGTCATAACCATGTGCGTGAGTCTCTGCCATTATGTCAGTTCTAGTGTGATAAGACTAATATCCCACAAGGAGAGGGAAGTGTGGACACAGAGACACAAGGAAAAAGTCCAGTGGTGTTAAAGGCAGAGATTGTAGTGCCATGGCTGCAAGCTAAGGTTTGGGGCAGGGACAAGAAGCAAGGCTGGATTCTAGCAAATCACAGCGGGTGCACGGTCATGCTCATACCTTGCTTTCAAACTTCAGACTCATAAGCTGGGAAAAAATACATTTCTGTTAGTTAAGCCACACCATTTGTGGCAGTTTATTATGGAAGACAAAGGACATGTGAGTAAATTCAACAAGGGTCACAGAGAGGATATTCATTTATAAACCAGAATGCCTGATATGAGACATGGTCAGATATTGCATTTATTTTGAATGGAGAACAACAAAATTTGTTGATGATGGAATGAGAGCTACAAGGAAAGAGGAGTCAAGGACCAGGCCAAGGTTTTGGGCTTGAGCAACTATGTTTATTATGTATTGAAATATCGACTATTGTAGGAAGGGAAGCGGTTTGGTTTTATGTGTGGTTTTGAGACGTATTGTTACACACAGAACCCAGAGTGTATGTACAGAGGAGGACAGGCAGCACTGTTGGAGAATGATCTTGTTGTCAACATTTAGGTGACTTTTTAAAGCATAAGGCTCTGAATGAACACAGACCCAGCAGTTCCCTACTATATGTGTGTTGGGGCCTCATATCAGCTGGTGTATGCTGCCCATTTGGTGGTCCAGTGTTTGAGAGATCCCGGGGGTCCAGATTAATTGAGATTGCTGGTCCTCCTACAGGATCACCCTTCTCCTTGGTTTCTTTCAGCCTTCCCTAATTCAACAGCCGGGGTCAGCTGCTCCTGTCCATTGGTTGGGTACAAATATCTACATCTGACTCTTTCAGCTGCTTGTTGGGTCTTTCAGAGAGCACTCATGATAGGTCCCTTTTTGTGAACACTTCATAGCCTCAGTAATAGTGTCAGGCCTTGGGCCCTCCCCTTGAGCTGGTAGAGGACTGCTGGGTCTGTGTTCATTCAGAGATGATGCAGCTAACCCTCACGAGGCTGGAGGCCCCAGGAAGTTTACAAGTCAGAGGTAGGGTGGGGGGTGGGGGTAGGAACATCTACGTGGAGACAGAGGGGTGGGGAGGAGATACGGGATGTGGAACAGTCAGAGGATGGACTGGAAGGGAGGAACAAAATACGGAGTATAAAAATATATTAATTAATTAATTAAAAAATAAAATAAAAAATAAAGCATAAGGGCCATTTACATTGCTTAGGTGCCAGAGAGAGAAACAAACAAACAAACAAACAAACAAACAAACGGAAAACAAGCAAGCAAGCTGAGCATGGAACCATGTGAGGTACATGTGATACATGCTATGATTAGGATGGAAAAGTTTCCCCATGGGCTCGTGTGTTCAAACTGGGGTGACGCTGCGCAGGGACGTTAAGGGATGTTTAAAGTGGGAGGCAGCCTGGTTGGCAGAAGTTGGGCACTAGCATCAGGTCTTTGACAGTTATAATCCATTTGTACTTCTGGTCCTGTTCTCTGCTTACTGGCTGGCCAGTGTGAAGACAGCTGCTCCACCTCCCCTCCCTGCTGTCACTGATGGATCCCTTAGCCACTCCTACTGCCTTGCTCTTCCAGCCATCACTAATCGTCTTCCACTACACTGATGAGAAAAGTAACTAACAAAATCAACAAGCAGCAAAATAAAAAATGTAAGACTGTCATTAGAAATTGCATGAGGATTTCACATTGTTTTTTTTTTTTTTAAATTCTGTTGTTTTTGACAATGCAGTGCTCTTATAAACGTTCTCAAGTACACAAAGTTCACTAGTGCAAATTGGGTCTAAACTGTTCTTATAGAACACTAAATAAATTTCATTTTACTTATATTTTGAACACATGCATTTTCCCTCTGCACTGAACATCCCGAGTTGTCACCTCATCTGTATTTTTCATAGTTGAAATAACTTTCAACCTTGAGGCAACCAAAGAAAATTTCATTAGTTACAGACCTAATTCTGGACTTCATTAAAGTAAAGTTATGCTTTGAAAATCTGATCAGATAGTATTTGGGGAATGGGTAACTTGTGTTTGGTTTATTGTATATTGTCTTACACAACTGCTATTCTAAAATATTATTGGTTAATATTGGTAATCAATGAAGTGTTGTTAAACCAAATAGAGTTCACATTGCAGCTTGGTATGATCATGGTACAGGCTTAAACCTGTTAAGCACCGTAGCTCAATTGGAAAGGAAACTGCAAGAGAAAGTCCCTTACCTCACCCAGCAGAGAGAGTGGCTTCCAGAGCATAGGTTCTAGAATATTGGGATGGAAAGAGAGAGAAAACAAAACAAAACGAAATGAAACGAAACGAAACAAACAAAACAAAACAATTTGAACCCTTAGCTCTAAAAAGCTGAGTAGAGTCTTGGTTTGGAGAAGATAAGTCCCAAGGGTGCTTTGATGGCTTACAGCAGCAGCAGCAGCTCTCAACCTGTGGGTCTCATGCTCTTTGGGGATTGAATGAGCCCTTCATAGGGGTCACATAATCAGATACCCTGCATTCCAGATATTTACGTGATGATTCATAACAGTAGCAAAATTATAGTTATGAAGTAGCAACAAAAATAATGTTATGGTTGGGGGTCGCCACAGCCTGAGGAAATGTATTAAAGGCTCACAGCATCAGGAGGGTCGAGAAGCACTGGCTTGGTGCAATACAGATGATTTCAGGCTTCCTGGAATAGCACTGGAAGCTTCTGATCCCCCAGTGCTGGGTCCTGTTCCCAAGACAGCTGAAAGTAAACCAGGCAGGTTGCTACTCCTAATTGCTTCTCCCAAACACTTACTATCCTGTACAACTAGAGGAGTAGGGAAAAGAGAGAAATCTAGGCTTTCCTGTAGAAGAAGTTAGTGTAAAAGGCTTCAATGTGCATCACAGCCAAAGCACAGGCAACAAGCTCTGCCATCCCTATTTACGTCAGGGGTCTCACCTACTTCCCACTTCCTCTTCTTTGAGATGGGAAGAGTATGTGTGGGTTCATGAATACTAAGTTTAATGACAAATATAAAGTATTCAAATAGTGCTTGCTACCCATGGGAATTTAGTTAATTATATACACATATTTTACACACACACACACACACACACACACACACACACACACACACACACATACACAGGTTCTGTTGAACATCATTTTATTGCTCTTTGAAAAGAAACTGTGCACTGTTGGTGTTCATGAATTCCCAGGCAGGGTCACATTCAGCTCTGAGAAGAATGTGCTAGATCCCTAGGGGTCAGTGCTACCTTCCCTTTCCTTGGCTTCTAGTTCCTGAGACCATAGTGGTCTAAGTCTCAATGGTAGGTTTTGTGAAATTCATAACAGTATCTCAAACACTTGTGAAAGCACTTTGTGTGTGTTGCCAGCAGCCTTAGGACACAAATGACTCGGAAATGAAGTCATTGTACACATCTAAAATACATTAAAATGTACTAAGAACTTGTTCAAAGTAGAATTTTAACAAGCTAACTTCACTATAAGAAACATATCTTATGCCTGAGTACTGGAATTTAGTGTTCCTTTAATATAGTTGATATCTGCATCACCATGATAGATGCATCTTCAATATATGCCACATTTTTTTCAGACATATGATCATTCTATCACTTCTCTCTGTGGAAGATACTGGCACCTCCTGAAAGACCCCTGGATGCTGGGGAGATGTTCTCTGCTTCTTACTCAGTTGCTCATGTCCAGTTAGGACCATTTGGTCAACATCACAGACTACATCATTGCCTGATGACCCCATCTCTCTGTCCCTTCAGCTCTCATCTCCAGAAACTTCACTTTCTCATAATTTTCTCTTGTGACAGCTTTCCTTAGTATCACTTTATTATTCCCCAGATTGTCTGGCTTTTCAGTTTTCAGGCAACTTAAGTATTCTTTCTTTTACAATGGGGCTGGTTCAATTTAAGGTCTTAATTCCGGATCTGGTTCAGCTCCAGGAATTAGTGTGTCTGTTTATGCTTCCGGGAAGCCAGCTCCTGAGTGTGTGACTGTGCTAGCATACCCCTCTACATCCTGCTCACCTGCACTTTGATTGGCAGCTGCCATTTTATCATCCTGCCGCCTGCTTTCTGTTAATATACGTATGTATGTTCCTCACTAGCTTTGCTTTGAGATGGTTAACTCTGTATTCTTGAAAACCAACTGTGTTATCAATAATATCATTACTTTGAACTATCTTGTATATCATGTTACTCTCTATATGTATAAAAACTCACAGTGAATAATGGGTTTTAGAGTATATATATATTATATATATTTTATATAATATTATAAATATATTATATATATAAGTATATATATATTATATATATATTTAAGAAAAACCAGAGAAGGTGGGCTGGGCTTTAGGTCTTGTACCAGCCTTGATATATCAGAAAAGTTACTGAATAGCTCTGAATCTCAGTTTTCCATTATAAAACAGGCATATAATACTTAGCTTATAGAGTGATAATAATTATGAGTGCCAAATGTAGGTTGCTAGTGAAACTGAGAATAACTTGTCCCAGTTGTTTCCATGCCCTCCCTGTGTCACTCGTCCCTGTATTGTCTCGTGTGAACACACCTTTAATCTCAGTGTTAGCCTCATCATTCATTTCTTGTTCTTGAAAGAAAGGAAAACATGGTCCACTAGACATTCAATATCAGAAGTCTAAAGAATGTGGCCCAACATGTTACTTTATATCAAATGACACCATCCGAAGGTAATTACCTTGAAGTACTCATTGCACAGTGGGGAGGATAATAGATGATACTTAAAAAGTGTTGCATGGATTTTTATACTTTAAAATTAAACACTCTGAAAGAACAGAGTCAGTGTGAAAGTTTTCCTGTACTGGATCCATGGTTGAGGCAGGAAGTCTTTGGTAACTAGTGCGAAGGAGGCATCAAGAGCCACCATGGTTGTCTCCATTCAGCTCCTTTCTAGTACTTTCTGGCCTACTCCATCTTCCAGAGAACTGTGGACTTTTAGCTCACCTGTCTATGGTGTGTTTTAGCTCACCTGTCTATGGTGTGTTTTAGCTCACCTGTCTATGGTGTGTTATTATGAAGTTTGCCTTCTATTCGTTTCCTAGAGCTCGAAATAGAATAGTAACCATTTTAAGACCACTACCCTTATGAAGTTACTAATTTAATTAAACCAAGGCAATGCGATTAAAATGATAACATGCAGGATATGCTCTGACATAATTTTATATATTTTAATTTTGCTTCTCAGGGTTTTGTCATTATTTTTTCATATGTAACCATTTTACCACTTAAATTTTAAGAATTTAATGAAGAGAGTTCATTTGACTATCCCCAATGTCTGGCCTAGTCGATCTCCAGGACATGAAAATTAAACTGATTATTTACCAGATTTATCTGATCTAGATAAAGTCAATTACATCCTGTACTTGTGCAACCTAAAGAAGGCTAGATTACCACATCAGACATTCAGCCAAAGGAAGAACTCCACATACTTATGTAAAAAGCAAGCAAGCAAGCAAGCAAGCAAGCAAGCACTGACATGAATGGTTTAAAATGCATGTCTGTCTCCCATTGAAACCACGAGTCTATAGAAGTGTTCTCTAATGAGAAGTACTTAGGTAAACCCAAGAGCACAGAAAAACCATAAACGTTATCAAAAAAACTCAAGGAATTTAAAGAAGGCCCTAACAAATACTTTATTTAACTCCAAGTGGATATAATAAATGCTTGAGTGATGTAGAAGAAAATACAAATATACATTTGAATGAAATAATGAAGATAATTTAGAACTTGAAAATTGAACTCAATAAAGATTTCTTAGATAATGTCCTATTGCTGTAAAGAGACACCTTGACCACAGCAACTCTTACAAAGGAAAGCATTTAATTGTTGCTGGCTTACATTTCAGAGGTTTAGTCCATTATCTTCACAGTGGGAAGAAGCAGGGCAGCACTCAAATAAACATGGTGCTAGAGAGGTAACTCAGATTTCGACATCTGGATCTGGAGAGAGAGAGCGAGAGAGAGGGAGAGAGAGAGAGAGAGAGAGGGAGAGAGAGAGAGAGAGAGGAAGAGGAGAGAAGCCCACCCCAGTAACACACTATCTCCAATAAGGCTACACTTACATCAAGACCACATCTCTTTTTTTCTTTCCTTTTCTCTCCTTTTCTTTTCTTTTCTTTCTTTTTCTTTTTTTTTTCTTTTTTTTCTTTTTTTGGTTTTTTGAGACAGGGTTTCTCTGTGTAGCCCTGGCTGTCCTGGCACTCACTTTGTAGACCAGGCTGGCCTCGAACTCAGAAATCCGCCTGCCTCTGCCTTCCAAGTGCTGGGATTATTTCTTTTCTTTTCTTTTCTTTTCTTTTCTTTTCTTTTCTTTTCTTTTCTTTTCTTTTCTTTTCTTTTCTTTTCTTTTCTTTTCTTTTCTTTTCTTTTCTTTTCTTTTTTCCCTTCCCTTCCCCTCCCCTCCCCTTCCCCTTTCCCTTCCCCTTCCCTTCCCTTCTCTCTTTTTCTTTTTTCTTTTTGTTTTTCGAGACAGGGTTTCTCTGTATAGCCCTGGATATCCCAGAACTCACTTTGTAGACCAGGCTGGCCTTGAACTCAGAAATACACCTGCCTCTGCCTCCCAAGTGCTGGGATTAAAGGCGTGTGCCACCACCACCTGGCAAGACCACATCTCTTAATAGTATCACTCACTATGAATCTGGGGGGGGCATTTTCATTTAAACCCATCACAAAAAGATAAATACATTGAAGAGAGCACAAGTTGAACTGCAGGTTGAAATGAAAAACTCAATATCCCAACTTAAAACTTGGGAAAGCCTTGGAAATAGAAACCAAGGGAGTTAGGCTGAGGGTGGGGAAAGGTAAGGATCAGATTTCTCAGGAAGGTGGTCCCTGCATGAGGTGTGTCTGGAACTAGCCTTCTGTTTTTGAATCAAAAAGAAGATAGAAAAATAGGACTCAAAGATAAAGTAGAAGGTCTCGACAAGGTAAATATTATAAAAAGACAAAGAAAATAAATAAAAAATTTAAATGTATAGAAAATTTAAAATACCATTAAGAGTCCAAATCTTTGAGTTATAGGAATAGAAGAGAGAGAATTTCTGATCCGTTGCAAAGATCAGATCTTTATGAGATTATAGAAACAAACTTCCCCAAACTAAGGGAAGGCACATCTATACCGATACAAGAAGTACACAGAACTACAGCTAGATAAGAACACGAAAGAAGGCCAGGTCCTAGTGTCTTTGTGGTCAAGGCCAACCTAGTCTACAGAGTTAGCTCCAAGAAAGTCAGGATTACACAAAGAAACCCTGTTTTTGAAATCCAAAACCAAAACCAAGACCAAACCAAACCAAACCAAACCAAAAGAATAAGAAAGAAACACCCCATGGTATATCATAGTCAAAACATCAAATATACAAAACAAAGAAAAATATTGAAAACTTCAAGAGAAAAGAAATGTTATGTATAAAGTTAAACCAGTCAGAACAACAGCTGATTTCTCAACAGGAATTCTGAAGGCCAGAAGAGCCTGGAGTCCTGCACTCCCAAGTTCTAGAAGTTGACCACCAACCTAGACTACTATACTGACCAAAATGATCTGGTATATTTAAAGGAGAAAGAAAAATTCCGTTATAGAAATAACCTTTAAAAAATTCATGACCATAAACACTGCTAAACATAATACTGGAAATGAAAAGAGGAATTCCAAACTGAAAAGAAGAATAACCACAGACTCTGGAAAGACAACAAATAAAGCAATAATTTAATGAAAAATAAACCAGTAAAATATTTTTGACTGCAATTGACACATACCTTTTAACAACAGCTATGAATATTTCTGAACTTAGCTCCACAATCAAAAGATGCATGCTAGCTGAACAGATTAAGAAACAAATCTCAGTCTTTTGTCTATAAGAAATATATATCTTGGCTTTAAAGATAAGCACCAATTTTAAGTGAAAGAATAAAAAAAAATTTCCAAGCAAATTTGATCAAGGAGCAAGTGGGCATTGCCACCCTAATATCTGATAAAATAGATTTCTAATCAATCATAGATTTATCAATAGATGAAACTCACCATAAGTGACAAACAAGATACTGCTTTCTAACCAAGTACTTCTTTCTAATTAATCCGAGAAATATCAAAATACCAAATTTGTCCACTTCCCCCATATCCTTTCCTTTCCACTCACTCTGGTAGGTGGTGGGCCACAAGAGAGGTAAAGCATTTAAGAACTATCATTAAAAATAAGGATTGAAAAAAAAAACTAAAGATACAATGTTTATTAATTTACTTTTCTGTAGCTGCACCAAGTTAATTAAATGTGCTACAAATGACCCTGGAACAAGTGAATTATTAATAGGAGAATAAATAAGCTTTAAACTCCTACCTCCATCAAAATTAATTATAAACTAATGAAAGATATTCAGAAGAAAAAACATGATTTTTATATTATAGTAAGCAACATATTCCTAAACAGCATAAAAATAAGCAAAAGGCACAGTTTTCTTCCAGTTGCATGTTGTAAACCCTAAATGATTTCATTCATTATGTGTTTACAGAAGAGCATCCCTTCGGCCTCAACTTGCTCAACAAGGTGGAGTTTGACTGCTATCAGAGACAGCTTTTATTTAGTTATTCTTTTACAATTTTATAAATATAATGTAGTTTGGTCACAGCCTCTCTCTGTCTTTAATTCTTATCCCTCCAACCCCAGTTCCCATTGAAGCCCCCTTTTCTTCCCAACAAAATTCTTTCCTACCTTCCTATCAGTAGAAGTGTCTTACTCCATGAAGTTAGTGGTAATACTCAAAATATACACAATAGTAACTTTTAGGAAACTTCCAGGTGGGTTAGTGCGTTCCAAATAGACTGGGCCAGAGTGCAGCTGTGAAGGCTAATGTTTCTGGTTGTTAATGTGACCAGTTACACAAACTTCGAGTCTTAAATGACAATTTATTACAGTTCTGATGGCCAAGATCAAAAACGTGCTGATATCCAGGAGCCTGTAGGGCTGCAGTTTATCTGATGCACCTTCTAGGGCTGCTAGATTTCCTGGGGGCATCCTTAGCTCTCAAGCCAGTGAGCCCACAGCTTCGACCTGCTCTTTCGTGTATACCTCTCTGCTTCATCTGTGTCTTTGTTTCACTAGTACAAACACTTGTGATTATATCAGGTCCATCTAGCTAAGCCACCGTAGTTTCTGCATCTCAGCATCATTACTCTAACCACATTTTTGCTACACCACATGATGTAAATACATAAGGTTCTTGTAATCAGAGCCATTATTATTATTATTATTATTATTATTATTATTATTATTATTATTGTTATTATTATATCCTATCTGAGTAGGTTTGGGGCAGTCAAAAAAAGATACATTTTCCAAATCATAAACAGATGAATATAGAGTATACTAGCACAATGAGGATATTTTTCTAACTGGATTAGGGTCTCATATTGGGACATTATGAGATGAGTTCAGGGTACAATTGGAGACCAAAATTATGAAAAATCTTGTTCTTTTAATCAGCATATCTTGACTTTCTCGAGGTCGAAGGTATAGCTTTGAAGCGTCTATAGATGTGATGGCTAGTGATATGCCAATTTGACAAAAACCGGAAAAGAGGGAACCAAAATAGAAAAGAAATGCTGCCCTACGACTAGTTAGTCTGTAGGCATGTCTGTGGGGGATGGTCTTGATTGCTGATTGATGTAGGAGAGCCCATTCCACCAGACTGCTCGCTGGGCTGCTCGTCCTGGTTGCTATAAGAAAGCAGGATAAATAAGCCTCGAGGAACAATCGAGTAAGCAGCACTCTTCTGGAGCCTCTGCATCAGCTCCTGCCTGTTTCCTACCCTGACTTCTCTAAGGAGCAAAGCAGGACCTGACAGTTGTAAGCTGAAATGAATCCATTCATTCCCACGTTGCTTATGGTTGTGGTGTTTTATCACAGCAATAGAACTCCTGACTAAGACAGAAGAATATACGTAAAGGTCCTAGATCTATACAGAGTCTTAGGTATCATTTTGCACTCACCTGCTCATCTCCAGAAATTTTAAGTGTGATGATGCAGATGGCGATGATGCAGATGGAGGAACGGGAAGAGTGATGTAATTCCATTTTAACTAAAAACATGTTAAAAATGTAAAGAAACAATGCCTACTTTAGATACAATACTACTTTTGTTTTTGAGTGCAGGGAAGTAAACCCTAGGCTTAGAACTTGCTAGACAAGTGCTTTAGATTGTATTAAATCTCCACCCCCTACAAACAAACAAAGTCAAAGGAAATACTACAAAAGATGAACTGTTGCCCTAGCTGAGGAGCACATCAAGAGCATTAGCTGGGTTTTCCTTGTTACTATATGAAAAATAACCACTCTGTGTGGTGGCACAAATTCTCTGTGGATGATTTATCTTCTGGCTCCATGAACAGATAGGCTGTGTCTCAGGCTTGCTGCCAATCAAAATATTTTAGAGTTTACAGATGCAAACGTTAAGTGTAGGTAATGCAACGGCCAATTAGCATGTAAAATTTTTACATTCCATGGGAGATAACATTGAACCTTTTAAATCCATCTCGATTCAACAGGCACTCTCCCTCCTCTCCCTCCCAGAACCTCAGAAGAATGCTTTCTTGGTTATCATATGATGAAAAGAATTGAATTTTGCACATATTTTCAAACTGAAGCTTTAACTAATGTATTTCCTCTAAGTAGTTTTACCTTTGAATTCTGTCTTTCATAGATTTTCAGACACCCCTACTATTTCACGATATCCCAAATTGACATGACTGATTGGGTAGTCCTGACTCTTTGTGGCTACAGAAATGGGCTAAAAAGGGCATGGAGATTCTTTTATCCTTGAGAAGAGTTTTTGCTATCCTAGGTTTTTTGATATTAAAGATGAATTTGCAGATTGCTCTTTCTAATTCGTTGAAGAATTGAGTTGGAATTTTGATGGGGATTGCATTGAATCTGTAGATTGCTTTTGGCAAGATAGCCATTTTTACCATATTGATCCTGCCAATCCATGAGCATGGGAGATCTTTCCATCTTCTGAGATCTTCTTTAATTTCTTTCTTCAGAGACTTGAAGTTCTTATCATACAGATATTTCACTTCCTTAGTTAGAGTCATGCCAAGGTATTTTATAATATTTGTGACTATTGAGAAGGATGTTGTTTCCCTAATTTCTTTCTCAGCCTGTTTATTCTTTGTGTAGAGAAAGGCCATTGACTTGTTTGAGTTAATTTTACATCCAGCTACTTCACTGAAACTGTTTATCACGTTTAGGAGTTCTCTGGTGGAACCTCTGGTGGAATTCCCATGCCTGACCTAAAACTGTACTACAGAGCAATTGTGATAAAACTGCATGGTACTGGTATAGCAACAGACAAGTAGACCAATAGAATAGAATTGAAGACCCAGAAATGAACCCACACACCTATGGTCACTTGATCTTCGACAAGGGAGCTAAAACCATCCAGTGGAAAAAAGGCAGCATTTTCAACAAATGGTGCTGGCACCCCTGGTGGTTATCATGTAGAAGAATGCAAATTGATCCATTCCTATCTCCTTGTACTAAGGTCAAATCTAAGTGGATTAAGGAACTCCACATAAAACCAGAGACACTGAAACTTATAGAGGAGAAAGTGGGGAAAAGCCTCGAAGATATGGGCACAGGGGGGAAATTCCTGAATAGAACAGCAATGGCTTGTGCTGTAAGATGGAGAATCGACAAATGGGACCTCATGAAACTGCAAAGCTTCTGTAAGGCAAAAGACACCGTCAATAAGACAAAAAGGCCACTAACAGATTGGGAAAGGATCTTTAGCTATCCTAAATCAGATAGGGGACTAATATCCAATATATATGAAGAACTCAAGAAGGTGGACTCCAGAAAATCAAATAACCCCATTAAAAAATGGGGCTCAGAGCTAAACAAAGAATTCTCACCTGAGGAATACCAAATGGCTGAGAAGCACCTGAAAAAAATGTTCAGCATCCTTAATCATCAGGGAAATGCAAATGAAAACAACCCTGAGATTCCATCTCACACCAGTCAGAATGGCTGAGATCAAAAATTCAGGTGACAGCAGATGCTGGCGAGGATGTGGAGAAAGAGGAACACTCCTCCATTGTTGGTGGGATTGCAAGCTTGTACAACCACTCTGGAAATCAGTCTGGCGGTTCCTCAGAAAATTGGACATAGTACTACTGGAGGATCTGGCAATACCTCTCCTGGGCATATATCCAGAAGATGTTCCAACTAGTAAGAAAGACACATACTCCACTATGTTCATAGCAGCCTTATTTATAATAGCCAGAAGCTGGAAAGAACCCAGATGCCCCTCAACAGAGGAATGGATACAAAAAATATGGTACATTTACACAATAGAGTACTACTCAGCTATTAAAAAGAATGAATTTATGATATTCCTAGGCAAATGGTTGGACCTGGAGGGCATGATCCTGAGTGAGGTAACCCAATCACAAAAGAACTCAAATGATATGTGCTTACTGATAAGTGGATATTAGCCCAGAAAGTTAGAATACCCAAGATATAAGATACAATTTACGAAACAAATGAAACTCAAGAACAAGGAAGACCAAAGTGTGGACACTTTGCCCCGTCTTAGAATTGGGAACAAAACACCCATGGAAGGAGTTACAGAGACAAAGTTTGGAGCTGAGACAAAAGGATGGACCATCTAGAGACTGCCATATCCCATAGTCAGCCTCCAAATGCTGACACCATTGCACACACTAGCAAGATTTTGTTGAAAGGACCCTGATATAGCTGTCTCTTGTGAGACTATGCCGGGGCCTAGCAAACACAGAAGTGGATGCTCACAGTCAGCTAGTGGATGGATCACAAGGCCCCCAATGGAGGAGTTAGAGAAAGTACCCAAGGAGCTAAAGGGATCTGCAACCCTATAGGTAGAACAACATTATGAACTAACCAGTACCCTGGAGCTCTTGTCTCTAGCTGCATATGTATCAAAAGATGGCATAGTTGGCCATCACTGGAAAGAGAGGCCCATTGGATATGCAAACTTTATATGCCCCAGTACAGGGGAACGCCAGGGCCAAAAAGTGGGAGTGGGTGGGTAGGGGAATTGGGGCGGGGGAGGGCATGGAGGACTTTTGGGATAGCATTGGAAATGTAAATGAGGAAAATAACTAATAATATATATATATATAAGGAGGGCATGGTGATACAGGATTCAGAGCTTAGCTGATGTTAATGTTAAAACTAAGAATCAATGATAATGGGAAAAGAGTAAGGAGTTGATACCCCCTGAAATGCTCCTCTCAGAATCACATTTATCCCTGCATCTCTACAGTATCATTGCAAAAACACAGCTTTCGTCTCACCAGATAGAGATAGCTTATTCTGGAGCCTAATATAAGTGAGCATAGCTCAGGTCACGGGTGTAGGCTATCCCAAATTTCATATTCCCATGTGCTCACAGTTTCATAAAGTCCTTATAGCAATGGTGTATCACACAGTAGCTCCAGGTAAAGAAAGTTGCAGCACCCTGGAAGCTCAACATGTTTATTATAAATAGTTAAACATGGGGGGTTTGCATGTAGCTGGAGGCAGGGTTATTACATGCAAACAAGGTGGTGGGATTATTACATTCAGGAAACAAGAAGGTGGGTTTAGCTAATCTTGGCAGGAGCTGTCTCTGTAAGAGAACATTCTCCTGGCCATAAACATTCATCAGGGGAAAGCTATGGTTGACCTTTGCTGCATGCACTGTCATCGCACACTTGAATAAGAGGAAGGCTTTGCTATCCCCTCTGAGTCTCATCTGGGGAAGGCTTTGGCCCTTCCGTGTGTCTGAGGCATTAGTCCTTGGTGTGGACATGCTCATGTGAAACATACACACTCACTCATGACTTTATTTGCTTCCTACCATGAACAAAGAAAGTCATTAATTGTGCACATGTAAGGTACATTGGTGGGTACATCAGGTAGGTAGGTGGGGCGAGCAAAGCAGGGGACTCTCTGCTATAGACCTTTATAGACATTAGATGCTACCTGGCAACATCCTTAGCTTTTGGGTTGGAGGAAGCTAGCTGTCTATTCATGCTTTCTAAAGAATTCACCAAACAGTCATAAGGATGTTAGGTTGTATACAAAGATGGACAATAAATTTTCATTTAAGGTAGCTAAAGATTGCTTAAGATGCTTTTGGAATTAGGCTCTGTTCTTATAATATTCTAATCTTTGAAGTTCTCACCAATCAGCCTCTGTCCTGTAATTTTTCCTGGGCATATTCCTTCAGAGCAGAAGATTTTTTAAATGGTTCACTAAATATATACTCATTCATTTTGTTCAACACTTGTGAGCTATGGCTGCCATGTTTGAATGATGATGTACTGGCTGGTTTTGTGTCAACTTGACACAGCTGGAGTAATCACAGAGAAAGGAGCTTCAGTGGGGGAAATGCCTCCATGAGATCCAACTGTAAGGCATTTTCTCAATTAGTGATCAAGGTTGGGAGGGCCCCTTGTGGGAGGGCCCATTGTGGTGCCATTCCTGGGCTGGTCGTCCTGGGTTCTATAAGAGAGCAAGCTGAGCAAGCCAGGGGAAGCCAGCCAGTAAGTAATGTCTCTCTGTGGCCTCTGCATCAGCTCCTGCTTCCTGACTTGTTTGAGTTCCAGTCCTGGCTTCCTTTGGTGATGAACAGCAGTGTAGAAGTGTAAGCTGAATAAACCCTTTCCTCTCCAGCTTGCTTCTTGGTTATGATGTTTGTGCAGGAATACAAACCTGGACAAATATGGCCTCATACATTTGCTGTATTTTGCTTGCAATTGTATACTTTGAGTTCTTTATTTTTATTTAGAAGATACAGTTTTTAAATAGAGAACCATTTTTACTATCAGGTTCTCTAATCACTAATGTGTTGAATATATACAAACTAATTTCAAAGCTTTAGTGCATTCCCACAGGCAAAATTTCTTGTATGCTAGACTAAGGAAGACCACCACATGAACACCATACTTCAGAGACTGAAGGATTATGCCACTAAGTAAAATTTAACCCTTCTAGAAATTCTGAATTTATATTGGCATTTTTAGGTTATTAAAATTTTGTTTGTATTTAATTGTAATGTATGTCAACATACTCCTTAACAACTTGAATACTTAAACAAATATAAATATACAATGAATGTATGATATGCAAACATATACATACATACATATTGGTAGCTTGTACATATGATTATCTATTTGTTATCAGAAATTTTATTGTATTACTATTTAATTTTTGTATGATTCTAGGTTCTATGTTTCTTTCAGAGTGTATATAATCAATGTCACAAGATCATTTTTTCCTCAGAAAGGCTCCTTAAAGTGACAGCTACCTTCTAAGAGTGCCACTATAATGTTTAGCTTGAGTCTTACTTACTGTTTGCCCATTCTGAAAGTTTCCTAAATGACAATGACCCCTTCAATTACGTTTACCTCAAATTCTATTCACACTTGTATACTCTTATTTCTCCACCTTCTTTCTTTTTTTTTTCATATTTTTTATTGGGTATTTATTTCATTTACATTTCCAATGCTATCCCAAAAGTCCCCCACACGTTCCCCAACCACTCCCCTACCCACCCACTCCCATTTCTTGGCTCTGGGGTTCCCCTGTAAACACATAAAGTTTGCACAACCAATGGGCCTCTCTTTCCACTGATGGCCGACTAGGCTATCTTCTGATTCATATGCAGCTAGAGACACGAGTTCCGGGGGTATTGGTTTGTTCATATTGTTGTTCCAACTATAGGAATGCAGATCCCTTCAGCTCCTTGAGTACTTTCCCTAGCTCCTCCATTGGGGGCCCTGTGATCCATTCAATAGCTGACTGTGAGCATCCACTTCTATGTTTGCCAGGCCCCGGCATAGTCTCACAAGAGACAGCCATATCTGGGTCCTTTAAGCAAAATCTTGCTAGTGTATGCAATGGTGCCATGTTTGGAAGCTGATTATGGGATGGATCCCCGGATATGGCAGTCTCTATCTAGATGGTCCATCTTTTCGTCTCAGCTCCAAACTTTGTCCTTGTAACTCCTTCCATGGGTATTTTGTTCCCAATTCTAAGAAAGGGCAAAGTGTCCACACTTTGGTCTTCATTCTTCTTGAGTTTCATGTGTTTAGCAAATTGTATCTTATATCTTGGGTATTCTAAATTTCTGCGCTAATATCCACTTCTCAGTGAGTACATATTGTGCGAGTTCTTTTGTGATTGGGTTAGCTCACTCAGGATGATGCCATCCAGGTCCATCCATTTGCCTAGGAATTTCATAAATTCATTCATTTAATAGTTGAGTAGTACTCCATTGTGTAAATGTACCACATTTTTCTGTATTCATTCCTCTGTTGAGGGGCATCTGGGTTCTTTCCAGCTTCTGGCTGTTATAAGTAAGGCTGCTATGAACATAGTGGAGCATGTGTCCTTCTTACCAGTTGAAACATCTTCTGGATATATGCCCAAGAGAGGTATTGCGGGAACCTCCGGTAGTACTATGTCCAATTTTCTGAGGAACCGCCAGACTGATTTCCAGAATGGTTGTACAAGCTTGCAATCCCACTAACAATGGAGGAGTGTTCCTCTTTCTCCACATCCTCGCCAGCATCTGCTGTCACCTGAATTTTTTATCTTATCCATTCTGACTGGTGTGAGGTGGATTCTCAGGGTTATTTTGATTTGCATTTTCCTGATGATTAAAGATGTTGAACATTTTTTCATGTGCTTCTCAGCCATTCGGTATTCCTCAGGTTAGAATTCTTTGTTTAGCTCTGAGCCCCATTTTTTAATGGGGTTATTTGATTTTCTGGAGTCCACCTTCTTGAGTTCTTTATATATAGTGGATATTAGTTCCCTATCTGATTTAGGATAGCTAAAGATCCTTTTCCAATCTGTTGGTGCTCTTTTTGTCTTATTGATGGTGTCTTTTGCCTTACAGAAGCTTTGCAGTTTCATGAGGTCCCATTTGTCGATTCTCCATCTTACAGCACAAGCCATTGCTGTTCTATTCAGGAATTTCCCCCCTGTACCCATATCTTTGAGGGTTTTCCCTACTTTCTCCTCTATAAGTTTCAATGTCTCTGGTTTTATGTGGAGTTCCTTAATCCACTTAGATTTGACCTTAGTACAAGGAGATAGGAATGGATCAATTTGCATTCTTCTACATGATAACCACCAGGGGTGCCAGCACCATTTGTTGAAAATGCTGTCTTTTTCCCACTGGATGGTTTTTGCTACCTTGTCACAGATCAAGTGACCATAGGTGTGTGGGTTCATTTCTGGGTCTTCAATTCTATTCTATTGGTCTACTTGTCTGTTGCTATACCAGTACCATGCAGTTTTTATCACAATTGCTCTGTAGTACAGCTTTAGCTCAGGCATGGTGATTCCACCAGAGGTTCTTTTATTCTTGAGAAGAGTTTTTGCTGTCCTAGGTTTTTTGTTATTCCAGATGAATTTACAGATTTCCCTTTCTAATTCATTGAAGAATTGAGTTGGAATTTTGATGTTGATTGCATTGAATCTGTAGATTGCTTTTGGCAAGATAGCCATTTTTACTATATTGATCCTGCCAATCTATGAGCAAGGGAGATCTTTCCATTTTCTGAGATCTTCTTTAATTTCTTTCTTCAGAGACTTGAAGTTCTTTTTTTTTTTCATTTTTTTATTACGTATTTTCCTCAATTACATTTCCAATGCTATCCCAAAAGTCCCCCATACCCTTCCCCCCACTTCCCTATCCACCCATTCCCATTTTTTTGGCCCTGGCATTCCCCTGTACTGGCGCATATAAAGTTTGTGTGTCCAATGGGCCTCTCTTTCCAGTGATGGCCGACTAGGCCATCTTTTGATACATATGCAGCTATAGTCAAGAGCTCCAGGGTACTGGTTAGATCAGAATGTTGTTCCACCTATAGGGTTGCAGATCCCTTTAGCTCCTTGGGTACTTTCTCTAGCTCCTCTATTGGGAGCCCTGTGATCCATCCAATAGCTGACTGTGAGCATCCACTTCTGTGTTTGCTAGGCCCCGGCATAGTCTCACAAGGGACAGCTATATCTGGGACCTTTCAGCAAAATCTTGCTAGTGTGTGAAATGGTGTCAGCTTTTGGAAGCTGAGTATGGGGTGGATCCCTGGATATGGCAGTCTCTAGATGGTCCATTCTTTTGTCACAGCTCCAAACTTTGTCTCTGTAACTCATTCCATGGGTGTTTTGTTCCCAATTCTAAGAAGGGGCACAGTGTCCACACTTTGGTCTTCATTCTTCTTGAGTTTCATGCGTTTATCAAATTGTATCTTATATCTTGGGTATTCTAAGTTTTGGACTAATATCCACTTATCAGTGAGTACTTATTGTGTGAGTTCCTTTGTGATTGTGTTACCTCACTCAGGATGATGCCCTCCAGGTCCATCCATTTGCCTAGGAATTTCATAAATTCATTCTTTTTAATAGCTGAGTAGTACTCCATTGTGTAAATGTACCACATTTTCTGTATCAATTCCTCTGTTGAGGGGCATCTGGGTTCTTTCCAGCTTCTGGCTATTATAAATAAGGCTGCTATGAACATAGTGGAGCATGTGTCCTTCTTACCGGTTGGGACATCTTCTGGATATATGCCCAGGAGAGGTATTCCGGGATCTTCCAGTAGTACTATGTCCAATTTCCTAAGGAATTGCCAGACTGATTTCCAGAGTGGTTGTACAAGCTTGCAATCCCACCAACAATGGAGGAGTGTTCCTTTTTTTCCACATCCTTGCCAGCATCTGTTGTCACCTGAATTTTTGTCAAATTCCATCACCTGTTTGGTCGTGTTTTCCTTCAATTCTTTAAGTGATTTTTGTGTTTCCTCTTTAATGTCTTCTACCTGTTTAGCAGTGTTCTCCTGTATTTCTTTGAGCGAGTTATTAAAGTCCTTCTTGATGTCCTCTACCATCATCATGAGATGATGAGAGTATTCTGCACACTCTCACCTGTGCAGAATACTCTTGACAGAGTCCCGGAACCAAGATGTCTGCTGCTGATGCTTAGGCAAAGAGCTCCCGGGCCAGGCGGACACCTATCCTCTTGCTGGGAATGTGGCCGGATCCACCTTCTTTCTGACAGAAGATATAACATGAAGTCTGCTTCATGCCATAGTAGAAATCAACTTGTTCTATCTTTATTATGAGAGGTAGTCTTCATGGTGGGGGAAAGTATGTATATTAATATTTGTTCATTGCTTCTAAGGCTGGAAGGAAATGTTACCACAAGGTCAGGCAGGACAATTTAATGTTTCAAGTGGCCTCAAATCTGTCCTCAGAAACAGAGTACAGATCTGACTCCTTAAAGTGTTTGTATCTGTAAGGAGTTTTGTGAACTCTTGGTAACACAGTACAATGAAAATCATGGCTCATATCAGACAAGGGGTCTATTTTCCTATTAAGGGAGCAGACTATTTCTAAACCCTATAATTCCAGGTTGGTCATGTGGCAATGACATGCGACAAAGTGATGATGGGTAAGTCCCAATGAGCATTTCTTTGTTGGTTTATTCTATGCATTCCTGGGAGACAGATCTGAGAAGAAAGTCCCTATTGTCTCTGCTATTGCAACCAGGCTGTCAAACTACATCTACCTCCCATCAACCTAGCTGCTAAAGACCCAGTGAACACAATTAAGTCCAATTAATGCGAAGAGCCATCTTCAGCTCAATCCAAATTAATAGAATTCGAGAGTAGAGCTCAGTAACCAACTTGGTTAAGCTATAGACTTCCAGGGTAGTTTGTTATTTCTTTCAATACATTGTTGTAGTTCATCAGGGTCAAGAGTCCTTCTAACTCACTCCTGTGACCTTCTTATCTTATTGGAGCTAGGTTTTCATATTTACAGAAAGGTTTTTGGAGCGCTAGAGATTACTTCTACATTCCAGGCAGGAGCTAGTAGAGAAAGGATCAATGAGCTCTGCATGTGAGAATGTGGCCAACCCAAGAATGAGCAGCACCGAACAATCTCATTTGCTATAACCTATCCACAGAGGAGACTAAGATGTGCTTATAGCTGAGCATGCCACAGCTGGTTCTCCAGCAGAAAAACAAAGGGAAAGTGGCCTAAGGTAGCAGCTGGCAGTTTTAGCCACTTGGTTGGGATGAAGAGCCTGGGACATTAGAGCAGCTTATTTCTGAGTCCTTCGAGACTGAGTCAAGTTCTGTTACAGAGAACTGATCATGTATGACTGTATACACCTCATGTGACTGTCTTAAAATGAGGCTAGTGGCTTCTTCTCTGTCTTTGTTCCTGTTCGCCCTCACATCTGTCCTGGGGAACATGACTATGAAAACAGATTGAACTTTCAAAATCTTTTGTATCCTGCTGACATTTTATAGCAGGGAAACGGTCAAGTGCTGTGGGCACTGTATTTTAGACCAAACAGCAGCATGAGTAAGGTTGGAATCGAGCAGACAGTTTATGAGAGAGAGAGAGGAAGGTGGGGAGACATCAGTTCATCCAGGTTTTATGTTCCACTTGCAAATCCTGGTGCATGATTCATCCAAAGAAAACATGGATGTGATCCACCCTGGGATAAATTCATATAAAACATCAATGGCAAATAAAACTAGACATATGTCTACTGTGCTGATTCAATGACTATCTTGAGGTGCTAAGAAAATTAAATGATATTACATGCTGACCTCAATTCTATGCCCAGAACTATTTAAGATGATCTAGAATAGCTATTTTGAAATTATATATGAGGAAGGAATTTCCTCATAAAGTTTCCACCAATTCATGTCTTGGCCACTGTACCTATGGCAGTAGAAGCTAGTGTCCCACAGACTCACCACAGGACTTCCATCGCCTTCAGACTGATTGTTACCTGCACATAAGATTCACTCTCCAAGTATGCACTTGGAAACATTGACAGAAGAATACTTTATGAAACAATAAAGAGGCTCCTGACTCAACTTCATGGGTCTCTGGTTGAGGCATGAGTTGCCCTCTGAGGTGTCTGAGCTTCCTTTGCTGCTTGGCCTCTTCATCTGTCCTGAAAAATTCTCCAAGCAATGTCACAGGTACTTACACCGAAAGGGCATAGGAATGAAAAGGGATATCCCAGGCTGACTCGAGGGAGGGGTTGGACCTGCACCTGTTGATCCTAAGTTGTGTAAGTTAGTCCTAATGACAGGAGAGAATATGAAGGGGCTTTCAATGAGAGTTTTTCACTGGTAGTTTATTCTGAAGACAGATATGGAAGATGCACAAGTGGAACTTGAGACAAGGGAACTCTGGGCTGTAGGTGAAGGTCATGGAATCAGAAAAGACAATGACATCGGAGGACAGTACCTGGTGTGGACAGAGCAGGCAACTTGCTTAGAGCAGAGAGCTTGTACTATACTGCTCTAGGAAGCTTCTTGCTATTCATCAGAGAGGCATTAAAAATGAACTCTAACAACAACAACAAAAAACAAAACAAAAAACAATTTCTGATACATCATGGACACAACTTTCATCGTACGTATGCTTATGTAGAATGTACAAAGCTGGTCTATGAGTGACTTTCAAATATGTTAAATTTCAAGTGGAAATTCTTTTATATTGATTTAATTCTACTTTCTATCCCTTTTGTTCATCTGAGGGAATTCTTCCTCAATCATATTTAATAAGCACTGTTTTCTTCCCTACATACTCATATCCTTGTCCAGAACATTTGGAGGTAACTATAATTGCCTTGACTGTATTTTGATCTGCAAGTTCATGGGCTCTTTGGTAGCAACTGTCTCTGATGGTCTGTCTCCAGCATAGATATGAGAATCTTTGTCTGGGTGAAAACATTTTACTTACCCCCTCATTTAAGCCTCTGTGATTCTCAAACTTGTTGGGAAGCCATGGTCTAATCATACTGTTCATGAATGTGAAATGTCTCCATTCACCACCTTCCAAGCCCAAGATGGGCTCCTTAGATTTCTCATTTCTACCATGGCACATATTTTAGAGGATCTTAGGGCTTTCTGCCTTCATCTCTAGGATTCAAAATCTCAAAGCAAGCTGCTTCAATGTCAAAGTACAGTGAGGTCTACCTTTATGATTATGAGCAAACCACCACCACCAACAGCAGCAGCAACAGCAATAAACGGAAACAAAAATGAAAACAAAACAAAACAAAAAAAAACCTTAGTTGATATTTCCAAACTATCAGCGTGCAATCAACAGATTTCCTTATGGCAGTTTTATACATACTTAATTTTGATTAATTCTCCTCTGTCTACTCTGCTGCACTGGCCTCTACCACACCCATGTCTCTGCTGCCCTCCTCTGCTCCAGCATCTCCCCTTCCAGTTTTGTATCACATGTGTTCCACTGCCTGTCACACCCACCCCTTAGCTCATCTTTTATCTCCTGTCAAGGGCTCCTTTATCGTTTCTGGGCATGTATCCAAACTTATCCCCACATAATTGCACGTGTGACAGAGCATAGCATTTGCATATGAGAGAGCATGAAGCCTTTGCTGATCCGATCCTGGGTTACCTCACCTAGTGTATTTTACTCTTCCATCCGCGTTTCTGAAAACTTCACAGTTCCAGTTTTCTTTGTACCCGAACAAAATTCCACTGTGTGCATGTACCATATTTTCATTATTCCTTGGTCAGTTTATGGCTATGAGGGTGATTCCATTTCCTTGCTTTTGTAAAAAAAAAAAAAAAACCCAACAACAAACATGGATGCACATGTGTTTCTGCGAGGGATATGGAATCCCCAGGGTGTATGCTTACATGTGGTATAGCTAGGTCATACTGAGCTCTGGTTTTAGTTTCCTCAGAGGCTTCCATATTGATTTCCATAGTGGCTGTCACAACTGACATTCCTATGAAGAGCGAATCAGGGTTCCTTCTCCACATCTTTGCCACCATTCTGTTGTTGTTGTTATTTTAATGATAGCTATTCTGATTGGAATGAGATAGGATTTCAGAGTAATTTCAATTGCATTTCACTGATGACTAAAGGGTTTGATCACCTAAACACATTTTGGGCATTTGCATTTCTTCTCTTGAGAACTGTCTTTAAGGTTTGTTGGCCTGCTTATTGATTGGCAGTTTCATTTTGTGAAGTTCACATTTTGTGGCTCTTTATATAATCTAGATATCTGAAGAGTCACAGAGCTAGAAAAAAGATCTGAAGTTCTTACAGAAACACAAAATGACACGGATAGTTAGAGCAATCCCAAGTAAAAGGAATGCAGTAAGAACTATTTCATTTTCTGACTTGATTATCTACAGAGCTGTAGTGACAAGGATAGCATGGTACTGTCACAAAAAACATACTTGTAGAACAATGGAACATAGTGAAGGATCTCTAGGTGAGTCCACACAGATATAGACACATATTTTTTTATAATAATCACAGAAACATACACTGGGATGAAAGCCTATTCAATAAGTGCTCCATTTTGCTCAGTGGCTTTTAGCTTTGGGGGACTAGGAAGGCACTTTCCAGTCTGCGGATGGCCTCTCTTTTTATTATCCAGTCCAATGAATCCCCTCTTATAACCATATATATTGTATTGCTTCTGTTTCTCTAAACAACCTCAACCAATACTGATTAAGAAACAGGCTGAGAATTTACAAGAGTATAGTATTTATTAGTCTCTCGTCTAACTTCATGGTTATAATATCTAAAATTGTGAATGTAGTCATTTAAATTTGGGTTGTATATCAACTGAAGGCCTCTGAAGAATTGGAGTATGGTTAAGAAAACAGCCTTTCTTTCTTCCTGTTTGAATTTTCATACACTATCTAACTATATGTTGTGTGGCTTACAATACCCTCAGACTAACCTTACACTTCTAATCCCTGGAGTTGTAATAGGGCATCACGATGCCTAGCTGAGAAAGCAACATTTTAAACAGTATGGAATGTTTGAAGAGGTTGGTTCAGCAACTCACAGATGAGACCATGAGCATGAAAACCAGAAGACCAGGGCTGGCAAGGTAGAGTTGGTAGAGTGCTTGCATATTATCTTAGTTACTGTTCTATTGCTGTGACAAAACACCATGGGCAGACAAGTTATTGAAGAATATGTTTATTTGGATTTATGGTTCAAAGGGTTAGACTCCACAGTGAGTGGAGACAGCAAGCTACAGGCATAATGACTGGAACAGAAGCTTCGGGATCCTATCTCAAAATGCAAGCATAGAGCATAGGTCACACACTGGGAATGGCACAAAGCTCTCAGCTCTCAAAGCCAGTTTCCAGTGATATACACCCTCTAACAAAACCACACCCTCTAAAGCTTCCAAACAAAGCAATCAACAGGTGACCAAGTATTCAAATGCTTGAGACATGGGGAGCACTTCTTTCAAACCACCACACCTAGCAAGCACAAAGTCCTGTGTTCCAGCCTCAGCACTTCATAAACTGGGCATGGTCCTCTGTTATCCTAGAAGTCAGGGAGCATAGGTAGGAGGGTCAGAAACTCAAGGGCATCCTCAGCTCCAGAGTGAAGCCAATAATAGCTTGACATGTTGAGGAGAGACAAAGGTAATATTAAGCTTAAACTCCTATTCATTCTTCTTATTTCCCAGCTGACTCATAAACATAAATGTGCTTAAGTTTTTCCTTTAATCATTATCATACAACAACTGTATGGGGCAGTTAAATTTCAACAATCTTATCATCTTACTCTCAGGTTAACTCATCATCACCATCACTGATCAGAGCATGCCATCTTTCTGAGAAGTTTAAGATCAGCCAGCCAATGGCATAAACCCTTTGTGGCATTGACTGAAGCTACATTAAATTTATTTGGCTATGTTTTAGATAACTTTACAGGTTTATGTTATTAAGATTATCTATCTTAGAAAATTAACTTAAAAATCCAGTTCTCTCCCTCTCCTTCTCTTTTTCTCTCTCCCTTACAACCTTCAATAACATTAAAAGTTTTCTGTATAGCAAGCTTGCCCATTTTAATAAGGTTAATTTTTTTTTTTTTTTTTTTTTTTTTTTTTGGTTTTTCGAGACAGGGTTTCTCTGTGTAGCCCTGGCTGTCCTGGAACTCACTTTGTAGACCAGGCTGGCCTCGAACTCAGAAATCCTCCTGCCTCTGCCTCCTGAGTGTTGGGATTAAAGGCGTGCGCCACCACGCCCGGCATAAGGTTAATTTCTGTACATTTTATATTAACTATTGCTATGATAAATGAAGTCATTCCATAGTGTTATTTAACTTGTTATTGCTAATATAAAACACTATAAATTTGTTGTATTTATCCTATATTTGGTCATTTAATGTTAATACATTTTGTGTATTTCCACAAATTTTACTCTTTCTAGATAGATAAAACATACTATATAGTATTTGTAAATAGTAATTATTCTAAGAGCATAACTTTATCCTGGAATATCAGAAAATAATGACTGGAAACAGAATGTTAAACACAACAATAGTTTCAAACCTTGAAATTTTATAGCAAGTGTTACAGGTCTGATAGAAGTTAAACAATTAATGATGCAATACTCCAGGTTAATGCTTTGGATTAAATTGCATTGTACCACACAGTTTTGCTCCTGAAATCATAACTCTAAGGCCAGTCGCTCCTTTGAAAGAAAATTCATCATGGATTCCATGATGGACGCCAGTGTCTTCATCAGGAGCAACTTCAGTACTTGAAGCACCAGTAAATGAACCATGGTTGAACAGTTTATTTCTGGGAACTTTGGCTCCTGAAGATGCAGCCCTGCCATATTTGCAAATGTCTCCCTTGGGAGAAGAGCATACTGAGAAGTTTACACTATCAAAGCTGCAGTAAATACATCATAGAATAGTCGTTAAAGAGGTTTAGAAGTTTATTTGCAGTGTGTCCTTATTTCAAGCCTGGGTATATGATTCATATGGTCCACTTTTATTTCTTGCCATGTACTCCATAAAATGACATCATCAAAGACCATCTGAGAATAATTAGGATTGTGTCACTACTTGGATTCTGAAAGGGAACAAATAGGCACATTGGCAGGAAATGCAACTGGAGGTTGCGCTGGAGGAAGCACCAAACTTTGGAAGATAGAGCTCTTTAAAAAGCACCTGAAGGGGAGCCATGTGCTCAGAGGGAGGATGCTGGAGAATCGAGCCCACTGGGGAGCACTAACGCTTGCCAGGAAATGAAGCAGGTGTTCAAACTTTTTTTAAAAGGTTGATTGTTCAACTGGGACTAGGATTTAAGTCTCTCAATACACAGCAAGGAGGTTTTATAGTGTCCAAGGTCAAAATCCCCAAGCTAATGTGAAGTGGATAGCTGGAACCGTTTTGACTGATTGGTATCTGCGTTTACTTTGACAAGGGCATTCATTAGTGGAACCCTATATGTTTGTAAACCACAGAATAGGTACCTAAATATCCCTACACCATGGATTCTAGTGTTCTGAGTCTTCCCTTTGGCTTTAGGTGGTAGCCCCTGAATAGGACAGTGACAATTAAGAACAGAACTATTGCTGTGATTCTGAACAATGCAGTCTCTTCAAGGAAAGGGCAAAAGCACACCTCTGAGAGAAATTGGTACATCCGCATTAAGATAAAGGATAGAAAGCAGATATAGCACACATACATGTGAAGATAGAAAACAAGAGTGGGAATGGATGAAACTGAATTAATTAATGTTTTATGGAACACAAGCTTCCCTTGTCTCACATGAAGCAGGCATTCAAGTATTTAGGTGGTGTTTGCAAAACCCACTCTCCTGATCTACAAACCCAAATGTATGCCATGCACATGGTTGGACAATAAAATCTGTGGAGTAAATAGAGTACTCCATGTTCTTTACTTTACCATCTATGTTTCTACCATTTCTTCCGTTCACATGTTGGAAACTGTGGTTGCTTGAATGAGAAATTTCCCCCTTGGTTTAAGCATTTGAATACCAGGTCTCCAGTTGGTTGGCACTGTTTGGGGAGGTTTAGATGGCACTGGCTTGATGGAAGAAGTGTGTTACTGAGGACAGACTTTGAGATTAAAAATTCTTTCCTACTTCTACTTTGGTCTCTCTGCTTTGTGCTTGAGATGTGAGCTCTTAGCTTCCTGAATTTTCTGCCATGCTTGCAACCCAATGTCGTGCTGTTTCTACTGTTACAGACTCCAAATTTCTGGAATCATAAGACAAAATGCCTTGGGCATGGCACCTTACCACAGCAATGGGACAGTAACTTAGAAATGTGATGACCCCAAGTATAAACAGGCTGAGAAAGAAATTAGAGAAACAACACCCATCACAATAGTCACAAATAATCTAAAATACCTTGGTGTGACTCTAACTAAGGAAGTGAAAGCTCTGTATGACAAGAACTTCAAGTTTCTGAAGAAAGAAATCAAAGAAGATCACAGAAGATGGAAAGATCTCCCATGCTCATGGATTGATTAGCGGGATTAATATAGTCAAAATGGCTATCCTGCCGATAGCCATCTACAGATTCAATGCAATCCCCATCAAAATTCCAACTCAACTCTTCACAGAGTTAGAAAGGGCAATTTGCAAATTCATCTGGAATAACAAAAAACCTAGGATAGCAAAAACTTTTCTCAACAAAAAAAGAACCTCTATTGGAATCACCATGCCTGACTTCAGCCTGTACTACAGAACAATTGTGATAAAGACTGCATGGTACTGGTACAGTGACAGACAGGTAGATCAATGGAATAGAACTGAAGACACAGAAATGAACCCACACACCTATGATCACTTGATCTTTGACAAAGGAGCTAAAACCATCCAGTGGAAAAAAGACAGCATTTTCAACAAATGGTGCTGGCTGAACTGGCAGACAACATGTAGAAGAATGTGAATTGATTTATTCTTATTTCCTTGTACAAATATCAAGTCTAAGTGGATCAAGGACCTCCATATAAAACCAGAGACACTGAAACTTATAGAGGAGAAAGTGGGGAAAAGCCTTGAAGATATGGGCACAGAGGAAAAATTCCTGAAAAGAATACCAATGGCTTGTACTGTAAGATCAAAAATTAAGAAATGGGACCTCATAAAATTGCAAAGCTTCTGTAAGGCAAAGGACACTGTCAATAAGGCGAAAAGGCAACCAACAGATTGGGAAAAGATCTTTACTGATCCTAAATCTGATAGGGGGGTAATATCCAATATATATAAAGAACTCAAGAAGTTAGACTACAGAAAACCAAATAACCCTGTTAAAAATGGGGCACAGAGCTAAACCAAGAATTCTCAACTGAGGAATACTGAATGGCTGAGAAGCACCTGAAAAAATGTTCAGCATCCTTAATCATCAGCAAATGCAAATCAAAACAACCCTGAGATTCCACCTCACACCAGTCAGATGGCTAAGATTGAAAACTCAGGTGACAGCAGATGCTGGCGAGGATGTGGAGAAAGAGGAACACTCCTCCAGTGCTGGTGGGATTTCAATCTTGTACAACCACTCAGGAAATCTGTCTGGTGGTTCATCAGAAAATGAACATAGTACTACTGGAGCGTCCAAAAATACCACTCCTGGGCATATACTCAGAAGATGCTCCAACATGTAATAAGGACATATGCTCTACTATTTCATAGCCACCTTATTTATAATAGCCAGAAGCTGAAAAGAACCCAGATGTCCCTCAACAGAGGAATGGATACAGAAAATGTAGTATAGTTACACAATGGAGTACTACTCAGGTATTAAAAACAATGCATTTATGAAATTCTTAGACAAATGGATGGATCTGGAGGATATCATTCTAAGTGAGGTAACCCAATCACAAAAGAACACACATGATATTCACTCACTTATAAGTGGTTATTAGCCCAGAAGCTTGGAATACCCAAGGTACAATTTGTAAAACACATGAAACTCAAGAAAAAGGAAGACCAAAGTGTGGATACTTCAATCCTTCTTAGAATGGGGAACAAAATACCCATGGAAGAAGTTACAGAGACAAAGTGTGAAGCAGAGACTAAAGGAATGACCATCTAGAGACTGCCTTACCTGGGGATCCATCCTATAAACAACCACCAAATCCAGACACTATTGTGGATACCAACAAGAGCTTGCTGACTGGAGCCTGTTACAGTTGTCTTCTGAAAGGTTCTGCCACTGTCTGACAAATACAAAGGTGGATGTTCACAGCCATCCATTGGATGGAGCACAGAGTCCCCAATGAAGGAGCTAAAGAAAGTGCCCAAGGAGCTGATGGGATTTGCAGCACCTTAGGAGGAACAAGAACATGAACTAACCAGTATCCTCAGAGCTCCCTGGGACTAAACCTCCAAACAAAGAAAACACATGGCTCTATCCGTGTATGTAGCAGAGGATGGCTTAGTTGGTCATCAATGGGAAGAGAGGCCCTTGGTCCTGTGAAGGCTCTATGCCCCAGTATAGGGGACTGCCAGAGCCAGGAAGTGTGAGTGGGTGAGTTGGTAAGCAGGGGGAGGAGGGAAGGGATAGGGGGCTTTAGGAGGGGATACTAGTAAAGGGGATAACATTTGAAATGTAAATAAACAAAATATCTAATAAAAAAAAGTAATATGATGCCCAGTGTTAGCATTGAGCAATGCAGCCCAATGAGAAGTAGTTAGGTAGGATATGAAGGCTCTGCACTCACCAATAGGTTGCCATTACTGAGGGAGTGATCAGAATGGTTTGTGTCCTCTTGCTCTCTGTGCCTCATGCTCACTTGTTTGTCTACTCACCATCATATGCCAGTCAGAAGGCTCTCACCATGTCAGCATTATAGGTATGGGAGACTTCCCAGACTCTAGAACGGCCAGTCAAATAAACCTTGTATTTTCAGCACTAGAGGTTGAATTTAGGACTTTGTACCTGCTTTATGAGTGGTTCATCTATAAGATACATTTCTAACCCATCCAATCATTTCTTCCTCTATTATTCAGTCTGTGATACTCTGTCATAGCCACAGAAAATGACTATGACAGCCGAACATACATTTGTCGATTTGGAGCAACACTTCTAAAACTTTCCATAGAATATTCATGGTAAAACAGAGGCATTCACTATATTTAAATAAAGCAGCAAAATCTAGAATGCTGAAATCAGTATTTTATGGCAAGCCAATCCTTTGGGTTATTTGCATATAAGGGTAAAATATATATCACATGAAAAAGGACGTAATTTTGTCTATACCTGGCACTCCATAACAAGGAAGCATATTTTCTAAGGGCTTTCTTTTGTAGAAAAACGGTTATGTAGTACCACATACAAAAATGGCCATTGTGTATTTGTTATAACTACTATTTATATTTTAAATTAATAGAAAACTTAATGTATAAGTCTTAATTTATGGAGAATTAAGAAATGTCTGATTGAGAATGAAATCTTCTTGAAAGATTTATATGATAAAACATATACATATATCTCACATATACATATATATGTTACACACATACCACACAAATACACACACACACACACATATACATGTACACATATATACATACACATGGAGTTCATGGAAATTATATGTCTCAGCAAATATTGAAACAGAGTGACCTACTTTAGATCAAATTAACAAGGTTTTTCTCTTTAAGAATTACAAGATGAATATTTTAGGAGGAAGAGTGGGCTACTGGTTCTGGTGGTTTTCAAAAATCTCTCAATCAACATCTTCCAGTGATACTTGCATGGGTCTGGTAACAGTGAGGAAGAAAGAACAGATTCAATTTTGATGACATTAAGAGCATATTTCAGTAAAAATTAATGATGATTATACAAGATTCTAAACACTTCCCACATACCAGTCAACACCAGAGCTGAAAGAAGATATGTAATTAATGCCACAACAGCCAGAAGACACTGCCAAGCTCGTTGTCACCCATAAAAGGAGCGCCGGCGCTGCCGCACTGTTGTTGCCTGCTATGCTCTATGTAAATATTTGTTTTCAATAAAAAGACCCATATGGAACAAAAATGCTCTATTTACTTTTGAGAGCCTTCTGGCATGCCTGTAGGATAAGCAATAAGAGGAATCTTCAAGCTAAAGTCACTGGGTGTGTGTAAGGGAATTGTATGGGCACAAGAATAGTGGTTTTGTTTTGTTTTGTTTTGTTTTGTTTTGTTTTGTTTTGTTTTGTTTTGTTTTTGCGAGTGGACTGAACTGCCCATGATTGATTGACACACTTCAATTGAGAAGTGTACAGTTACTGCTTTGTTCAGAACCTCTTCCTCTTGAAGGAAGAACCAGTTCTTTTCTAGAAACTATTTCTTGGTTAGTGATCATCCCTCTCTATAAACGTATTTCTACTCTGCCAGAGCAGGAGGGAGGACAGGGAATACAAAACAGGCTGGCATCTTTCCATTAGGTTTTCCCAGTAAGGACCTATGGAAGAGCAGCTCTTTGCTCTCAGAGAGTCAAACCAAGGAGACTCCTGACTGCCACAGAAAATAACCAAACTGGCAAAGGGCCGAAGCAGCATCAGCAAGCCACGAAGGTGTCCTATCTCCTCTGGACCCTGACTACTGATGTCTGCAATGTTAACTAGAAAGGGGTGTTGTGTATCAACCACTTCTATATGCCTAGGTTAGCATTTTGGTCTTCCACCTAATTGAACAATATAACTTTATCATGTTCTCTTAAATCTACTTTACTCTGGTAAGATGATTCGATTCAGTCTATAGAAATCTTGACACACACATGGGCACACACACACATGTCTATGCATGTTTATATCATCTTTGATGACCATTACAAGTTTTTATATTTGTATTTTTCTGCTTTAGGAAAAGTACTATATGTTTTATTTTGTATGTAAATTAGAGTTTTTAATTTATATGTATATAAATTAAACTCCCTCTCTTTCTCTCTATCTCTGTCTGTCTCTCTTGTTGCCTCTCCTCTCTCTCTCTCTCTCTCTCTCTCTCTCTCTCTCTCTCTCTCTCTCTCTGTGTGTGTGTGTGTGTGTGTGTGTGTGTGTGTGTGTGTGTGTGTGTGTGTGAGAGAGAGAGAGAGAGAGAGAGAGAGAGAGAGAGAGAGAGAGAGAGAGAGAGTTTGGAGTATGAAAGTAGAAAGAGGACCATAAAAGAGGGAAAGAAACTCTGTGGAAGACAATGGAGTACTAGAGCACAGGTGAAGTGGAAATGGAAGGGACCAAGGGATTCTGGGAATGGGAGGAGAAGAGATTGGGAACAAAAACAACGTAATCAGATTTTACATGGCAATGTCACAATAAAATTTCTTATTTTTTTTATAACGTCTTCAAAATAAACCAACAAAGCCATTTTCCCCAACCCTTTTTTTTTTTCTAGGCTGGCCTGGAACTCACTGAGATCTCCCTTCCTGACGTCTCTCAAGTGATGATATTACTGAGAAATGCCTCCCCTACTTGGCCCTCCTCCAGAACACTAAGTATACTGATTTATCTAAACAAGAGACCCAAACCCAAACCAAAACCATATTTATATAGTTTACTATTCTGTAACGCTTGCAAATTTTGATTCATTGTTCTTCAGGTTTCTATGTAACTACTCTCTTTTTCATAAATCTCATGGCTTCAAGTTTATCTCTTGGGAACTCAGATCTAGGCAACGCTAGGTATGACTCTTGGGTTTTCCCTATTACCCTTACAAATATGTGGAATATGAGGAAGAGAGATGACTCTAGGCTCGGGGAAGATGCTGGCTGTGTGAGCTTGAGGAGTTGAATTTGGATCTCTAGAGCCATGTAGGGAGCTCAGGTGGTAGCAAATGCCTGTAATCTCTGTGCAGTTGGTGGAGACAGATCTAGAGAGCCCACTGCTCAAGCAGTCTAGCTGATATGTGAATGTCCATTTCAGTGAGTGATTCTGTCTCAACATATTATATGGGGAACAATAAAACTGACACCTGATATTGTCAAACTCTGGTCTCCACATACATAGGCATACAAATGCACATAGGTATACAATATCCAGAAACATGCATAATAAATAAAGATCAAAGCAGAAATAAATGACAAGAACATAAAGTTACAAGATGATGGGTAATGTAGATGCAGAGGCTGACCTTGCTGGAAGGAGAGAGACATTCCCTAGCAGAGGCTGCAAGCCAAGTAAGAATCATGAAAAATTAGTTTGTTTGGAACAAGAATGGCAGAGTTTCCATTGTTTTCACAGTGGTTGCTCTGTAATACGAAGCACGCTGCTCAGCTGAGATGCACAGATATGAAGAAATGGAAAGGATATGTAAGGAGGGAGAAGAGTGTAAGAATTGGTGCTTCATTAAAGAGATTGTTATTTTGCAATTGTAATAATGGGAGAAATTGGGGAAGACGGACAGTCAAGATCTTTATAAATAAGAACTCACTGAGCAGTTGAATTAATGTGGATGTTTCAACAACTGGGAACTCAAGGGTTGAGAGGTTCAAGAATATGCTGAAAGCAGGGCTATATCCTTTCAGACATAACATTTCCTCCAGCCCTGTGCTATCTCAAACTGGATCCCAGGCCCCTAGTTCAGGACTACCAGCAGTGCTCTCTGGACAGCCTAAGGAGAGAGGTGGATGGATTGTAATTGATAGATTAACTGCTTACGGGATTATATTTGGCATATCTTTAAAAGCAATTTAATTCTTTGGCAAACATACACACAACAGCCTGCCCAGCATGCCTGGCACTGCCCCTTGGCCATGTGCCCCAGGACTCGGCAATTCACAATGCACCAGGGCTGCATATAAATAATCCCAGTTCTCAGGGAACTGAACATTTCATGATCTGCTCCTGAGCTTTTCTCATTTCTCTTCATTGCCATTAAAAAACAAAAAATCTCCCAGACAAAGGAAGGAATTCCCCACCCAGTGATGTCTTCCTGGCTGATTTGGCATCTGCCTTTTTCACACTTTCTTCCACTGTTTCTTGTTGGTCTTGAGCAAAGCATGATTTAGCTGGTCTACCTCCACAGCAGAGAACAAGGCGAGCCTCTGTCTGAAGGAGATTAAGATCTAAGAAAGCTAGATAACAAAAGCCTGTGCTTCTTCAGGGAGAAGATCTCAGGGATTTTCACAAGGGACTTGGGATGAACTTCCTCCCATGTTGGCTGCCCAAGGCTCTATTAGGACAGACTGGAATCTGGAGAGTTAGCCTCCATCTCTCTAAAGACCCAGATTGTTCCAGACTTACCCACATTTACCATTTGGCTCTATAACAAAGCAGAGTTGACTGTCTTGGTTAAAGTTTCTATTGCTGTGAAGAGATGCCATGGCCAGAGCAACTCTTATAAAGGAAAACATTGAATTGGGGCTGGCATATAGTTCAGAGGTTTGGTTCATGTGATGGTTTGTACATTTTTGGCCCAGGGAGTGGCATTATTATAAGATGTGGACCTGATGGAGTAGGTGTGTCACTGTGGATGTGGGTTATAAGACCCTTATCCTAGCTGCCTAGAAGTTAGTATTCTGCTAGCAGCCTTCAGATAAAGATGTAGAACTCTCAGATCCTCTTGCACCATGTCTGCCTGGATGCTGCCATGTTCCTGCCTTGATGATAATGGACTGAACCTCTGAACCTTTAAGCCAGCCCCAAAGAAATGTTGTCCTTATAAGAGTTGCCTTGGTCATGGGATCTGTTCCCAGCAGTGAAACCCTAACTAAGATAGTTCATTAATGTCATAGAAGAAAGTATGGAGGTGGACAGGCAGACATGGTGCTGGAGAAAGAGCCAAGAGTCTACATCTAGATCACCAGGCAGCAGGAAGAGAGAGATTCTGGACCTGGCTTGAGATTCTGAACCCTAAAGGTCTGCCTCCAGTGATGTACTTCCTCCAACAAGGCCATATGTACTCCAACAAGGCTATGCCTCCTATTAGTGCGATTCTTTATGAGCTTTTGGGAGGGGGGAGTCATTTTAATTCAAAGCCCCACAGTGATAAAATCATCAAGGATTACTTCAGAGTTATCAGCAAGTGAAATAGTTAATGATGTTGTTTTTCTACAGAGGTGAGACATCCTAGAAATCTCTTCACAGAGAGATAGTTCCTCTATGAAGCTTCATGGTCATCTCATAGGTGTTCCTTCCCATCATAGAGGCTGGTTGTCATAACAGCCATGACCACAGATCTGCCATATTAAATGGTGCATTAGTATCTTAGGTGGGGTTTCTATTCCTAGACAAAACATCATGACCAAGAACCAAGTTGGGGAGGAAAGGGTTTATTTAAGCTTACACCTCCAAACTGCTGTTCATCACTACAGGAAGTCAGGACTGGAACTCAAGCAGGTTAAGAAGCAGGAGCTGATGCAGAGGCCATGGAGGGATGTTTCTTACTGGCTTGCTTCCCTTGGCTTATTCAGCTTGCTTTCTTATAGAACCCAATACTACCAGCCCAGGGATGGTCCCACCCACAAGGGGCCCTCCCCACTTGATCACTAGTTGAGGAAATGCCTTACAGCTGAATCTCATGGAGGCATTTCCTCACCTGAAGCTCCTTTCTCTGTGATAACTCCAGCTTGTGTCAAGTTGACACAAAATCAGCCAGTACAATTAGTTACATTTTTCTTGCTGTGATACAGCACCATGACCAAGATAAAGTCATAGAAGGAAGAGTTTATTTGGTTTACAGTTCCAGAAAGAGTCCATCACTATCATTAGAAAGCAGCAGTTAGGGTGCCTGGAGCAGGAAGCTGAGTGTTCTCATCTTGAACCACAAACACAGAGCAGAGAAAGCAAACTAGAAATGGTTCAAGTCTTTAAACTCTCCAAGCCCACACCCAGAGACATACTTCCTCTAGCAAGGCCAGGCCTCCTATACCTACTCAAATAGCACCACCAACTCTGGACCAAGTATTTAAATATGTGGACTTATAGGGGTGGGGCACTCTCAAACAAGCACAAATGGGTTATCTATACTCTCCACAATCTCGAGACAGGTTACCAGTCATTAAGATAAGCCTGAGCCTCAAGATCATCCTTTACCCTTTGACCTCTGTTTCCTCTGAGCCCCCATTCATCTTTTCAACCTCCTTCATTTTGACCATTAAACGCTGCCCTGTCATCAATGCACTCCTATATGTCTATGACATCTCTGAAAACTCCCTTCTTGCCTGTGCTCTGACAACCTGTTTCCCTAGCAGTCCTCAATGGATGCCATTCAGTGGCTACTTATGTCTTCCTTAGGATATAGCTGTTCACATTTTGAATAGAAGCAGGTTAGTCCTCTTGTGCTTCCCCACTTGCTTCTAGTGATTCTGCAGATCTCTTGCAAGGGACTGGCAGGTAGGTGGATGATGGCACATGACTTTGCTACAGTAAACCTGTCATCTAGTGAAGTACTGGTTATATTTCTTAATCTGTAATAACAAACACAGTCACCTTCATCTATTTTCTTCTCCAGCTCCTTAGGCATTTGATTAGTCTATGACATGTGTAGATGATCCCCCTAACAATGTTTCTCCCAGTCCTCTGCACCAATGTTCTTCTTCTCCACTTCCAATGATCAATTGTACCTGTGTCTACACGGACTTATGATCTTTCATATTTTCACTATCTTGAAGTCCCCAGCTTTAAGCATGTCACTCAGCAGTAATCATTATATAATAATATAATCTATTATTATAGTTTGCTACTCAATCCCATGCATCATTCTTCTCAATAAGATACCAAATTCGTAATCATAATCTTTCCCCCTGTATTCATCTGTATGTTATAATCACTTCTACACATCATTCCATCATTGTAACTTCTTTGCAGCACACTTAACTGGGGGTATAATGATATGTTTTAGAGTGTAGTTAGGAGTTAATATGATCTAGAAATGTGGTAATCTCTTCTAAGATCAGTGACCTTACTACTCCTGGGTGGTTGGCTAGATTTCTAGAACCAGACATGATTTGCCTTCTGTTATTTCAGACTTAAGTTCAATTAGACAGCAGGTGGTTACAATCAATACATGTTTGCCACTATTACACTTTTAGGGATATCTTGTCATGTTGGTGAGTGCTGTGGTTCATAGGCATTGCAGCTGGATAGGACTATTGACTACTTCCCTCTTTTGGCAGCTTGTTTAGTAGTAGTTTCTGGTACTATGAAAGGTAGACCCCAGGAAGACTTTCAGGTTAGACCCAGCTCAGATCATGTAAGTCCTGTGTGGTGGCTTAAGCAAAAAGGATGTAGAGGCAATAAAGGGAAACAGCAATTGCCTATATTGTTTTGGAGGTCACTTGGATTACCTTGATCCTGGTACTGGATTTTCTTTTGTTTAGACAGTCTATAGCTTTTGTGGAAAATATTGATAACCCACATGCCATAATTTCATGTCATGTGTAGTCACACACAGATATACATATGTGTGTATACATATATATACACATACATGTAAACACACACATACACACACACTAGGGCATCCTTTATGACTACTGCCTTTTCACTAGACATTCTCATTTTCTGCAACTATGGTTCGCAACTTCTTTTAGTTTTTTTTTTTTTTTTTTCTCTGATTTCTAGGAATTCTTTTGAGCTGTCTTAAAGTTTCTGTCAAGTAAGCCCAATGCACAAGTTCGCTCAGGGAATTCACTGGTGATTTACTGCTCCTTGGAAAAGCTGTGCTTTGCCACTTCTCTGTAATGTCTTGTGATTGTCTGTTAAACTTGTGCATTAGAAATAAAAATGCCCAATAATTAAAAATGATTGTACACTGACTCTGATAGAGAAAAATCTCCTTGTGTCTCTAACCTGAAGATTGGGGACCTTTGAAAATCATTTTAGGCAAACATCTTTTCTGAGTCTGTTCACATCTTTTTCCCAATAATTCAATGTAATGACTGCTCTCAAGTATGCTGTTTTCCCTGAGAGTCTCACTCATGGCTATGTGGTGTGTGTGTGTGTGCGTGTGTGCATGTTTGTGTGCATGCTTTGTTGGTATATTTATTGTCTCAATTAATGATTCTGTACCATAGGCATTTATGAGTGTATAATATTCTTGCATTTTTCAAAAGCTGTGCTTAGTGAACATGGCCTTCGCTTGCAAGGAAGCCAAGTCACTTTGGGATGTTTAAGCTGTAAGTTAGAGAACATGGAATACTCCTTCAGGTAGTTCAGACATGGGTTAAAGCATTGCAGATTCGATCTATATTGCTTTCCTGGAGGTTAGCTAGAGTGCAAACCTTCGGTTCACCTAGACTATGCCAGGCAAGAACCAGGACAAGGGCAATTATAATGTCACACATTACCCTGTCAGGATTTTGACTCAGCTTTTCCTAGATGGGGAATTTGCATTTTGGCTCTAGATCGCTGACTGATTTCCAGAGCTCACAGAAAGTTGTTTCAGGCAGTTGCTAGTTGTTTAACTTTTCCATGAGTGATGAGGGCTAGAACTTCGTACTTTAGCATTTTGCTGACGCTAACACAGTCTTTATAATACAATGGAAAGTTGGTACAAAAACGTGTGTGTGTGTGTGTGTGTGTGTGTGTGTGTGTGGTGCTGGTGCTGTGAACTTACTTGTGTGTCTTCCCGGCATGCAACTCTAAGCTGGGCTAGGAAGGAGGACAGGCGAGCAGCACATCAGCAGGGTACTGTGGTACCTGGTTCTAATTGTTTCTGTATAGTCCTACGGGGGCCTCTGAGGAAGGGCAGGGGCGACATGTCTCAAGAAGCTTTCCTCTGCCAGGCTGTATTTTCCCACTTAACATCTAGGGCTGATTTTCTGTTAGAGATGAAGGGATTAGACAAAGTTGGCTGCCATTGTAACTGTCCTTTTGACCTTTTTGTGAACACAGGAAGTAGGTCCATCAGTTCAGATTTATGTCAATTTACAAATGAGAGTAGATGATTGCATTGCAGATGAATTAACTTTTGATTGAGGTGACCCAGAAAGGGAAACTGTTTTAGTAGAGACCTTCTGCTCTTAGCAATTGGCTTTTAATGACCAATTTCCTTACACATCAGTTCACTAGATGGTTAGGTTCAGGCATCTTTTGTCCACCTTTGATGCAGGGGAGTAGAGGCAAAAGAAAGTATAGAGACTAATTAAACTGGCTTTTGTGACAGGGAGTTGAGGCTGCCACAGGGTGCTAAGGAAGGTCAGAAGTGGAAGGAAGCACTCCATGATGTTAAATGATGGATCACCTAAGCAATTAAGCTCTTGACCTTGAAGTTTCCTGACTACAGGATGGTTCTTACTGCTAGGACTTATAAAACAACGATGGATATAGGTTCATTAGAAGTGCTTATCATGGATAAAATTTGTTATTAGCCCATATTTCTGAGATTCTAGACAGTTGGACTACTCTTTGGCTTCCATGTGTGTCTTCCAAAAACAAATAAATCAGTAGCAGTTGTAGCAAGACAGCTAAGCAGGTGTGGTCACTTGCCAAGGAGACTGATGGGCTAAATTTGAGTTATGTAGTGGAAGGGAAACTGACTGAAAAGTTTTCCTCTGACCTCTGAATATATATCCTCTCTCCCAACTCACACACAAATAAGTAAATAAATGTAAAGCAAAACAGAACTTCGTAAAACAACACCTAGTAGCTCCTTTGGAAAATGACAAGTTTAAGTGTTTGCATTTTTTTTCTGTTCTTCTATGATGCATACAGTGTATTATTATGGCAGTCATGGGATTCTTTCTTTTGTCGATTTAAGGAAAATTTTCAGGGCTTTTTACAGTGATAATTCACAGTGTGGGGTATTTAGGTAACACCTGTGGTTAAGGAAGAACAGGAACCAGGAATTGTTACATGGAAACAGAAGCTAAGGGTTGATTTAAATTGTACTCATTGTTATCCCCTGTGAGATCTGCAGGAAGTGAAATAGAGTGGAAATGACTCATCTGATGGAGCAGCAGACAGTATGACCACTGAGCAAATGGTGGGCCACTACACGCAAATATCTATAAATAATTATAGATATCCACAGGCTGATATCTATAGACTGCTGTTGTTTTGATTTCCTTCTGAATGAAATGAGCATTTTCTTCTCTGCTCCCTAATTGTTCCTTGAGGAAGGAATAGCAGAAAGACTAGAGATGGGCTTTGCATTATATTAATTGCTATATTTTTCAATAACCTTTTGAAATAAAACATTCAGAGCTGTGCTCTAGTCATAGTGAGGAATACTATGAGGCACGAATATGTATTTCTTTTTTTTCTTTTAAAAAATTTTTATTGGATAGTTACTTTATTTACATATATATATATATATTATTACATATTTTCCTCAAGTACATTTCCAATGCTATCCCAAAAGTCCCCCATACCCTCCCCCCCACTTCCCTATCCACCCATTCCCATTTTTTTGGCCCTGGCATTCCCCTGTACTGGGGCACATAAAGTTTGCATATCCAATGGGCCTCTCTTTCCAGTGATGGCCGACTAGGCCATCTTTTGATACATATGCAGCTAGAGTCAAGAGCTCCGGGGTACTGGTTAGTTCATAATGTTGCACCTACAGGGTTGCAGGTCTCTTTAGCTCCTTGGATATTTTCTCTAGCTCCTCCATTGGGGGCCCTATGATCCATCCAATAGCTGACTGTGAACATCCACTTCTGTGTTTGCTAGGCCCCGGCATAGTCTCACAAGAGACAGCTATATCTGGGTCCTTGCAGCAAACGCTTGCAAGTGTATGCAATGCTGTCATTGTTTGGAGGCTAATTATGGGATGGTTCCCTGGATATGGCAGTCTCCATCCTTTGGTCTCAACTCCAAACTTTGTCTCTGTAATCCTTCCATGGGTGATTGTTTCCAATTCTGAGAAGGGGCAAAGTGTCCACACTTTGGTCCTTGAACACAATCACAAAAGAACTCAAATGATATGTACTCACTGATAAGTGGATATTAGCCCAGAAACTTAGTATAGCGAGATATAAGAGACAATTTGCAAAACACATGAAAACGAATATGTATTTCTATGGGAATGTTTTTAAAAACCATTTTACGGATAGAAAGATAAATATCATTCCACATCAGTTGTGGTTACAATCCAGGGTTATAATAAAATTGTCTTCATTTGAAGTGAATTCTGAACCACTTGTAGATCTTGGTAGATTGAACGTGCTGGAGTGTCAGTTAACTGTGTTGGCGCCACCCATCTTTTGGAGAGGGGGAAGCTTTATTTTCATATCCTGGAGAGCAGACACTTGGCCTTGGTGAACAGTCATTGCCAACGTAAGAGCTCAACACATAGCACAGGTCAGAGTGGAAAAATGAGCATCCATCTCTTTGCAAAATCACTAAGACTTCCTATTACATTTCGTAAATGACCTTTAGCCTGGAGTAGTTCACTCCTGACTGTAACTGCTAATCTCAGAGAACAAACTTTTGGGTCTGACAAAATCAATGGAAGTGTCCTTTAAAAGTCTAAGTCTTCTGGTCGAAAGTCATCAGAAGGCTTAGAACTCAATTGCCCTTGAGCCTGAGAGAACTTTGGTTTAGGTCTGGAAAATAAAGCCCCTCTTACCCCCTTCCTCAGGTAGACCACCAGATTGGAAATAAGAAAAATTTAATGATCTGGATATAGACTTATTTCCCCCTAAAGTTTCTATACCAAAATCCCCAAGCCCTTAATGGATGCCATAGCAACTTATCCTTCACTAATAATTAGCTTTTGTAATTTTCTATCTACTGTAAGAACCATCTACCCTACACAGTTTTCATGTTCCTTGTTTGAAGTTTAGTGTTTTTGTTCCTTGTATTCCGGAAAGCAGTATAGGAAATGTAATGACATTTTACAGCTCCCAGGTGAGTTATTTTAAAATGAGAAGGGTTACCCTCAGGAAACTCCCTGGTGGGAACCTTGACTTGCATGCACTACAGTCTTTGATCTCCCTCCTCACTGCTCAGCATGAGGAGAGGCTGTTCATAGCTCCTGCTGGCTTAGCAATGTTTTTAACTACACCACTATTTTGATTCCAGTGCCTGACTCAGTCTCTCAGCTGACCTCTCAGCCTTTAAGGCAAAGTCTTGAGGTAGGAGATGAGGAGTGTCAGTGACAGACCAGAGATTAGCTTGAGGTCCAGAGCTGAAGATGAAAACACCCAGAAAGTTTAGATCCAGTGTTCCAAACTTTTGTCTTACAGCTAGCTTTCAGTGTTACCTACCTGAAGCTTGTCTTTTGAAGAAATTTTGATCTAAAAATAAGGAAAACCTCACAGCTCAATAAAGTAGAAAAAAAATCCCTAGTAATAATGAATGTATTTCAAGAAGATAAATAATAAAATGTATTTAACGAACCCCAGTAGGTGTTTAAAATGATCGTAGGATGCTTGTGTGACTATTTGTAAACCCTAAACTTGTTTCAATTACGTATCACTGAAATATGAAAAATGCTTTGATAAACTCATTATCTTGTGAGACTATGCCGGGGCCTAGCAAACACAGAAGTGGATGCTCACAGTCAGCTATTGGATGGATCACAGGGACCCCAATGGAGGAGCTAGAGAAAGTACCCAAGGAGCTAAAGGGATCTGCAACCCTATAGGTGGAACAACATTATGAACTAACCAGTACCCCGGAGCTCTTGACTCTAGCTGCATATGTATCAAAAGATGGCCTAGTCGGCCATCACTGGAAAGAGAGGCCCATTGGACTTGCAAACTTTATATGCCCCAGTACAGGGGAATTCCAAGGCCAAAAAGTGGGAGTGGGTGGGTAGGGGAGTGGGGGGAGGAGGGTATGGGGGACTTTTGGGATAGCATTGGAAATGTAAATGAGGAAAATACCTAATTAAAATATTTAAAAAATAATGCTAAGAAATGATATATTTTTAACAGTAAGTCAAGTAATGTTTTCAACTCTTGTTTAGAGCTGGATGACTTATAATAGCTTTCTCAGTATTGAAATATGAAGCAGTTCACAGATGCCAAATGGAGACAGAAATCTTGTTCAAGCAGATAATAGGCTTAAACACTCTCAATGCCCAGGCAGAATGATGGACATTGGGGAATGGAAGGGCCGATGCTTACCCTATGTTAAGATGAATGATCTTTTGGAATGGGGAGAAAGCTGTTTTGTTTGAGTCCATTGTTGGAAGGGAATAGATTTGCCAGAATTTTCTTCAATATCCTATACCTATGCAACGATTTATCGAAGCTGTAGCTTCAGTTGGGTGGTTTTCTTTTAAGTAAATTCATGACTGTACTTGTGAAACTCTGAAAATTCAAAACACAGGAAAATATGCCTGATGGGAAAGAGAGTGGATGAAACTTCTATGAGATTTTAAAATGCAATATGGTTTTCACAAAACCTATTTTCTTCAGCTTCAGGAAATTTATTAACAGAATCGTACCTACCACATTGATGTAAGTTCCCTTCACTGATAATAAATGACAGTTAGCTCTTTAGGTTCAGTCTTAGAATTTCCAATATCAACCTTTGACCATTCTTTAAATTCTTCTGAATGCTGCATGAACTGCTTCATGTGTTCACTCCTGGTTTTCTTTGCCCTCTTCCCTCATTATCATACTGTCCTTGTGCATGGAATAAAAGCCATCCCAGACTGCCTACCTGCTTAGGAGCTCAGTAGTGTCAACCGGATGATGAATGACTTGCTGATGTAACTAGGGATAAAATAGAGGAGGGTTTGAACTATACACCCTGCAATAAACAATTAGGATAACAAATGAAAACGGGGATGAATCTTGCAAATAGGTAAAAAGATGTTGGGAGGTGGGAAAAGAAAGGGAGGAGCAGAGTAAAAGAGGAGGAGAATATGGTAGTGGTGGTGGTAGAGGAGGAGAAGAAGGAGGAGGAGAAGGAGGAGGGATGGGAGGGGAGGGGATGGAAGAAGGGGGGAAGAAAAAGAAAAGAAATCTATTCTGTAGTCTTCCAAAGCAACTGGATTGGTAGTTGTACAAGTGATGCCTGATAACGGTCAAAGACTAAAATAGGCAATTGGCTTGCTGTCGGGACCAGCTGAAGTTGGGTAGTTTGCATGGAGGTTGAGCGCTGTGTGAATCCTCTCTTTGCACCCTCCACTCCTTTTCAGTATCTCACCCACATCCCCACAGGTCCCCACGGCTTCTGCTTTTGCTTCATCCTTCCTCGCAGCGTTTCTACTTCACAAACACTCTGCATGCGCCTTTTCAAGTCAGTGTTTCCCAAGTAAGATTAATTTTCACGTTTACCCCCCAGAGTGAGCTCTTAATCTGCTATATTGAGTGAACAGAAAAATTCTGCCACATTGGCAGAGTGTTCTGAATTTCAGGATTTAGAGCCAAATGGAAGGTTGACCAGAGGGGAAAAAGGCTATAGCCATCTCTGTGTTCTTTCCCTGTCACACGCACGTGCTCAGCAGCGCTGCACACCAAACTGATGTGACTAGCTTCCAAATGTAACCTCAGGCCAGTTCTCATAAAGCTGGGAATTTAAGTGAAAAAGGGAGGCCAAGTTCTCCTACCCTCCGTGTCTGTCTGATTTAAATATTTCCTCCTGTCCTGCGCCTCAGTCTCTCTCTGTTATTCTCTAAAGAAGCATCCGTCTGATGCTTACATTTGGTTGGAAGATAAAGTGGCTTTTCCTCAGCTCTGTTGTGTTTGAGACTTGGCAAATGCACAGTTCTTTGGAAAAAGGTTGTTGAAATCCATTCAAAAAGCATTTTAATTGACTCATCCCAGGAAAAGTAATAATTCTTCAGTGTACTTAGAGACCTTAGAGGTCTTATTGGATTCCTACTAAGTACACCTTAATATGAGAAGTTTAAAATAATACTTTACATGAAAGAAAAAAGATCCATTTAATACAGTGTTTCTCCTATTGATGTCTACTGGAGATAAGAAGAAGTAATGAGTCTTTTGCTGTTGAATTAATTTATGTGGAGGAATATATACTTACACACATATGCATATTTATATACATACACGCACCTTTACATAATTGTCTAAGTAAATCGAAAAGTGGAATAATGTGGAATGACATCGAAGCAGCTGTGTCAGGTTTCGCAACATGACTTAAGTCCCAAGCAAGTTTTGCTTTGCCATCTTTGGTTTGGTTCCTATTGCGTGATAAAACATTCTGACCAAAATAATCTTGGGAGGAAAGGTTTATTTCAGCTTACAGGTTACAGTCCACCATGTAGGGAAGCCAGGACAAGAACTCAATGCAGGAACCTGGAGGGAGGAACTGAAACAGAGATCATGGAGCAATACTAGCTACTGACTTGGTCTCTTGCTTGCTCAACCAGGACCCCTTGCTTAGGGATGCTCATAGTGGGCTGGGTTCTCCCACATCAATTAGCAACCAAGAGTATGTATCACAGAAACGCATTTCCATACACCAATCTGGTAGAGTTATTTCCCAAATTGAGACTCCCTCAGATAACTCTGGGCTGGGTCAAGATGAAAGCTGAAGATAATTAGGAGTCTTTTAAATTAAATTACCACACTATCCCAACCCAAAGGAGCTTGTCATATTGTCTGTCATAGTGTAACTTAAACATTTTTCAAAAGTTCCATAAACTCTCTGTTGTCTTGCCCTTTATTCACTATCAATTATAGCTAGCCCAACTTCTGGTTACACTTTCCAAACACCAACACACTGACTTCTGAAAGAAAAAAATAACAATGAAGTCTCAAAATGTCTCTTTAAGATAGATGAGTTCATCTTACTGACTGGACAGTTTTGAGTTTTGTCCTGTACTTTTGCACTGGCTGCAAGTTAAAGAGAAATGGCGTGGTTTAGCATAAGAAGTGGCAGGTGTATAATACATATACTCTGTACCCAAACCAAGAGAGGAGCAAGTGGCACTGCAGATTAACTTTACTGCAGCTCAGCTTTACTGAAAATTCTCAAGAGTCATTGGTAAAACTTGGAAGAGAAGCAGTGAAGAGTGACCAGTTGATGGCTTGCTCTTGGTGCTCATCTGATGGCTACTTTTTTGTTTTTTCATACTCTTATTCCAAGCTCCTCATAACCATCATCTGGCCCTCCTTGTCACTGTCTGCCCCCTGCTTTCTTAGAGCAGAGCCTAGAGTTGCTTTTATCTGCTCCTCCTCCTACTTCTGCAATGCCTCATATTGCCTCTCCTCACTTTTCTGATGTGGAATACTCAAGGACAGGTAACCTCTTCTCTCTCTCCCATTGCACATCCATTCTCCTGTGTCAGCTGCTGCCAATGCTTGTTGGCCTCCAATCATTCTTTTCCTAACAATGCCCCTCCCCTGCCCATGCTCAATACAAAGATCTGCTTTTCCTAAGGCCAAATTCAACTTACTCCTCTCTTAGAAAAGTTTTACTTATTAGCTTACTTGCCCTTCACCTCTCTTTGTCTCTTTCCAAATCTGCATGCCCTCCTGCCTTAGGTGTCTCAGAGAATAGAGGTCCCTCAAGTTTCCTTTATGTCCCCATTTCTTAGACGTGCTATTCTGTAGACTTGATGGTCAGAAGTTTCTTATAGTCTTTATGGCCTTCTAAATATAGAATCATTATCAGCAAATAGGAATAGTTTCACTCTTCCTTCCTTATTTCTGTTTTCTTTTATTATATTTCTCATGTTATTACTCGATGGTAGTTTAAGTTTCCCATTGAATTGGGCAGAACAGTGTCCTGTCACCCTGCTTCTGGTTTTAAATGACATCTGTTTAGCTTTTTCCTATTCAGCTTTTTCCTATTTAGTTCAGTGTTCATCATGAATCTGTCGCATACAAGTCCTGATGTTTCTTCTGTTGCTTCTTCCTATAGATATTTTACTAAGAAGGGATTTGAGGATTTTTGTCAACTGTTCTGCATGTATTGAGATGGCCATGTAACTTTTGTGCTTGACTCTATTCCTGTGCTATTTTATATTTCCTAGTTTGTGTATCCAAGGCAATCCTTGTAGCCTTGGAATGGAACTGATGCTATCACATGTGATATATTTAATGTGCTCAGTTTGTATATATTCTGATGAAAGAAGTTGTCTCCAAATTTGCCAAGGAAATTGGTATGTAGTTTTCTTTTGTTGTGATTTTACTTGGCTTTTGGTAACAGGGTAATTCTGAATTCATGGAATGAGTATGTCAGTACCACTTTCCTTTATAGTTTGTGGGATAATTTGAGAAACATCGAATATCCTTTACAAATATGACAATATTTAGTGAATGTGAGTGAATTTGTCTGCTCATCAGCTTTTGATTGTTGGGAGATTTTTATGACTGCATCAGTCTTACATTTTTTTAATTATGAGCCTAGCCTTTAATGACTAAGCCATCCCTCCAGCCTGACTACATCATTTCAGTTGCTTGTTTTGCTAAGGTTTTCTGTCTTATTGATTCAATTTGGGCATAACACATGTACTAGAAAATTACCCAATTCTAGCTATACTCTTTTATATTCAGATATTTAAAACCTTCCCTAATGATCCCTTGATTTCAGTGTTATCTGTTATAATAGTTTATTTTTGTCTTTAGTTCCTTTAACTTAGTTTTTCTCTCAATTTCTTTTGGTTAGCTTGTTTAAAAGCTTGCCAATCTTTCCTTCTTTCTTTCTTTCTTTCTTTCTTTCTTTCTTTCTTTCTTTCTTTCTTTCTTTCTTTCTTTCTTTCTTTCTTTCTTATATTTTTATTAGGTATTTATTTCATTTATAATTCCAATGCTATCCCAAAAGTCCCCCACAAGTTCCTCAACCCTACCCCCCAACCCACCTACTTCCACTTCTTGTTTGTTTGGTACATTCTTTTGACAATTCTATTCCAACCTGAATTTTACCTTGCAAGCAATGTCTGCAGAATCAAAACAACTATCATTACATTGAATGTTTCATTGAGCTAAATGAACTGACTGCCATACTGGGAATTATAATTTGCATGCACACACAGGCTGTGCATATTAGCAAACCCTTCCCATCCGCTCTAACATAAACTAAGAATGGTCATAAAAATGCGATCTTAGAAGTCAGAGGTGGGAAGATAGCAAGTTCAAGCAAGTTTGAGCAACATAGGATACTCCAGTCTAGCCTGGTCTACATAGCAAAACTTTGTTTCAAAGATTTGATCAGTTCTATAAACCTCCTTCCTATCAAAGTGTATCTCAATATTTTGATGCACACCACTGAGAAGAATTACAAAAGCTTGATCAAAGAACTAGGTAGTGCTGTGACTCTGGCAACTGGCTTATTTATGTGAGTTCCTGCTTCCAAGAAAAGCTATGAAAATTGTTTCAAATAGTAGTCCATGTCACCTGCACTGCATTTGCCTACTCCAGGTCACAATCTAGCTATTCTTGTAGCAGCACCAAAGACCAAGTTTTCTCATCTTAGGCAACAAATGATTTTGTCCATATCTTTATGAAAAGGAAACAATGATCTAGAGGGCATCATGTCTTTGTCCTTGGCTTTTTACTGTGGTTTGTACAACACGTGCAGGGACATTTCAAGCTGTGCACACACATTCGTCTGCGAGGAACCCATTCCATTCTGTACAGGGAAATCTAGTTGGATCTGAGACTAGGAAGGTATCTCTGGAGCCTTTCTGAAGGTCTTAGCTCCCACAAAACCTCAAGTACAGTTGGCTAACAACATCTGCCCTTCACTTTTAAGCTCTTGTGTATTCTAAGGGAAATCCAATCTGCGTGTTCTTGAATCATGAACACTGGACGCATTAGGGTTTTTGTTTGGTGAGAGCTTGCTAAACCCTAGGACGATTTATAAAGCTTTTTATAGCCTGCCTGTTTACTCTGAAGAAAGTAGTCACGTTTTGTTGAAAGAAAAACAAGATTGAAAGGCAAGAAACTTTGAAGCTGAGAGAAAACTGGAGTTCAAAAACCTTTATGTCCAAGCAACCTATGCAAAACTCATGAGCTTTAATTTGAATGCACACACATGCTATGCATATTAGTAAATGCTTCCCATACTCTCTAATATAAACTAAGAAAGGTCATAAAAATGAGATCTTAGAGGTTGGAGGTGGGAAGATTTCAAGTTCAAGCTCAGTTTGAGGAACATAGCATAGTCCAGTCTAGCCTGGACTACAGCAAAACCTTACTTCAAAGATTTGATCAGTTCTATAAGCCTACAAGTGTGGATGATTTTGAGTTATGACATGTGACTTCCTCTCAGCTTTTGTTTACATAAATTTTGATATGCTCTTGGAAAACTTCTCAGTGCATGCGATGTTTACGCAGAATACATGACTTGTAACTAAAGCAAAAAGGTTAGAGACACATTGACATAATAAGGATTGGATAGAAATTTGACAATTATATCAGCTATTTATGATTTTCAATGTATTTGATGCTACTAAGTGCCTCCCTTTTTAGACAAGCAATACAAACTCTTTTTTTTCTTTTGCTGTAACTTTATTTTTTTATTTTTTAATTATTATTTTTTAATTAGGTATTTTCTTCATTTACATTTCCAATGCTACCCCCAAAGTACCCCAAACCCTTTCCCCCACTACCCTCCCCCTCCCACTTCTTGGCCCTGGCATTCCCCTGTACTGGGGAATATAAAGTTTGCAAGACCTATGGGCCTTTCTTTCCAATGATGGCTGACTAGGTCATCTTCTGATACATATGCAGCTAGAGACATGATCTCTGGGAAGAAGATCAGCCACAAGATGAACTCACAAATGGTGAGTTCATATTGTTGTTCCACCTATAGGGTTGCAGACCCCTTTAGCAACTTGAGTACTTTCTCTAGATCTTCCATTGGGGCCCATGTGATCCATCCAATAGCTGACTGTGAGCATCTACTTCTGTGTTTGCTGGCCCCTGCATAGCTTCAAAAGAGACAGCTATATCTGGGTCCTTTCGGCAAAATCTTGCTAGTGTGTGCAATGGTGTCAGCGTTTGGGGGCTAATTATGGGATGGATTCCCAGGTATGGCAGTCTCTAGATGGTCCATTATTTCGTCTCATTTCCAATCTTTGTCTCTGTAACTCCTTCCATGGGTGTTTTGTTCCCAAATTTAAGAAGGAGCAAAGTGTCCACAATTTCGTCTTCGTTCTTGACTTTCATTTGTTTTGCAAATTGTATCTTGTCTCTTGGGTATTCTAAGTCTCTGGGCTAATATCCAAATATCAGTGAATACATATCATGTGAGTTCTTTTGTGATTGGGTTACCTCACTCATGATGATGCCCTCCAGGTCCATCTATTTGTCTAGGAATTTCATAAATTTATTCTTTTTAATAGGTGAGTAGTACTCTATTGTGTAAATACATTTTCTGTATTCATTCCTCTGTTGAGGGGCATCTGGGTTCTTTCCAGCTTCTGGCTATTAAAAATAAGGCTGCTATGGACATAGTTGAGTATGTGTCCTTCTTACCGGTTGGAACATCTTCTGGATATATGCCCAGGAGAAGTATTGCGGGATCCTCTGGTAGTACTATGTCCAATTTTCTGAGGAACTGCCAGACTGATTTCCAGAGTGGTTGTACAAGCTTGCAATTCCACCAACAATGGATGTGTTCCTCTTTCTCCACATCCTCGCCAGCATCTGCTGTCACCTGAATTTTTGATCTGAGCCATTCTGGCTGATGTGAGTTGGAATCTCAGGGTTGTTTTGATTTGCATTTCCCTGATGACTAAGGATGTTGAACATTTTTTCAGGTGCTTCTCAGCCATTTGGTATTCCTCAGGTGAAAATTCTTTGTTTAGCTCTGAGCCCCATTTTTTAATGGGGTTATTTGATTTTCTGGAGTCCACCTTCTTGAGCTCTTTATAAATATTGGGTATTAGTCCCTTATCTGATTTAGGATAGGTAAAGATCCTTTCCCTATCTTATTGATGGTGTCTTTTGCCTTACAGAAGCTTTCAATTTTATGAGGTCACAATTGTTGATTCTCGATCTTACAGCACAAGCCATTGCTGTTATATTCAGGAATTTTTCCCCTGTGCCCATATCTTCGAGGCTTTTCCCCACTTTCTCCTCTATAAGTTTCAGTGTCTCTGGTTTTATGTGGAGATCCTTGATCCACTTAGATTTGACCTTAGTACAAGGAGATAGCAATGGATCAATTCGCATTCTTCTACATGATAACTGCCAGTTGTGCCAGCACCATTTGTTGAAAATGCTGTCTTTTTTCCACTGGATGGTTTTTGCTACCTTGTCAAAGATCAAGTGACCATAGGTGTGTGGGCTCATTTCTGGGTCTTCAATTCTATTCCATTGGTCTATTTGTCTGTCACTATACCAGTACCACGCAGTTTTTATCACTATTGCTCTGTAGTACAGCTTTAGCTCAGGCACGGTGATTCCACCAGAAGTTCTTTTATCCTTGAGGAGAGTTTATGCTATCCTAGTTTTTTTGTTATTCCAGATGAATTTGCAGATTGCCCTTTCTAATTCGTTGAAGAATTGAGTTGGAATTTTGATGGGGATTGCATTGAATCTGTAGATTGCTCTTGGCAAGATAGCCATTTTTACTATATTGATCCTGCCCATCCATGAGTATGGGAGATCTTTCCATCTCCTGAGATCTTCTATAATTTCTTTCTTCAGAGTCTTGAAGTTTTTATCATACAGAACCTTCACTTCCTTAGTTAGAATCATACCAAGGTATTTTATATTATGTGTGACTATTGTGAAGGGTGTTGTTTCCCTAATTTCTCTCTCAGCCTGTTTATCCTTTGTATAGAGAAAGGCCATTGACATGTTTGAGTTAATTTTATATCCAGCTACTTCACTGAAGCAGTTTATCAGGTTTAGGAGTTCTCTGGTGGAATTTTTAGGATCATTTATCATATCATCTGCATATCATCTGCAAAAAGTGATATTTTGACTTCTTCCTTTCCAATTTGTATCCCTTTTTATCTCCTTTTGTTATCGAATTGCTCTGGCTAGGACTTCAAGTACAATGTTGAATAGGTAGGGAGAAAGTGGACAGCCTTATCTAGTCCCTGATTTTAGCTGGATTGCTTCCAGCTTCTCACCATTTACTTTGATGTTGGCTACTGGCTTGCTGTAGATTTCTTTTATAATGTTTAGGTATGGGCCTTGAATTCCTGATTTTTCCAAGACTTATCATGAATGGGTGTTGGATTTTGTCAAATGCTTTCTCAGCATCTAAGGAGATGATCATGGTTTTTTTTTTTTGTCTTTAAGTTTGTTTATATAATGCATTATGTTGACGGATTTCCCTATATTAAACAATCCCTGCATCCCTGGAATGAAACTTACTTGGTCAGGATGGATGATTGTTTTGATGTGTTCTTGGATTTGGTTAGCAAGAATTTTATTGAGTATTTTTGCATCGATATTCATAAGGGAAATTGGTCTGAAGTTCTCTATCTTTGTTGGGTCTTTATGTGGTTTAGGTATCAGAGTAATTGTGGCTTCATATAATAAATTGGGTTGGGTACCCTCTGCTTCTATTTTGTGGAATAGTTTGTGAAGAACTGGAATTAGATCTTCTTTGAAGGTCTGATAGAACTCTGCACTAAACCCATCTGGTCCTGGGCTTTTTCTTGGTTGGGAGACTATTAATGACTGCTTCTGTTTCTTTAGGGGATATAGGACTGTTTAGACAATTGACCTGATCCTGATTTAACTTTGGTACCTGGTATATGTCTAGAAATTTGTCCATTTCATCCAGGTTTTCCAGTTTTTTTGACTATAGCCTTTTGTAGAATGATCTGATGGTGTTTTGGATTTCTTCAGGATCTGTTGTTATGTCTCCGTTTTCATTCTGATTTTGTTAATTAGGATGCCAACCCTGTGCCCTCTAGTGAGTCTGGCTAAGGGTTTATCTATCTTGTTGATTTTCTCAAAGAACCAGCTCCTCCTTTGGTTGATTCTTTGAATAGTTCTTCTTGTTTCCACTTGGTTGATTTTGCCCCTGAGTTTGATTATTTCCTGCTGTCCACTCCTCTTGTGTTTATTTGCTTCCTTTTTTTCTAGAGCTTTTAGGTGTGTTGTCAATCTGCTAGTGTGTGCTCTCTCTAGTTTTTTTTTGAGGCACTCAGAGCTATGAGTTTTCCTCTTAGAAATTCTTTCCTTTTTCCCATAAGTTTGGGTATGTTGTGGCTTCATTTTCATTAAACTCTAAAAAGTCTTTAATTTCTTTCTTTATTCCTTTCTTGACCAAGGTATCATTGAGAAGAATTTTGTTCAGTTTCCACATGAATGTTGGCTTTCTAATACTTATGTTGTTATTGAAGATCAGCCTTATTCCATGGTGATCTGATAGGATGCATGGGACAATATCAATATTTTTGTATCTGTTGAGGCCTGTTTTGTGACCAATTATATGGTCAATTTTGGAGAAGGTATCATGAGGTGCTGAGAAGAAGGTATATCCTTTTGTTTTAGGATAAAATGTTCTGTAGATATCTGATAAATCCATTTGTTTCATAACTTCTGTTAGTTTCACTGTTTCTCTTTAGTTTCTGTTTCAAAGATCTGTCAATTGATGAGAGTGGTGTTTTGAAGTCTCCCACTATTATTGTGTGATGTGTAATGTGTGGTTTGACTTTACTAAAGTCTCTTTAATGAATGTGGCTGCCCTTGCATTTGGAGAATATATATTCAGAATTCAGAGTTCCTCTTGGAAGATTTTACCTTTGATGAGTATGAAGTGCCCCTCCTTGTCTTTTTTGATAATGTTGGGTTGGAAGTTGATTTCATTCGATATTTGAATGGCTACTCCAGCTTGTTTCTTCAGACCATTTCCTTGGAAAATTGTTTTCCAGCCTTTCATTCTGAGGTAGTGTCTGTCTTTTTCCCTGAGATGGGTTTCCTGTTAGCAGCAAAATGTTGGGTTCTGTTTGTGTAGCCAGTCTGTTAGTCTATGTCTTTTTATTGGGGAATTGAGTCCATTGATATTAAGAGATATTAAGGAAAAGTAATTGTTGCTTCCTATTATTGTTGTTAGAGTTGGCATTCTGCTCTTGTGGCTGTCTTCTTTTAGGTTTGTTGAAGGATTACTTTCTTGCTTTTTCTAGGATGTGTTTTCTATCCTTGTATTTTTTTTCTGTTATTATTCTTTGAAGGGCTGGATTCGTGGAAAGATAATGTGTGAATTTGGTTTTGTCGTGGAATACTTTGGTTTCTCCATATATGGTAATTGAAAGTTAGGCTGGGTATAGTAGCCTGGGCTGGCATTTGTGTTCTCTTAGTATCTGAATAACATCTGTCCAGGATCTTCTGGCTTTCATAGTCTCTGGTGAAAAGTCTGGTGTAATTCTGATAGGCCTGCCTTTATATGTTACTTGACCTTTTTCCCTTACTGCTTTTAATATTCTATCTTTATTTAGTGCATTTGTTGTTCTGATTATTATGTGTCGGGAGGAATTTCTTTTCTGGTCCAGTCTATTTGGAGTTCTGTAGTCTTCTTAAGTTCATGGGCTTCTCTTTCTTTAGGTTTGGGAAGTTTTCTTCTATTATTTTGTTGAAGATATTTGCTGGCCCTTTGAGTTGAAAATCTTCATTCTCATCTACTCCTATTATCCCTAGGTTTGGTCTTCTCATTGTGTCCTGGATTTCCTGGATGTTTTGAGTTAGTATCTTTTTGCATTTTGTATTTTCTTTGATTGTTGTGCTGATGTTCTCTATGGAATCTTCTGCACCTGAGATTCCTCTTCCATCTCTTGTATTCTGTTGCTGATGCTTGCATCTATGATTCCAGATTTCTTTACTATGGTTTCTATCTCTAGCATTACCTCACTTTGGGTTTTCTTTATATTGTCTACTTCCCTTTTTAGGTCTACTATGGTTTTATTCATTTCCATCACCTGTTTGGATGTGTTGTCCTGTTTTACTTTAAGGACTTGCAACCCTTTAGCAGTGTTCTCCTGTATTTCTTTAAGTGAGTTATTAAAGTCCTTCTTGATGTCTTCAACCATCATCCTGAGATATGCCTTTAAATCTGGGTCTAGGTTTTCAGGTTTGTTGGGGTGCTCAGGACTGGCTGAGTTGGGAGTGCTGGGTTCTGATGATGGTGAGTGGTCTTGGTTTCTGTTAGTAAGATTCTTATGTCTGCCTTTCACTATCTGGTAATCTCTGGAGTCAATTGTTATAGTTGTTTCTGGTTAGAGCTTGTTCCTCCTGTGATTCTATTATTCCCTACCAGCAGTCCTGGGAGACTAGCTCTCTCCCGAGTTTCAATGGTCAGAGCACTCTCTGCAAGCATGCTCTCCTCTTTCAGGGAAGTTGCATAGATATCTGTTGTTCACTTTTGCCTCCTGGCAGAAGATGAAGGCCTGAAACAGAACCTGTCCCAGAAGCTGTTAGCTTCTGTGGTCCACACTCTCACCTGTGCAGACTAGTCTCCGCGGGATCCAGGGACCAAGAAGGCTCCCTCAGGAACTCCAGCAAAGCCCTCCCAGGCAGGGTGGACACCTCACCTCTGGCACGGAAGGTGCCCGGATGTCTGGAGCTTGAAAAGAGATCTGCCTCAGAATCTCTGTGGCTCTTGCCTGTCCCAGAAGCTGTTAGCTTCTTTAGTCCACACTCTCACCTGTGCAGACTTGTCTTTCTTGGTGGAATATAGGAACCAAGATGTCTCCCGCAGATGCTCTGGCAACTCCTTCCCAGGCCGGGCAGACACCTCTCCTCTGGCAGGTGGCAGATGTCTGGAGCCTGAGCATACTAGTCTAGGTGGAGTCTGGGAACCAAGATGTCTCTTTGCCAATCTTTTCAGAGAATCAACTCTTTGTTTCATAAGTTATTTTTAGAGGTGGTTTGGAATTGGTAGGATCAAGACAGATTTCATACATGTATGAAATTATCAAAAAACAAATAAAAGATAAGATATTTATATTATTTAAAAATTCTATTCCATTAATTTAGTGCTGGCATTTACCTTTTCTTTTCCTGCTAATTTTGGGCTAGCTTGTTGCTGTGTATTTAAGTCTCTGAGATGGTCCATTGGGTTACATAATTGTGATTGGTTTTTTACTTATAGATACTTATAGCTCTAATGCTCTCCCTTAGAACTGCCTTTGCCATACTATATGGATTTGGAGAAATTGTAATCCCATTTTAATTTGATTTCAAAAATTTTATCCATCCCAATTTCTCCATTGACCCACTTATTCAAAGGTGTAGTTTTCAATCTATTTCTGTATTTTTAAAACATTTTAAATATTTCTTCTCAGTTTTGGAGTCAAGCTTATTTCCAATGTGATGTAATATAACACTAGAATCATTTCATTTTGAATTGTATTTTTTAAGTTTGGCTTTGTGACCTGAATATGATCTATTTTGGAGAAAATTCTAAGAGATGATGAAAAGAAAGCATACCACGCAGTTGCCAGATAGAACATTCTGTAGATACATGCCTGTTTAGTTCACTTCATTTGTAGTGTGTCTTAACTATTAAGTTTATTCATTAATCTTTTGTCTGTACAATAGACCCATCAGTGATAATGAGATATTAAAGTCACCTGTTATTGTTATATTAGAGTCTCTTGACCATCTCATGTCAAGAAGTGTTTATTATATGAAATTGGGAATTCCAATACTTTGTGCATATATACATGTAAAATTAATTATTGTCATGAGACATTGTTTCTCTTACCAATATGGAATGCACTTCTCTGCATCTTCTGGTTAATTTTGGCTTGAAATTTGCTTTTGTTGGATAGGAATAGAGGTGTTCCTGTTCTGTACTCCATTTGCCAGGAGTATTTTGAACATTTTCTATCCTTTACTTTTAGTTTCTGTGTAAATTTTCTTGAGTCTTGTTTCTCATGTGTAGCATATATCTGGGTCTTAATTTTTAGTACAAGCAGCCATTCTACAGCTTTCCATTGGAGAATTAAGACATTTATGTTCAAAGATAGGATGGAAAACTACACATGATGATTCCCTGACATTTTGTGGTTTCTAATGTTTGGATCTTCGCTAGTTTTTATTTGATTATCTACTGTGGTAGTCTGAATATGCTTGGCCCACAGAGTGTGGCCTTGTTAGAGGAAGTGTGCCACTGTGGGCGTGGGCTTTAAGAGTACCCTCATAGACTCCGGGCAAGTGTGTGTGTGGGGGTGAGGTTTTTGCGGAGGGGAAACTGGGAAAGGGGATAACATTTCAAATGTAAATAAGTAAAATAACCAATAAAAAAATTAAAGAAAAAGAAAAGGACCCTCATCCTAGCTCCCTGGAAGTCAGTATTCTGCTAGCAGCCTTCAGGTAAAGATGAAGAACTCTCAGCTCCTCCTGCACCATGCCTGCCTTGATGCTGTCATGTTCCTGCCTTGATGATAATGGGCTGAACCTCTAAACTTATAAGCCAGGTGCAATTAAATGTTGTCCTTATTAGAGTGGAGGGAGCAGCAATATCAACCAGCCAGACCTCCTGGAGCTCCCAGGAACTGGACCACCAACCAAAGAATTCACATGGAGGGACCCGTGGCTCTGGCCGCATATGTAGCAGAGAATGGCCTTGCTGGATATAAGTGGGAGGAGTGGCTCTTGGTCCTGTGGTGGTTCAATGCCCCAGTGTAGGGGAATGCCAGGGCAGGAAGACAGGAGCAGGTGAGTGGGGTAGCCTCCTCATAGAGTCAGGAGGAGAGGACATGGGGGAGGATATTAAATAAAATATCCAATTAAAAAATAGAAAAAGAAACAACATATTAGAAAAAAAATAGTGTTGCCTTGGTTATGGTGTCTCTTCATGGCAATAAAACCCTATTCAAGACATCTACTTTAATTGGATTTTTTTTTTTTTTTGCTTTTGATGGGCACAATAATTTATTGTTTATACACACACACACACACACACACACACACTCAGTCACTCACTTTATTGTATATTTTCTTTATTTACATTTCAAATGTTTTCCCCTTTCCAGGTCTCCCTTTTGGAACAGCATATCCTATTCTTTCTCCCCCTGCTTCTATGAGGATGTTCTCCCACCTACCCACACACCCTCCTCACTCCCTGACCTTTCCCTACACTGGGGCATCAAAAACCCTCAGGCCCAAGGGCCTCTCCTCCCACTGATGTCCAACAAGGCCATCCTCTGCCACATATGTAGCTGGAGCCATGAGTCCCTCCATGTGTGTTATTTGGTTGGTGGTCCAGTCCCCTGGAGCTCCTGGGTTCTGTTGATATTGTTGCTCCCTCCATGTGGCTGCAAACCCCTTCAGCTCCTTCAGTTCCTTCTCCAACTCCTCCATCAGGGATCCTGAGCTCAGTCCAATGGTTGGCTGTGAGCATCCACCTCTGTATTTATCAGGCTCTGGCAGAGCCTCCCTCTCAGGAGACAGCCATATCAGGCTTCCATCAGCAAGCACTTCCTGGCTTCCATCATAGAGTCCAGGTTTGGTGACTGTATATGGGTTTGATCCCCAGATAGGGCAGTCTCTGTGTGGCCTTTCCTTCAGTCTTGCTCCACATTTGTCTCCATATTTCCTCCTGTGAGTATTTTGTTCATCCTTCTAAGAAGCACTGAAGCATCCACACTTTGGATTTTCTTCTTTTTGGACTTCATATGGTCTGTGAATTAAATCTTGGGTATTCCAAACCTTTGGGCTAATATCTACTTATCAGTGAGTACATACCATGCACATTCTTTTGTGAATTCTTTATATTTCAAATGCTATCCCCCAAATCCCCTATACCCTACCCCACCCTGCTCCCCAACCCACCCACTCCTGCTTCCTGGCCCTGGAATTCCCCTGTACTGGGGCATATGATCTTTGCAAGACCAAGGGCCTCTCCTCCCATTGATGGCTGACTAGGCCATATTCTGCTACATATGCAACTAGAGACACAGCTCTGTGGGGGGTGTACTAGTTAGTTCATATTATTGTTCCTCCTATAGGGTTGCAGACCCCTTTATCTCCTTGGGTACTTTCTCTAGCTCCTACATTACGGGCCCTGTGTTCCATCCTATAAATGACTGTGCGCATCCACTTCTGTATTTGAAGTCATTGTTTTTAATAGCTGAGTAGTACTCCATTGTGTAAATGTACCACATTTTCTGTATCCATTCCTCTGTTGAGGGACATCTGGGTACTTTCCAGCTTCTGGCTATTATAAATAAGGCTGCTATGAACATAGTAGAGCATGTGTCCTTATTACATATTGGAGCATCTTCTGGGTATATGCCCAGGAGTGGTATTGCTGGGTCCTCAGGTAGTACTATATCCAATTTTCTGAGGAAACACCAAACTGGTTCCCTGAGTGGTCATACCAACTTGCAATCCTACCAGCAATGGAGCAGTGTTCATTTTTCTACACATCCTTGCCAGCATCTGCTGTCACCTGAATTTTTGATCTTAACCATTTGGACTGGTGTGAGGTGGAATCTCATGGTTGTTTTGATTTGCATTTCCCTGATGACTAAAGATGTTGAACATTTCTTTAGGTGCTTCTCAGCCATTTGAGTTTCCTCAGTTGAGAATTCTCTGTTCAGCTCTGTTCCCCATTTTTAATAGGGTTATTTGGTTCTCTGGATTCTAACTTCTTGTGCTCTTTGTATATCTTAGGTACTAACCCTCTATCAGATGTAGGATTGATAAAGATCTTTTTCCAATCTGTTGATTGCCATTTTGTCCTATTGACAGTGTCCTTTGCCTTACAGAAACTTTGCAATTTATGAGATCCCATTTGTGGATTCTTGATCTTAGAGCATAAGCTATTGTTCTGTTCAGGAACTTTTCCCCTGTGTCCATGTGTTTGAGAGTTTTACCCACGGTCTCTTTTATTAGATTGAGTGTATCTGTTTTATGTGGAGATCCTTGATTCACTTGGACTTGAGCTTTGTACAAGGGGATAAGAATGGATCTATTTGCATTCTTCTATATGTTGACTGCAAGTTGAAGCAGCACCATTTGTTGAAAATGTTGTCTTTTTTCCACTGTATAGTTTTAGCTCCTTTGTCAAAACCAAGTGATCATAGGTGTGTGGGTTCATTTCTCAATCTTCAATTCAATTCCATTGATCTACCTGCCTGTCACTGTACCAATACCATGCAGTATTTACCAGTATTGCTCTGTAGTACAGCTTGAGGTCAGGGATGACCTTGAGTTGTACTATAGAGCAATAGTCATTGGTATTTCTTAGTTCATGTGTTTCTACAGTGGTTACCTTTCTCTTTTATATGTAGGATCTAAGTATCTTATATAATGTTGGCTTGGTGGCAATGAATTGCTTTAGCTTGTGCTCTTTCCCAGATTTTTTTTATTTTTCCTCTCATGCTGAGAGATAACCTTTCTGGAATAGTTATTGTGATTCATGGTAATTTTTATCCAGGGCTTGAAACACCCATTGAAAAATCCCCTGGCTTTTCGAGCTTCTGATGAGAAATGTGCTCTGTTGAAGTGTTTTGCCTTTAGGAACATTGATGCTTCTTTCTCTTGCAGTTGTCAATAATCTTATATTGCTCTACATTCTTGTCATTTCAATCCTAATATTTGAGATTACAACTTTTATTTTCTGCTGAGGCCTATTTGACGATCTAAGTGTCTCCTGGACATGAGTATTCATACTTTTATAATTTTTGTTATTTATGTTTAGTTTTTAAGCCTTTAGTCTGCAGCTCTGCAACTTCTAAAGTAAAGATATGTGAGTTTAGTCTTTTAACTAAACCCTACAGGTCTTGCATGTCCTATTTATAAGCCCTATTTTTTTTCTTTATCGTTATCAGAGTGTTCACATTTATCTTAAAACCTTGAGATGCTCTTTTCCTCCAGAGTTTATTTCATACTGAGGTTTTAATTTGATGTAAAGATTTTAAAATTTTATTTATTTAGTTTTTTACACTCCATATTTTATCCTCCCACCCCCATCCACCCTCTGGCTTTTCCACATCCCATACCTCCTTCCAACACTCCTCTCTCCAGGTGGATGTCCCCATCCCCCCACCCCACCTGACCTCTAAACTCCGTGGGGCCTCCTGTCTCTTGAGGGTTAGGTGCATCATCTCTAAAGATGTAAAGATTTTTTTTTTAAATCTTTATCCCTTTATTGAACTTTTGATTCATATCATGTGTTTTCTTTGACTTGCTTGTTTTTGTTTTTGTTTTTGCTTTGTTTTTGTTGTATTTTTGTTTTGCCACTTTATTGGACATCACTGGTCTTTTAACACCACTGTGTTGCATGAGTTACCCAGTCCTTGATCAACATCACTATATTTGGACTTAGCTGGTAGAGAATTATGAGCTTTTGCAGAATTCCTGTGGGTTTGTTTTGTCTTTCATAGTTCTTCTATTTCTATACTGAATCTGCATATCTGTTGGGATGAATACTGCTTTGTCTTTTAGGTGAGAGCTATCTTGGAAACTGGACTTCTCATGATGTCTAGTCTTGACATATTGAATTGTTGTGGAGTATTAGATTCATTCCCAGCTAGATGTTATAGAATATTTTTTCCATTAGTTTTATAGTAGAGTTAGTGTATTTGGACAAAATCTATGCTGTTTTGGAGCCTGAGCTTTTCATTTCTCCTGTCTACCTACAAGGACAGGATACTTCTAGTAGATCAAACACATGTTTTCAGAACAGAAAAGTACACAGGCATTTCTCTGTCTTCTAGTTTAGTCCATAAAGTACATTTTGGAGAAGGACAGGCACAGGCTTTGCTTCAGCTGTTGGCTCATTAGCTGTGTAGTTCAAACTTTTACTCTTTTGCTGTCTGCTGTTGCTATAAGAGTAGATGCCATGCTGCTAATTTGGAGCGTTGTGGTTAGCCTAGGGTTTTTCCTCTTCTCTATTCTTTGAGTTGAGGTATTCATCACAGTTTGTGTGGTTGTGGGTTGTATATAAAACTTTGTGTGCTGACTCTTAGTTGGGATGGTAGTACAGCTCAGCAGCAAAGTATCTGTACAAATGTCCCCGAAGTGTCATGCTTAGTTCTAGCATGAAGTAAGAGCAAAAAGCAAGTTGCAGCAACTACAACAATAATTATAGCAATAATAACAATAATGCCAGTACAGAAATAAAGTAAAAACCAGGACCAGTTACAAAGCTCACAATTCTAACAATAATGGCAAGAAAAGATGAGCAGCAGAAATAAGACAATACTATCATTCTTTAATGATGATACAGAAAGAAAAACAACTTAGAAAAAAAACATAAGGAGCAGAAGTTGGGTGGGAAAGGGTCTGGAGAGGATCTGGGAGGTGTTAGTTGACGTAAAAATATGAATATATTGTGTTAAAATTTTGAATAATTTTAAAAAGGAATATAAAGAAAGGGTATTTAAAGAATTTAAATATGGAAATCAGGAGAAATGTGAAAAAAATGAACTCCATAATCATGGGAGAGACTGGAAGAGAGAATTTTATAATTTGAAAAGGAAGGGAGTAAATGACTAATGAGAAAACAAAAGAAATAATAAAAACAGAATATGTATGTATGTATATATATGAAAAAGACAAAAATAATATACTCACATATGTATACATTTCTTCTAATCTTTCTTTGCATTCTTGGTGGAAGTAGTGTGGATCTGGGAGTCATTTGAACTTGTTTCCAGTTTCTCTGCTTGTTAGGATAAGGTACTATGGATGGTGGTTTTGACTGTCCACTTGACACAATCGAGAATCACTTGGGGAGGAATGTTAGTGAGATATCGTCTAGATTAGGCTTCCTGTAGCATGTAGTTTTTGCTACCCCCTTTAAGCTCTGGGAAGACTGTACTACCAGCCCCCACCCTTATTCCCTTGGATCCATGGATAAACAGCAAAACAAAAACAACAGCAACAACAATTCACACACACACACACACATACACACACACACACACACACACACACACACACACACACTAGTTAATGCCTTTGCTAACTGTAAGGAGCCGCCCTCACATTGGCCATTACAAGATGGCGCTGATGGCACTGGCACCTGTGTTCTAAGTAGTAAACAAGCAAGCTGCGCATGTGCCGGGGTAGCTTCCCACCCCATGTGCTCTGTCTTCCCCGTGATGACAACTCCGGCCATGGGCTGCAGCCAATCAGGGAGCGACATGTCCGAGGCAGAGGACAGTCCTCCATAAAAGGGACGGGTTTCTGCCATTCTGGATCTCTCTATCTCTCTCTCTCTGGCTCTCTCTCTGGCTCTCTTCTCCACTGGCTCCTGAAGGGGTAAGCAATAAAGCTTGTGCCGCAGAAGATTCCGGTTGCCCTGAGCGTGTTCTTACCAGGGGGGACAAAAGCGCGGGCAATAGCTAACTCAATGACTGGGAACTACTAAACCTCCCCTGGTTCCCCAGGTAAAATCAGACAGAGTGGCTATTGACCACTCAAACTGAACACTTGCATGGCTGGTTGAATTTATCTCTTCCTGTTACTGTCTCCTTCCTCTTTCCCATTTCTCCATTTTATCTGTGTCCTCTCTCAAAATTCTAAGTTTCCAGCCCTGTCCTCAGTCATTGGTCACTGGTATCTTTATTGAGTGATCAAGAACCAATTGGGGAACAGGACCTTAGCATCAGAAGCACCCTCTACAGCTTCCCAGAGGGCATGTCAGTTGCAGTGGGAAGAACTACCTTGAATGTGCACAACACCAGTTCATGTGTTGGGCCCTAGACTGAACAAAAAAGGTAGTGTAAGGTGAGCACTAACCAGGAGTGTGCTAATGCATTGCTCTTTGTTCTCTTGCTGTTGATGAAGGATGGAGTGTGGCCAGTTCTATCAAGACTCTGTCACTGTGACGCCTTTGCCATAATGGAATATAATCTAGATGGTGAGCTGAAATAAATTCTCTCTCGTCTAAGTTGCTTTTGTGGAGTATTTTATCACCACAACAGCAAAACGAACATATCTTTAGTCTATAATTCCTTGAGCTTGAGTCTTCATCACATAACTGGGCAGTCTCAGGACTGAGAGGTGGGATAACAAATCATACTCAATGGAAGGGGGTCCCTCCTTCCATTGCTCATATCTTTGTTTTACCAAGGCCTAGTTCTTGCAACCACAGACGATTGCTCAGTCCTCCAATATTCTTTAGCTGACTTCTAGAGTCATCAGTCTTAAAGGGACAGAGAAGTCCATCCTATGACTCCAGCTTGAATTCCCTGCAGGCAGTTTTCAATATGTTCACTATAGTGGTATTCAGGAGTCACACTGGTAAACTTTGGTGGGGACAAGCTGTGGTGGCATTTTTCATGAGGTCCAGCTGAAGGTTAAAGGTAGATGCTTGTCTTTCCTAAAGCTGAGTGTGCCTCTCTCAACACCACACCGCTTTGTTGAGAAATAGGCAGTTCCTTTCAAGTGCCAGCTAGTGTCAGATACCTTTCTCCCTTATCTGCCTCTGTACCCACTCTCTCCACTATGGCTCTCCTGCCATTTTCCACATCCTCAGGCTATATCTCAGACTCAGCACTGATCACCATTTCTCAAGTGTTCCAATAACCCGAGTCTCTTGATTTCTTCAAGTCTTTGTCTAGTATTAAACTTCAGTGTGTGGCCTGAAGAGTTAATAGTTAAAGCATGCAGTGCTTTTGCAGAGAACCTGAGATAACTATTAATTCCTACTTTGGGCAGTTCTTGACTGCTTGTAACTTCAGCTTTAGGGACATCTTCTTGGTGTCAAACAAACTCACACACATAGACATAACTGAAAATAAAAATAAATCTTTAAAATTTAGTTTGTTCTCAATAACTAATCTCAAGAAGAAATTGTGGGGTTTGGGGGGGTATGTTGATGTCATGGCACTGATGAGAAAGACAGTGGTACTACTTTAAAAAAATGCCTTTCAAGCATTTTGTATGTGGGATATCTTATTTCTTAGCATTAACAACTATTTAATGTCCTCAAGTTGGCAGAAAAATGTTTATATATCATTTGCCATATTTTACTTCTGTTGCCACTGATTTTATAACTCAATTTTTTTTATGCTATGGTATAACAATTTTTTATGAGATAAAAGATTCCATTATGATTTGATGTGCTAGGGTGGGGGTGACTGGGAGGGGAGGTAATGACTGACTAGGATGTAAAGTGAGTAAGTAAAATAATAATAATAATAATAATAATAATAATAATAATAACAACAACAACAACATCAACAACCACACAAAAACATTCCACTCTGCAAGGAAGCTCCTTAAGCTCAGGAAGGGAACAACTTAATGGGTTCAGGAAGTCCCTGAAATTGACCAGAGCTACTAGTTCCCTCCTCCCCTTAGCATATGTAAGCAATAAGGTCTGTTGAGAGATACCCTGCATTAACTAATTTGCCCAAAGAGGTTCCAACCAACTGAACTACTCAGCAAAGATATTTCTGAAAGTTTTTCAGTATGTTAGATTTTGTCATCCATGATGGGTTGAACCTTGGTGATGGAGCTGTCCTTGAGTCACTCTGTTCCTGTGAGTCACCCTGATAAAGCACAGTGCTTTACTAATCTAGACTTTGGTGGTATCCTTTGGTGGTAAGAGTTTGTTCATGTCTTCCCAAGAATAGTGTCATTAAAAAAAAATCCTCATTGTGACACCCTATTTGGTGCATTGGCTCTGTCAAGGGTCTCAGTTTCTGAATGGCGAACTGGATATGAAAATCTACAGTTAAAATAGGATAAATATTAGAGCTGTTATCATTTTATGTAGTTAAAGCCAATTTTCCTCAACCAGAGGGGGTTTTGTCATCAAGGAAACATTTAGTAATATTTACAGGTTTTCTTGTCACGAAGGTTTGTGTGTGATAGCATTTAGTGGGTGGAATCCACAGAGGTTGCAGAGCACTGTACATGTACAGCACACTCCTTGCTACAAAGAATTTTCTAATCTTCTGATCTGAATATCAATATCAGTAGAAACCCCATTTTATCCCAAAAGATTATTCATGAGAAACTCTTGTCTGGGCGGCTTCTGCCTTATCCTACTAATCATAACCAGAAATACCAAATAAATATCACACAGCTGGGGCTAGCTTTTCAGTAATTGTTATCTTAAGGGAATTCCCGAGATCAAAAGTTGCTTGGAGAATTTTTCTAGAACTTTATTTCATCAGTGTGAATTTTATTAACCTCATAGCTCATCTCACCTTACAATGTAAGTTAAATAGATGAATACCTCACTTCCTTTAAAAATTGGATTTAATATTTCATAGAAATGGCAAACAGATATCAACTATTGGTGCATTTAAAATTTTTTTCTCAAGGTTTTCTTTAGCCAGCATTTTACTTCTTATAAATACAATCACAGACTAAAATGTTCACATGCACATGTTTATTTTTTATTAAGTATTATTTTCTAGTTAAAGAAATTAAATGTAAAGGGAATGCTAAGAATAAATATGTAGGAAAATATTCTTTATTCTTGCTTAAGATCCAAGATATCAATTTACCTCCTTCATCAATCTTCAGAGAGCTATGGTATTAGGAAGAAATTAGCAGGCATTTTAGGGCAGAAAACAGAAAAAAAAAGTATACAGAAACTCTTTCACACAAGGAAAGGGACCTATCCTTGTGTCCTGTTTCTTCTCACTCACCTTCCTTTTCATTTGTGGATGCTTCAGAACAGCCTGTAAGGAAGCATGATCAAGCTCCTTGAACCTTCGCTCTGTGTAGCATGGTATGATTTACCTGTGGAATATCTGGCAATGCTCACTGAGAGGCTATGCTATTGTGTCTTTGGATGTTGCTACAACAAAGGACTAGGCAGGGTCTAGAGGTTAAGTATTCATTTGATCTGTTTTCCCTCAATAAACAGCAGGCACACTTTATAAAAAATCCTTTTTCTTCGTTGGAGGTGATGATGGTGATGGTAGTAGCAATGATGATCATGATGGTGGTGGCTGCAGGGGTGATTATGATGAGGGTGATGGTGCAATGATAAACCTGTTCTACATGGGTGAGGCTACTGGTTGGAGAATCACATTTAATTATGCATTTGGCTTTTGAGGGTCAACCCACTATAAAATGATGTGAAGTTTTGCTTCATGAAGATGCACTCACGTTTGAAGAGAGAGAAACTAGGCTCTTATTTGTGTGGTGATGTAGCAATAAGCAACACCATCCTTCTTGGGGACCACAGAAGCTGCTGTGCTGGGTTACAGTCCTTGGTAGAGTAAGTTGTTTGTGAAGAAAGGTTGTTAGAAAATGCACTAACCTCCATCTCTTTAAAAAAAAAAAAAGGAAGATTTCAAAAATCAGTCTCTAATTACACATATCTTTTCCAGATTGAACCACCACTAATTTAACCAAAAACATGTGTGTGTAACAAAAGACCTCGTAAAAGGGACATTTGAGGTTTCACATGGATTTCTGCAAAAGACAAACACAGTAAAATCACAGAGTTGGCTGATGGACGCTCTGCCTTACTAAAGCTATAAAATTTTTATTGAATCCTTGGGGCTTATAAGATCCATTCATCCTTTAAGAGAAACTAAAGGTCTTAATCCACACAGGGTCTTTCCACTGCTTACCAGAGGAGTAAATCCTCTCACCTTGAACCACAATATCTAGGTTTCTGGAAGACCATGTGATCTGTACATCTGATCTCCCAGGAGTCCCATGTAAAATGTGCTGCAGAAGACTTGTCTCTGTCTCTTGGTTTATGCCCTGAGATGATACTGAGCCTGCAGCGGTAGTTGTCTCCTGGTTACATCCTGTTAGAAAATAGCCCGTTTTCAATTCTTATCTCAGAGAGTATGCCAAGAGTACTAAATAGATATTCTCCATGTCACTAAACAATTGGTTCATATTTAGGGTGGATGAACTCAAGATCAGATCACAGAGAGTAGTGATCAACCAGGAGGTCCTGACACATGGTTATGCATTCCAAGGCCCCATGGAAAAATCCCTGTGTTGTAGAGTGTTACTGAGAAAAATTATCCAGTCAGTTGAGTTCAATAAACACTTCTTTTTCCCTAGTGAAGTCTAGTCACACTTCCATTTCCTTTGTCTCTTTTCATAAAATGCTAACAAGAAACATTTCAGGAGTTGAGCAGATTGATGCACCAGACCATGGCCTTATAGGCCATAGGCTAGCAGAGATAGATAGGCAGTATCTCTTGTAACATTACCCATGGGAGGATGTTCAGTGTCATGACAAATGTCTATTGGATGTTGAAGCACTATAACTGGGGAACAGAAGGAGAAGGCCATTGCCAAACAATAACTCAACTCTTTCATATATTATAGATGCCTAGAAGATCCTCAACCATATCCCCAAGCACAACAAATCCTTCTTAACAGGAGAAAATGAAATTGTATAAGAACACTCTCCTTTTGCTTTGTAGGAGTTTTGTTGATGTGTAATTGAAAAAGTGTGTGTTTAAGGTACATGGCATGAGGCTTGATGTATATACAACCCTAGTGTGGCTTTTTCAGTCAGGTTTACAGTACCAGGAGTGGACTTTCAACTATGAAGGGGGCCTCAGATCCAAGCTTTTATGATCCAAGTTCTCATGCTATAGCTTTGATCCCCAGAGATGATTCATGTTAGAAATGCATGCACTTGAGAGTGGTTCTATATCCTTTTCCATCAGATTTTTTATGCCAATAATGGAGGTAAATATGAAGCTACTCCTTCTTCACATCATTACCCATGAGCACAAGCTCCTAGGAAGCACTGCATCATGTGTGGTAAATAGTTCAGTAACACGTAATTGAGAAATAGCCAAGTAAAGGTGACAGAATAATTCAGGGCCTCAGAGATGTTTCTAATATTGGTTTTCAAACAAAAAATTAAAGATCAACTGAAAAGCAGCCAAAACTTTATTATCAGGCCTTAAAACAGGAATAATGGTTAAATATTTATGGAAGTGGCACCCATGGGCGGGGGTGGGGGGGTAGCGCTCAAAATTACTCTTTATAGGTTTAAGCAAAATCATGACTGCCAGCCAGAGCTGTGGAAAGAAAGAAAGGTTATCATCAAAAAACTGATGACTAGCTGGAGATATGTGGGCTAATGACAGTGATAATTGGTTTTATTTTATCAGGGAACTGAACTAATGGAACTAGAGCAGGTATTCAAAGGGAGTATATAAGGACACTTTTCTCCAAATGAAAAAGGAACAAAGCCAATTGAAAACACATGTGGTGTAGGAAAAGTGGCTGAAGAATTAGTATAAGCCACACTCCAACTCAAAGTCAAAGACGTTCAGTTGTCTCAGGACTCAGGATATCTATCCCCACTACTCCTATAACCCTATGTCCATGTCCCGTGTATTCGCAGTAGCACCTATCTTGCCTCATAATACTTGTAGCCTTGCTGTCTTTGAGTCTAGCAAGCCCTTACTATCTTAGTGTTAAGTCTTATCAGCTACACACATGCCTGGATCTGTATCCCCACAAGTTCTCTGTTGAAATGTCATCTTCCCAACAGTGTTTATCTCACCCATGGCTTCAAACTGGCACACACTATCCAAATTTTCTTATGCAAATATTCTGCCTGGTTTTCCCTATAGCAATTACTTTCTTCTGATGTAGGTATAGAATTTGCTTTTTTTTCTTTTTATTTAAAAAAAATAGGGTTTTTTTTTTCCTTCTGGACCACATCAGCCTCAAACATATAGCAACCCTCCTGCCTCAGATTTCCAAGTGCTGGGATCACAGTTGTATGCTGCTATTCTTGACATAATTTAGTCCTCATCTTAGTTTCTGTTTTGAACTAGTATGTATATGTTCTGAAGGAAATATAAAGAATTAATGGCATAATGTAGGGAATTGATAATTATCTATCTATTAAGTAAAAAAGTATTTTAGATTTTTGAAATTGAGTGAAACAAAATTTAGGCAACTAGAAATGGTAGTTAACTGAATGTATTAGATGTCCAAGGCCAGGTTGGCTTAGTCAATGGTATGTGTGGCCCAGCTGGAGCATCTTACACAGCCAGTCACTGATCTCAGTCATTTTGTCCTTGCCATGTGCTCAAGGTCATTTTGTGACAACTGGAAATCACCACAACAATCAGAAAGCCACACAAATGTGAGACTTGTTCTTCAGGACCACTGGTCATTTAGTCTTTACTAAGACAGGATTGTGTAAGGAAAATGAAATCTGGCTTCCTGTCAGAGGGCACAGACTACCGTGCATGGTGACATCCCTGGGCAGGTAGTCTTGGGTTGTGTAAGAAAGCAAACTGAGCATGCTATTGGGAGCAAGTTCATGAATATTGTTTCTCCATGACCTCTGACTCAGTTCCTGCCTCGAGGTTCCTGTCTGGATGCATGGCCTGACTTTGATAGACAATATACTGTAAATCTTAAGCTGAAATAAGCCATTTCTTCCCCAAGGTTTTTTTTTTTTTTTTTTTTTTTTTGGTATTGTTGTTAGTTAGGATTTTATCATAGTAACAGAAACCAAACTAGAACAACTAGTCTATGCTTATCTTGTTTTAGGATCTTGCTAGTGGTTCAAATTATTTAGAGATTATAAAGCTACTTGGTCATGTCATTAGTTTATTCCATTTCAATAAGCTATAGTTTCTCAAGAATTTGTATATTTTAACAAGTCATTAGTGGCCATATGTAATCAATTTTTCTACTTTGTATTTGAAAGTTTTTATTTGACTCTCTCTCTCTCTCTCTCTCTCTCTCTGTGTGTGTGTGTATATGAATTATTGTCATTTCACTTCACCAGGCAGCTCATATATACATATATCATAATATGAAAACTTATCCCAGGTGCTTTAGGCATTGGAACTCCTTTGTGTGCTTCTCCTGTAGCTGTAGCTGTGGTGGTTGTCTTTTGCATGGCTCTCTTACTGTGTACTTTCCTGTGTTTGACATGAACTTGTCTCTTATGCATTTTATCTTATGGCATACATTTTGATTATAAATCTTCTTACTCCTGGCTTTCCTGCTTATCTCTGTAAAACTTATAGTCACTATGGCAAAGCTCTCGCTCATCTTTTTTATGGGGATTATTCCTTGCAAGTTCAGTAATTTCACTAAATTATCTGGTATCTCTAACTTGTGTATCTCTAACCCTTTGCTGTATTTTTCTTATGTGATGTCACAATGTAGGGATGTGTATTTCCCTCAGTGGCTTAGCCTGATCTCCCAAGTGTTGTAGAGTTCTTATGAGAATATGAAATATTTTAACATTCATGTTTTTATTTTGAGCTGTGAGTTATTTTAAATGTGCTTTAGATTTTTCAGATTTGTAAGTAGAGTTCGATTAGCTCCATGTTTACTGTGAATTTCTAATTCATTATCATCAGTGTCTAAGAATGTGGTGACCACTAACAAAGTCTAACTTTGAACTTAATTATAGCAGAACTTATAGCTGAATATGTGGTTAGACTTCACAAAGGACTCCATGTGGATGTGGCAAGCATATGCATTCTCTCACATGGACTGCTCTTTAGCTCAATCCCTGCCTCCTTATTAGTCTTCCTTTCTTCTGTAGCTGATTTGATTTTGTATGTGTTATCAATTACTTCCTAGGAGGTATGTTAAATTTTCCTATTAAGCAATTCTTATGTTTTCTTTATGGATTTAAATGTATTTTATGTGCATGTGTGTATGCACACGTGTATTTGTGTGTGTGTGCATGTGTGCGTGTGTGTGCATGTGTGTCTCTGTGTGTGTGTGTCTCTGTGTGTGTGTCAGATGCCAGGAGTCATCCAGGAGAAGCTAAAAACTAGCAGGAGATCTTCCTGAGATGGTTATACCATAGACTGTATAGGTAATGATGGATTTGCTTTTGCAGGCAAGGCCAAGGAGAATTTTATCTTAGAAAAGATTCACTATTTATATTCTTTTCCACTAGGTATTAGCCCATCCTTTTGAGCAGATTTCTGCAAAACAATAAAGATGTACTGTATTGTAGTGATACTATATAGACAAATAGATGATTTCTTAATTCTTAATAATGATCCTATAAGAATTCCAAATTTATATTAGTAATTATTAAGCTCTTTTATAGTATGGCTACTATTAAGTCCTTTCTCATATCAAAACTTCAATGAGAACTCTGAAAGCCTTCAAGTATCATGAGTTAATTGCTTCTGAGATAGCAAGCAGGCACCTACAACTTAGAGGACATTGTAAGAGGTTGTAAAACCACTAACCAAAGGTTATAAAAGGGAACTAATGATTTAGTATAGGTACAAGGATAGAAGATAAAATATTGACTGGGGTAATCTATACATAACTTCACTAATAAGTTAGTCACAAAATAACAGTTTTTAACTTTCCATGAACCTTCAGAGCTCATGACAGATAATGAGTGTTTAGCCAGATAATTGCTCCTAATGAATATGCATGTAAACATTTTCTGTTGTAAACTTCTTATTCGATTTATGATTTAAATTTATGTGTAAACTTGTGATCAATCTTTTACCCTGTGATTATTTGTTCTGAAAGATGTTTATGCGGCGAGGCCAGAGGAGAGGACCCTTATTCTCCTTTTCTTAGGGACTCTCCCCCTCTTTTTGGAGAATTTTCATAGGAACCTTTTTAGAACTTAGAAATAAAGGCTGAAATCACCTTTCAATGTGTCCCCTTTTCTTCCTGTGACATCCACTAGTAGGCTGGAATTAGAGCTTCAGTTCAGTTCCTGCTCAGATAGAACAAAGGCTACAATACTTAATTCCCGACCTTTAGGCTACAGGTGTTAATTGCCTAAGACAGAAGCTTTTAACCTTCAAAATGAGTAAGAAAGCTTTTAGGACTTTTTAGAATTTTCCAACAGGCATTCAATGTATAGTTAGAGAACTAGAACATCCAGAGACCATCAGTCTTTAAAGCTACACTTGTGTCCAACTCTGTGTCTTGTTTCAACCCACTCCAGGTTGGGAGTCCATTGCCCTCCCTCCCACTCCCTGGCAGTCAGAGGACAACTTGTAGGTATCATTTTATACCTTCCACCTTGATATTAGGCACCTTTTCCTTTTAAACCATCTCCATGGCCCGACTCTCAGTGTTGGTACATGTACATTGACCTTATAGCTTATATGCAAGTGACAACACATGCATATGTATATACAGTTACTGGTAAGTATCTCTTTTGGTGGTGCTGCCAGCTAGACTCGTGGTTATGAGTGCTAGGCAAGTGCCCTACTGCCAATCTGTCCACAGCTGTAAATCTTAATCTTGAATAATGCTTCATGGCACAAGCCCTACATTGTCTGTTACAAATGTACTCATGGTGATTGACCTTACACTGGTTTTACCTGCTGGTTTTCATCAGTGTCTTGACATTAACATGTCTGTCTCAATGCATTCTCTTTTATGACACTTACAGATTATTTCTTTTTTTTTTTCCTGTTTTTTAAAAAATGTGACTGATTTGCCGGGCTGTGGTGGTGCATACCTTTAATCCCACTTGGGAGGCAGAGGCAGCCAGATTTCTGAGTTCAAGGCCATCCTGGTCTACAGAGTGAGTTCCAGGACAGCCAGGGCTACACAGAGAAACCCTGTCTCAAAAAAGAATGTGATGGATTTTAATTAAATTTTTATATTTCTAAAAGTCATATATTGAGTTTCTATTTTTAGTGCATTTTCTTAAGTTATTAACATAAACTGATTTAACATTCTCTATACGTTACTATTTTCTTTAAAAGTTGGCTGTTCTCTTTTTACGTAATACAAAATCCTTCAAATAGTTTAAAACTAGCCAATTCCCTCTTAAACATTGTCTCTATTTTTGCCTGGAAATAATGTCTGGACCTCATCGGGGTTTGTCCTTTGCTTTGCATACTGTATTAATTAGATTTAGCTGTCAGCTTAGCATAACCCAGAGCAGTGGTTCTCAACCTTCCTAATGTCGCGGCTCTTTAATACAGTTGCATGAGTTATGGTGACACCATTCCCCCCATAAAATTATTTTTATTGCTACTTCATAACTGCAATTTTGCTACTGTTATGAATGGTAATGTAAATAATTTTGGAGATAAAGGTTTGCCACTGGAGCTGCAACCCACAGGTTGAGAACCACCACCTATTGTCATCTGAGAGGAAGGCCTTGCCTGAGGAATTGTCCATAGGAGTTTGTCTTTCTGATTATTTAATGTGAGAAGGTGCCGCCCATTGTGAGCAACATAATCACCCATGGTTTCTGCTATACTTTTTGGTGGTCAATATATTTGCTGGTCAGAGGTCGTGCTGTGTAAGGTAGCAAGCAGTTCTGACTTCAGGTCTCTACATTAGATTCCTGCCTTGACATCCTTCAATAATGGACGGCGACTTGATAGTACAAGATGAAGTAAACTCTGCCTAAGTTTTTTTTTTTTTTTTTTAATCAATGATTGTTTTCCCCTCTTTTTCTTTTTGGAGGTTCACACCTTTAATTTCAGTACGCAGGAGATACAGCTAAGTGGATCTTTGTTAATTCAAGGCTGGTTTTACATTCAGACTAGCCAGGGATATATATTCTTGGACCCTGTATCAAAAAACAACAAAAACCCACTATACCTCCTAATTGTTCCATAGGTCTAAGCAGCATCCTTGATGCAGACACCATGGGACAAACCTGGGCATCTCCAATGTGCCAGCCTGGGTTGGTGGAAAGTCTTCTTCATTTTAAAATTGAATATTTTATTTATTGACATCTCAAATGTTATCCTCTTTTCTGGCTTCCTCTCTGCAAACCTCCGATTCCATTCCCCTTTATCCTGCTTCCATGAGAATGCTCTCCCACCCACCCACCCACTCCTGCCTCACTGCCCCAGCATTCCTCTACACTGGGACATCAAGCCTTCACAGAACCAAGGGCCTCCCCTTCCATTGATGCCAGATAAGGCCCCTTCAGCTCCTTCAGTCCTTCCCCTAACGCTTCCATTGGGGTCCCTGTGCTCAGTTCAATGGTTGGATGCGAGCCTCCACATCTGCATTGGTCAGGATCTGGCAGAGCCTCTCAGGAGACAGCTGTATTAGGCTCCTGTCAGCAAGCACTTCTTGGCATCTGCAATAGTCTCTGAGTTTGGTTTCTGCGTATGGGATGGATCCCCAGGTGAGGCAGTCTCTGCATGGCTTGTCCTTCAGTCTCTGCTTCACTCTTTTTCCCTGTATTTCCTTTAGGCAGGAGCAATTCTGGGTTAAAATTTTGGCGGTGGGTGGGTGGTCCCATCCTTCAACTGGGGGCCATGCTTAACCTCTGGATATGGTCTTGACAGCTTCTCCCTCCCCTTTGTGGGATATTTCAGCTAATGTCATCCCCAAAGAAGGCTCTTGCTTTCTTGGCATCTGGGACTTTCTGGTTGCTACACCCGGTTGGTTCCCCATTCCACATTGCTACACATCTCTGCTCAATTTCCTGACCCTCTGTATATCTTCTCCATCTTCTCCCATACCTGATTCTTCCCCTCCTTCTATTCTTTTCCTCCCAAATCCCTCTCACATTCTACAGCCCATGATTATTTTCTTTCTCCTTCTAAGTATGACTAATGCATCCACCCTTTGGTCTTCCTTCGGTCTGTGAGTTGTATTGTGTGTATTCCATGCTCTTTGCCTAATATCCACTTATCAGTGAGTACATACAACGTGTGTTCTTTTGTGATTGAGTACCTCACTCAGGATAATATTTTCTAGATCCATCCATTTGCCTGTGAATTTCATGAAGTCATTGTTTTTAATAGCTGAATAGTACTCCACGGTGTAAATGTACCACATTTTCTGTATCCATTCCTCTGTTGAGGGACATCAACATCAAGCTGGTTCTTTCTAGCTTCTGACTATTATAAATAAGGCTGCCATGAACATAGTGGAGCATGTGTCCTTATTGCATGTTGGAGCATCTTCTGGGTATATGCCCAGGAGTGCTATAGCTGGGTTCTCAGGTAGTACTATGTCCAATTTTCTGAGAAACTGCCAGACTGATTTCCAGAGTGGTTGTACCTGCTTGCAATCCCACCAGCAATGGAGGAGTGTTCCTCTTTTTCCACATCCTCTACAGCATCTGCTGTCACCTGAGTTTTTGATCTTAGCCATTTGGAATGGTATGAGGTGGAATCTCAGGGTCGTTTTGATTTGCATTTCCCTGATGACTAAGGATACTGAACATTTCTTTAGGTGCTTCTTGGCCATCTAAAGAATAAATTGATGCTTCTTGTTAATTTTGCTGTTAGAGGTGGAATTATGTTTGTGTGGCTATCTTCTTTTGGGTTTGTTGAAAGATTACATTTTGCTTTTATAGAGTGTAGCTTTTCTCCTTGTGTAGGAGTTTTCCATGTATTATCCTTTGTAGGGCTGGATTTGTGAATGATATTGTGTAAATTTGTTTTTGTCATGGATATATAGGTTTCTTCATTTATGGTAATTGAGAGTTTTGCTGTGTATAGTAGCTTGGCCTGGCATTTGTGTTCCCTTAGGGTCTGTATGACATCTGTCCAGGATCTTCTGGCTTTCATAGTCTCTGGTGACAAGTCTGGTGTAATTCTGATAGGTCTGTCTTTATATGTTACTTGACCTTTTTCCCGTACTGCTTTTAATATTCTTTCTTTATTTTGTACATTTGGTGTTTTGACTATTATGTGTATTTCTTTTCTGTTCCAGTCTATTTCAAGTTCTGTAGGCTTCTTATATGCTTATGAGCATCTCTTTCTTTAGTTTAGGGAAGTTTTCTTCTGTAATGTTGTTGAATATATTTACTGGCCTTTTAAGTTGAAAATCTTCACACTCATCTATACCTATTATCCTTATGTTTGGCCTTCTTATTGTGTCCTGAATTTCCTGCATGTTTTGGATTAGAAGCCTTTTGCCTTTTGCCTTTTCTTTGAGTATTGTGCGAATGTTTTCTATGGTATCTTCTGCACCTGAGATTCTCTCTTCTATCTTTTGTATTCTGTTGGTGATGCTTGTGTCTATGACTCCTGATTTCTTTCCTAGGTTTTCTATCTCCAGGGCTGTCTCCCTTTGTGATTTCTTTATTGTTTCTATTTCCATTTTTAGACCCCAGATGCTTTTGTTCAAGTCTTTCACCTCTTTGGTTGTGTTTTCCTGTAACTCTATATGGGATTTTTCTGTTTCCTCTTTAAGAGCTTCTACCTGTTTACCTGTGTTCTACTGTATTTCTTTAAGGGAGTTATTTATGTACTTCTCAAAGTCCTCTATCATCATCATGAGATGTGATTTTAAATCAAAGTCTTGCTTTTCTGGTGTGTTGGGGTATCTAGGGCTTGCTGTGGTGTGAGAACTGGGTTCTGATGATGCCAAGTAGATTTGGCTTCCGTTGCTTATGTTCTTGCCCTTGCCTGTAGTCATCTGGTTATCTTTGGTGTTAGCTGGTCTTGCTGTCTCTAACGGTGGTTTGTCCTTCCTATAAGCCTGTGTGTTAGCACTACTGGGAGGCCAGTTCTCTCCTGGAGGAATTTGGGTATGGAGATCTGTGGCACTGGGTCGGCTCTGGGCACAGACAGAAACTGGAATGGTTTTGTTCCTGGTTGTCCCTTGGTTCCTGTGTCCTGATGGCTCAGGGCAGGTCCCCCTTGGGTCCAGGTATTTGAGCATAAATGGTGGTCTTACCTGTGCTCTTAGGTGTGTCAACACTCCTGGGATACCAGCTCTGTCCCAGCGGGATTTAGGTATGGAGAACTGTGGCACAGGGTCAACTCCAGGTGCAGAGTTAAACTAGAAGCTCGATCAGTGTTTTAAAGCAGCAACTGAATAGTAACTAATAACCTGCCATCATTGCTTTATCTCCTTCTTCAACAAGGTTATTTTATTTGTTCATAAGGTGTTGTTGGCTTTTTTTTAAATCTACTGTGTTATTGCATACTTTTCTTTTGTTTGTAAACACCTGTATTTTATACATGCAGTGGAATAAAATGGATGGTATCTATCAACTGAGGTTATTCAAAGTGTTTCCCTTTGTATAGATTGTGGTTATATGAATCATCTAATAACTTTGATTTATTGTCTAGCTGCATATGTATCAGAAGATGGCCTAGTTGGCCATCAGTGGAAAGAGAGGCCCATTGGTCGTGCAAACTTTATCTGCCTCAGTACAGGGGAACACCAGGGCCAAGAAGCGAGAGTAGGTGGGTGGGGGAGTGGGTGGGGGACTTTTGGGATAGCATTGGAAATGTAAATGAAATAAATACCTAATAAAAAACAAAAAAATAAAGTATAATTTTAAGATATGTATTTTCATTTGTGCAATTGTCTCTAAATACTTGTTGACTAATGTATCCTATTAGCTTGCCTACCAAAAACTTCAAATATGTTATTAGATAATGAAAATAATTTGAGGTCAGAGCTCACAAGGCCTGAACTCATGTGTCTTCCTTTATTAATATCATCAGCTTTATCATCTGTCAATTCATTGTGGAGAAGTTCATTAGCTACCTTCACAAGTGTTCTAAAAAAGTATCATGGAGTGAAATAAACCATAAAGTTTCCTATATTTATGGAAATTAATATGTGCAAATAAATAACAATATTATGCTCACTCTAAACTGGAAATGGTAAACAAGTCTCTACAAATGCCAACTGAATCTATGTAGGAAAGATAGGAAGAGGTAAGTTGATCCTCAAATGGAGGATTTAACTATTAAGAGCACTTATGATTTTCTAGTATAAGAAGTTAAAGAAGAGAATTCATGAAGAAGAGGAGCTAAGAACTATTATCATTTCAGGACTATAAAATGCAATGCATTAGGGGAGATGTGATGGTAGAAACAAGGCTATATAAGGAAAGAAAGACCAAGTCATCAAGAGGTTTGTATGCATGGTCAAGGAGATTCATTTTACTGCATATCATAAATAAACCTTGAAAGCTAGCAAGGGGAAAAGAGAAAGAAAAGAGTGCATGTTCTGATACTTTGGGACTGGGCTCTACAATTTTGCATTTTTATTGGTTGTAGGTTTTGTAATGGTATTCTTCTGTTGCTAAAAGAATGTAGTTAAGGTCTATGCTTGTTTATTAAATTGATAGTTGTAAGTTTTCCAATATCCATAGTTACACTAGCAATTGGAAGGTATCTAAGTTTCCAATACCAGGGATGATTGTCCTCTTGTCCCGGACCTAAAGCTCAGAAATCATTGTGAAATAGAGAACAGAAGGGCTCTTGGAGTCAGGGGACCAAGGAATTAGCCACGAGACTGTGTCTCTTGGTAATGCCAGAAGATATACTCCTAAAGTCTCACCAGAATGGCTGCATGAAAAAGGACACAACAATAGACATGCCCAAGTATACAGAGGCAATCCCATGACACTTAACCCCACATAAAGAACTTTCAACAAGTAAGGAATGGCGAAAGCTGGAGAAATTGTCTCTCCAGGAATGAGCACACTGACTGGTAATCTAATATCAAATAATCAGCCATGAAATTATACTTAAAAGTAACACTATACAGACCAAACATGTTTTATTTGTGTGTTTGTGTGTGTGTGCATTTATGCACACACACATACATATATGTGTGTAACAGCAATCCATTAAAAAAAGAGGCCACGAATTTAAAAGAGAGAAAGAAAGGTATATGAGAGGGTGTGGTAGGAAGGAAGGGAAGAGGACAAGTATAATCTCAGGAAATAAATGATCTTTAAAAATGTATATTCAATAGTATTGTGAGAAATGGACTGGAAGAGACATGCAGCCAGTGAACTAGAACCTGGCTAACATGGAATGGTAAAGGCTTATACCATGGGTATCCAGTTTGGGGGATGATAACGTGATTATCTGAGGAATGTGATGGGCTAGAGATTGATCAACTAGGCTGGCAAAGAGATAGGGAAGCAATTGATACTTATTTATAGGCTTAACATGATTCACTGGGTAATTGCTAGAAAGTTGCTATTTTCTAATATAGAGTATTTAGAATACAGGCAGAATGGGGTAAGTGAGCAAGAGAGAAGCTTGAAAGTAAGTGAGCTTGAGACATAAGCAAGAGAGAAGGATGGTGTGTGATCTAACTTGAGATGTTCACAGAGGCAGTGGGTGTCTTCTTAATCAGGCAATTTCTCACCAGCCATTAAATACTAATGGGCCAGTCACTGGGATGAGAATATATAAATCTAAGAGTTATTCAAATGGATTTATTGACCCACAAAATAATTTTATACTTATGTATACTCAATGAAACTTTAACAAGTCAAAATAAGTAAGTAAGGAATGGTGAAAGCTGGAGAAATTGTCTCCCCAGGAATGAGCACACTGACTGGTAATCTAATATCAAATAGTCAGCCATGAAATCATACTTAAAAGTAACACTATACAGACCAAACATGTTTTATTTGTGTGTTTGTGTGTGTGTGCATATATGCACACACATACATATATGTGTGTAACAGTAATCCATTAAAAAAAGAGGCCATGAATTTAAAAGAGAGAAAGAAAGGTATGTATATGAGAGGGTAAATACAGAGCACAAAGGATATGTGATTTGGTTATTGGAAGGAAAGTCCAGGATTATAACTAGTTTGATTCACATCACCATGAAGGTGGTTGGTGAGCCCATGGTTCTTGTTAAGATTTAGCAGGGAAAGTTAGAAAGCATCAAATTCTATCCTGGAATCATCAACACTCTTGAGATAGGAAAGTTGCAATAGGGCAGTACTTACTGTCAGGGGCATGCTTTACAGATGACTAGGATTCCAGTCTCCCCTCTGCTTCTAATGTGTGAGTGGCCTGATGTATGTACTCAGCTACCTTAAGGACAGCACTATGCTCTGGATGTGCCTTATTCTCCAAAGATGCTTGTGGCAGAGGCATGGCTGTCAGTATGGTGCAGTAAGTGGAACTTTGAAGAGGTGAAGGATCAATGAGAAAAGTGTGAAAATTGAGGTATCGGGAGGGGATTATTAATGTTGTGGAATCAGTCACTTTTCTTGAGATCAGTTTGCTATGAGCTGAGACTAAGCAATATGCTGGATGTCTATGAAGCTGGATATTTTTTCACTTCTCCATCAGGGTGCATCTTAGCCAAGTGGCTGGTGCCATGTGCTTAGACACCCTGTCAATAGCAATATACTTGTGAGCTAAATAAATCTTTCTCAAGGACAGAGCCTCAGACATCTTACTTTATCAGTGCAAATGGGTCAGTGGAGATACTGTTATCATTGGAAAACGGGGTGATTTTTATTAGGTTTTTATACCACAATATTGAAAGAATCAGAGAAACAGAATTTACATCTAGAAATCATTTAGGTATATTGTTATTTAGAAAATGTTTTAAAGTTTCAATGGTGTTGGAAAAGAGAGTTGCAAGATGCGAATAAACGCAGTCCCGCCTTGAATATAGGAAAGAATTTCAAAATAGAAGACAGCCATCATCTGTGCCAGATGATGCAGCTGGCTTAACATAGGAAGAAAAACTGCTTGTTAGTTGGGAAAATGAGAGTCCATCGGTGATTTTAGTGGACGTAGTTTCCGAGGTCTGCTGGGCCCAGATTACAGTGGTTTGAAATGTGGCTTGCTAGTGAGTTGGGGAGAGCACTGTGCAATTATTCATCAAGGAATGTTTGTAGAGGGAAAGGGAACACAGTGCCAGTACTCTGTTTCCCTTTTAAGATGGTAAAAATTGTTTTTCTTGTGGAGAGCAGAGACTCGAGCAAGAAACAAATGCTGGGGAAACAGGAAAGATGATACACTTGCTGGACTGAAGTCTAGGAGAAAACTGGGGAGGTGATTGCCGGAGCATCTGCAGCTGAGAACATTGAAGAGCGTGTAAGTCAGCTGGGAGGAGGGCTTCACCCCAGTCCATCTCTACATGCAATCTCAATGTGCCCTCACACAGGTGGTTCCTGCCTAAGTAAAGTGAGGCAGGTGGTTGCCGTGGGTGAAGCTGGTCTGCCTCTAGTACATCTGCAGTTCTTATGTAACGAATGGAACTTATCCAGAATCGAAATGCTCAGTCTCCTCAAACCCAGCTGGCTGGACCACATTGAATATTGAGGACAGGGTGGTGAGATGCTTCGAGTCTTCAAAAGAAGCCAGAAGCTTGGATTTTAATGGGAGGCATCCTGATTTTTAATTTCGGTTTGCATGGGGAAAGCATAAGCCAAGCTCAGCAAAAATCCATCTGTGCACCAGACTTGGCCTATGGACTACCAGTTTCAATCACTGCGACTGTAGTTGTGGAGGTGGTAAATATCATGCATGAAGGGTAGCAGATAGTGCAGCAGGTTGGTTCAAAAGGCCTCCTCACTCACTGCATCAAGAAGGCAAATGCACAGGGAGGTCTCTTAAAGATCAGCAGAAGATGGGCTAATAAGAATGCTTGGAGGGTAAAGGCCCCTATTACTAAAGCAGGTGACTTGAGTTTTATTCCTTGGACTCACATGGTGGAAGGACCCTCTTACCTCCACAGCTGTGCCTTAGCATTTATATATGCCTCCACATACCCAGAAATGCATACAATAAAAATGATTACAAAAACAAAAATCAGATGGTAATCTGTTTGTCTTATTCATTGTTCTATGTGAAGACAACAGAAAGAAGAGGGCAGGATATCCTTCAGACAACATAGGGTGTTTCCATTCCTGTTTCCTCCTTGGTCAGACACCTGCATGTCTGGATACCTTTAAAAATGCTCACACCCTGTACTTTCCAAACACAAGTAGTGTCTTCCTCAACTATCACCCGTTTGCTTTGCTTCCTCTCTGTTTCCTTGGTCCAAAGCCTCAAGTGGAGTCTCAACAAATGGAACTTGTTTAAATTCTCATGGAGAGAGAGAGAGAGAGAGAGAGAGAGAGAGAGAGAGAGAGAGAGAGAGAGAGAGAGAGAGAGAGAGAGAGAGAGAGAGTCTAATCTAACTTCTTGCTTCACGTCTTCATCCTTTCCTGATGAAAAGGATGCTGGTCTTCTATGTTATAAAATGGAGTTTTATTTCTTCCATGTAATCTCTCTGGCCCAGTGTCTGACCTGGAAAGTATAGAAATAATGGAAAGTTTACATATTGAAAGAAGCATTCGTAGATTAGCTCATGTTTTGTTTGGAGAATGTATGACTCTGCCTGGAGATAGCATAGTGAGGCAGTTCCTTAATGGTGTGGCAGGAATATTGTGGCATTTCCTAAACAAAATAGCTTCATGGCTTCTTGGATAGACTGTGTCTGGAGAAAACCTGCAAAGAGTTGTTTTGTAAACTTCACAGAAACTTGAGATAAAGAATGTCATTTTTGGCTTCAACTGCAGCCCATGACTTAGTGAGTACCATGTGTGTATTTAAAAAGATTTCGGAAGGAAACACTTAATCCGCTGTATTCTGAACTCTATGTGTAAATCTTTAGTAAGAAGCATTCAGTTTTAGCAGATTTTTGTCTTTGTAGGTAATTACAATTCTGTCTCTTTTGTGGGGTAATTTATATGCATTGTTAGGAACAAAGATACAAAGAACACATGGATGATCCCACCAGGAGCCTCCAAAGGCCCAGTGTGTCTTCTGTGAATAGGTCTCCTTGGTTATCTATAGAATGAATAGATGGAAGATTTGATGCATAGAATATTTTCTTACTTTTTCTGAAACTTTTGGTTATGCCTCATTTAGATTTATTTTATTAAATTTTATTTGTTTACTTTTGTTTTATGTGTTTATTTTGTGTAAATATCCGTAAGTGCAGTTTGTGCATGTGTGTTGGTAGAGAGGAGAAGAGGGTGTCAGAAACACTAGAACTGAAGATACAAACACTTAGGAGCCATATGTGGGTCTGGGAACTGAACTTGGGTCATCTGACAGAGTGGTAAGTACTTGTCACTTCAAGCCTTACTAGACACTTTAATACATAGCACTGAAGCATCTTGACAATTAATTGATGAGTTTCAATTATTCTCCACAAGTTTTTCTACTTGCAAGTAGTTGGGCCTGTTGGTTTTCCACTTGACTGCTACATTCATTTACCTGTGTGCATACAGAAAACCTGTAGTCTCCAGGGACTACAAGAGGGAGCTTAAATCTTTCTACAAATTTTTTAGACATTGTTCTATAGAACACCAATATGACTCAAGATGTTAAGGAGGTCTGCCAAGAAGTTCGAATAATCAAGTAAGTTGAGGAAATAGAGCATTTTGAGGTCACGCATCTGGAACTGCCTTAACAAAGAGAGTTTATTAAGGGCTTTGTGAGAAATCTACCAATAAAAGAAATGTGTTCAATTTAGTTTGTTCGAGCACTCCTTATATTTTGATCACAGGATCTCTTTCTGGTGGAATTAAGTGTTCTATGCAAAAGGTTTAGAAAATGCTTCTCTGCACTGGCGATAACTCTTAGTATATTGTACGTCAGATTGAACAATTATGAAAACAGAAATGTAATAAGAAATTTGGATGTCACTTCCTTTCTGATGAATGAAAGCCTTAGGTCTGTTTCTTTAAAATATGCAATCATCTTTAAAGTATGTGAGACACATGAGGGTTAGTTGAATGACCTAACCGGACTCTTCCCAATGTTTAATTTTGTGAGCCAAAACAGACATTGTGCACTTTGGAAAGTGATGGAATAAATACAACGACTCCTTTATTGGCCATTTCCATGCTGTCTGTGCCAAATTAAAAGTTCCTAATGATACACTGCTTTGTCTTCATAGAGACTGGGCTTTACTTTTAACGGAAAGTACAGACCTCAAGTATTGGCAGAAAGTTGTCTCCTAACAAGCTTATATAGACCGCAGAATATGAAACATTTATGATATTGCAAAATTGGATACTCTTTGTGCCAATATGCTACAGAGTAAAGAACAACAACAAAACAAGAGCCTCAGATTTCTCTTTCTATTGGCTTCACATACAGTGTTTTCCCATAGAGAAGTGAAATATGTATAGAAAATACATGAACAAATCTGTTGAGTCTGCAGGTATACTCTGCGGCTTAAGAGTAATAATGTGTTCTCAAAATGTAAAAGTTGAGCAGTTAGATGACAAACAGACTAACATACATGGCTAGGAAATCAGCATTAAATGTAGATTTTAAATTGCTTTTAAATCTATTTTATTCTATTCTATGTATGTCTTTTGCCCACATGTATGTCTGTGTATTACAGGCAGACAGTGCCTGCAGAGGTTAGAAGAGGGCTTCTAATCCCCTAGAACTGGAGTTGCATATGGTTATGATCTGTGGGTTTTAGGAATTGAACCTGGGTTCTCTAGAAAAGCAACCAATCCTCTTAACTACTGGTCTCTCTCTCCAGCACTATAAATCACTTTAGATGTGTTCTCAACTTTGTAGAATTACTTTAGGGTTTAGTTTCACATTAGAGAAGTGGAAATGACACAGGGATGGGCATAGATATTTAAGGGTATTCATGCCTTCTGTAAGCAAAATATAAAACAAAAAAAATATTTTGGTTTCTTAAATTCTGAAAATGATGAGGGAAGTTTGATTTATTTGAACTTTGAAAAAAATGAATCTTCTAAAGCCATGTTTTTGATATCTATGAAGTATTCAACATACAAAGTCTAAAGGGACACAACACAAATGGACCATGTGGAGCTACAGAGATGGCTTAGTCCATAAAGCTCTTTCCTGTACAATGGAGGACCTGGGTTGGATCCCTAGAATCCAGGTAAAAAGCCATGTTCCAGGGATGGAGAGATAGCTCAGTGATTAAGAGCACTTAAGGACCAGGATTTGAGTCCCAGCACCTACATGGTATCACCAGACAACTTCTAGCCTCCATATTCAGATGTATGTACACATACCTGCACACACAAAATAATCCTCAGAAATGGACCGTGGGTTAAGGAAAATCAGGCTGCATCACATTGTAGCCTATTTTTATGAGTGTGATGACTCTGAGATGAGCTGTTAAAGAAAAAAATAACTGCATAGGAAAAGCTATGAATGAACCCACTCTTCCTGTTTTACACAGAGAGGAGGAGGGATGGGGGAGAGGGAGAGACCAAGTGGATAACTCTAGAAAGGAGAGAGTTTCTTAGCTTATTCTTTGGACACTATTTAACAGGTCCGTGCGGGAATCCAGAGTTTCCTATATAATCATGATTTCAAGGTGTGCTCAGCTCACCAGAGATGCTTCAATGCTGGGATTGGATTGAAGGCACGCACCACCATGATCAGCTTTAAAAATTTGTTTCATTTTATTCTACCCTTGAAAAATTTGTTTCATTTTATGTGTTCCACCCTTGAAATTTGAGTGCATTAGGTCCTTCAGGAATATTATATACATATATTTAAGGATATTGGAAGAAAAACATTTATTGAACTATAATATTGATACCATAAGTCTGCAGATGAGAGCTTCCCCTGCCTCTAGTCATTTGGCCTAACAACCTCTCCCTCTGGTCTCTCTCCCATCTTAATCTTTAGGAGTGGAGGCCTTAGACTCTCAAGTGACTCTTCAACTGAGAAAGCTGTTTGAGTTTAGTAAACCTCCCTGCTAACAGGGTTATAAAGTTCCTCTCCTTACACTGCTATCTCTGTTGAGCAGAGTGTTTGGTGCTTCTGAAATGACCTGTTGGGAGGGAAAACTCGAATGCTCAGAACAGTCTAAGTTTCTCCCCCACTCTTGTATCTTTTCACGGAAATACTGACAGATCTACATTTCCCGATCATTCGTGTGTTTGGGACTCTGTAAGTGCCTGAGGTCACATGCATGCAAGTGATAAATGCCATTTCACAGCTTAGCAGTTAATAATCTCTAGTAGGAGTGGTTCAAGTTCCTGGAACATACATCACAAATCTCCCAATTTGCTCACTTTCCTTGGTCACCGATTCATGTGTTTATCTATTGCAAAGCCAGCATTCATTATCTAGAATATTAAGCTCTCCAAACAATAAAATAAACTGACAGACAAGTGCTTCCATAGAGTTTGGACCTGTTAAATAATTTTCATGTTTGTTGATTTCATTCATAATGGAACACAAGTGTTCATAGTCCCTTGCACACTTACCAATAGTCTGGGAATGTGGTATCATATGGAAATGAGCATTAGTACTCAGAACAACTGTGCCAGTGGGAGTGGATTGCCCCTCTGTTTACCTTAATGAAAATCTTACTCACAGCCAGATTTTTTTCTTCCTATTTTTGGGATTTGGCCTGAGGGATTTTGCAAATGTACACTGTGGACTGATTCCTGGCACCTGCATACTAGTACTAGAGAGATGAGCATCTTGTACAATTTAGGCAAGAAGAGTGAGATTTTACAGCTCCCCAGCATTTGTTAACAATGTGCAATGAGCTTTGTCTTGAGTACAATGAGCTGGTCTCACCTCGAGCTACTCCGTTTACCAACATTTTCCTAGGGTGAAAAAAATTTGAGTCACACAAAGATACTTAAATATATGAGTAGGTTTCCCAAGAGAGTAAATACCTGATCTTGGGTAAAGTGGCACATGTGGATGAGGGAAGAGACTGATTTGTGCATCTCCCTAGTGCCATGAGGGAGTGGCCTGAGTGGAAGCAGCAGGGGTCTTCAGGCTGTCAAGTCTGATGCCAAGTTTTACCTAAAAGCTGATAACTGTGTGACCAAGCACACCTCAGGAATTAGGTGTTGAGGGTCCTCAGATGTGAGGTGGGGATAAGAATTTCTGCTTTCCTCCTTCATGTGGCTGTGTGGAATCATAAATAGACAATATGCCTCTACATGCTGCTGCTGTGTTATGCCAGTGTGTTCTTATGGTTAATTTAGGATCATTAGCGAAGTGTCATGAAACAAACTTGAAAAAGCACAAATGTGCACATGTTTAATTTCTTGAGATAGAGAGAGTGTAGCAAAGCTATAGGATCAGGAAAGTTCCCACTCTGCACCCCCCACACAGGGGATCATCGTCCTTGACACTTTCCAGCCCCTATGGGGATTCTAACCTCCTGCCAAATCACAGGTTTGGGTCTGGATAACTCAGCTCTTTTAGATTGAAAAAATAGATATCTTTTTTTTTTTTTTCAGAGAAACTTTCAAAGGGGAAAACAAGCATCCCTTACACAGACAGAAGTCACATGATATAGATCATACAGTTTCTCCTGAGCTGGATTTAATTAGGAGTTGCTGGAAGTATTTGGCATGCAGGCAGCTGCTGTCAGGTCTGCACAGCATTTCCCAGGCCCAGCACAGCTGTATGTAGTTTTCTTTCTCTTTCCAACTAGACCTAAGTAGAAACCTGTTCTGTTCTGGCATGGCTCTGCAGTCATTCTCGAGAACTAATCAGATCAGCTTAGGGAATACATGAGAAAGATCTGAGTGTTTTATACCTAAATAATCCTTTACCCTTATTTTGGTGACACTGTCTCAGTGTGCGTTCCCTACGAGCTTGTGAAAAGTTTTGAGGGAGAAAAATTCCAAGGGATGGGGAGATGGTTGAGTCCATGAAGTATCAACTACACAAGGCAAAATGGAACTGAATTTTAGTCCCTAGTAGCTTAGTAGAAAGCTGGAGATGGCAGTCGGAGGACAGTGACCTGCCCTGCAGGGAGCACCATCTTGGCTCCGGGACTCCGCCGAACTTAGTCTGTACAGGTTAGAGTGAGGACCACAGAGGCAGACAGCTTCTGGGACAGGCGGGAGCCACAGAGCCGCTGAGGCAGCACCCTTTTGGGGCCACAGACTTCCGGCACCCTCCCAGTCGGAGGACAGTGACCTGCCCTGCAGGGAGCGCCATCTTGGCTCTGGGACTCCGCCGAACTTAGTCTGTACAGGTTAGAGTGAGGACCACAGAGGCAGACAGCTTCTGGGACAGGCGGGAGCCACAGAGCCGCTGAGGCAGCACCCTTTTGGGGCCGCAGACATCCGGCACCCTCCCAGCTGGAGGACAGTGACCTGCCCTGCAGGGAGCGCCATCCTCCGAACTTAGTCTGTACAGGTCAGAGTGAGGACCACAGAGGCAGACAGCTTCTGGGACAGGCGGGAGCCACAGAGCCGCTGAGGCAGCACCCTTTTGGGGCCACAGACATCCGGCACCCTCCTAGCTGGAAGACAGTGGTCTGCCCTGCACAGGAGCCCTCTGCCTCAGGAGCAGGGAGCACATCTTGGATCCAGGACTCCACTGAACTTAGGAACTTAGTCTGCACAGCTGAGAGTGTGCACCACAGAAGCCTACAGCTTCTGTGACCTGCCAAAGCAACACAGCATCTGGGAAAGGTCCTGTTTTCCACCTTCTTCTTCGGCCAGGAGGAGGTCCAAACGCCAGATATCTGTACACCTTCCCTTTAAGAGGAAAGCTTGTCAGCAGGGAGTGCTCTAACCACTGAAACTCAGAGGAGAGAGCCTGTCTCCCATGTCTGCTGACAGAGGATACTCAGAATCACCAGAAGAACAACCTCTGAACAGAGACAACTATAACAACTCCAGAGATTACCAGATGTCGAGAGGTAAAGGTAAGAATCTTACTAACAGAAACCAAGACCACTCACCATCATCAGGACCCAGCACTCCCACTTCGCCCAGTCCAGGGCACCCCAACACACCTGAAAAACTAGACCTGGATTTAAAAGCATATCTCATGATGATGGTAGAGGACATCAAGAAGGACTTTAAAGAACTACAGGAGAACATGGCTAAAGAGTTACAAGTCCTTAAAGAAAAACAGGAAAACACAACCAAACTGGTAGAAGTCCTTAAAGAGAAACAGGAAAACACATCCAATCAGATGATGGAAATGAACAAAACCATACTAGACCTAAAAAGGGAAGTAGACACAATAAAGAAAACCCAAAATGAGGCAACACTGGAGATAGAAACCCTAGGAAAGAAATCTGGAACCATAGATGCAAGCATCAGCAACAGAATACAAGAGATGGAAGAGAGAATCTCAGGTGCAGAAGATTCCATAGAGAACATGGGCACAACAATCAAGGAAAATGGAAAATGCAAAAAGATCCTAACTCAAAACATCCAAGAAATACAGGACACAATGAGAAGACCAAACCTACCGATAATAGGAGTGGATGAAAATGAAGATTTTCAACTCAAAGGACCAGCAAACATCTTCAACAAAATTATAGAAGAAAACTTCCCAAATCTAAAGAAAGAGATGCCCATGAACATACAAGAAGCCTACAGAACTCCAAATAGGCTGGACCAGAAAAGAAATACCTCCCGACACATAATAATCAGAACAACAAATGCACTAAATAAAGATAGAATACTAAAAGCAGTAAGAGAAAAAGGCCAAGTAACATATAAAGGCAAGCCTATCAGAATTACACCAGATTTTTCACCAGAGACTATGAAAGCCAGAAGATCCTGGACAGATGTTATACAGACATTAAAAGAACACAAATTCCAGCCCAGGCTACTATACCCAGCCAAACTCTCAATTAACATAGATGGAGAAACCAAAGTATTCCACGACAAAACCAAATTCACACATTATCTCTCCACGAATCCAGCCCTTCAAAGGATAATAACAGAAAAAAAACCAATACAAGGACAGGAACCACGCCCTAGAAACAACAAGAAGGTAATCCCTCAACAAACCGAAAAGAAGACAGCCACAAGAACAGAATGCCAACTTTAACAACAAAAATAACAGGAAACAACAATTACTTTTCCTTAATATCTCTTAATATCAATGGACTCAACTCCCCGATAAAAAGACATAGACTAACAAACTGGCTACACAATCAAGACCCAACATTTTGCTGCTTACAAGAAACTCATCTCAGAGAAAAAGATAGACACTACCTCAGAATGAAAGGCTGGAAAACAATTTTCCAAGCAAATGGTCTGAAGAAACAAGCTGGAGTAGCCATTCTAATATCAGATAAGATTGACTTCCAACCCAAAGTCATCAAAAAAGACAGGGAGGGGCACTTCATACTCATCAAAGGTAAAATCCTCCAAGAGGAACTATCAATCCTGAATATCTATGCTCCAAATACAAAGGCAGCCTCATTCATTAAAGAAACTTTAGTAAATCTCAAAGCACACATTGCACCTCATACAATAATAGTGGGAGACTTCAACACACCACTTTCACCAATGGACAGATCATGGAAACAGAAACTAAACAGGGACACAGTGAAACTAACAGAAGTTATGGATCAAATGGATCTGGCAGATATCTACAGAACATTTTACCCTAAAACAAAAGGATACACCTTCTTCTCAGCACCTCATGGTACATTCTCCAAAATTGACCACGTAATTGGGCACAAAACAGGACTCAACAGATACAAAAACATTGAAATTGTCCCATGCATCCTATCAGATCACCATGGACTAAGGCTGATCATCAATAACAAAATAAATAATAGAAAGCCAACATTCACGTGGAAACTGAACAACACTCTTCTCAATGATACCTTGGTCAAGGAAGGAATAAAGAAAGAAATCAAGAACTTTTTAGAGTTCAATGAAAATGAAGCCACAACATACCCAAACTTATGGGACGCAATGAAAGCATTTCTAAGAGGAAAACTCATAGCTCTGAGTGCCTCCAAAAAGAAACTAGAAAGAGCACACATTAGCAGCTTGACAACACACCTAAAAGCACTAGAACAAAAGGAAGCAAATTCACCCAAGAGGAGTAGACGGCAGGAAATAATCAAACTCAGGGGCGAAATCAATCAAGTGGAAACAAGAAGAACTATTCAAAGAATCAACCAATCAAGGAGCTGGTTCTTTGAGAAAATCAACAAGATAGATAAACCCTTAGCCAGACTAACTAGAGGGCACAGGGAAAGTATTCTAATTAACAAAATCAGAAATGAAAAAGGAGACATAACAACAGATCCTGAAGACATCCAAAACACCATCAGATCCTTCTACCAAAGGCTATACTCAACAAAACTGGAGAACCTGGATGAAATGGAGAAGTTCCTAGACAGATACCAGGTACCAAAGTTGAACCAAGATCAGGTTAATGATCTAAACAACCCTATATCCCCCAAAGAAATAGAAGCAGTCATTAATAGTCTCCCAACCAAAAAAAGCCCAGGACCAGATGGGTTTAGTGCAGAGTTCTATCAGACCTTCAAAGAAGATCTAATCCCAGTTCTTCACAAACTATTCCACAAAATAGAAACAGAAGGTACTCTACCCAACTCATTCTATGAAGCCACAATTACTCTGATACCTAAACCACAAAAAGACCCAACAAAGATAGAAAACTTCAGACCAATATCCCTTATGAATATTGATGCAAAAATCCTCAATAAAGTTCTTGCTAACCGAATCCAAGAACACATCAAAACAATCATCCATCCTGACCAAGTAGGTTTCATCCCAGGGATGCAGGGATGGTTCAATATATGGAAATCCATCAACGTAATCTAGTATATAAACAAACTCAAAGACAAAAACCACATGGTCATCTCGTTAGATGCAGAAAAAGCATTTGACAAGATCCAACACCCATTCATGATAAAAGTCTTGGAAAGATCAGGAATTCAAGGCCCATACCTAAACATGATAAAAGCAATCTACAGCAAACCAGTAGCCAACATCAAAGTAAATGGTGAGAAGCTTGAAGCAATCCCTCTAAAATCAGGGACTAGACAAGGCTGTCCACTTTCTCCATACCTATTCAACATTGTACTTGAAGTCCTAGCCAGAGCAATTCGACAACAAAAGGAGATCAAAGGGATACAAATTGGAAAAGATGAAGTCAAAATATCACTCTTTGCAGATGATATGATAGTATATATAAGTGACCCTAAAAATTCCACCAGAGAACTCCTAAGCCTGATAAACAGCTTCGGTGAAGTAGCTGGATATAAAATTAACTCAAACAAATCAATGGCCTTTCTCTACACAAAGAATAAACAGGCTGAGAAGGAAATTAGGGAAACAACACCCTTCTCAATAGTCACAAATAATATAAAATATCTTGGCGTGACTCTAACTAAGGAAGTGAAAGATCTGTATAATAAAAATTTCAAGTCTCTGAAGAAAGAAATTATAGAAGATCTCAGAAGATGGAAAGATCTCCCATACTCATGGATTGGCAGGATCAACATTGTAAAAATGGCTATCTTGCCAAAAGCAATCTACAGATTCAATGCAATCCCCATCAAAATTCCAACTCAATTCTTCAACGAATTAGAAAGTGCAATCTGCAAATTCATCTGGAATAACAAAAAACCTAGGATAGCAAAAACTCTTCTCAAGGATAAAAGAACCTCTGGTGGAATCACCATGCCGGACCTAAAGCTCTACTACAGAGCAATTGTGATAAAAACTGCATGGTACTGGTAAAGTGACAGACAAATAGACCAATGGAATAGAATTGAAGACCCAGAAATGAACCTACACACCTACGGTCACTTGATCTTCGATAAGGGAGCTAAAAACATCCAGTGGAAGAAAGACAGCATTTTCAACAAATGGTGCTGGCACAACTGGTTGTTAACATGTAGAAGAATGTGAATCGATCCATTCCTATCTCCTTGTACTAAGGTCAAGTCTAAGTGGATCAAGGAACTTCACATAAAACCAGAGACACTGAAACTTATAGAGGAGAAAGTGGGGAAAAGCCTTGAAGATATGGGCACAGGGGAAAAATTCCTGAATAGAACAGTAATGGCTTGTGCTGTAAGATCGAGAATTGACAAATGGGACCTCATGAAACTACAAAGCTTCTGCAAGGCTAAAGACACCATCAATAAGACAAAAAAACCACCAACAGATTGGGAAAGGATCTTCACCTATCCTAAATCAGACAAGGGACTAATATCCAATATATATAAAGAACTCAAGAAGGTGGACTCCAGAAAGTCAAATAACCCCATTAAAAAATGGGGCTCAGAACTGAACAAAGAATTCTCACCTGAGGAATACCGAATGGCAGAGAAGCACCTGAAAAAATGTTCAACATCCTTAATCATCAGGGAAATGCAAATCAAAACAACCCTGAGATTCCACCTCACACCAGTCAGAATGGCTAAGATCAAAAATTCAGGTGACAGCAGATGCTGGCGAGGATGTGGAGAAAGAGGAACACTTCTCCATTGTTGGTGGGATTGCAAGCTTGTACAACCACTCTGGAAATCAGTCTGGCGGTTCCTCAGAAAATTGGACATAGTACTACCGGAGGATCCAGCAATACCTCTTCTGGGCATATATCCAGAAGATGTCCCAACCGGTAAAAAGGACACATGCTCCACTATGTTCATAGCAGCCCTATTTATAATAGCCAGAAGCTGGAAAGAACCCAGATGTCCCTCAACAGAGGAATGGATACAGAAATTATGGTACATTTACACAATGGAGTACTACTCAGCTATTAAAAAGAATGAATTTATGAAATTCCTAGCCAAATGGATGGACCTGGAGGGCATCATCTTGAGTGAGGTAACACAATCACAAAGGAATTCACACAATATGTATTCACTGATAAGTGGATATTAGCCCAAAACTTAGGATACCCAAGATATAAGATACAATTTGCTAAACGCATGAAACTCAAGAAGAATGAAGACCAAAATGTGGACACTGTGCCCCTTCTTAGAATTGGGAACAAAACACCCAGGGAAGGAGTTACAGAGACAAAGTTCGGAGCTGTGATGAAAGGATGGACCATCTGGAGACTGCCGTATCCAGGGATCCATCCCATAATCAGCTTCTAAAAGCTGACACCATTGCATACACTAGCAAGATTTTGCTGAAAGGACCCAAAGATAGCTGTCTCTTGTGAGACTATGCAGGGGCCTAGCAAACACAGAAGTGGATGCTCATAGTCAGCTATTGGATGGATCACAGGGCTCCCAATGGAGAAGCTAGAGAAAGTACCCAAGGAGCTAAAGGGATCTGCAACCCTATAGTTGGAACAACATGATGAACTATCCCGAGCTTTTGTCCCCGCCGGCAAGAACACACTCTGGACAACCGGAATCTTCTGCAGCAAAGCTTTATTGCTTACTTCTCAGGAAGATCTCGACCCCAGAAAATGGAGTCCCTTATATAGCACTCAGTCATGATGTTTCAGCACCTGATGTGGCGTGACAGCTCTTGATTTGTTGCTCGCTCATCACACCACTATTACACCCCGAGAATGGGCAGTGACTAGGAGTGAGTTCACTCTCGCACTTGCACACAAGGCTTGTTTACTAGTTTGTCACAGCGGAGGCCAGCGCCATCTTATAATGGTGATTGCTCGCGGCACGCGCACGGCTCTCCACAGCGATTGCTCGCTGCACGCTGCACGGCTTTCCACATCTCCCCCTTTTTATTTTATTAAATTGAGGCTGGACTAGGTCTGTGTAATTATGCCCATCCGCTGTGGCTCCTGTCTTAGGTCGTTCCTCCAATGTCACAGCCTTTTCCTGTCATAGGGTAACCCTATTGCCACTGGGCCCCGTGTCTTAGGATGATCTGTGCATGAGGAAAGTTGCCCGTCCCTGGATACCGCAGTGCTATGTGACAGTAACTACTAAATGACCTAGGGCGAACTCTACAAAAGAGGCCAGCCACCAATGTCAACTAATTTTTGAGCATAGTTAGCCAGATTTCGGGGGAGGCGCCTTGCTCAATGGCAGCAAGTGCTTGAGCTATCACAACCTTGTCACGTGTTTGTTGGGTTCTGAGCTTGCAAACCAACCAGAGCATGAACACAAGTCCACAGCAGGTGGCAACGCCAAATAAACCCACCCCCACCCATTCCTTAAAATAAGAAAATGCAGATGAAATCCAGGAGGAGAGGCCCTCTGTCAATGACAGGTCCACTCGCGTTGAGTTGATCTTTAAAACTGCCACCCTCAGGGCCTCAAGAGTCTCATCGAATCCCTCAGACCAATTTCCTGCAAGATACAAGGAAAACTGTCTAGACAGATTAGCTGCATAAGTAAAATTTTCATATTGGACACTGGTAATACACAGGGCTTCCAGTTTTCTTTCACAACCCAACTGGGCCATCTGGTATAGAACTCCTATCTGTTCTTCTGCCAAGTCAAGGCACTGATTCAATATCATCAGCCCTCCCTTTAACTTGGTACTAGCAGAAGTTTGGACAGTGATGGCATCAGCCAGATCTGCTGAAAGCTGATTTAATTTTGTGCCTGATTGAACCGTACTAACCATAGCATACCCTGCAGCTGTAGCAGCAGCTGCACTGGCTGAAATTGCTATGATCACGGCAGCAGTAATTCCAAAATCTCTTTTTTGTCGAAACAGGGATAAGGTGGAGGGTGTTTCCACCGGAACCGGGATCCAACGTGGGATCCGTGCTACCATGGCACGGGTGTTCTTTGTTATGTCCCAACATTGAGAAATCCAACAAGAATCATTGGAACAGACTTCAAATGAATCATTTGAAAGAATAAACAAGAAAGGGGGGTAAACACAGACTGGGGTAGATGGATAATTAATCTGGTTTACCAAAGTTTTATTGAACCCAGTGATCTCTACACTGGTATTAGTATATCCATAAGAATCCTGGGAGGCAGCATGTATTCCCCAATACTGAGCAAATCTTGAGATGCCATTAAAAGAAGCTTTTCCAACTGCTCCTCCCTGGATAAAGATCAAAGGATTGAGTTCTGTACAACTGCCATTGACTCCACAAAGCACCCACTTGTGAAAGGGATGCATTCTAAAGTCCTGTATGAAAAGTCCCTTTTTCATAACAAATTCCTTCTCTGGATCATCTATCATGTTGGGAGAAAAGGAAAAGGTTTTACTCTGATCTGCCCAACGAGTGATGGAGGATTGACAATCAGACCAAGGCAATATCAGCCCTTCATCTTCCAAGCTACAATGAGGGGCTATTTTTGGTTGGTGGGGACGTTCTTTGTCTGAAAAGTTAGGTGGTAGAAATGTACCATTAACCCAAATTGCCTCCTGCCAAAAGGTCCGATTTGTAAAGGTTATATCTGCATTGGAAGTATCTTGGGTTGTGCTTACCCAACCTCCTCGGTGCTCATTAAACTTCCCCAAAGCTCGAGCTGTGAGGTTGATACATTTTCCTGGTCCATTCATTTGAAAACATAAAGAACCCTGTTCTAATAAAGAGCGATTTTCCCCTAATGGTGCTCGGGTGGGATCATAGGGTAGATATGGCAAATCTAATGTTTTATTAGTAGTAAAGAATTTTGGAAAAACTATAGCATTATGGCGAACTGGCATTGGTTTAGGGAAAGTCGAAAGAATGGCCCATCTCTGTTCGCCCCTCATACTAGGAACCTGAGACAAGTTCAGCATTGTCAGGATCAGGAGCAGTCCTCGGGAGGTCTGCATCTTCTGCACCATCCTTGATGAATATCTTGCGGGTGAGTCGTTCCGGCAGCCAAAATGGGTTGTCTTCACTCTGTGGAAAAACACAAACAGCTCCCCTGGATCTTATCAAAATAGGATCCGGGCCTTTCCACAGACCAGTTAAGACATCCTTCCATTTGACCATTTCTTTTGGTCTATCAGGGTCTGAGCTATGTCGATCAGCTGCAGAGCGACCTTGCTCGTCAAGATTCAAAAAATTGAGTGTAAAGAGTGCCATAGATACAGCTACTCTTGGCACTGAGGGCAGAGTCTCATCAACTCCCCTTTTTTGTTTTATGAGATAAGACTTAAGTGTACGGTGAGCACGTTCCACAATGCCTTGTCCTTGAGGATTATAAGGAAGGCCAGTCAAGTGAGTGACATCCATTTGATGACAAAATTGCTGAAATTTAGTACAGGTATATGCTGGCCCATTATCAGTTTTAAGAATTGTGGGCTTGCCCCAAGCACTCCATGCTTCTAAACAGTGCTGTATAACATGAGAGGCTTTCTCACCTGTTAAAGGTGTAGCAAACATAACACCAGAGCAGGTGTCAATGGAAACATGTAAATATTGATTTCTTCCAAAGGAGGAAATATGAGTGACATCCATTTGCCAGACCTGTAATGGTCTGATGCCTCGGGGGTTTACCCCTACATGAGGAGTAGGCAGAAATTGACAACAGTTTTGACATTGGGTGACAATGTCACGAGCTTCTTTCCTAGTTAAAGTGAAACGGCGGCGTAATGTTTCAGCCGTCACGTGGAAGCGTTTATGAAACTCCCTTGCAGCCTCTGACTGCGAGGACAGAGCAGCAGCCACTATTCTAGTAGCTTTGTCTGCCAAGTCATTTCCATGAGACATGGGGCCAGGAAGGCCAGAATGAGCCCTAACATGAGTAATATACACAAGATGTCTTCTATGTAACAAGGCTGACTGAATTTGCTGAAAAATGTGAGCAAGCTTGCTAGAGGGTCTAATTAAGCCAGCAACTTCAAGCATATTAACTGCATTGACCACATATGAAGAGTCAGATACAATATTGAGCGGTCCCGGAAAAGTTTCAAGGACTTCTAGAACTACCAAACACTCTACAATCTGGGGTGATGTCTCATTATATTGTTTAGATGTTACTTGGCCATTTACTACATATGCACCTATGCCAGATTTGGATCCATCTGTATACACTACTACCCCATCCGGAAGTGGGTGTTTGGCTGTTATTACTGGAAACACTATGGCTTGGCTTAAGGCAAATTGTAAAATTGGATGTTTTGGATAATGATTATCAATTTGTCCTGAATAAGAGGCAACCAAGACTGCCCAATCATTAGTTGTTGCTGCCAGGGTTTGAACTTGAGCAGAAGTATAAGGTACGATTAGCATATGAGGTTCTTTCCCAAAATAAGTAATAGCTGCTTTTATCCCCCTAAGTGCAAGTTGAGCAATTGCATTAGGATACCACTCAATGATTTTTGCAGGGGAAGCATTAGGATGGACCCACAATAAGGGTCCTTTTTGCCATAAGACTGCTGTTGGTAACTGTGCAGTTTTTAATATGCACAATTCAAATGACTTTGACTCCTCAATGCGTTGTAATTGAGCATCTTGTAAGGCCTTTTCTATCGTTTGTAAAGCTTGACATGCAGCTGGGGTAAGTGCTCTGTGGGAGGAGATGTGGGTATCTCCCTCTAATATGTCAAATAAGGGCTTTAATTCTGCTGATGGAAATTTCAAAAATGGTCTTAGCCAATTAATATCTCCTAGCAATTTTTGGAAATCATTCAAGGTATGTAGTTGATCTTTGCGAATCTCTAATTTTTGAGGAACAATTTTGTCAGGATAAATGAGTGACCCTAGGAAGGCTCCCATTCGAGCAACTTGCACCTTTTCAGTGGCCACCTGCAATCCCCATTGCCCTAACGTTTTTATTAATATAGGGTATGCATCTTGCAATAACTTTGAATTTTTATGGCAAATCAAAATGTCATCCATATAAATTATCACCTGTAATGATGGAAAATGCTCTCTAACTGACTTAAGTGCCAATTGCATATACAGTTGACACATGGTGGGGTTATTCGCCATCCCCTGAGGTAGGACCTTCCATTGGTATCTTTGATCCGGTTCTAAATGATTAATGGCTGGGATGGTAAATGCAAATCTTTGCCTATCTTGAGGGCATAAAGGTATAGAGAAAAAGCAATCTTTAATATCTATAATTATAATTTCCCAATTTTTGGGTAAGGCAGAAAGCAATGGTAGCCCTCGCTGAACTGGTCCAAATAGACGCATTTGTGCATTAATAGCTCTAAGATCATGTAATAAGCGCCATTTGCCAGATTTTTTCTTAATTACGAAAATAGGTGTATTCCAGGGTGAGGTAGAGGGCTCTAAATGACCCAAGCGTAGCTGTTCAGAAATTAGTTTTGTAGCTGCTTCTAACTTTTCAGAGGAGAGAGGCCATTGAGGAACCCATACAACTTCCTCTGTAAGCCATGGTATGGGCATGGAGCCCTCAACGGCCCCTAGAAAAAACCCAAACCTTGTCTCCCATTATTACCTTTTTGAGGGATAGGTTCAAGTTTACCCTGCTCTCCTTTCCCTAATCCCCTTCCTTCTTTATAGCCCATTTTCTTCATTATTTGAACAGCTTGTGGCGAGTATTCATTAGTCAAGGTCAGTCCTAGTGCCTGTAAAATGTCTCTCCCCCAGAGATTTACTGGGAGTGGTAAAACATAGGGAGTGAATCGTCCTGTTTGACCTTCAGGAGCTGTCCAGCTCAAAGAACGGGAACTAATAGTGGGACAGGACTGATAACCTAAACCTTGCAAAGAACGTGATGACTGAGTAACGGGCCAAGTTTTTGGCCACCATTGGGAAGACAGGATACTTTTATCTGCTCCTGTGTCTAAAATCCCTTTAAATTGTTTTCCTTCTATAACTAATTCTAAGAATGGCCTGGAGTCAAGAGGCATCACTAAGTAAGCAGAATCATTTCCAGTAGAACCAATCCCTCTGGTAGCTCGAGGGACACCAGAGGAAGGAAAACAGCCATGTAGGCTTGGCAAAATTATTAACTGAGCTATTCTATCCCCTTGTGAAATAGAAAAGACACCCTGAGGACAGGAACAGAGAACTTGAAGTTCCCCTTCATAGTCTTGATCTATGACTCCAGGGTGAACAATAAGACCTTGTAAGGTAAGGGAGGCCCGGCCCAATATTAGGCCAACACTCCCGGATGGCAGAGGTCCTTTATAATCAGTAGGAATAGGCTGTACCCCCATTTGGGGCATTAGCATGAATCGGGTGGTGGTACGGAGGTCCAACCCAGCTGATCCTTCTGTTGCCCTGCGGACTGTGGGGTCCACCTTTTGCCTGTCGAGGTCCCATATGTTTTCTGGCCCTGAGACCTGAGGGCCCTGTACTGGTTTTTTGGAATGGTCTCATTATCTACTGCTTGAGGGAATCCTGGCTGCAGGGGCCTGTCTCGAATGTCCCTGACTGAACGACAATCTCTAGCCCAATGATATCCTTTTCCACACTTAGTACACAGTCCTGGTGCTTTCCTTTTGACAAGGGCTCTACAGTCCTTTTTTAAGTGTCCAGGTTTGCCACAATTATAGCAGAGTTTGAGCTCAGCCATGTCAGGGTGTTTTTGCCCTTGTAGAATGGCAGCTGCTAAACCTGCATTAGTGAGTGGCCCTCCAAGCTCACGGCAAACCTTCAACCAATCCTGCAGTCCCTTGCTCTTTCTAGGTGTAATAGCCGCCCTGCATTCCTGGGTAGCCTGTTCATAGATCAACTGTTCAATTAAAGGCATAGCTGTTTCTGGATCCCCAAAAATTCTCCCTGCCGCTTCTGTCATTCTAGCCACAAAATCTGAGAATGACTCCTGTGCGCCCTGGGTGATCTTGGTCAAATGCCCACTTGCCTCTCCCTTCTTAGAGAGTGCCTTCCATGCCTTAACTGCAGCAGCTGAGATCTGAGCATAAGCTCCCCAATGGTAATTTGTCTGGTTATTAGCGTGTTGTCCCTGACCTGTAAGCAACTCAAAAGTCCATGTTCCTTGGTCCCCTTCAACATTGGCATTGGCCCTTGCCTGTGCTTGGCAGGAGTCTTGCCACAAAGCTTTCCATTCTAAATACATTCCCATGTTAGGAGATGCGGCTTTTACTACGGTCATCCAATCGCCAGGTGTCATTGCCAGAGTCGCAAGCCTTTCGACTTGGGCTACAGTAAAGTTGGCATTGACTCCATAGTTACGAACTGACTCTGCTAATTCTTTAATCTGTATATACTCCACTGGGGCATGAACGCATCCACCCTCTGCGCCTTCGAAGACTGGGAACGCTTGCTGCACTTTTCTCTGTTCCTCTTTTGAAATGAATGAGTCTGATTGATACCTCTGCACGTAGGGCGGAGGTGTACTAGGACCCAGAGTTTGCGGATCTGAAGATCGCATAGTGATTTGACATTTGTCTCTAGCTACTTTTGCTTTCTTTATGTTATTCTGTAACTGATTAACTTGTCTTTCATCTGGCTGGTATCTTTCTTCCTCTAAGTCTGTCTCCTCAGAGGAGCTAAGTTCCTTATCCAATTCTGAGCTACTGACAGCTAGTGCCTTAAACTCATCTAATGGCGGGTAGAGGCTCCTTTCCTTATGTGCCTCTCCAGTTCTTTCTCTCTTCTTCTCTCCCTTTACATCCCTTTTTCTAATCTCTCCCAAGGCATTCTTTCCTTTGTATCTCTTTTCCTCGGGCTCAAGGCCCGTGGAAAGGCCTAAATTCTTCGGTGCACCTTGTTTCGTCCCAACTTTCAATCTCTCTCCCCACTCTGCCTCTGATAGACTGTCTTGAATTTCGTCCAAAATCTTCTGCCCTGCTTCTACCATCTGCTCACAATCCTCATCTGTTAAGCACGATCTCACCAATTTCCATAACGGCATGACCCCTGCTTTAAGTTTGCCGTTCTTCTGTTCCCTAACTAGATCTCCTTTCAGTTTATCCCAAGAAGTGACAGTTAACGAACCTGAGCAAGCATACCATGGTGCCACATGGTCTACCTCCCTGACAAATGCCTCTATACTCTTAGTGGCTATTTTTAGGCCACACTGCTTCAGGACTGACCTTAACGCCACTACTACAGAGTGAGAAATTCCCATTCTGCCGCTATCCAGTCCTGACCGTGACTGAAACTAATCGCTGTCCAGGCACTGTCCAGGTGCTGTCCGAGCCTGACTGCGACTGGGAACCAGTCAGCAGTTCCAGCGGTGGAAACAAAACGAAACTGAAAGGGAAAGTGCGATCGCCGTGCAAACAATCATAAGGGCATCTAACTCTGGAGAAATTTCAAGACAATACTTACCTTGCAGAGCTGTAGTGTCCCGCAGTTCTGATTCCGCCCCGCGAACGAGGGATCTTCCTTGCGCCGGTGTGATGGTAGTTCCCGGGTCTTCGGCGCCACTTATCCCGAGCTTTTGTCCCCGCCGGCAAGAACACACTCTGGACAACCGGAATCTTCTGCAGCAAAGCTTTATTGCTTACTTCTCAGGAAGATCTCGACCCCAGAAAATGGAGTCCCTTATATAGCACTCAGTCATGACGTTTCAGCACCTGATGTGGCGTGACAGCTCTTGATTTGTTGCTTGCTCATCACACCACTATTACACCCCGAGAATGGGCAGTGACTAGGAGTGAGTTCACTCTCGCACTTGCACACAAGGCTTGTTTACTAGTTTGTCACAGCGGAGGCCAGCGCCATCTTATAATGGTGATTGCTCGCGGCACGCGCACGGCTCTCCACAGCGATTGCTCGCTGCACGCTGCACGGCTTTCCACAATGAACTAACCAGTACCCCGGAGCTCTTGTCTCTAGCTGCATATGTATCGAAAGATGGCCTACTCGGCCATCACTGGAAAGAGAGGCCCATTGGACTTGCAAACTTTATATGCCCCAATATAGGGGAATGCCAGGGCCAAAAGAATGGGAATGGGAGGGTAGGGAAGTGGGGGGCGGTATGGGGGACTTTTGGGATAGCATTGGAAATGTAATTGAGGAAAATATGTAATAAAAAAAAACAGTGAAAAAAAAATAACTGAATAGTATCCAAAAAAAAAAAAAAAAAAAAGAAAGCTGGAGATGGTTGTATGCCTCTGTAATCCGAGACGTGGGGAGATGGAGGCAGAAGCTTCACCCAAGTTTACTGGTAAACGGGGCTTGCCAGGTAGATAAGCCTCTGGTTCAGAGAGAGAGACAGCATTTGAAAGATGAGGGTGGACAGTGATAAAGCAAGACACCTGGAATTGACCTTTGGTCTCCACTTGCATGGTACACACATGCAAGCATATCACTGACCCCATGTGCACACACATGAACATGTGGGGATGCAATCATCATACACACATACCTACACACAACTAAAACCAGGTAACTACATACTTCAACATACCCTGGAAGTGGTTGAAGAGGGTCACTCAACTTTCAGGGGTAAACCTCAAAACCCCTCAAACTCACATGAGCTGGTGCATTCTTTAGTCTAGGTGGTTGGAGAGTGATATTAAATATCACACAGGAGGAAGGGTGTGGGCTGCTTCTGCTATCCAGGTGGGTGGGTTCCATAGAACCTTGGTCAGGGGCGAATTCCAAGGAAAATAGCCTTTTTTTGGGGTCTCAGTGAAACACCTTTCCTTTACTAGGGGTAATAAAGGGCTTTATAAATCTTGGGGAGAGGGTAGGGGTTTGGGGGGTGAGTGTGCAATATTGGATGAGGCTGAGGTGATAGAAATGCTTCATTTGCATGAAGAGCAATTCTAGGTGCTGGCTGGACAAGTCCTAGGGAGAGAGGAAGTTAAGCCTATAATTTGGCCACCAGGCTACATGACTACCTTAATGGTGGCAGAGGTGGGGGTCACACAGTCAAAGTGAGCTAGGATATGCAGACCCAGAGCAAGAAAGCAGACAGTTCAACTCCTGTCCATCTCAGGATGAAATTTTGGGGATTTGGCTATGTCTTAACCTTACTCTTGCTCCCGACTGCCTCCCCTTGTTGGCAGATTTCCACCCCCACAGAAGGGGTTCTTCAGTTCGCACTTACTGAAAAGTCAGATGCCCGGTGAAATGGCGGTTCTTGCCTGAGATCTCCATCAGGCAAACCAATGGGTCCCCATGGTTGCAAGAAGGGAATGGATATCTCTGAACATTGTGTAGTCACTAAGAGGGGAAACAAACTCTAAGCACATGCTTTACTGGTGATCAACACAGGCACACAGTAGATATGCAGAGTGTGCATATGCATGAGAGTAAGATAGTCTCTGAAGGTTTATGGGCACTATGATCTGCTGCTATAGGAGAGCTACCACCTCTGACCATTTACATCTCCTCCCCAAGGACAATTCTAAATGTGGATAGGGTCAACCATTTTTAGCACTCCTGCATTTATTTGGTCAAGTGTAATCTACAGAGAAGGGGTTGTTCAGGAAAACAAATGGACCTTGTTCAGACCTGTGAATCTATGATCCTATTCTCCGGCCTATTCTTTTTATTTGTCTGTTTTTACTGTTTCCCTTTGAGCGTGGTCTCTTGTGGTTCAGGCTGGCATCAATATTGCTATGTATCCAAAGGTTTCCTGAAACCCTCAATCCTCTTTAATCTGCCTTTTAAGTGATGGGATCACAGGTGTGTACTATGTCTGGTAATAATTTTTGTGTCAGTTTTTTTTGGGGGGGATTACTGGGAAATGAATACAGATGCTCACACATGCTAGGCAGGCACTCTACCTCTGAGTGACCATCTTAGCTTGCCCAGGTGCTCTTCCTGTCTCCCACTCTCAATGTGGTAGTCCAACCAGCACGGGGGAGGGGGGGGGACTAGACTATCATAAAGTCCGCCAGTTTAACTACCCCTGAAGACAGAGTGTCTTCATTCCAGCTGCTATAATAGAAAATTATAGAGGATGCGGCTTACTAACCATACAAATTTACTTCTTACATTACCAAAGACTGTGAAGTTTAAGACCAGGCAGGCTCAGTGTCCAGTGAAGTACTGTTTCCTTTCTCAGAGTCCTGAGAGCCCACTGAGGAGTGGAGGAGAGAAGAAGGAGAGAGTATGTAGGGGGGTGGGGGGAGAGAAACCAAAACAAATTAAGCATGAAACAAGTCATATGGAAACCTACTAGGTTATAAACTGAAGAGCATAGTTTAAAAGAATGTTTAAATAGAGATGCCATGGAATGGATGAATAATGCTGTTCACAGGAACCATCGGTTATTAAGGAGTCACACCAATCCCAGGTGTGAGCTGCCTCCCTATGAATTGTTGGTCATGGAGGTCTGTAGTGGCTATTCCTGGTTGTCAACTTGACTATATTTGGAATGAACTACAATCCAGAATTGGAAGGCTCATAAGTGACCCTTATCTGGAGGCTGGAAGATAGAAGTTTCTGATCTAGACCTTGGTATGGAGATGTTGAGGCATAGTGGCTATGGATTCCAGAAGATTAAATCTCTGAGTTCAAGGTCATCTGAGATTAAAGGTGAGGTGGAACACACCTTTAACTTGGGCTACACCTCCTGCTGGAGGCAATATAAGGACATTGGAAGAAGGGAATCTCACTCTTGCTTCCTTGCCTGCTTGCCTTGTGGGACTGAGTAACTGCTAGATCCTTGGACTTCCATTCACAGCTACTACTGAACCATTGTTGGGAATTGGGCTGTCTACTATAAGTCATCAATAAATTCTTTTACTATATAGAGACTATCCATAAGTTCTGTGACTCTAGAGAACCCTGACTAATACAAGGTCCCAAGGACAAATGAAAGAATACAAGTTACTTACATTGCTATGGTATCCCTCCACAGCTGACGACAGTTAGACTTTACAATTGAAGACGCTTTGGTTGCAAGATATAGAGAAATCAAAATGCAACTGAGCTGGAAGCTTCATCCCTGTTAGATAGATATCTTTCAGCGCCAGAAGGTACTGTGCAAGCTGGTTGGAGAGTATAATATCAATAGCCTTACTCAATTATGAACTAAACTATCAACCTATCAGTCAAGATATGCCTACTGGTGCAATGGTCATGTGATTCTTTTGTCCCAGCTTTCTGGTTGGATTTGAAGCCTGATCCACAGAAGGCTATTCATGCCTGTTACTGCAAGCTTTGTTAAAATCCATGGCTAGGGTAGACACGGGCTCTAGGAGAGAACCTATTGTGTTTTTTTTTTTTTGTTTTTTTTTTTTTTTTTTTTTTTACAGATGGACATGGTATAAACAGTAATATTTATACCTGAAGACTAGTGTGGCCTAGGTAATAGAAGCTTCTCTTTGTACTGGACAACTAGCCACAGGACTGGGGACAAGTGACAACTGAGTGCTTGGCTCTAGTTAGGACATCAATAATGCCTCCTCCAAGGCCTAGGGAACACCCAGGCAAAGGTTGTGGACAGAATATAAGAGCTGGAGGACAAGGAGGGACACTGTAAAGCTGTCTACAGGTGTGGCCATTGCACTCAGCAACTCACAACAGCTGTGAACAAGATGGGGACAAGATGGGACCCATTCACATCATTGTGAAGGGGAGAGGAGCTCGTCAGATTTTGCTCTTCCCCGGTACTGAGGAGCTATTTGCAGATTGTGGTTGCTGGAGGAGAAGAGTGGCTTAGTTACTGTTACGTTGCTTATATTCTGGTGAATGACCTTTCACCCCAGCTCAGGAAAGCAATACTAACTTAACAACCACAATGGAAACGAAGCAAGGAAGACACAGAAATAGACTAAGAGGGACTTGGCGTGAAGAAGGTGGGGTTCGGCAGAAGTGGGGGTGGAGTGACAGAAGGTAACAGGAGAGAAAATAGGAGGTAACAGTGACCAATGCACAAGGGGCATCATAAATGGTAAAATAGGAAGTATAAGTCCCTACCCCTTATTAAAGAGTGACAAAAGAGAGCAGAGTGGTCAGTGCCCCCAGCAACAAAGCAACTGTAGGCTAAGAGGAAGGGGGACTGAGATATACACTATGGATGGAAATATAAGTTATTTCTGTTCTGTAATGTACATAGTGAAGTGTAGCATACCCTGCTTCAACATAGCTACAAGAAATGGTGTCGAATGTTCCCAACACAAAGAGAAGGTGGCAGCTTGAGTCAGTGATAGGATAATATGCTAATTACTTTAATCATCACCCTGTATGAGGATATATGTAAATGTCACATATTATCATGTATGCCTTGCACATATTAGGGCAAATGGAGATGTACAATGGATACTGGTACAATAGCAATAACACATGACCAGGCAAATCCTGGACCTTCAATCACCTGGCATATGAGGCAGCTTTGTTCTCCTTACAGTTAGAAGTGAAGCCCAAGGCAGTAGTGAGAGAACAGAGAGGGAAGAAGTCCAAGCAAGTTACCATGTCTTATTAGAAGAGTTGGCCTTGGTACCCAGTGCTTGAATCATTGCAGAATCCAGATGCTTCACTGGAAGATGTCTTTTGAATGTGGACAGAATTCATTTTCATGAATGGACTAGTTAATAGCTCCCATCCATTTACTTTAAAAGCTCTTTGAAATGAAAGATGGGATCCCTGGTCCCCTCTTATATCCTCTGAGTAGAACTGTGATTACCATGAAAGCAATAGTGTATGATAGGTGACTTCTACATCCCCCAGTAGACTATAGCTTCAGCCTAGTGCTCTTGCCATTCTCCCCTTTGACCCCAGCTACTAGGCCATGAGTAATCAAAAGCCATTTGATAGAGAGGAGCCAGCAGCCATTACTAGCCGTGAGGATGAAACTTCTGAGCTGTTGAGTTGCAGCCTATTGTGACTCATGAATGATATCAGTAAAGCATCAATACATAGTTGAGAAAAGATAGGATCATTTCAAACCTCTATATGTTGGGGTGTTATAACTCGAGTGGGAAGTGTTCCCCATAGGGTTGTGTGGAAGTGCTATTTTGTGAAACCTTTACAATGCTTAGCCAAGGGAAGTGGTCACTGATGGGAAACCCCACTTCTGGGTTGGCCTCTCTGCATCTGTTATGTTGAGGTTTGGGGAGTTGAAGCATCCTAGTTACACCTTCCAGACCTACCATGAACGTGAGTAGTTTCTGCCATACCCTTCTCATCAAGAGGGTCTGTGTCCCTCTAAGAGACAGTATCTCTCCTTGTGAGATAAAATGACGAAAGCCTTCCTTTGTTACATTGCTTCTTGTCAAGCATTTGGTTACAGCTACAAGGGGAGTCAACAATGTAGAAAAGTGGTGCTGCGGAGTAGGGTCAGTTTCTGTGAGAACCTGACCATATGGTTCTGAGACCCCCGAGAAAGTGGGGAAGGGTTTGTAGCTCCAGGCAAGGGAGTCTCTGGAACACCGTAAGCAGAGCATGATGGGATGGGAGCTCAGAAGAGCAGAACATTCCTGAAAACGGTGCAGTCTAGGCTCATGAGGTTTTGTAGGAAAACAAGGGCTCCTCTGAGAGCTGGGCCAGCAGCCATTCAGGTTACAAGCTGGCCAGGAATCTGGCTGTGTTCTGCTCATGTTCTGGAAGTTTAAATGAGGCTGAATTCAAAAGCGATCGTCATTAGTACTTTCTTCCAAAACTCGGTGATCCTCTTCTGAGTCTGTAAATGCTCAGTTTCCAGCTGTGCCCGTGCAGTGGCAAGGCCTGAGGACCAACAGCGGCCAATGAAGGGTGAACTGAACTATTTAATTCCAAGATCAATAGCTTTCAGAATGCCTTTTCTCTCCGGAATGGGCAAAGTTTGAAACATAGCTGTGTCATCAGCCTGACTTAGTGACCCATTATGCAGGACCCAAGGCGACTGCCAAGTCCTGTTCTATACAGTGTGAAGGAGAAATGTCTCTCCCTCTCTCTGTCTCTCCGTCCTTCACCACTCCTTTCTTCCCTCCTTGCTCGTCTTGTCTTTTTGTTTGTTTGCTTGGGGCCAGCAGACTTTGGCATTGCCTGTTACTAAGACATTTCTCACTGCAAACTGACTGACACAGCCTTTCTGCAGAGGGTGAGCAAGCAGGGCTCTTCACTTTCTGAAACACATTATGCACGGGAGCCTACAGGAAAGAAGGGCAGAAGAGAATATTTGGTCCATACTTCATGAATTAAAGCAACGTGCCTTTGCTTCAAGTCAGAGAAGTAAATATTTTATGTAAAATTGAATAGCAGCATTTGGATCCTGGCAGCTTTCTCCTAAGGCTAAATTGGAGATGGTGCCAAGTTCACACTCAGGGAATTAATTGCCTGCACAACTTTCAACACAAGGTATCAAAATCATCCACATTAGCAACCTGTGCTAGACAAAGCTTAACACATGGCCGCGGTTTTCATAGACTGTTATGAAATGAACCACTCAGTTTACTGTGTGTGGGAACAGAGGTGGGAAACGCACAAATTAGAGGAGCTCTTTGTATTTATTTCTTCTAATTCTGTATCTAGGAATATAGACAAAGAAGTTTTTGCTTTTCATCTTCCAACATTAGAGGTAGAATTTACTTCTTGTTTTCAATTTTGTTTGTTCGTTCCTCTGAGATCTTGGTTGGTAACACAGGTTTTTGTCAAGCTTGTTATTCTTGAACTTCATCCTTTCATGTTCTCAGGTTGCAGGTGAGCACTGCCAGACCTCACTCCAGAATTTCCTTTTAGCTCTGGTTCCTATCACTCATTCCATCCCAAAGTCAGGAGAGTGTGGACATCAGGCTGCCTCCCGCATAGACGAAGCTTGGATCCTGGTGCTCAACTTGGGAAGTAGACTGTGGAGGGCTATCAGTGTCCTTGGAAAGTTTTCACACCTAGTCAAAATAATGGACATTTCAGAGGAGACCTAAGTGGCTCAGTGTCACATATTTGCTCCTCTTTCCTCACTAAAGCTACTTGGCTTTTAATGGCCCAGGGACATAGGGGACATATACCATAGTGAGAAATATAGACAGAGACTACATTTAGACTCTCTCTCTCTCTCTCTCTCTCTCTCTCTCTCTCTTCCCATCTCTCCATTTTCCCCCCCTTTCTTCCTTTTATCAATTATGATTATTTACAAATAATTGACAACAAAACTGAAGCATCATGGACCCGTGGCTACTACATGATTCACCTTAAGGGAGATGAATCTTTGTCTTACCATTCTACCAAAGCAAGGATCAAGATGGAAGCAAGTTGAGAAATGAAACAATGGTCAACTGCAAGAAGTTGTCATGCCAGGCCGTCTCCATGCATGGGTTTTACAGTTTGCCTTTACCTGGAGGTGCTCACTAGGAGACATTGCAAGTGTCGATAGTCACATGTGTTCATCCAGCCATGGTCTGCATGCCCACTCTCTTGCCAAGTTACCTTCACATCCATCATGTTTCAGTATGGGAACCCCAGGACATCTCGAGCTTATGACTGTATGTGAAGATAAAATCAGACCAAAAATTCCACTCAGAGCCTCCCAGACACAGCTCGAGGCACGGAGCTTTAGGTCTCCTTGCTGACCAGCACTAGGCTGGCACCTGAATTGCAGTCCAAAACTCTATAGGTCCTCTTCCTCAAAGAGAGCCTTTTTAGCACCAGATGCAAACAGGCAGTGTATTACTTTGCTGGCAATCACATTATGTCTTTTCTTTGCACGTGTGCTGTGTAGGATTTGAAGGTAACCAGGCCGTCAGAACCAGCAGGTGGCAGATTGGGAGGAGATGCAGGTGTCTCCTCATCATGAAACTGTGGCTGTCAAACTTGCGTGAGGAACCAGCTCTGCCGTCTCTTTTACTTTGTCTCTCTGATGAAGGAACAAATCATGTTTTGTTAGTGGTTGTTTGATGTGACAGCCCCAGATAGGAGGCCTATTTTGGCATCTGTAGACTTCTTTTTTTCTAAGAAGATATGATATAAAATAAACATTTGGCTGATAATTCAAAAGACTATTTGAGGCCTAAATTTTGTTCTCTCTCTTTGTCTAAAGCTAAGAGTGATTAAAACTTCTGTCAATGTATTTCCAAATATCTTTTCTAAATCTGCAGCTGCACTTGTAAAGTTGCATAAATCTTTCTGATTTTTTTAAATGATAGTATATTAATGACCTTTATGGGAGAAAGGTGATTCTCTTCTATTACTAACATTAATACTTCTGTCCTCCTAAGTATTCCTATGTTTTGACATTGCATCCTACTTTGTAGCTCTTTATGGACACACTTTTTTTTTTATATAAAACCAAATCCATAGACTTTGCATAATGTTAGTCTTATGTTTTAATCTATAATCTTAGGATTATCAATATTCATTTTAAAAGACATGAGATGCAAATAGTGCCAGATATTTGTACTCATTTTTTATAGGATTCATAGAAAGCTCAAATGTATTTAAAAATATTAATTTGGAGAGAAGGCTCACTGGTTGAGTCTTGCAGAGGAGACCTGGGTCTCAACACCTACACTAGGTAGCTCACAACCACCTACAACTCCAGCTTCAGGGAATGTAGTGCCTTTTTCCCAGCTCCCTGGGACTCAGCATTCATGTATGCCCACACAGAAACATGTACAAGTTTACATAATTAAAAGAATAATAACAATAAGTCAATACCAATTGTGTCTCTTAGCTTGAATGGATGCAATCTTTATATTGAGTCTGGACTCACCCACAGTATTGTCAACATATGCCAGGTATACCAGTGCATTTGGTGTCTGACAGCATAATAGATACCAGAAGTAGGTCCAGAGAACAGGCCCTCACAGTGCGTTTCTGAATTCAAGTGGCCTATAACACTAGGTGAGGGCTTGAACACCCTTGTCTCTGATAGAAGGACACCTTCTGGCTATTATAAATAAGGCTGCTATGAACATGGTGAAGCATGTGTCCTTGTTACATGTTGGAACATCTTCTGGATATATGCCGAGGAGAGGAATTGCGGGATCTTCCTGTAGTACTATGTCCAATTTTCTGAGGAACCGCCAGACTGATTTCCAGAGTGGTTGTACCAGCTTGCAATCCTACCAACAATGGAGGAGTGTTCCTCTTTCTCCGCATCCTTGCCAGCATCTGCTGTCACCTGAATTTTTGATCTTAGCCATTCTGACTGGTGTGAAGTAGAATCTCAGGTTTTTAAAAAAAAATTTTTTATTAGGTATTTTCCTCATTTACATTTCCAATGCTATCCCAAATGCCCCCCATACTGTTCCCCCCTCCCCTACCCACCCACTCCCACTTCTTGGCCCTCGCATTCCTCTATACTGAGGCATATAAAGTTTGCACAACCAATGGGCCTCTCTTTCCACTGATGGACAACTAGGCCATCTTCTGATACATATGCAGCTAGAGACATGAGCTCCGGGGGGTACTGGTTAGGATGTTGAACATTTTTTCAGGTACTTCTCAGCCAGAGCTATGTCTCTAGTTGCATATGTAGCAGAGGATGGCCTAGTCAGCCATCAATGGGAGGAGAGGCCCTTGGTCTTGTGAAGATTATATGCCCCAGTACAGGGGAATGCCAGGGCCAGGAAGCAGAAGTGGGTGGGTTGGGGAACAGGGTGGGGGGAGGGTATAGGGGGCTTTGGGGATAGCATTTGAAATGTAAATGGAAAAAATGTCTAATAAATAAAAAAAGAAGGAGGACACCAGCGATCCATGACTTACAGTGGTGATCCAGATGATTAGCAATAGTAGCACTGGAGGAAGTGTATATATAGGGAAAGGCATCAAAACACCTGGTTATTGCTGTGACACTGAGTCACTTTGGCAGCCACTGCCATTATGAATGTGACAACTTCATCACTTGTGATAAGATAGAGTATTTGTTGGCTACTCTTCACTAACTCCCTCCCAGGGGTATAGATGGAGTCCATGCTCTATTTCTATTGACGTTGGACTTGACCACATGCCTTGCCATGGCCAGATGAAGCATGGATGCTGTTGGACTGATGGACTCTTGAGATCACTGTTGGAAGAGTTTGTCCCTACTGACTACCGACTGAGTCTTTAGCCTGCTCTTCAGAACATGTTACTTATACAACACTAAACTCAAGCTACTTCCAGTCCAAAGTAGACCCCATCAGCCAACCACCAGACCTGTAAGTATAAAAAATTAAATATTATATCACAAGCTGTTCATTTGAGGACCATACATTCTATGGTTATTTAATAAATGACTTATCTCATTTCTTACAGCATTGTGTGTAACATTTACTTAAAAGCATATACATAGAGGAAAGTTCTGAGTTGTAGCTTTTGATTAGGTACATGACTCTGGGATAGGTACAGGGAATCCATCTTCAGCTCTTCTTGGAAATGAATGCTTGACTTCCCTCCCCCAATCATCTGTTGAAATTCAAAATCCAAAAGTAGTGACATAGATAGATAAGAAGCTCAGTTAATTTTTAGACCCCCAAGATGGAGCTCTTATAAACAACACCAGTGGCTATAAAAACCTGGCCTCAGGGGTAGAAAATGTGAATCAGTGTAGCCCCTATTCAAATCAATAGGGAGGATCCCAAAAACAACAAAATAGAGCCACCATATGATTCAGCTCTACAAAAACCTGGGCATACAACTGAAGAAATTGTGTTGGCATGGTTCTTAGTTAGAGTTTTACTGCTGTGAACAGACACCATGACCGAGGCAACTATTCTAAGGACATTTAATTGGGGCTGGCTTACAGGTTGAGAGGTTCAGTCCATTATCATCAACGCAGGCAACATGGCAGCATCCAGGCAGGCATGGTGCAGGAGGAGCTGAGAGTTCTACATCTTCATCTGCAGGCTGCTAGCAGAATACTAACTTCCATGCAGCTAGGATGAGGGTCTTATGTCCCACACTCAAGTGGAACATCTATTCCAATAAGGCCACACCTACTCCAACAGGGCCACACGCTCTAATAGTGCCCCTCCCTGGGCAGAGCATATACAAACTATTACAGCATGCAACAGAGATATCTGCACTCTAAATGTTTACTGTATTTACAATAGTTAGGAGTTCAAATCAGTTTAAGTGCTACTAACAGGTGAGTGAACAAAGACATAACATATGGCACATATACATAATGAAAGTTCTTCGCCCGTGAAGAATAATTGGGATGGGAGATCATTCTTTAAATGACATAAGCTAAATTTAGAAGCACAACTGTCATGTTTTGTCTCACATGCTGACTCTAGAAACATTTAAAGACATAAAGGCAGAAGGAAACTATTGGTGGTGGCATAATGAGACCTGACAGACAAAGGAAAAGATAAGGAAGAAGCATTTGATAAAGACCCCATTGGGAATTGTGTCAATGAAGTCTCTCATCTTCTGAAACTCACATAAGCTAATACAAACAGAGAGGTCCCAGAGAGCTCACCTGCCTCTCTGTCACATGAGGACACAGTGCGAAGTTGGCAGCTTAATGGAAGTGTCTCTTACACAATCCTGGACATGCAGTGCCCTCACCTCATCCAGTCTTACCAAACCATGTCAACTTCTCTTCTATTGTTTATAAACCATCCAATCTATTTAGTCATAGCAGCCCCCAAAGAACTAAAATAGGGCTGGGTTATAAGTAACCCAAAGACACAGAACCAATTAAAGTCTTAAAAACCACCATAATTGGAACTTTTTCTATTATGTTAACAAAAAGTTAAAATGACAAAAAACTACTTGAAGAAAGAAGACCTATGCATCCTGCATAGTTACAGCGTGCAGTATATAGGTACAGTGTGCAGTACATCCTTTATAGTTACAGGGTACATTGAATCCCAAATAGTCACAGGGTATAGTGCACCTTGTAAGGGAAGCCAAGATGGGAGGAGCTTGAAGTATCTAGCCACTCTACACTAGAATCCCGAAGAAAGGAGACATGTAACTGCATTGCTCCATTTCTCCTTTTTCAATGCATCAATGCCAAAGTGGAGGGAAGGGTGCCATCCACTTTTAGGGTGAACTCTCCCACTTTAGCTATCCAAATCTGGCAGTCTCTGACAGGTGTGCTCTGAAGTTTATCTCCTGGGTAATTCTAGATCCTGACCATTTGATAGCATTAACTATGACACAATCTCCTACATAGAACTCATATGAAGTGCAGTCAGATGCACAAGAAGGACAAAGCACTTTTATCCAGGGAGCTTTACTGTCTGTCTGCAACATCCCTCCACCTATTATCCATCTGGTGCCTTTCTACCCAAGAAACTCCCCACCTTGTCTGCTCTTTACTTTCCAGGCTTCCTTCACCACAGTTTTCCTCAGGATAAAATTTCCCAGAATCATCCCATTTCCCTTTCATTGTGGTCAGGATTTTGGTCAAATGTGACTGACAGTGGACACTGAGCTCCTATTACTTTCAGTCAGTGACCATTTCATGGACTCTTTGATGCTCTTGAAAGTCTTAACTGTGAGCCTTTTAACTGGAGAAATTGGGTTGTGATTTATGTGTGAGTTCTCAGTTAGAAATTTATAGGTGCTCAAACATTTTGTGTTAAATTTTTTGTCCCCAAGTAGTGAAGAAATGGGCCATCTTATTGTTTTGTCTAATGTGTATATAGAAAAATCAAATAAGTAGCTCTGTTACTTTAAAGTGTGGGGTATGATTTCACGAAGGTTCAATATGTGCTATAACCCCACCCTCTGATTTGTCTGTAGGCTGGCTTTCTGGTGCCTTTCTACCTCTCCTGAGGCATTACAGATAAATACAGCATCTTCATTGCTCGGAGTATGTCAGGGTTGCAGAAAGGCTTGTCTCACATACTTCCCATTACTGTTCTTCTGTTTTCACTGTTGAAATGTAGGTTATTCAATCTCAAGAGGATGTGAAAGATTGGGGAGCAGAGAAACAAGAAGGGTGTTGGATCAAGTTTTAATATGCACAGCAGAAATGGCTAGCTGTGAAGTTAGAACCTCACTGTGTGGTAAGTCACCAGAAATTTTGGGTCAGTGTGGTGGTGACTCAATGAGAATGGCCCCCATAAGCTTTTATATTTGAGTACTTGAGTGGATGGAGATGGTTTGGAATGGTGAGGGGGTTGTGGCCTTGTTGGGGAAGGTGTGTCACTGGTCATGAGATTTATTCTCAGTGCTATCGCTCTGCCTCATGGTTGTGGGTCAAGATGTAAGAATTCTCAGTTGTTTATTCACGTTTCCACCATAGATTCAAACCCACTAAAGCTGTAAGTCAAATAAGATTTAAAAAATTGTTGTCTTGGTTATGGGGAAGACTGACGTTGGTACCAAGAGTTGGATATTTCTGTGAAATGCCTGGCCAACCTGCTTTTTGGAGATAAATGGAAGACTTATAAATGCCTTTGGACTGAGAACGTAATCAAACATTATAAGCTGAACGTAATGGGCCATCCTAGAAGGTGCTTGAAAAATGCTAGTGCTGACAGAAACTTAGACTGTGGAGACTCAGCACAAGAGGTTTCAGAGGGAAATCATATTAGTAACTAGGTTAGAAACTATTATGGTATGTTGGAAAAGAATATGGCTGCTTTCTGACTGTCCCAAGATTTTTGTCTGAGGGTAAACTAAAAAGGAATGGGTTGATTAGAATAGAGACAATTTCAAGTTAACCTAGTATTACCTCTGTGGCATGGTTATTAGTAATCACCCTCTCTCGGCTCTACAGTGAAACAGCAACTAGAGCAAACAAAACAAAATATACAAATATACACTCTAAAGAGAAAGGACCAGGAAATTCAATGTGGGGGCCAGGGCTTGTACTGAAAGAGATGAGAAGATAAAAAGCCCAATCCAAAATTGAATCAAGGGAGGGGTGCACTTAGGGAAAAATCCTTCCCAGCTACATTTCCAACTTGTTAAAAGAAAAGGGCTAAGGATTTTTCTTTGTTACTATAAAGGAACAACAAACTAAAGCTGCTAAAAATGTGATTCACAGATGACAGAAAACACCCCAAGTTGGTGGTCGAACTTGGCAGTGCTATCTATATGACTCTGGCTTTAGAGTTATGAAAGATACATGAATCAGTGATTTTACAAATGTATATAGGCTGCTTGAGGTGGTCTCATGGGGAAGAAAGCAGTAAAGATGGTATGGGGATTAGTTAAGTTCAAGACACACCAGAGTCCTGGTGCTGCACAAGAGGCATCCAAGAGATGTTTAAGTGTTTTAAGTAGCTGGTGCTCATCCTCTGCCTTAAAGGGTCTTCCAGTGTTCACCCAGATCATTTCTATGCATGGAACTTATTCATAGGATTCATAGGATTTATTCATAGCTTAAGAAAAAATGATATATATATATGATATATGATATATATATATATTAAAAGCAAATTCATATTTTCTGTAACTGGCTTGCTTGCCCATTCTGACATACTCTATTTGCCCTCTCCTTTCCTCGCTATACACAAAACTTTTGATTACACATGTATAAGTTACCATTGACCTAGTGCTTTGATAATTACTCTTGTATAAGAAATATCAGTTGGCTTCGAGGAAAACGAAAGCATGTTTTCTGTTAAAGGCAAACCACAAAAAACACAATTTCTTTTTTAACCAACGAACAGCAAGACACCTAGGAGAGAATCTCCCAATTTAAACATTGAATGTAATATACCATGAAAATAACAGAATAGTCATAATTCACTTCAGTTACATTGTTTATCTAACACATGATCAGTGGTGTGGAAATTGCTGTGGTCCATAAATAGTCTCCATATGCTGTCAGACTATTTACTCTGTCTAGCAATCTGCAAGTGATTTGCTCATAAGATGCCCAGTTTTAAACATACTGAGGATGAGAAATTTACCCTAACACATGAATTTATACACTTTTTGATATAGCATACACAGTTGGTGTAATATTGTGAAAATTCACATATAGATTTGTCTGAAATCGTACTTTGTTAAAAAAAAATAAGCAGGTTTTTTTCTTTTTAAACAAATGACAACAGCTCTTATTCTCATTTTTTAGTAAATTCTCTGATGCTACCATGGTGGTAATGAAGGATTTACATATCCCAATGTTGAAGCAACATATTTTATTGTAGGCAGACTATCCTAACAGGTCCTACTAAGGGAAGAAAATTTTCTTTCTGCTGATGAGAATTTTGTAGGAAGCTGAGAGAAAATGAAGTTCAATTTGCATTAATAAAACTTCCATATGGCTTCAAGAAGTATGTGCATATGTGTGTTTTTAAAGTAGCTCGATCTTTCCCACGATCATAGGAAGAAGATCATGCTTGAAGAATTTTGGTTCACGACAGCCATGCAGCTGTGGTTTTAACAACACACACCAAGAATCAATAGGATTGTGTGTGTGTGTGTGTGTGTGTGTGTGTGTGTGTGAGTGTGTTTGAAGTAAATACTGAAATGAAATAAGTCAATGAAAAGATAAAATTATGTGTAATAATGCCAAAAACATATGTCATTTTAGAAGCAGAATTTCAGGGACTTCTTTCCAACTGCAAGCAAGGCATATGTGAAGGTTTTCCATGTTGGAACTTGCCACCCTCTTCTTGTCAAACACTGCTCATGTGAGTAGGATCAGGGTATGGAACATCCAAACTCATTTTGTGTGTTGTTTACTGTTGTTCATTTTTCCATCCACGTATTTTCACACCAGCTATGAGAACCAGCTGTGATTCCAGCGATGTGATGGAACCCAAGAGAAACACATGCTAAGGCTTAGAGTAAGCAAGGGAGGCACTTGTCTTGAGGCTGTAGTGGGATGAATAGCTCCCCTCGGGAATGTGTGCCCAAATATAACCACTGGAACCCATGAGCATGACCTATTTGGTAAAAGTTACTTGCAAATGTAAACAAGAATCAAAAGCTGACACTATCATGGATTATGGCAACAGGTATTTTCATTAAAGGGGAAAACCTGGGGAGAGAAGCCTTAAAGATGGTAGTGTAGATAAGGGTGATGCTTCCATGAACCAAAAAAGAACATCTGGAGGATGCACAGGCATTTTTACTAGTAGAGGTTCTCAAGGGATAGGACTCTGCTGACACCATTTAAACTTCTGGGTTCAGAACTTTGAAGGACTGTTTGTGTTGTTTTTAAGCCACCTTGTTTGTTCTAACTTGTCAGAGAAGCCCTAATAATCTGGTATGGGGTAAAAATTGAGAAGTCATTAAAAACTCAAAGATCAAAAAGAAACATAATAATCTAGTGCAGTACTTTATTTATTTTTGGTATTGGGGATTAAAGGCAGGGCATCACACATTCTGTTGCCACTCAGTTACACTCCCAGGATTGATGCAATGTTTTATAAAACAAAAATAATTTCCTTAAGTCCAGTTTGTGATCAACAACATGTTAACATTTTAAATGACAATAACATCACAGAAGTTCCAGCATGGATAGCTGCCTTGGTGGCCTGGATTAATGAATGTCTCCTGAATAGAATCTAGATAAACGTGGGGTTTTACCTTTAGTAGAGCCAATCCTACTGAGGCAGGAGAAGAAAAATTAAGAGTTTCATTTCCAGGATCCAACCAGTCACCCACCCATGCTCCCCAGTGTGTATAAGCTATACCACAAGACAAAAACCCTGATGTGGGGCAAAACTTCAGTGGAGGGCTGCTCATATGTCTTTGATTCTCAAGCTCTCTGAAAGAGTTTAATAAGAATCATTTTTTTCAACCTGTCTACATCTCTCTTGGTTTTTAGCCATTTCAACACCTTCCTGGTTTTCTCTGGTTATCCTGTAGCTATCTGCTTAGAGTTGGGGGACTCCAAAGCAATTTGGGTGCAAGTTGAGGAGAGAGTTAGAACTTGGTAAGGTATTGGTATTGTTTGGAAGCCTGCTGTGCTTGTGTAGATTGTGTTATTCCTATTTGGGGCTGTTTCTCCCATCTCTCTGAGGCAGGGGCTCATGCAACCCAGATTGTCTTTAAACTCAATGTATAGCCAAGAAGACCCGTGTACTTCTGATCTTCCTCTCTCTGCCTCCTTAGTGGTGAGAGTACAGGTAGCAGTTTAGGAAGAAATGTGGATTGAACCTAGGTTTTATGCATGCTATGCAAGTACTTTCCCACGTGAACTACATCTCCAGGCACTGCTCTTTCTCACTAAAGAGAGTTTGTGCTCGGTGGGAAGCACCTTTAGGCTTCAAGAAAGCCTCAGTCTATTCACTAGGATCTAAGGAGGAGACAGATGAAACTGGGAGATCTTTCTCTAATCCAGTCGTAACACCAAATGCTTACTGAACACTTCCTATGTATCAGGCACAGTGCAATTTAGAACAAGGGGGCAGAGGAAAGGAATAATGTCTACAAAGAAGTAAAAATATCTAGTGACCAAATTCCCATGGTCAGCAAACATATAAGAAATCAGGAAAGGTCTACAAGAATAGTTCTGGGACAATTCAAAGGGTCAGTTATGCACAGTTTCTCCAGGATTTTTCCCATAACTACAGACCCTGTACCCTTGATTATTCAAACCGCACCAGGATTTTCCATGGATCCTGAAACACCTCTCTTACTTAACATGGCTTACAGTGAAATCTAGAATGTAATCAGGAGTACTGAAGCTCATTTCTCCTAAATAATCATCAATGTCACCCTGCCACCCTCTCCAAGTCTATCTCTAGGAAATGCCTCTCAAGGGATAGTGGGGCAGTTATTCTTTAATGCACAATGTAGACTTTTCAATTAATGAGGATGGCTTAGTTAGAACTTAGGCAGAAAACCATAAGGGATGCAGTGATCTTCATGGACATGGAAGAATATGAAGTTGATTACTCAAGTATTTATTTGCAAATAGTCTACTCCTGGACTAGTGTGACATCAGCTGAGGTAGGTGCAGTTCATGGAGTCCAGATCAGGAAGCCCCGTGGCAGTGCTGTTCTGGGATGCTATGTTAGGGCAAGCTGTGTAGAAAACATCAGGGGGTCTGTGCTTCTGCACAGTGTGGGGTTCACTTTCATCTTTCTCTTTGAGCAGGAAGCAACTTTTTTTCCTGCCAAGAGTTGAAAAGTCCATCCTCTCACCACAGCCTCCAGAAGAATGATGCTCCTTCAGGAACAACACAGCTGCCAGAGTGCAAGCCTGAGCACAGGTTCCCACAAAGAGACTTAGGGAAGCTGTTTGAAGATGCGGAGCATGGGGATCTGAGCGGAATGCAGAGAGCAAGCACAGCAATGCCAGGATTCTGCATCCAGTGTGGGATGAAAGAAAATCCTTCCACTGAAACTACTGGCAAAGCTTCAGTCCTGGAGTGATGTGATTGCTGTGTATGTGCAGGATGTGTTCCAAGAGATTATGTCCAGCTCACATTACCTTATAAGAGAACACCTTGGGGTGCTCCAACCAGGGCCCACATTTGTCCAATACCACATCCCTAGTCCCAGTAAAAGTTACAATTTTCTCTTTCATCATAAGAGTTATTTCTGAAGACTGAAAAATGTTAGCTTATGTAGGCAACCATGAACATCAAATCTCAGACTCTATAATTCTTATTGTGTAAAAAGTGATTTTATTCTGTTTTCATCCTCACAACCCCATTATTCTATGGAAGAGTGGGGATTTTAAGCTTGGGTAATTCATTTCTCTCTCCAATTCCAACTTTCTTCCCTAGACCTGTATTTCAAAGATCTTAGTGTTGTTCATGTTCTTCACTAGATTTTGATCTCCTATCTGGATCTTAGAAAGCCATATAAGGCTGCTCCTTGACACAGTTCTCAGCCTCACCACAAAGTCTTCTCCCTTATTTCTAGACCATCCCTGAGTCTACATCATCAGATATTCTCTGAAGCTATGAGAAACTCTGCCTTGATGTTCTTCATCTGCTCATGATCATCTTAGAATAATGCTATCCTGTATTTGTCTAGAAGAGAGTCTTATGTTCTTAGGTACTCCAACAGTAACTATTACTGCAGGGTGCTTCTGTCCCTTTGGATCTGTGAAGGGCAAGTGAGTAGAAACTCAGTAGAGTGGTAGAGTTCCACCCTCTGAATTTTGTAGATCCACGAGCATCTCATATTGTCTTATGGCTCATCCCCCTCCCCAAGCAATTGAAGCTTTCTTTGTGGTAAGGAAGGAGATGAGAAACATAACAGGAGGTGATTTGTTTCTTTCCTTATTTTTTCAACAGACATTCTCCTTGTACCTTCTTGTTGAGTTTTGAACCTCTGAAGCAAGTAGTAGGTTCTCTCTTTCCTAACTTTGCTGTCACTCCCTTCTGCAGGATGCTAGTGCAGATCACCAGCTTTGAGAGCAGAAGGGCAGAGGATCTTGGGTCAGCCATCAACAATAGATTTGATAACATTCCAGAAAGTTAGGATGCCTTGAAACTATTTAATCAACTGATTAGAGTCTCCACAGAGTATGAGGTCAGTTGCTCTCTGTGGATCCCTTTATTTACCTCCATGAAGCACTAGGTTTAGGCAACTTATCTAGTATCATTATGTAAACATGCCTCTCTGCACACACTCTGTTAGAATTAAGATTTCTGTATGTTTACAGTAGGAAACAGAGCAGTGTCTTTGGCAGAGTTCTCTTTCAGGAGGCCCTAGTTTATGTTCATAATATTCATGCAAGTGGAATGGAATTTCTCTGATACCTAATGTCCTTCAAATACTAGGTCTTAGAAGCCAGTTCTAAAGTAAATTACTGGGAACAATATCAAGCTCAAATCCTAAACTGTAAAAAGTTTCTGTTATGTATATGTCTCTAGATGAGTGTTGATATTTTAGCTCAACATTTAATACCGCGTCTGTGAAGGACTCAGAGGCTGGCTACTTAGCAACTTTGCTGCCCACTTTTCATTTCTTGATAAATACAATTTTAATGTGGTGACCAAAACTTTTTAAAATCACTTTTAGGAAGATATAATTTTGAGCAAAATAGCTGCTCTGTAACAAACAAACAAACGAACAAACAAAACCAACCAACCAACAACAGCAGACACTAACCTTAGAAGGAACTCTGTGAGCATTTAAATTACCCTCCTACAGTGTTCCCTTATGCTTACAAATTGACTAAATGAAACAGTCTCTTGAGCTGAAAATAGTGTTCCCAGAAGTGAACAGAAAATCCAGAGAAACGAAAGAGGTCAAGCAGAGGTTACACTTACTACACCTCCTCGCTCAGTATGGGAAGGGTTGATAACAGCCTATGTAATTTCCAGCTCTTATTTCCTTGAGAGGAAACTTCCAAGTAGCTCAGTAAGTGATGGGCCACTTATCAGAGGCCGATTGAGCATTTTCCCTGGTAGAGTGAAGCATATGAGATAAAGGACAAATACTTTAATCTTTCCTGCAAGACAGGTCTCCAAATCTGTACAATGACATTTGATCCTAATGTGTGAGTGTTTTGCAAGAGGAAATGTGCTAAATTTGGAAAAAAGCAATTGGTTGCTATGCTTTGCTATACAGGGAAGAAATTTCTCTTTGTACAACAGCATTAGAATGCTGACTGTACATGGAAAACTACCTGCCACGTACTTCTCTGAAGAGTGCTTTCTGTTTGTGATGGTTTGTATATTCTTGTACCAGGGAATGGCATCATTTGGAGGTGTGGCCTTGTTGCAATAGGTGTGACCTGGTTGGAGTAGGTGTGTCACTGTGGGTATGGGCTTAAGACCCTCACCCTAGTTGCCTGGAAGACAGTCTTTCACTAGCACCTTTTGGATGAAGACGTAGAACTCTCTGCTCTGCCTGTGCCATGCCTGCCTGGATGCTGCCATTCTCCCACCTTGATAATAATGGACTATACCTCTGAACCTATAAGCCAGTCCCAATTAATTAAATGTTTTTGTTTTTGGCATATATATATATATATATATATATATATATATATATATATATGACTTGCCTTGGTCATGGTGTCTGTTTACAGCAGTAAAACCCTAAGACACTGTTTATGCTGTCTACTTCCTGGGAGGTTTAAATAAATTGTATCCAATTGTTCTGGAGGAACTTTGCCATAATAGCAATGGAATCTGAGAGATCACATCACTTGCTTGGGGTCGCAGGTAATAACTAATCTTTACACCACACCCTGTATTTCCAATCCATTTCCTTTATTCTGTCTCTCTTAGCTTAGGTTGCTATAACAAATACCACAAGGCTTAAACAACATCACTGTCCATGGAGGCTGGAAGTTGATTCAAGTCACTGGCAGATTGAGTTTCTGGTGAGGGCTCTTTTCCCACTTGGAGCAAGCCTACCTAACAGTTATGTCTTTGACTGGTAGAGACAGGGGCTTGATCTCACCTTAAACTTTTGATTTTAACTAGTATTTTTGAAATACCCATAAAGGCCAGAAAGACAGAAAGGAGGCATTAGAGGGATGTGGGGGTGGAAAAAGCTCTTAAAGAAAGAGAACTAGAAGATTCCATGTGATATGTCAGCAGAATGGGGACTAAGGGAAGGCAGGGTGACATTTCAGGGAAATTAGGAAGTGGGAGGGGAGAAACAGGGTGGAGGGAAGGAATAACCAAAATCAAGGATATATGGAAAAAGTCTAAGGAAGCATACTATATTGTAAGTCTGTTAAAAACATAGTTTTTTAACGTACAAGGAGCAGATATTTTGTTTATTATTATTATTTCTCTTTTTTATTGGATATTTTATTTATTTACATTTCAAGTATTATCCCTTTCCACTCTGGAAACCCCCTATCCCACCCCCTCCCCCTGCTTCTATGAGGATGCTTTCCATCCATTCCCTCCTCCCCTCCCTGGCATTCCCCTACATTGGGGCATTGAGTCTTCAAGGGATCAAGGGCTGCTCCTCCCATTGATTCTTGACAAGGCCATCCTCTGCTACATATGCGGCTAGAGCCATGAGTCCCACCATGTGTACTCTTTGGTTGGTGGTTTAGTCCCTGGTAGCTCTGCGGGGAGGTCTGGTTGGTTGATATTGTTGCTCTTGGGGCTGCAAACCCCTTCAGCTCCTTCAGTTCTTTCTCTAAGAAAGGTTTGAGTGGAGGCACCTAGATTGGTAGATGGTGCTGCTACCAGAAACCTAAGGTTAGCAAATGGAAATTGCAGTGCCTGGTGTAAGATAGCTTCCTGTGAGTTACTGGTGAGGGTGGATTGAGAAGTCTCCAAAACATTACAGGTGTCCTTTCTTGGCCAGGAGCTAATTTTTATGATCCTATTCCTGAAGACCCATTTTAGCTGTAGGACATCAAGGGCTCTAGCTGGATTTAGGATGGCAGTTTCCTACCTGCTGGCTAGCTTTCACAGAGACAGAGATGTGAGCAAGATGTGCACAGAGGGTAAGTCATCAATGGTTCTACACAGCTGTGGACCCCAAAAGCCTTCCTTGCAAGATAAATTCTCTGGTACAAGTGACATGACTATTATGAAGACATTCAAGTGCTTTCCATTCCCATATGAGGAAAATCATTCCTGGGGCTATAAATATGAGAAAGAAACCGTGGATTGGAGGTCACAAACCTTTGTGGAGAGTCTACCACTATTTCTGTACAAAGTGGTCAAGGTAGCAAATTGCTTTATAAATACTGAGGTTCATACTGGTAGATTAGTGCTGCCCTCAGACTTCAAGACTTCTTTTTGTAGCTGGTGCTGGTTAATGCACAGATGTATAAATGGGCCAAGTTTGGAGTGTAAGTGATGATCGAATGCTGTGACCTGGAAAGGGACATTTATATTATCCCTGCAAAGTACTCAGTAATCAGAGAACATCCAGAAGAGGGATCATCAAGAATGCAGGAGTCAGAGTTTGGGGATGAGAAAACTAAAATGTCTAGTCATGGCAGTGCCACATTACCACTGTAGCTGTAGTTACCTGCACAAGATCTGCACAAGACTGGCCCCATTGCCATTTCAGCATGCACAAGGGAGCTCATGAGGTCCTGCCTCTCACTAGGACAGTTAATTGTGGCTGAGGGAGAGGGAACCAATTTTATATGTGAAATAGCCATTGAAAAGTCACCTATTCTTCAGTAAAAATTCTAGGCATTCTATAGTTTTAGGACTGATGTTATTATATTTATATTAATTTCTTCCTTTCCCTAGAATCTATAGTCTATCACAAAATGTTCAATTAGCATCCCCATAAATTCAACTATAAAATAATTTTCAGTAAGCAGCTGATAAACCATGAAGTATTATGTGATTTAAATGGCAACACATATTCTGAATTTGGGACATAGCCAGTCTTTTAGATGACTCCTCTCTCTTGGGGCATTGCCAATTTTTTACTGCATTGGTGTTTTATGTATCGTAAATTTGCAATATGCTGGGTATTTTCAGTGAATTCAACACAGCTTCTTAAATACTTATCAGCTATTATCTGCGGAAAGAGTGTTCCTGGGAAGCTCATGTGTTGCAGGCTTTGTATATGAGGCAAAGGATGTTCAGAGATGAGGTTCCTGGAAAGTGACCCTAATCTCTGGACTCTGACTTTATCAAATTGAAAGATCCATTAATAAATTTATAATTGAGTAACTTGTGAGGCACAGTGGAAACTATGGCATATGGAGCCTAATTAAAGAAAGAAGGTTACTGACAGCATGCCTTTCAAAGGTAGATCTCCATCTTAGCCCTTAGCTTGCATTCTCTGATTACAGAGTGCCATGATATGAGCAATTTCATCTCAAGAAGGTTCTTTTTGCATTACTATTTGCCTTGCCACAGGCCTAAAGCAATAGAGACATCCAACCATGGACTAAAACATCTGAAACTATGTGTTAAACTCACCCTTGCCTCTTTGTACTTTGATGCAGTGGTAGGGCCCTGATCAACATACTCTCATTACCTCCCTCCCACCCCCACCCCCCAAATACTCAATAGAAAATATTTACTTGAGTGGATATGGGCTGCAAATCTACTAAATTACCTACTTTCATCATTTCTTTGACAAAATATCTGAAAGAGGCAATTTAAAGGAGAAAGAAACACTCTGTCCCGTGGTAATCAGGACTACCAATCTGTTGCGGCATGGACCGCATGGTGAAGACCATGGTGGAGGTACATGTGTTTCATTATTTTCAAATATTGGTTGAGTCTAAAGCAGCAAGACCTTAGCCTGAAAGCAGAGCTGGGCTATAATTCTCCAGGACTCACCTCCAGTGACCATCCCAACAGCCTTTGCCTCACAGGCTCCAGACCCAAACATTACTACCATCTGTGAATTTAGCGATCAAACACATGAGTCTGTGGGATATGCTTCAGATTTACACTGGTGCCATTCTGTGCCTGGTTCCACAGATTCAGAGCCATCCCATAATACAAAATGGATGTAATCCAACTTTAGAACTCCTCATAGTCTTAATAGTCACCCCAAACTTTGAAAGTTTCAAAGTATGTTCCAAAGGCATAAAGCAGTCTTTTAGCTTTCGTCCCCTGTAAAAACAAAACCAAATTACATACTTCTAATATACAATACCACAGAATAAACATTCTCACTCCCCAAAGAAAAACATGAGGGCAGCAAGGACACACTGGACAAAAGTAATGCTGCAAGGCAGCAAGGGAAAATTAACTCTTACATCTCTGTCTGGTCTGTGGGACACTTGGTGGTGTCATCTGTCTCCAGTGGGCTTGGGTAGCCCTATCCATATGGCTTGCTCTGTGCAGCACACAAGGCCTTTGTTTTTTGTTGGCTTCACTCAGAGCCTGAATCTTTCCTAGCCAGACTCTTTATTCCCAGTGCAACATAGCCTTTACCTTCATGGCTTTACAAATTGGCCTCTCAGAGCCTCCTTATAAGGAAGCCAACACTGTCATATACTGGTTGGTCTCAATTTTTTTTATGGGTGCAAGCCTCAATGACTCTCTACATACATGTCAGCAAAATAGCAATTCGTGGTGAGTTCTGCTGCCAGGTTGAAGTATAACTGGGTCCTTTGAATAACAACTATAGCAGCATCCAGGTGTCTTTCTTTACCTTGTATCTCTCTACAGGTACAAGAAACAAATGCTTGCAGTTTAAGTTACACAGCCTATGTTGATCTCTCATGGTACCCAGAGCTGATTAAGATGGTTGTCTAATGAGTTTACTTAAAAACATAATGTACAAATGTTAAAATGTACCAACAGATTATCATGCTACAGTTAGACTCATGACATTGAAGAGATCCAACCTTTTAAATCCAACTCAAAATTTACAGCAAGATCTCTGAGTAGTTGGCTAGATTTCCCTTACCAGGAATGCATTCCCTCCTGTTGTGCAGGTCTTGCAATTAGAGAGATGTTGGTTACTGCATAGGTCTGCATGCCACTACAGCACCTTTAGGTTTATCATGCCATGCATGTAGTTCATAGTCATTATATTAAGACTCATGGTTGCTCTCCTCCATTGGAAGCTTGCATGGAACCTTTTGGTGCCATGAAAGCTAACCCACAGGGAGAAGGCTTTCAGAACAATTCAAGATTTAGGAATATTTGAATATTTTCATATATGTAAGTAACAGTAAAATATGAGGCCATGAACTTGAAAGAGAGCAAGGAGAGGCATTTGTGGGAGGGTTGGGAGGAAGGCAAGGCAATAGGGAAATGATGTAATTATAAGTTCAAAAATAAATAATGAAAAAATTTCAGCAAGCGTTCTCTTTGACATTAATACAAATGTAACAACCATTAATATATTATTATTGGTGAAATACAGGTAATAAAACTAAGATTAAACACAGTTAGAAATAAAGTGATTTTCGGTAGGACCACAGGCCTCATCCGGCTGGATCAGCGCCAGGGTAGCGGGAGCGCAGGGTTGCCTGACACCCGCCAGCTACCCACGACTCCCGCCGCAGGATTTTGGGACTGCTGGTGAGTGGAACACAGCTTCTGCTCCAATCCAATTGCGCGGGACCTGAGACTGCATTAGTTAGGGAAGCAGAAACCGGCCTGAGTAGGGCCACAGGCCTCACCCGGCCGGATCAGCGCCAGGGTAGCGGGAGCGCAGGGTTGCCTGACACCCGCCAGCTACCCACGACCCCCGCCGCAGGATTTTGGGACTGCTGGTGAGTGGAACACAGCTTCTGCTCCAGTCCAATCACGCTGGACCTGAGACTGCTCTGGTTGGGGAGAGAGAAATCCGGCCCACACAGGGCCACAAGCCTCTTCCGGTCAGAAAAGCACCTGAGCAGCTGGGGCGCAGGGTCTGCTGACACTCGCCAACTGCCCACAACACCCGCCACAGGATCTTAAGACTTCTGGTGAGGGGAGCACAGCTTCTGCTCCAATCCAATTGCGCGGGACCTGAGACTGCATTAGTTAGGGAAGCAGAAACCAGCCTGAGTAGGGCCACAGGCCTCACCCGGCCGGATCAGCGCCAGGGTAGCGGGAGCGCAGGGTTGCCTGACACCCGCCAGCTACCCACGACCCCCTCCGCAGGATTTTGGGACTGCTGGTGAGTGGAACACAGCTTCTGCTCCAGTCCAATCACGCGGGACCTGAGACTGCTCTGGTTGGGGAGAGAGAAATCCGGCCCACACAGGGCCACAACCCTCTTCCGGTCAGAAAAGCACCTGAGCAGCTGGGGCGCAGGGTCTGCTGACACTCGCCAACTGCCCACAACACCCGCCACAGGATCTTAAGACTTCTGGTGAGGGGAGCACAGCTTCTGCTCCAATCCAATTGCGCGGGACCTGAGACTGCATCAGTTAGGGAAGCAGAAACCGGCCTGAGTAGGACCACAGGCCTCATCCGGCTGGATCAGCGCCAGGGTAGCGGGAGCGCAGGGTTGCCTGACACCCGCCAGCTACCCACGACCCCCGCCGCAGGATTTTGGGACTGCTGGTGAGTGGAACACAGCTTCTGCTCCAATCCAATTGCGCGGGACCTGAGACTGCATTAGTTAGGGAAGCAGAAACCGGCCTGAGTAGGGCCACAGGCCTCACCCGGCCGGATCAGCGCCAGGGTAGCGGGAGCGCAGGGTTGCCTGACACCCGCCAGCTACCCACGACCCCCGCCGCAGGATTTTGGGACTGCTGGTGAGTGGAACACAGCTTCTGCTCCAGTCCAATCACGCGGGACCTGAGACTGCTCTGGTTGGGGAGAGAGAAATCCGGCCCACACAGGGCCACAAGCCTCTTCCGGTCAGAAAAGCACCTGAGCAGCTGGGGCGCAGGGTCTGCTGACACTCGCCAACTGCCCACAACACCCGCCACAGGATCTTAAGACTTCTGGTGAGGGGAGCACAGCTTCTGCTCCAATCCAATTGCGCGGGACCTGAGACTGCATTAGTTAGGGAAGCAGAAACCAGCCTGAGTAGGGCCACAGGCCTCACCCGGCCGGATCAGCGCCAGGGTAGCGGGAGCGCAGGGTTGCCTGACACCCGCCAGCTACCCACGACCCCCGCCGCAGGATTTTGGGACTGCTGGTGAGTGGAACACAGCTTCTGCTCCAATCCAATTGCGCGGGACCTGAGACTGCATTAGTTAGGGAAGCAGAAACCGGCCTGAGTAGGGCCACAGGCCTCACCCGGCCGGATCAGCGCCAGGGTAGCGGGAGCGCAGGGTTGCCTGACACCCGCCAGCTACCCACGACCCCCGCCGCAGGATTTTGGGACTGCTGGTGAGTGGAACACAGCTTCTGCTCCAGTCCAATCACGCGGGACCTGAGACTGCTCTGGTTGGGGAGAGAGAAATCCGGCCCACACAGGGCCACAAGCCTCTTCCGGTCAGAAAAGCACCTGAGCAGCTGGGGCGCAGGGTCTGCTGACACTCGCCAACTGCCCACAACACCCGCCACAGGATCTTAAGACTTCTGGTGAGGGGAGCACAGCTTCTGCTCCAATCCAATTGCGCGGGACCTGAGACTGCATTAGTTAGGGAAGCAGAAACCAGCCTGAGTAGGGCCACAGGCCTCACCCGGCCGGATCAGCGCCAGGGTAGCGGGAGCGCAGGGTTGCCTGACACCCGCCAGCTACCCACGACCCCCGCCGCAGGATTTTGGGACTGCTGGTGAGTGGAACACAGCTTCTGCTCCAATCTTTAAATAGTGACAACGATAACAACTAACCCCAGAGATTACCAGATGGCGAAAGGTAAACGTAATAATCTTACTAACAGAAACCAAGACCACTCACCATCATCAGAACCCAGCACCCCCACTTCACCCAGTCCAGGGCACCCCAACACACCGGAAAAGCTAGACACGGATTTAAAAGCATATCTCCTGATGATGATAGAGGACTTCAAGAAGGACGTTAATAACACACTTAAAGAAATGCAGGAGAACACTGCTAAAAAGGAAGAAGACAATAAAGAGGAAGCACAAAAATCCCTTAAAGAATTGCAGGAGAACACTGCTAAAGAGTTACAAATCCTTAAAGAAAAACATGATAACATAATCAAACAGGTAGAAGTCCTTACAGAAAAACAGGAAAACACATCCAAACAGATGATGGAAATGAACAAAACCATACTAGACCTAAAAAGGGAAGTAGACACAATAAAGAAAACCCAAAATGAGGCAACACTGGAGATAGAAACCCTAGGAAAGAAATCTGGAACCATAGATGCAAGCATCAGCAACAGAATACAAGAGATGGAAGAGAGAATCTCAGGTGCAGAAGATTCCATAGAGAACATCGGCACAACAATCAAGGAAAATGTAAAATGCAAAAAGATCCTAACTCAAAACATCCAAGAAATCCAGGACGCAATGAGAAGACCAAACCTACGGATAATAGGAGTGGATGAGAATGAAGATTTTCAACTCAAAGGACCAGCAAACATCTTCAACAAAATTATAGAAGAAAACTTCCCAAATCTAAAGAAAGAGATGCCCATGAACATACAAGAAGCCTACAGAACTCCAAATAGACTGGATCAGAAAAGAAATACCTCCCGACACATAATAATCAGAGCAACAAATGCTCTAAATAAAGATAGAATACTAAAAGCAGTAAGAGAAAAAGGCCAAGTAACATATAAAGGCAAGCCTATCAGAATTACACCAGATTTTTCACCAGAGACTATGAAAGCCAGAAGATCCTGGACAGATGTTATACAGACACTAAAAGAACACAAATTCCAGCCCAGGCTACTATACCCAGCCAAACTCTCAATTAACATAGATGGAGAAACCAAAGTATTCCACGACAAAACCAAATTCACACATTATCTCTCCACGAATCCAGCCCTTCAAAGGATAATAACAGAAAAAAACCAATACAAGGACAGGAACCACGCCCTAGAAACAACAAGAAGGTAATCCCTCAACAAACCTAAAAGAAGACAGCCACAAGAACAAAATGCCAACTTTAACATCAAAAATAACAGGAAACACCAATTTCTTTTCCTTAATATCTCTTAATATCAATGGACTCAACTCCCCGATAAAAAGACATAGACTAACAAACTGGCTACACAAACAAGACCCAACATTTTGCTGCTTACAGGAAACTCATCTCAGAGAAAAGGATAGACACTACCTCAGAATGAAAGGCTGGAAAACAATTCTCCAAGCAAATGGCATGAAGAAACAAGCTGGAGTAGCCATTCTAATATCTGATAAGATTGACTTCCAACCCAAAGTCATTAAAAAAGACAGGGAGGGACACTTCATACTCATCAAAGGTAAAATCCTCCAAGAGGAACTATCAATCCTGAATATCTATGCTCCAAATACAAAGGCAGCCACATTCATTAAAGAAACTTTAGTAAATCTCAAAGCACACATTGCACCTCATACAATAATAGTGGGAGACTTCAACACACCACTTTCACCAATGGACAGATCATGGAAACAGAAACTAAACAGGGACACAGTGAAACTAAGAGAAATTATGAATCAAATGGATCTGGCAGATATCTACAGAACATTCTATCCTAAAACAAAAGGATATACCTTCTTCTCAGCACCTCATGGTACCTTCTCCAAAATTGACCACATAATTGGTCACAAAACAGGCCTCAACAGATATAAAAATATTGAAATTGTCCCATGCATCCTATCAGATCACCATGGACTAAGGCTGATCTTCAATAACAAAATAAATAATAGAAAGCCCACCTTCACGTGGAAACTGAACAACACTCTTCTCAATGATACCTTGGTCAAGGAAGGAATAAGGAAAGAAATTAAGGACTTTTTAGAGTTCAATGAAAATGAAGCCACAACATACCCAAACTTATGGGACGCAATGAAAGCATTTTTAAGAGGAAAACTCATAGCTCTGAGTGCCTCCAAAAGGAAACTAGAGAGAGCACACATTAGCAGCTTGACAACACACCTAAAAGCACTAGAACAAAAGGAAGCAAATTCACCCAAGAGGAGTAGACGGCAGGAAATAATCAAACTCAGGGGTGAAATCAACCAAGTGGAAACAAGAAAAACTATTCAAAGAATCAACCAATCAAGGAGCTGGTTCTTTGAGAAAATCAACAAGATAGATAAACCCTTAGCCAGACTCACTAGAGGGCACAGGGAAAGCATCCTAATTAACAAAATCAGAAATGAAAAAGGAGACATAACAACAGATCCTGAAGACATCCAAAACACCATCAGATCCTTCTACCAAAGGCTATACTCAACAAAACTGGAGAACCTGGATGAAATGGACAAGTTCCTAGACAGATACCAGGTACCAAAGTTGAATCAAGATCAGGTTAATGATCTAAACAGTCCTATATCCCCCAAAGAAATAGAAGCAGTCATTAATAGTCTCCCAACTAAAAAAAGCCCAGGACCAGATGGGTTTAGTGCAGAGTTCTATCAGACCTTCAAAGAAGATCTAATCCCAGTTCTTCACAAACTATTCCACAAAATAGAAACAGAAGGTACTCTACCCAACTCATTCTATGAAGCCACAATTACTCTGATACCTAAACCACAAAAAGACCCAACAAAGATAGAAAACTTCAGACCAATATCCCTTATGAATATTGATGCAAAAATCCTCAATAAAGTTCTTGCTAACCGAATCCAAGAACACATCAAAACAATCATCCATCCTGACCAAGTAGGTTTCATCCCAGGGATGCAGGGATGGTTCAATATACGGAAATCCATCAACGTAATCCAGTATATAAACAAACTCAAAGATAAAAACCACATGGTCATCTCCTTAGATGCGGAAAAAGCATTTGACAAGATCCAACACCCATTCATGATAAAAGTCTTGGAAAGATCAGGAATTCAAGGCCCATACCTAAACATGATAAAAGCAATCTACAGCAAACCAGTAGCCAACATCAAAGTAAATGGTGAGAAGCTTGAAGCAATCCCTCTAAAATCAGGGACTAGACAAGGCTGTCCACTTTCTCCATACCTATTCAACATTGTACTTGAAGTCCTAGCCAGAGCAATTCGACAACAAAAGGAGATCAAAGGGATACAAATTGGAAAAGAGGAAGTCAAAATATCACTTTTTGCAGATGATATGATAGTATATATAAGTGACCCTAAAAATTCCACCAGAGAACTCCTAAGCCTGATAAACAGCTTCGGTGAAGTAGCTGGATATAAAATTAACTCAAACAAATCAATGGCCTTTCTCTACACAAAGAATAAACAGGCTGAGAAAGAAATTAGGGAAACAACACCCTTCTCAATAGTCACAAATAATATAAAATATCTTGGCGTGACTCTAACTAAGGAAGTGAAAGATCTGTATAATAAAAACTTCAAGTCTCTGAAGAAAGAAATTATAGAAGATCTCAGAAGATGGAAAGATCTCCCATGCTCATGGATTGGCAGGATCAACATTGTAAAAATGGCTATCTTGCCAAAAGCAATCTACAGATTCAATGCAATCCCCATCAAAATTCCAAATCAATTCTTCAACGAATTAGAAAGTGCAATCTGCAAATTCATCTGGAATAACAAAAAACCTAGGATAGCAAAAACTCTTCTCAAGGATAAAAGAACCTCTGGTGGAATCACCATGCCGGACCTAAAGCTCTACTACAGAGCAATTGTGATAAAAACTGCATGGTACTGGTATAGTGACAGACAAATAGACCAATGGAATAGAATTGAAGACCCAGAAATGAACCCACACACCTATGGTCACTTGATCTTCGACAAGGGAGCTAAAAACATCCAGTGGAAGAAAGACAGCATTTTCAACAAATGGTGCTGGCACAACTGGTTGTTAACATGTAGAAGAATGCGAATAGATCCATTCCTATCTCCTTGTACTAAGGTCAAGTCTAAGTGGATCAAGGAACTTCACATAAAACCAGAGACACTGAAACTTATAGAGGAGAAAGTGGGGAAAAGCCTTGAAGATATGGGCACAGGGGAAAAATTCCTGAATAGAACAGTAATGGCTTGTGCTGTAAGATCGAGAATTGACAAGTGGGACCTCATGAAACTACAAAGCTTCTGCAAGGCTAAAGACACCATCAATAAGACAAAAAAAACACCAACAGATTGGGAAAGGATCTTCACCTATCCTAAATCAGATAAGGGACTAATATCCAATATATATAAAGAACTCAAGAAGGTGGACTCCAGAAAGTCAAATAACCCCATTAAAAAATGGGGCTCAGAACTGAACAAAGAATTCTCACCTGAGGAATACCGAATGGCAGAGAAGCACCTGAAAAAATGTTCAACATCCTTAATCATCAGGGAAATGCAAATCAAAACAACCCTGAGATTCCACCTCACACCAGTCAGAATGGCTAAGATCAAAAATTCAGGTGACAGCAGATGCTGGCGAGGATGTGGAGAAAGAGGAACACTCCTCCATTGTTGGTGGGATTGCAAGCTTGTACAACCACTCTGGAAATCAGTCTGGCGGTTCCTCAGAAAATTGGACATAGTACTACCGGAGGATCCAGCAATACCTCTCCTGGGCATATATCCAGAAGATGTCCCAACTGGTAAAAAGGACACATGCTCCACTATGTTCATAGCAGCCCTATTTATAATAGCCAGAAGCTGGAAAGAACCCAGATGTCCCTCAACAGAGGAATGGATACAGAAATTATGGTACATTTACACAATGGAGTACTACTCAGCTATTAAAAAGAATGAATTTATGAAATTCCTAGCCAAATGGATGGACCTGGAGGGCATCATCCTGAGTGAAGTAACACAATCACAAAAGAACTCACACAATATGTATTCATTGATAAGTGGATATTAGCCCAAAACTTAGGATACCCAAGATATAAGATACAATTTGCTAAACGCATGAAACTCAAGAAGAATGAAGACCAAAGTGTGGACACTGTGCACCTTCTTAGAATTGGGAACAAAACACCCAGGGAAGGAGCTACAGAGACAAAGTTCGTAGCTGTGATGAAAGGATGGACCATTTAGAGACTGCTGTATCCAGGGATCCGTCCCATAATCAGCTTCTAAACGCTGACACCATTGCATACACTAGCAAGATCTTGCTGAAAGGACCCAAATATAGCTGTCTCTTGTGAGACGATGCCGGGGCCTAGCAAACACAGGAGTGGATGTTCACAGTCAGCTATTGGATGTATCACAGGGCTCCCAATGGAGAAGCTAGAGAAAGTACCCAAGGAGCTAAAGGGATCTGCAACCCTATTGTTGGAACAACATGATGTACTAACCGGAACCCTGGAGCTCTTGTCTCTAGCTGCATATGTATCGAAAGATGGCCTAGTCGGCCATCAATGGAAAGAGAGGCCCATTGGACTTGCAAACTTTATATGCCCCAATAAAGGGGAATGCCAGGGCCAAAAGAATGGGAATGGGTGGGTAGGGAAGTGGGGGGCGCTATGGGGGACTTTTGGGATAGTATTGGAAATGTAATTGAGGAAATTATGTAATAAAAATATAAAAAAAAAAAAAAAAAAAAAAAAAAAAAAAAAAAAGAAATAAAGTGATTTTCATATATGTATTGATTTCTTGCTTTGTACAGATTAAGAATTAAAATCTGTGAAGACATTTCACCATACATTTCCAATTATCCTATCAAAATATTTTCTAGCAGCAATAATGTTGAAACAAAATATACTTATTCCAGACACTTTCTTCATTGAATTTCTAGAGTCATGGTAGAACACTCTTCCCCATACATGACTGGTGTGTGCTTAGTTGGCAAAATGCTCTGAGTTTCACATAGTAATGTGCATGGCTTCTGGCATCACAGAAACATTGAGAGGATTTATTGAGAGACCTGGTAAGACTGATTGTGATTGTAGAAAACCATATAGTTTCAAGGACGGAAGCCTGCATGGGTCAGAAATGAAGATGGACTCAGGAGGAGGAGTTAGAGAGCAGCATAGATAGATAGTTCCCGGCTGATGGGAAGGGCTTAAGAGACATTAAGGAAAGACTTGGGAACTAGATGAGGGAAAGGAAGAAAGTGAGAACTTCAGGATCTATATACCTACACACTCTAGTTTTACAAATTAATTATGAAGGATACATTGGATTTGGGCTGATTGATATGGCCAGAAGGAAAAAAATATTTAAGCGCCATTTCACCTCCTTAAAACATCCAAGCCATTTTAACTCCACTTGGGATCAATTCTGTTGTTCATTGTATTGTGAAAAATTATACTTAAAAAAAAAAAAACTATGAATGAGGAGGAATCCGCTGGTTACTTGGTCTCCGTTTCATTTAAAAAGTATATCTATGATATTAATAGATATTTATTGATGGACATAGGAAACAACCTTTTTTTTTTCTACGTATGAAGTGTACATGAAATAGCGAGGAAAGCAAAGAGAAGTTGCTTTGAGTCACAGGAATGCACATCTTGATCTGTATGATGGTGCAATGTTGGGAAAATACAGATCAGTTTGTTGATAGAGAAGGGAGGTTTCTTTAAGGTTCTGTAGTTTCAGAAGTAAAAAAATCACAGATTCACCAGGTGGAGGAGTAGCTCTGACAGCATAGTCAGAACCCTAGCATCTTTGGACTTGGGAATAGATGTGCCTGGAACACTAAGGTAGATATCGGTACACCTTGTTTTCTTAAAATCTCTCTTGAAACACGGGGCCTGGCAGTTTGGAAGTGACAGTATCCTGGGTTTACCAGACAACAGGGGTTTTTGTTTAAACTCTGCCAGTGAAAGCATTTGTGTGAGCATTGGAGGTGGGTATGCAGAGAAGCCATCATCCTCCGGGGGCAGCTGACATCTGCAGATGGCAAATGTGGCACTGTGCCAGTGGCTTTGGGGGTCCCCTTGTGATGCCAAAGGCAGCATGAATCACTGGTACATGTTTGTTGGCATGCTTCTCTTTCTGTTTCTTCTTCATCTTTTCCTGCAATAATTAGGTAAGATTACAGTTCCCTGTGTTATACCTTTACCACTTGAAATAGGTAGCGTAGTACCTGACTTTTGATGAAATCCTGATACAATGATTGCATGCAGATCTCTCAATTTGGCTGCAAGCAAGACAATTTAAAACTGTGTGATATGAACCCTGGTAATATATTCTCATAAAATATCATGAAATAGGTGTCTAAATAAGATTTATTTGTATCATTGTGTTATAATGAAGGAAGACATCATTGGGCAGGTGTAAGCCTACAATATATTGTGAAAAATAGCTCAATTGGTTCAGCTATTATCAAAACAGAGTGCATTATAATTGGAGCATTCAAATATTCAGCCAGCACATATTTATTGTGTTGGTACTCCAAGATGTCATGCTGCTGAATTTTCTGCCAGTTTAACTTCTTGTGAGCTTGCCAACATAAATGGGTAGAGAAGAACAGGTTTCAGTCTTTAAAAAAAAACATCCCAGAGCCAGCCATGTGTTTATACCCTTGGAAAACATTATTGTAAGTTTATTTCTGTCACACCTGAACTCAATGTCTTCTGTGTTTCAGAAGAGGAAGGAAGCAAAAGTGACAGCCCTTTTCAGCAGGGAGACTGTATTTATTTTTTCTTCTGGTTACATAAACCAAGTTCCTTAACATCCTTTAGTCAAACTGCCTGGGGAAGTGTTGCATTTCTGACAGTGTATCAGTGCACTTTGAATGATGTTGTACAGAAATGATGTTTTAAAAGAATAGAAAGATGCTGTTTCCCAGATAGAAACCAAATGTAGTCATCCCTAACTGATGTAGAGGATTAGGTCCAGACCCTCTGCAGACCAAAATCTAAGAATACTCATCACCATTAGTAACATATTGCAGTATGGCCTGTAATGTATATATCTTCCTTTATACTCTGTCTCAACTATAGTTTACTTGTGCATTACACCAAATGCAATGTGAGGGGTAGGTAGACTGTATTATTTAGGGAATAATGGCAAGACAAAAATGTCAGTGTGTTTGCACATTTTGCATATAAAAATGCATACATATTTCATATGTATATAATGTATATGTATATGATGTATATGTATATGATGTATATGCACATGTTCAGTTAGTTGAACCACTGCTGCAGAACTCATGGACAAACAGACCTATTGTGTCTCAGAATGAGAGAAACTCATTATGAGATTGAAAACATGCTTAAAATAAAATAATTTATAATTAGCATAGCTATTTCTAGTTGAGTTTTTTTTTTAAACGGTGTTTGAAAAGAGACAAGGAAATATTGACAATTCTGACTATCAGGAATAAACTCCAAACTTCTTGGCATAGGAGACAAATCCGCATACCCCCTACCCATACCACATTCACTTGATAGAGCAAAACCTCAGTGCTTCCTTGTATATGGAACTGTGTATTGTTCTCTGTGCTAGTTAGTTTTATGTCTACTTGACACAGGCTAGAATCATCACAGAAGAGGTAGCCTCACTGGGAAAATAACCCCGAAAGATTTGTTGTAGGCAAGCCTGTGGTACATTTTCTCATTTGATGATGAATGTGGGAAGGATCAGCTCACATGGGTGTACCACCCATGGCTGGTGGTCTTGGGTTCTATAAAAAGGCAGACTGTGCAAGGCATACAGAACAAGCCAGTAAGCAGCACTCTTCCATGACCTCTGCACCAGCTCATGCCTCCAGGTTCCTACCTTGCTTGAGTTCCTGTCCTGACTTGCTTTGATGATGAACTGTGATGTGGAAGCACAAAGCAAATAATACTTTCCTCTTCAAGTTACCTTTGGTCACACCAATAGTAACCCTAACTAAAACAGAAATTGGTACCAGGATTTTGGAGTATTACTATGACAAGCCTGACTATGTAGAGTTTGGGAGCACTGTGAAAGGACTTTGGAACTTTGAGCTAGATTAAACTATTGAGTGTTCAAAGCTTGGTGAGCTGATCTGTAAAAATTTAGAAGATAAACAGAGAGGAGAGAAATGCAGACAGTAGAGGCCTGGCTTGTGAAGATACAGAGAGAAGTCTAAGAGTCATTTAAAGACTTCCTCATGACTGCTTCATATTTTGAATTAAGAACTCATGGTTCAGGTCAGCTAGGGCTGAAGAGTCAGCTCTCATTAACAAGAGATTTGCATCACCTAAGTAAAACCTTTATCTTACAGAGACAATTGTTGCTGGCTAGCTGAAGCTGAGAAATTAGTGGTGATTAAGAAGAGACCATGAAGTATTGCAGGTGTGGCTGCGGTATCACACGTGCATCCCTAGGTGGCAGGGAGGAATGAGAGAGGCTATGTCTACACTCAGTGTTCTGACCTAGGAACATCTGAATGATTAGCAACTTAAAATTCCCTGCAAAAAGCAAGCTGAAAAGACCACCAGTCCAGAGCCAGGGGGCTCAGACAGGGAACGAGACAAAAACAACTACTGGATCCTGATAGCTCCTAGAAGTGGACTACAGACTAGATCAGCTCAGATACCTCCCAAGCCCAGATCCAGGGATGTGAATTGGCCCCTCCCAACGTATACCCTGCTGATGAACTGCGCAAGTGCATGAACGGGAGCTTCCTATATTTCCAAAACTACAGGACATCCCTGACACGTGGCAACAGGAGGATATCTGAAAGGAGTCACAGGGAGGCTCCAGTATCAATAGAGTAGCAGAAGCCAGAGCCCTTGTACTTGACCATCAAGTCATTGCAATGAACATTTGCAAGCAAAGAAGTGTGGACTAAAGGGTTTACTCTGGAACCTACTGTGACACACTGCAGTTTCCACAATGAGATCTTTATTTTTTCTCTGTTGTAGGGCAGGAAGGTTGCAAGGGTGCAGGATGAGTATTAGAGTTGGGGAACATGAGTGGAATTGAGATGCATGATATGAAATTCACAAAGAACCAGCAAAATTTTTTAATAAAAGAAGAAGAGCATCATCATCATCATCATCATCATCACCATCATCATCATTGAGGTGAAATCTCCTGGGAAATGTTTCCTCTGAGTCAGCATATGCACTGTATATTCAGAGGTGGCCAAGGCCAAGGTTGTACCTTGCACTAGCAGCTGAACTTGGTAGTGTAAGAATCACCCAGGCTGTACTGGTTTTGAAGACATGAAGGAGTCATGGACATTAGCCGAGGCTTGCCCCTGAGCGGCAGGGCTGGAGTTCATATAGGGAATATGAAAGAGGCTATTGATAAAAGTGTATCTTGGTTGCAGCAAGAGACTCCAGGATTTTAGAGGTGTAAGTACTATGGGACAATCACCAAGGACAGCAGCAGCAGTGGAGTAGGATCAGCCAGAGCCTAGAAAACAAGCTGTGTGTGCTGCAGAGCACAGAGCCAGATACATAACTCAAGCCCTTTGAAGGAGTCCAGGAGATTATGGGTGAATTCCAGGATGGGACATTGGGTTATTTAAACTGCTGGAATTTGGGTTTGCTTTGTTCAGACTGTGCCATGTTTCTTCCTTGCTGAAGTAAAGTATTTAACTTAAATTTCGTTTTATAGGAGTCTGTACTTGAGAAACTTTGAACTTTTAGAGAGACTTCGAATTTAACAAAGACTTTGGGTTTTAAAAGAGACCGAATATTTTAAAGAGATGGAATTTGTAAGTGTTTGAATATTTAAAGACTATAGAACTTTTAAAATCTGGAATTTTTACATGTTAATGTCAATATTAATGTCTGATCTTGGAGATAAAGACAAGAAGGAAAGGCTGTGGCTTCACAGCGATGTGCTTGTGTGTCAATTTGACAAGAGGTCAGTTGTGGTGGCTAGTTTTGTGTCAAACACAAGCTAGAGTCACCCAAGAGGATGGAGACTCAATGGAGAAAATGCTTCTGTAAGACTGGGCTTTAGGCAAGCCTGTGGTTCACTTTCTTGATTGATGATTGATGTGGTAGGATGCATCTCACTGTGAGGAATGGCACCCCTGGGCTGGTGGTCCTGGGATCTATAAGAAAACATGCTGACCAAGCCAGGGGAAGCAAGCCAGTAACCAGCATTCCTCCATGGCTTCTGCATCCATACCAGCCTCCAAGCTCCTGCCCTGTGTGAGTTCCAGTCCTGACTTCCTTTGGTGATGAACAGCAGTGTGGAAGTATAAGCTGAATAAATCCTTTCCTCCCCAACTTGCTTGGTGGTCATGATGTTTGTGCAGGAATAGAAACCCTGACTAAGACAGCAAGTCAATAAGCAGTACTTCTTCATGGCCTCTGCATCAGATCCGGCCTCCAAGTTCCTGCCCTATGGAAAATATAAGCCAAATAAATTATTTTCTTCCCAAGTTGCTTTCAGTCATAGTGTTTCCACATAGAGATGGAAATCCTAACTAAGACATTCTGGAAGACACCGAGCACTTCAATTCCTCCTTGAACAGTACTTGGCTCTGAATTCCATGAATAGTTTAGAGCTATTCTTGCCTGCATGGTGTGTCTCTTCAGCTAGATTTATGTAATAAATTTAGTCAATTGTATTTATCTGTGTATCAATTATACTTAGTATAAGGTGGTAGCTACCAATAAATGTCTGGTAAATAAAATATATGAATGTGTAGGGCAGTTGTTGTTGACTTCTAGAAGCAATATTAGAAGCTCTGTCTTCCAACTTTTATGTTTTATAAAATAAAACCATTGTCTGGTGAAGGTTTGAACTGCTCTGGTTTACAGCAATATGGCTGCAGGGCAAGAACACAAGATTCTCTGCTTTCCACTCAGAAGCCTTTCTGCTGCTTGACTCCTGCCTGACTTGGAAATCAGCATGGAAAGTTTGACTCATTTTCCCAAGGTTTTCTACACAGTACTCCTAACTTCTGTGGTGATGACATTGACACTTTTAGAATAACTGAAGAGAAGCACTTACAACTCCCAGCCATCTAAGACCAACAGTAAATCCCTACATTTTCAGACAGTTCCTTGCCCACTTTGTAGCCTACCTCTTTTGTATAATAGAAGTACCATGTGGCAATTACTTAAAAATACTGTGGAGACCATGTTGGATCCAGGCTCCATATTTGACTTTATTTGACTTTTTTTTTTTAATGAATTACAGAATTTTTTTCTTGTAAATAAATTCTGGAGATAAGTCATTTGTCATAGAAATACATGATAGACTGGTAAATGATAGATAGATAGATAGATAGATAGATAGATAGATAGATAGATAGATAGATAAAGCCAGTATTGTTATATAGGTGATTGAAAGATAGGTAATTTCTTCCCAGAACATGTCTTACTTTTTCTTTATCTTCCTAGTGTTTTTGAAGTTTTTGAAGAGCAGAATTACTAAATTTGGACAAAATCCTACTGACTTATTAATTTTTTTCTTTTTGGTTCACCCTTTCTCTACCCATAAGAAGTTTTTGCTATCTGATGCTCATGAAGATATCTCTGATGTCTTCTGTCAGAATGTTCATTATTTTTATCCTTTACTATTTGGGATTCATCTTAAATTAGCTTTTTGAATATCACAAGCCTAGGAGTGGTGTTAACACTGCACGGACACTAATAGTACTTGTCTATTTCCTCTTAGAAAGAGGTAACATCTTTCTTTCAAATTCATCATATATATGAGTTTGCTTCTGGATTTTCTGCTCTGATTATCATTTTCCCAAGCCTATTCCTTCTTTATTGTTCTGGCTTTCTCATAGATCTTTTGAGTCTCACATTGTGTTCCTTTATTTCAAGATATTGTTACTGTTGCAGATCTTTTCATTTCCATATAAATTTTGGAGCTGGCTTGTAAATTATACCATGCAATTTATGGAGCCTCTAGATCAATTTCAGGGTCACAGGCATCTGAGCAGCATTATTTTCTATTAGAGAATTCTAGATTTTCCTCTCTATTAATTTCAGTTACTTTCATTTCTCTCAGCGATGCTTTGATGCCTTCCTTAGAGATGTCAGGCATCTTGATACACTTTTTTCCTATTACATTTTTAATATAATTATTTTTTTCCTTCAAAAGACAAAACCATACTATTTTATGTCAAGATTGCCAAATTCCAGTTGCAGTTCAATAAACTATAGATCATGTTTATTCGTGTTCAAATATTGGTATGGTATTTTACCATATGGTATTTATTTTATTATTGGTAAGTTATTATGCTATTGTATGATTACAGCATGGTAGTTATTGATCCTTTTAGAACAGCAAACCAAATAGGAAGTAAGTAAGGCAAATCAGACATGTTAAGGAATAAGTGCTACTGTTTGAAAAGCCACCAGTCTTGTGTTAAATTTAGGATGAGCCATGTTATTTAACTCTTGCACAGCCTTATTGACTACATACATCACATGCTGCTTAATTAGGCCCAACATATTATATATACCTGTCAAATGATGTTATTATTGATAATAAAGTCTGAAGTTAGGTAGTTACATCTGCATTTAAAATAACAAGACTATGACACATGCAAGAGGAACCATGGAAGACATTCAGGGGAAAAAGACACCAGGAACTTCCATCCGGGCAGCTAGAACACAGGCTTGAATTTCATCAAGATGGGAAAGAAATCACTATCCTTCCAGCATTTATGCAAACCAGAGGTGCAATTTCTGTCCTAAAGATCTCATCAGTGGTACGTATGTTCTACGCTATCCTGCTTCGCTGTGGCAGCTTTGTGCCATTTTCCACAGGGATCAGTATCTCTCAGGATCCTCAGAGCCATGAAATGGTTACTTCGAAGGGCTGTTTGGGGCAGAGTGTCTACTTCAGTGAGTTAGGGGAACCCTCAGATAAGGATCTCCCAGCACTGCTTCTGGGCAGTTTGCTCCTCTTTCTGGATAAGATAATAGGTTTCCATGACATTCCGAAGAGTTCTTTCTGGAATAAGCCTGTGCATTTTAAAAGTCAGATCATCTTTAGAAGAATGGCATTCCTAATTTTGCTGGGACAATATTGCCAGGACTATTTATTGACTTCTGCAACTCAAGGAAAAGAAACATTTTTTTTTCTCATTACTGAACCCCAAGGAGTGCAACCAAGTTGAAGAAATATTTTCACCTTTTTAAAGCGGGCCTTCAAACCACCTTAGAATTTGTTGTTTTGAAATTTTTGCTCATCAAAACAACTGCTCCTATGTCTATTGTGTGAAGGGATTCCAAAGTGGACAGAGGCTTCGTGTTCTAAGGAAAGCAGTTTGAAAACAATGGCTCAGTCATTTCAAAACAAGAAGAAAGTACAAAGAAAGGATAGAAAGCAGAAAAAACCTTTTAAGGACTGAAGAGACTCCTGCTTGATGTCAGAGAACATTCTTAGAAAGAGGTGGGACAGGAAGAAGAGATGTGAAGGGAAGCAGTTTGTACACGCTGCCAAGAACCCCAAAATCGTTCTTAATGAAGATGAGTATTAGACGAGAACTGAACCACTTAAAGAAAATGTTGAGAACCAAACGAAGCCAATGACTTTTTTCTCCCACTATCTGTGAATCTTATGCAGCAATTTTCCATGATGCTTTTTCAAAAGGCAGTTGCTTTAGGGAGAGAGAAAGAGAAAAAAAAAAAGCCTTTCAAAATGCAAAGCAGACTTGCCTGGTTTTCACTCTGTCATTGTTGAGAAACAGAGTTCTCTAGTAACTGTATTTGAATGGACTCGAAACATTTTTCTGCACATATACTGCATCTACTAAAAGGGAGTTTTTAAGAACGCCAATCAACTTGACATCAGAATGTCACATTATCTCTGGCTGTCAGTTTTGCATTTTTCATTTCCAGTCTGAACTTTTGCCTTAGTCTGTGATTCTACATTCTGAGCTTCTATGAGGGAAGTGATCACTGCACACAAAGACTGGGGCATAGAGGCACAGTGCACCCCATTTCCAGAGACAAGACTGGGGCATACAGGCAAAGTGCGCCTCATTTCCAGAGACATTTCATGTTTAATATTTTCCTTTTTAAAATGCTCTTTTTAAAAAAACCCATGCTAAATCTGTCTTTGTCTAGTTCATCTTATTAGGCAGACATTTTATAGTCCTAGTATTTAGCACAAGAAAGCCATCCTAGAATTAATATATATGTATATATATGTATATATTAGTTATTAATATACCTGATAGTTTGTAGCAGTAACGTCCCAAGTAATGCTGGATTGTTTTGAGTTTGAATATACACTTGAATATTTAATAACCAATGCTTGACTTTGCAATCTCCTTAATACCCTTTAAGAGGAAAAGGCAATTTCTTGGAGGGAACAAATATATTAAAGATCAGAAAAGTGTGTTTGTATGGAATAATGAGTGTGGAGTAAAATTTGTAAAAAAGAAAGAAAACTGCTTAATAGGAAAAATCATCACATTTTCTTATGTGTCAAAAATTAAAACAACCATAATGTGTCATTTATTATATCTTCTGTAGTAATGTAATCAAAGTATATATCAATGCATGTTGATGGATTTTCATTCAGTTTTTGTTCTTTTAAATGGACAGGTGTTTTGACTCTCTATTCATGTTTTACAATGTATGTTTTGAAATTCTTTTCAGGGAGTGTGAGGGTAGCTTAGTGCCTGTTGCACTAGCATGATGTCCCAAGCTTGGTTCCTAAGTGCTCACATTCAAAGACTGGACGTGGCTGTATACACTTTTAACTTTGGCATAGGAATTTAGGAAGATCTTCAGAGCTTTGCTGGTGAGACAGACTTGCCAATCAGTGTGCATTAAATCAGTGAGAGACCTTGCCTCAAGTTGCTAAGGTGGAAAATGATTAAGAAGGACATCTAATATTGACCTCTGACTTCTACATGAATGCACAAAGAGAATCTGCATGGAATGCTGTTTCCTTCTCAGATAGTAGGACTGAGAGCAAGACTGGGTACAGGTCTGAATGCCACACAGACTCACTGTTCCACAGTGTTTTAATGGATATTCATTAAGTTTGTTTTGTTTGTTGCATGCCCTTTGAGCAATTTTCCAAGACATCAAATGGTTTTTATTCTCCAGTAATGTTCATCTGTTTTCTTTGTTTCTTTGAAGAGTGGTTCGATGGTGTTCTTCAGGATGTAAAAGTTGAAACGTGAAATCCTACAATCCACCCTTGATCCCATCAAGTACATTGGTAATTTATAGATGATTCTATTCCCCATTTTGAGTTTCCGCTATGTTTTAATTCAATGCTCCAGTGACACCTCCTTTTTCTCTCATTATGTTCCTATTTCAAGGTTTCAAACACAAAGATTGATGTTAGCATTTTATCTACTAATTCCAGCATCATTGTCTGTCTCTGCTGTTTGTTTTGTATCTTCTCTTCTCTTTGCCATTTTATTCTAGTTTTCATTGACATACCTAGTGTATGTCTGCATGTATGTGCCCATGTATGTGTGTGTGTATGCATGTGTGCACAGAATATCACAATGTTTTGTATACTGTTGACACAGCCATCTTCCTTTAGAAAAGGTTAAGTGTTGCTTGGACATAAAATACATTTATTGCAGCACCTTCTTGGTCAGATATGTCTGACTTACTAATTTTTTCATCAAATATGTATTTTATTGTCCCTTCCTTAGCCCTTATTTCTTTCTCTAGGTCATGCTCCCGATTCCCACAGTATTATGTCTTGGGTGCTCCCTGAATGTCTGAGTTACTTAGTAGTGCCTCGGAGTCTATCTCTGGACTGTAGTTCTTACAGCTTTGAGCAATGTGTGGCCTTTATAGCTAACAGCACCTCCTCTCAGTTGGACATCATGTGTTTTCCTATTGGCATGAATGGTTCAGTCTCAGATCAGGCCCGGGTTAGTACAGACTCTCCAGATTCAGGACCCTCCCTGTTCTTCTTCCTAGACATTCCACTAGATTTCATCTGACTTAGCAACAAAAGATGTTCAACGGAGAAGTAGGAAAGTTTAAAATAAAGAGAAATTTAAAATTATCTAAACAATTTCTGCAACCAAAGTTGAATTCTGTGTGTGTGTGTATGTTTCTGTGCAAGCATGTGTGTGTGTGTGTGTGTGTGTGTGTGTGTGTGTGTTCGCGTGTGTGTAGTATATTCAGCTCTATAGTATAATAAGTTTAATATAGTATAAACACAGAGTGATCAAAATATTTAGTATAGCATCACAGTAGAATAAGCCCTCTGTATTATTTCACTTGACAAATTATGTTAGAACTGATACTCTCCAGACATTCTAAATGCTGGAAAAATGTAGTATAACTTATGTGAATTAGCTTTAAAAATCTGCTCACTTGTGTATATGTTACACATATTGCTGAGAAAATTGCAAACTGTTCATGGCCACACTTCGTGTTTAGAGAACATTTTGGCATGAGTAATAATTGCCCTCAAAGATACTTAATTTAAATGGAAAGGTTAAGACTGTTAAAATCAATTTATCTTTTTAAAAGAGGATTTCTTCTCCTGTGGTATCTCTGTAACTGGAATACACTGGAAGAAATGTCCTTTATTGTGTAACAGAAAGTGGAACTGTCTACTACCCGTTTGTAATCTCAGCACCGGATCTCCCATGTGAAGAGAATAAAATGTTGCCATGAGACATTATGCTCAGTGTTCTAGCCATGATTCTACATTTTTCCTGCTTTATAAATGATATCAGGTACTCATAGGGTACATACATAAATGATGAAGGAAAATTATGCATTGATAATTGCATAGCTGTGAAAATCTTCATTTTCTACTTGTGATGTCCACAAATCAAAATCTTTCTCTTTAAGCTACTACTAAGACACTACAACACACTACCAGGAAACCCTTCTAGCAGATGACAGAGCAACATCTACAAAATGCTCACATAATATACTCCATATTTGGGGAAGCCTATTTACAGATTGTTCAAGTGCTTTCCCCAGATATGTAGGCTACATTTATACTGAGTGTAAGTGAATTAATTATGGGCTCAGCCTATGAAGTGTCTGTTACATAATAGAGAATGCATTTGCTGATTTTTATGCATGTTTTGCAGATATTTAGTTTCTTTTTAACATGGCATTTGGTATTCCTTAAAAAGAAATGCATATTTGGGTCCTGAGGAAATAAGAATCAATGCCAAAGGATTAAGTTTTATTTTTTGTTTTTTGTTTTCATATTAAAGACAATGATTAGCATGGGTTTTAAGTGCTCATTCATGTATCAGATGGATCATAGACCAAAGCACAATGCAGGTCATTACATGTGAACATTCATGACTGTAAGGAGCAAAATTTATCAAACAATCAATCAAGCAAGCAAGCAAACAAACAAAACAAAAACAAAACCAAAAACAAAACAAAAACAAAAACAAAAACAAAAACAAAACAAAAACAAAAACAAATTGGTTTTAAGTCTGTCTGCTATTCCCAATTTGAAGTTTTGAATAAGCCACCTGTTCTTCTGAGCCTAAAGTTTCCTTTTATAAATTTTTTAATTTTTAAGATTAGCATTTAGTTGAAACATTTCTCTATTTCCAGCTTCAGTTTACATCCTCTCAGATGCCTTCCTGCTCTCTTTTAAATTTGTGGGCTCTTTTTTCTCTCATTATTATTGCATACATATATGCACATACACATGTATTCTTTTTAAAAATTTTTTTTATTAGGTATTTTCTTCATTTACATTTCCAGTGCTATCCCAAAAGTTCCCCATACCCTCCCCCCCCCACACTTCCCTACCCACCCACTCCCACTTCTTGGCCCTGGCGTTCCGCTGTGCTGAGGCAAATAAAGTTTGCACAACCAATGGGCTTCTCTTTCCACTGATGGCCGACTAGGCCATCTTCTGCTACATATGCAGCTAGAGTCAAGAGCTCTGGGGGGTACAGGTTAGTTCATATTGTTGTTCCAGCTATAGGGTTGCAGATCCCTTTAGCTCCTGGGTACTTTCTCTAGCTCCTCCATCGGGGGCCCAGTGATCCATCCAATACCTAACTGTGAGTATCCACTTCTGTGGCCCCTGCATCGTCTCACAAGAGACAGCTATATCAGGGTCCTTTCAGCAAAATCTTGCTAGTGTATGCAATGGTGTCAGCATTTGGAGGGTGATTATGGGATGGATCCCTGGGTATGGCAGTCTCTACATGCTCCATCCTTTTGTCTCAGCTCCAAACTTTGTCTCTGTAACTCCTTCCATGGGTGTTTTGTTCCCAATTCTAAGAAGGGGCAAAGTGTCCACACTTTGCTCTTTGTTCTTCTTGAGTTTCATGAGTTTCACAAATTGTATCTTATATCTTGGGTATTCTAAGTATCTGGGCTAATATCCACTTATCAGTGAGCACATATCATGTGAGTTCTTTGTGACTGGGTTACCTCACTCAGGATGATGCCATCCAGGTCGATCCATTTGCCTAGGAAATTCATAAATTTATTCTTTTTAATAGCTGAGTAGTACTACATTGTGAATATGTACCACATTTCTGTATCCATTCCTCTGTTGAGGGGTATCTGGGTTCATTCCAGCTTCTGGCTATTATAAATAAGGCTGCTATGAGCATAGTGGAGCATGTGTCCTTCTTACCAGTTGGAAAATCTTCTGGATATATGCCCAGGAGAGGTATTGCAGGATCCTCTGGTAGTACTATGTCCAATTTTCTGAGGAATCGCCAGACTGATTTCCAGAGTGGTTGTACAAGCTTGCAATCCCACCAACAATGGAGGAGTGTTCCTCTTTCTCCACATCCCCTCGAGCAACTGCTGTCACCTGAATTTTTGATCTTAGCCATTCTGACTGGTGTGAGGTAGAATCTCAGTGTTGTTTTGATTTGCATTTCCCTGATGGTTAAGGATGCTGAACATTTTTTCAGGTGCTCCTCTGCCATTCGGTATTCCTCAGGTGAGAATTCTTTGTTTAACTCTGAGCCCCATTTTTTAATGGGGTTATTTGATTTTCTGGAGTCAATCTTCTTGAGTTCTTTATATATATTGTATATTAGTCCCCTATCTGATTTAGGATAGGTAAAGATCCTTTCCCAATCTCTTGGTGGTGTTTTTGTCTTATTGACTTTGTCTTATTGACTTTGTCTTTTGCCTTGCAGAAGCTTTGCAACGTTATGAGGTCCCATTTATCGATTCTCGATCTTAAAGCACAAGCCATTGCTTCAGGTGCTTCTCAGCCATTCGGTATTCCTCAGGTGAGAATTCTTTGTTTAGCTCTGAGCACTATTTTTTAATGCGGTTATTTGATTTTCTGGAGTCCACCTTCTTGGGTTCTTTATATATATTGGATATTAGTCCCCTATCTGATTTAGGATTGGTAAAAATCCTTTCCCAATCTGTTGGTGGCCTTTGTGTCTTATTGACGGTGTCTTTTGCCTTACAGAAGCTTTGTAATTTTATGAGGTCCCATTTGTCGATTTTTGATTTTACAGCACAAGCCATTGCTGTTCTATTCAGGAATTTTCCCCCTGTGCCCATGTCTTTGAGGCTTTTCCCCACTTTCTCCTCTATAAGTTTCAGTGTCTCCGGTTTTATGTGGAGTTTCTTGATCCACTTAGATCTGACCTTAGTACAAGGAGATAGGAATGGATCAATTCACATTCTTTGACATGATAACCTCCAGTTGTGTCAGCACCATTTGTTGAAGATGCTGTCTTTTTTTCCACTGGATGGTTTTAGCTCTCTTGTCAAAGATCAAGTGATCATAGGTGTGTGGGTTCATTTCTGGGTCTTCAATTCTATTCCATTGGTCTACTTGTTTGTTGCTATACCAGTACCATGCAGTTTTTATGACTATTGCTCTGTAGTACAGCTTTAGGTCAGTCATGGTGATTCCACCAGAGGTTCTTTTATCATTGAGAAGAGTTTTTGCTATCCTAGGTTTTTTGTTATTCCAGATGAATTTGCAAATTGTCCTTTCTATTTAATTGAAGAATCAAGTTGGAATTTTGATGGGGATTGCATTGAATCTGTAGATTGCTTTTGTCAAGATAGCCATTTTTACTACATTGATCCTGCCAATCCATGAGCCTGGGAGATCTTTCCATCTGCTGAGATCTTCTTTAATTTCTTTCTTCAGAGACTTGAAGTTCTTATCATACAGATCTTTCACTTCCTTAGTTAGAGTCAGGACAAGGTATTTAATATTATTTGTGACTATTGAGAAGGTTTTTGTTTTCCTAATTTCTCTCTCAGCCTGTTTATCCTTTGTGTAGAGAAAGGCCATTGACTTGTTTGAGTTAATTTTATATCCAGCTATTTCACCAAAGCTGTTTATCAGGTTTAGGTTTTCTCTGGTGGAATTTTTAGGGTCACTTATATATTCTATCATATCATCTGCAAAAAGTCATATTTTGACTTCTTCCTTTCCAATTTGTATCCCCTTGATCTCCTTTTGTTGTTGAATTGCTCTGGCTAGGACTTCAAGTACAATGTTGAATAGGTAGGGAGAAAGTGGGCAGCCTTGTTTAGTCCCTGATTTTAGTGGCATTGCTTCCATCTTCTCACCATTTACTTTGAAGTTGGCTACTGGCCTGCTGTAGACTGCTTTTATCATGCTTAGATATGGGCCTTGAATTCCTGATCTTTCCAAGAGTTTTATCATGAATGGGTGTTGGATTTTGTCAAGTGCTTTCTCTGCATCTAAGGAGATGATCATGTGGTTTTTGTCTTTGAATTTGTTTATATAGTGGATCACATTGATGGATTTATGTATATTAAACCATACCTGCATCCCTGGAATGAAACCGACTTGGTCAGGATTGAAGATTGTTTTGATGTGTTCTTGGATTCATTTAGCAAGAATTTTATTGAGTATTTTTGCATCGATATTCATAAGGGAAATTGGTCTGAAGTTCTCTATCTTTGTTCGGACTTTCTGTGGTTTAGGTATCAGAGTAATTGTCACTTCATAGAATGAATTGGGTAGAGTACTTTCTGCTTCTATTTTGTGCAATAGTGTGTGAAGTACTGGAATTATATCTTCTTTGAAGGCCTGATAGAACTCTGCACTAAACCCATCTGGTCCTGGGCTTTTTGTTTGGGAGACTATTAATGACTGCTTCTATTTCTTTAGGGGATATAGGACTGTTTAGATCATTAACCCGATCCTGATTTAACTCTGGTACCTGGTATCTGTGTAGAAATTTGTCCATTTCACCCAGGTTTTCCAGTTTTGTTGAGTATAGCCTTTTGTAGAAGGATCTGATGACATTTTGAATTTCTTCAGGATCTGTTGTTATGTCCCCCTTTTCATTTCTGATTTTGTTAATTAGGATGCTTTCCTGTGCCCTCTAGTGAGTCTGGCTAAGGGTTTATCTATCTTGTTGATTTTCTCAAAGAACCAGCTTCTCCTTTGGTTGATTCTTTGAATAGTTCTTGTTTCCACTTGGTTGATTTTACCCCTGAGTTTGATTATTTCCTGCCTGTCTACTCCTCTTGGTTGAATTTGCATCCTTTTGTTCTAGAGCTTTTAGGTGTGTTGTCAAGCAGCTTGTGTGTGCTCTCTCTACTTTCTTTTTGGAGGCACTCAGAGCTATGAGATTTCCTCTTAGAAATGTTTTCATTGTGTCCCATAAGTTTGGGTATGTTTTGGCTTCATTTTCATTAAACTCTAAAAAGTCTTTAATTTCTTTCTTTATTCCTTCCTTGACCAAGGTATCATTGAGAAGAGTTTTGTTCACTTTCCACGTGAATGTTGGCTTTCTATTATTTATGTTGTTATTGAAGATCAGCCTTAGTCCATGGTGATCTGATAGGATGCATGGGACAATTTCAATATTTTGTATCTGTTGAGGCCTGTTTTGTGGCTAATTATATGGTCAATTCTGGAAAAGGTACCATGGGGTGCTGAGAAGAAGGTATATCCTTTTGTTTTAGGATAAAATGTTTTGTAGATATCTGTTAAATCCATTTGTTTCATAACTTCTGTTAGTTTCACTGTGCCCCTGCTTAGTTTCTGTTTCCACTATCTGTCCATTGATGAAAGTACTGTGTTGAAGTCTCCCACTATTATTCTGTGAGGAGTAATGTGTGCTTTGAGCTTTACTAAAGTTTCTTTAATGAATGTGGCTGCCCTTGCATTTGGAGCATAGATATTCCGAATTGAGAGTTCCTCTTGGAGGATTTTACCTTTGATGAGTATGAAGTGTCCCTCCTTGTCTTTTTTGATAACTTTGGGTTGGAAGTCGATTTTATTAGATATTAGAATGCCTACTCCATCTTGTTTATTCAGACCATTTGCTTGGAAAATTGTTTTCCAGCCTTTCATTCTGAGGTAGTGTCCGTCTTTTCCCCTGAGATGGGTTTCTTGTAAGCAGCAAAATGTTGGGTCCTGTTTGTGTAGCCAGTCTGTTAGTCTATGTCTTTTTATTGGGGAATTGAGTCCATTGATATTGAGACATTAAGGAAAAGTAATTGTTGCTTCCTATTATTTTGTTGTTAGAGTTGGCATTTTGTTTTTGTGGCTGTTTTCTTTTAGGTTTGTTGAGGTATTACCTTCTTGCTTTTTCTAGGGCATGGTTTCCGTTCTTGTATTGTTTTTATTTTTTCTGTTATTATCCTTTGAAGGGCTGGATTTGTGGAAAGATAATGTGTGAATTTGGTTTTGTCGTGGAATACTTTGGTTTCTCCATCTATGGTAATTGAAAGTTTGGCTGGGTATAGTAGCCTGGCTCGCATTTGTGTTCTCTTAGTGTCTGTTTAACATATGTCCAGGATCTTCTGGCTTTCATAGTCTCTGGTGAAAAGTCTGGTGTAGTCTTCCGGTCAGAAAAGCACCAGGGCAGCTGGGGCGCAGGGTCGGCTGACACTCGCCAGCTACCCACAACACCCGCCACAGGACCTTAAGACTTCTGGTGAGTGGAGCACAGCTTCTGCTCCAATCCAATTGCGCGGGACCTGAGACTGCATTAGTTAGGGAAGCAGAAACCGGCCTGAGTAGGGCCACAGGCCTCATCCGGCCGGATCAGCGCCGGGGTAGCAGGAGAGCAGGGTTGCCTGACACCCGCCAGCTACCCACGACCCCCGCCGCAGGATTTTGGGACTGCTGGTGAGTGGAACACAGCTTCTGCTCCAGTCCAATCACGCGGGACCTGAGACTGCTCTGGTTGGGGAGAGAGAAATCCGGCCTACATAGGGCCACAACCCTCTTCCGGTCAGAAAAGCACCGGAGCAGCTGGGGCGCAGGGTCGGCTGACACTCGCCAGCTACCCACAACACCCGCCACAGGATCTTAAGACTTCTGGTGAGTGGAGCACAGCTTCTGCTCCAATCCAATTGCGCGGGACCTGAGACTGTATTAGTTAGGGAAGCAGAAACCGGCCTGAGTAGGGCCACAGGCCTCATCCGGCCGGATCAGCGCCGGGGTAGCGGGAGAGCAGGGTTGCCTGACACCCGCCAGCTACCCACGACCCCCGCCGCAGGATTTTGGGACTGCTGGTGAGTGAAACACAGCTTCTGCTCCAATCTTTAAACAGTGACAACAATAACAACTAACCCCAGAGATTACCAGATGGCGAAAGGTAAACGTAATAATCTTACTAACAGAAACCAAGACCACTCACCATCATCAGAACCCAGCACTCCCACTTCGCCCAGTCCAGGGCACCCCAACACACTGGAAAAGCTAGACACGGATTTAAAAGCATATCTCCTGATGATGATAGAGGACTTCAAGAAGGACTTTAATAACACACTTAAAGAAATGCAGGAGAACACTGCTAAACAGGCAGAAGGCAATAAAGAGGAAGCACAAAAATCCCTTAAAGAATTGCAGGAGAACACTGCTAAAGAGTTACAAATCCTTAAAGAAAAACAGGATAACATAATCAAACAGGTAGAAGTCCTTACAGAAAAACAGGAAAACACATCCAAACAGATGATGGAAATGAACAAAACCATACTAGACCTAAAAAGGGAAGTAGACACAATAAAGAAAACCCAAAATGAGGCAACACTGGAGATAGAAACCCTAGGAAAGAAATCTGGAACCATAGATACGAGCATCAGCAACAGAATACAAGAGATGGAAGAGAGAATCTCAGGTGCAGAAGATTCCATAGAGAACATTGGCACAACAATCAAGGAAAATGTAAAATGCAAAAAGATCCTAACTCAAAACATTCAAGAAATACAGGACACAATGAGAAGACCAAACCTACGGATAATAGGAGTGGATGAGAATGAAGATTTTCAACTCAAAGGACCAGCAAACATCTTCAACAAAATTATAGAAGAAAACTTCCCAAATCTAAAGAAAGAGATGCCCATGAACATACAAGAAGCCTACAGAACTCCAAATAGACTGGACCAGAAAAGAAATACCTCCCGACACATTATAATCAGAACAACAAATGCTCTAAATAAAGATAGAATACTAAAAGCAGTAAGAGAAAAAGGCCAAGTAACATATAAAGGCAAGCCTATCAGAATTACACCAGATTTTTCACCAGAGACTATGAAAGCCAAAAGATCCTGGACGGATGTTATACAGACACTAAAAGAACACAAATTCCAGCCCAGGCTACTATACCCAGCCAAACTCTCAATTAACATAGATGGAGAAACCAAAGTATTCCACGACAAAACCAAATTCACACATTATCTCTCCACGAATCCAGCCCTTCAAAGGATAATAACAGAAAAAAAACCAATACAAGGACAGGAACCACGCCCTAGAAACAACAAGAAGGTAATCCCTCAACAAACCTAAAAGAAGACAGCCACAAGAACAAAATGCCAACTTTAACAACAAAAATAAGAGGAAACAACAATTACTTTTCCTTAATATCTCTTAATATCAATGGACTCAACTCCCCGATAAAAAGACATAGACTAACAAACTGGCTACACAAACAAGACCCAACATTTTGCTGCTTACAGGAAACTCATCTCAGAGAAAAAGATAGACACTACCTCAGAATGAAAGGCTGGAAAACAATTTTCCAAGCAAATGGTATGAAGAAACAAGCTGGAGTAGCCATTCTAATATCTGATAAGATTGACTTCCAGCCCAAAGTCATCAAAAAAGACAGGGAGGGGCACTTCATACTCATCAAAGGTAAAATCCTCCAAGAGGAACTATCAATCCTGAATATCTATGCTCCAAATACAAAGGCAGCCACATTAATTAAAGAAACTTTAGTAAAGCTCAAAGCACACATTGCACCTCATACAATAATAGTGGGAGACTTCAACACACCACTTTCACCAATGGACAGATCATGGAAACAGAAACTAAACAGGGACACAGAGAAACTAAGAGAAATTATGAATCAAATGGATCTGGCAGATATCTACAGAACATTCTATCCTAAAACAAAAGGATATTCATTCTTCTCAGCACCTCATGGTACCTTCTCCAAAATTGACCACATAATTGGTCACAAAACAGGCCTCAACAGATACAAAAATATTGAAATTGTCCCATGCATCCTATAAGATCACCATGGACTAAGGCTGATCTTCAATAAAAAAATAAATAATAGAAAGCCAACATTCACGTGGAAACTGAACAACACTCTTCTCAATGATACCTTGGTCAAGGAAGGAATAAAGAAAGAAATTAAGGACTTTTTAGAGTTCAATGAAAATGAAGCCACAACATACCCAAACTTATGGGACGCAATGAAAGCATTTCTAAGAGGAAAACTCATAGCTCTGAGTGCCTCCAAAAGGAAACTAGAGAGAGCACACATTAGCAGCTTGACAACACACCTAAAAGCACTAGAACAAAAGGAAGCAAATTCACCCAAGAGGAGTAGACGGCAGGAAATAATCAAACTCAGGGGTGAAATCAACCAAGTGGAAACAAGAAAAACTATTCAAAGAATCAACCAATCAAGGAGCTGGTTCTTTGAGAAAATCAACAAGATAGATAAACCCTTAGCCAGACTCACTAGAGGGCACAGGGAAAGCATCCTAATTAACAAAATCAGAAATGAAAAAGGAGACATAACAACAGATCCTGAAGACATCCAAAACACAATCAGATCCTTGTACCAAAGGCTATACTCAACAAAACTGGAGAACCTGGATGAAATGGAGAAGTTCCTAGACAGATACCAGGTACCAAAGTTGAATCAAGATCAGGTTAATGATCTAAACAGCCCTATATACCCCAAAGAAATAGAAGCAGTCATTAATAGTCTCCCAACCAAAAAAAGCCCAGGACCAGATGGGTTTAGTGCAGAGTTCTATCAGACCTTCAAAGAAGATCTAATCCCAGTTCTTCACAAACTATTCCACAAAATATAAACAGAAGGTACTCTACCCAACTCATTCTATGAAGCCACAATTACTCTGATACCTAAACCACAAAAAGACCCAACAAAGATAGAAAACTTCAGACCAATATCCCTTATGAATATTGATGCAAAAATCCTCAATAAAGTTCTTGCTAACCGAATCCAAGAACACATCAAAACAATCATCCATCCTGACCAAGTAGGTTTCATCCCAGGGATGCAGGGATGGTTCAATATACGGAAATCCATCAACGTAATCCAGTATATAAACAAACTCAAAGACAAAAACCACATGGTCATCTCCTTAGATGCGGAAAAAGCATTTGACAAGATCCAACACCCATTCATGATAAAAGTCTTGGAAAGATCAGGAATTCAAGGCCCATACCTAAACATGATAAAAGCAATCTACAGCAAACCAGTAGCCAACATCAAAGTAAATGGTGAGAAGCTTGAAGCAATCCCTCTAAAATCAGGGACTAGACAAGGCTGTCCACTTTCTCCATACCTATTCAACATTGTACTTGAAGTCCTAGCCAGAGCAATTCGACAACAAAAGGAGATCAAAGGGATACAAATTGGAAAAGATGAAGTCAAAATATCACTTTTTGCAGATGATATGATAGTATATATAAGTGACCCTAAAAATTCCACCAGAGAACTCCTAAGCCTGATAAACAGCTTCGGTGAAGTAGCTGGATATGAAATTAACTCAAACAAATCAATGGCCTTTCTCTACACAAAGAATAAACAGGCTGAGAAAGAAATTAGGGAAACAACACCCTTCTCAATAGTCACAAATAATATGAAATATCTTGGCGTGACTCTAACTAAGGAAGTGAAAGATCTGTATAATAAAAACTTCAAGTCTCTGAAGAAAGAAATTATAGAAGATCTCAGCAGATGGAAAGATCTCCCATGCTCATGGATTGGCAGGATCAACATTGTAAAAATGGCTATCTTGCCAAAAGCAATCTACAGATTCAATGCAATCCCCATCAAACTTCCAAACCAATTCTTCAATGAATTAGAAAGTGCAATCTGCAAATTCATCTGGAATAACAAAAAACCTAGGATAGCAAAACCTCTTCTCAAGGATAAAAGAACCTCTGGTGGAATCACCATGCCGGACCTAAAGCTCTACTACAGAGCAATTGTGATAAAAACTGCATGGTACTGGTATAGTGACAGACAAATAGACCAATGGAATAGAATTGAAGACCCAGAAATGAACTCACACACCTATGGTCACTTGATCTTCGACAAGGGAGCTAAAAACATCCAGTGGAAGAAAGACAGCATTTTCAACAAATGGTGCTGGCACAACTGGTTGTTAACATGTAGAAGAATGCGAATCGATCCATTCCTATCTCCTTGTACTAAGGTCAAGTCTAAGTGGATCAAGGAACTTCACATAAAACCAGAGACACTGAAACTTATAGAGGAGAAAGTGGGGAAAAGCCTTGAAGATATGGGCACAGGGTAAAAATTCCTGAATAGAACAGTAATGGCTTGTGCTGTAAGATCGAGAATTGACAAGTGGGACCTCATGAAACTACAAAGCTTCTGCAAGGCTAAAGACACCATCAATAAGACAAAAAAACCACCAACAGATTGGGAAAGTATCTTCACCTATCCTAAATCAGATAGGGGACTAATATACAATATATATAAAGAACTCAAGAAGGTGGACTCCAGAAAGTCAAATAACCCCATTAAAAAATGGGGCTCAGAACTGAACAAAGAATTCTCACCTGAGGAATACTGAATGGCAGAGAAGCACCTGAAAAAATGTTCAACATCCTTAATCATCAGGGAAATGCAAATCAAAACAACCCTGAGATTCCACCTCACACCAGTCAGAATGGCTAAGATCAAAAATTCAGGTGACAGCAGATGCTGGCGAGGATGTGGAGAAAGAGGAACACTCCTCCATTGTTGGTGGGATTGCAAGCTTGTACAACCACTCTGGAAATCAGTCTGGCGGTTCCTCAGAAAATTGGACATAGTACTACCGGAGGATCCAGCAATACCTCTCCTGGGCATATATCCAGAAGATGTCCCAACTGGTAAAAAGGACACATGCTCCACTATGTTCATAGCAGCCCTATTTATAATAGCCAGAAGCTGGAAAGAACCCAGATGTCCCTCAACAGAGGAATGGATACAGAAATTATGGTACATTTACACAATGGAGTACTACTCAGCTATTAAAAAGAATGAATTTATGAAATTCCTAGGCAAATGGATGGACCTGGAGGGCATCATCTTGAGTGAAGTAACACAATCACAAAAGAACTCACACAATATGTATTCATTGATAAGTGGATATTAGCCCAAAACTTAGGATACCCAAGATATAAGATACAATTTGATAAACGCATGAAACTCAAGAAGAATGAAGACCAAAGTGTGGACACTGTGCACCTTCTTAGAATTGGGAACAAAACACCCAGGGAAGGAGTTACAGAGACAAAGTTCGTAGCTGTGATGAAAGGATGGACCATTTAGAGACTGCCGTATCCAGGGATCCATCCCATAATCAGCTTCTAAACGCTGACACTATTGCATACACTAGCAAGATTTTGCTGAAAGGACCCAAATATAGCTGTCTCTTGTGAGACGATGCCGGGGCCTAGCAAACACAGGAGTGGATGTTCACAGTCAGCTATTGGATGTATCACAGGGTATTGCCCGCCGCTTTTGTGTGTCCCCCTGGTAAGAACACGCTCAGGGCAACCGGAATCTTCTGCAGCACAAGCTTTATTGCTTACCCCATCAGGAGCCTGTGGAGAAGGGAGCCAGAGAGAGCGCCAGAGAGAGAGAGAGATGGAGGAGCCCCCTCCCTTTTATGGAGGACTGTCACTCCCTGATTGGCTGCAGCCCATCAGCTGGAGTTGTCGTCACGGGAAAGGCAGAGCACATGGCGTGGAAAGCTACCCCAGCACATGCGCAGCTTGCTTGTTTACTACTTAGAACATGGGTGTCAGTGCCATCAGCGCCATCTTGTAATGGCGAATGTAAGGACGGCTCCTTACAACAGGGCTCCCAATGGAGAAGCTAGAGAAAGTACCCAAGGAGCTAAAGGGATCTGCAACCCTATTGTTGGAACAACATGATGTACTAACCAGAACCCCGGAGCTCTTGTCTCTAGCTGCATATGTATCGAAAGATGGCCTAGTCGGCCATCAATGGAAAGAGAGGCCCATTGGACTTGCAAACTTTATATGCCCCAATATAGGGGAATGACAGGGCCAAAAGAATGGGAATGGGTGGGTAGGGAAGTGGGGGGCGCTATGGGGGACTTTTGGGATAGCATTGGAAATGTAATTGAGGAAAATATGTAATAAAAATATTAAAAATCAAAAAAAAAAGAAATACACAGAAAAAAAAAGAATTTTAATGTTTATTTAATACTAAAGTAGTCATTTACAATAGTATTTTGCAAGTCAGTTCAATAAAATGTTCTATAGTAAAACTTTTACAGAGCAATCATCCTAAATGCCCCAACTACATAAGATATGAGTATTTTCCAAAAGTAAAGATAATTCGGCAGAGTTAAATGGTGTGGATAGTTTTATGTCCTAGATGGGGATTTTGTGGTATGCCACAGCTTTTTGTTAAAATGGACATTCTACAAAAAGCAATCTACAAATTCAACACAATCCCTATAAAAATTCTATCACAATCTGTTCCTGACCTGGAAAGGACAATACTCAATTTCATATGGGAAAATAAAAATCCAGGATTGATGAAATAATTCTGGAGGAGAAAAGAATGTCCAGGAGTATGACCATCTCTAATTTCACATGGTACACAGAGCTACAATAATGAAAACCACATGGTATTGGCATGAAAATGATATACAGCAGAGGACTGCCTGGTCTGGCCTCAGTGAGAGAAAATGCACCTAACCATCAAGAGACTTGAGGGGTCTAGGGGGTGATGAGGCCTGTCAGGGTTGGGGAAGTGGGGTCATTGGAATGAGAAACTGTCAGAAGGTAGACTGGGACAGGGATAAGGATGGGACTTAAAAAAAAAGACTAAAGATATTTTTTAAAGAAAACATGTTGACCAACAGAGTCAAACTGAAGACTCAGACCTAGATCCATATACTTATGGAGACTTTTTTTTTTTTGTAAAGAATCCAGAAATTCATACTGTAAATAAAGAACACATCTTCAACAACAACAACAACAACAAAAAAAGAAAAGTCTGGTGTAATTCTGATAGGCCTGCCTTTGTATGTTACTTGACCCTTTTCCCTTACTGCTTTTAATATTCTATCTTTATTTAGTGCATTTGTTGTTCTGATTATTATGTGTCGGGAAGAATTTCTTTTCTGGTCCAGTCTATTTGGAGTTCTGTAGGCTTCTTGTATGTTCATGGGCATCTCTTTCTTTAGGTTTGGGAAATTTTCTTCTATAATTTTGTTGAAGATATTTGCTGGCCCTTTAAAATGAAAATCTTCATTCTCTACTCCTACTATCCTTAGGTTTGGTTTTCTCATTGTGTCCTAGATTTCCTGGATGATTTGAGTTAGGATCTTTTTCAATTTTACATTGTCTTTGATTGTTGTGCCGACGTTCTCTATGGAATCTTCTGCACCTGAGATTCTCTCTTCCATGTCTTGTATTCTGTTGCTGATGCTTGTGTCTATGGTTCCAGATTTCTTTCCTAGGGTTTCTATCTCCCGCTTTGCCTCACTTAGGGTTTTCTTTATTGTGTCCACTTCCCTTTTTAGGTCTAGTGTGGTTTTGTTCATTTCCATCACCTGTTTGGATGTGCTTTCCTGTTTTTCTATAAGGACTTGTAACTCTTTAGCAGTGTTCTCTTATATTTCTTTAAGTGAGTTATTAAAGTCCTTGATGTCTTCTACCATCATCATGAAATATGCTTTTTAATCTGGGTCTAGATTTTCGGGTGTGTTGGGGTGCCCAGGACTAGGTGAGGTGGGAGTGCTGCGTTCTGATGATGGTGAGTTGTCTTGGTTTCTGTTAGTAAGATTCTTATGTTTGCCTTTTGCCATCTGGTAATCTCTAGAGTTAGTTGTTATAGTTGTCTCTGGTTAGAGATTGTTCCTCTTGTGACTCTGTTAGCCTCTATCAGCAGACTTTGGAGACTAGCTCTCTCCTCTGAGTTTCAGTGGTTAGAGCACTCTCTGCAGGAAAGCTCTCCTCTTATAGGGAAGGTGCATAGATATCTGGCATTTGGACCTCCCTCCTGGCAGAAGATGAAGGCCTGAAACAGGACCTGTCCCAGAAGCTGTGTTGCTTTGGTGTGTGATAGAAGCTGTTAGCTTCTGTAGTCCACACTCTCACCTGCACTGTCTAGTCTTGGAGGGATCCAGGAACCAAGATGGCTCCCCCAGTTGCTCTGGCAAAGCCCTCCTGGGAAGGGCGGACACCTCTCCTCTGGCAGGGAAGGTGCCTGGATGTCTGGAGCCCGAAATGGGGTCTATCTTAGAAGATGTCCTCTAGGGGACCTTGGGGGTGTCTGCTGACTCAGCGCCCAGGTGACCAATTGCTGGCACTGACTGGAAGGGACTTGTGACCCTGGTCAGGCTGAATTTCCTGCTTTTCTAATGCTGTCTCAGGTCCTGCGGGATTGGATTGGAACAGAAGTTGTGTTCCACTCATCAGTGGTCCTAAGATTGCATGGAGAGTCCTCTAGGTGACCTTGGGAGTGTGTACCACTTTGTGCCCAAGGTGACCCGGTGCTGGTGTCCACACATGTATTCTTAAGTATGACATGTTCAGCCTGTATTTTCTGCTCAGTAGCATGTAGATCATAATGTTAGCCCACAGGTCATTGAAATGCTTTTCACACAGCTGAATACAGCATATGACATTAAATATGCCGTTTTGTGTTGGAAAAAAAATGTGTGATCCATATTGTGTAATGTCAGCTATTGACAAATATTGAATGTTGTTTTTCACCTCTTCTTCCGACCCATGTGCCTTTTCTTCCACTCTACAGAAGTATAGACTTTTAGGCTTGAATAAAAAGGAGTCATATACATTTATTACCGAATAAGGTAGTCATTTTCAAATTAGAATCTATCAAGAGTGATATGAAACAGGGTTTCTCTGTGTAGCTCTGGCTGTCCTAGAACTCACTCTATAGACCAGGCTGTCCTCGAACTCAGAGATCCATCTGCCTCTGCCTCCCAAGTGATGGGATTAAAGGCATGTGCCACCACTGCCCGGCTATTTATTTATTTTTTACATTCCATATTTTATCCTCCCTCCTCCAACTGTTCTACATTCCATACCTACTTCCCACCCCAACCCCACCTGACCTCTAAAATCCCTAGGTCCTTCAATCTTTTGAGGGTTAATTGCATCATCTCTGAATGAACACAGACCCAGCAGTCCTCTGCTGTATGTGTTTTGGGGCCTCATATCAGCTGGTGTATGCTGTTTGTTTGGTGGTCCAGTGTTTGAGAGATCTTGGGGTCCAGATAAATTGAGACTGATGGTCCTCCTACAGGGTCACCCTCCTTCTCAGTTTCTTTCAGTCTTTACCTAATTCAACAACAGGGGCCAGCCGCTTCTGTTTATTGGTTGGGTTCAAATACCTGCATCTGACTCTTTCAGCTGCTTCTTGGGTCTTCTGGAGTGCAGTCATGCTAGGTTCATTTTTGTGAGTGCTCCTTAGCCTCAGTAATAGTGTCAGGTCATGAGACCTCCCTTTGATCTGGATCCCTCTTTGAGCCTGTTTCTGGACCTCGTTTTCCTTAGGGTCCTCTCCATTTCCATTCCTGTAATACTTTCAGAAAGGAACAATTATAGATCAGAGTTGTGACTGTGGGATGCTGACCCTCTCCCTCATTTGTTGCCCTGTCTTCCTGCTAGTGTTGGGTTCTAAAAGTTCCCTTACTGTTGGGCATTTCATCTAAGGCCCTTTCCTTTGAGTCCTGAGAGTCTCATCTCCCAGGTCTCTGGTGCATTCTACCTCCTGAGGTTGTCTGTTTCCATTCTTTCTTCTGGCCCTCTGAACTTCATTCCTTTTCCATCATCAAATACCAGATCAGGTTCCCCTCTCCCCCCACTACCCCCACCCTTCCAGGTTCTTCCCTCACAACCCCACTTGTTATTTCTTTCTTCTCCCTCCCAAGTGGGACTGAGGCATCCTCACTTGGGCACTTCAGTTTGTTGACCTTTTTTAATTCTGTGGACTGCATCATGGTTATTCTCCTCCTCCTCCTCCTCTTCTTCTTCTTCATCATCATCATCTTCTTCTTCAGCTAATAATCACTTATTAGTGAGTACATACCATGCATGCCCTTTTGGGTCTGAATTACCTCACTCAGGATGATATTTTCTAGTTCCATCCATTTGCCTGCAAAACTCAGGATGTCCTCATTTTTAATAGCTAACTAAGTAATACTTTATTGTGTAAATTAATCACATTTTCTGTATCCATTCTTCTGTAGTGGGACATCTGGGTTGTTTCCAGCTTCTGGATATCACAAATAAGGCAGCTATGAACAAAGCGGAACATGTGCCTTTGTGGCATGGTGGTGCATCTTTTGGGTATATTCCCAAGAGTAATATAGCTGGGTCTTCAGGTAGATCTATTTCCAATTTTCTGAGGAATCTCCAGATTGATTTTCAGAGTGGCTGTACCAGTTTGCAATCCCACCAGCAATGGAGGAGTGTTTCTCTTTCTCCATATCCTGTCCAACATGTGTTGTCACCTGAGGATTTGATCTTAGCCATTCTGATTGGTGTAAGGTAGAATCTCAGGGTGTTTTAGATTTGCAGTTCCCTGAACACTAAGGACTTTGAACATTTCTTTAGGTGCTTATCAGCCATTGGAGATTCCTCAGTTGTGAATTCTCAGTTTAGTTCTATATCTCATTTTTTGGTTGGGTTGTTTGTTTGTTTGTTTGTTTTTTGCTGATTAACTTCTTGAGTTCTTTATATATTTTGGATATTAGCCCTCTATCAGATGTGGGGTTAGTGAAGATTTTTTTCCCAATCTGCAGGTTGCCAATTTGTCTTATTGACTATATCCTTTGCTTTACCAAAGCTTTCCAGTTTCCTGAGGTCCCACTTATCAATTCTTGATCTTAGAGCATGAGCCATTGCAGTTCTGTATAGGAAATTCCCCCGGTGCCAATGAGTTCAAGACTCTTTCTCACTTTCTCTTCTATTAGATTCAGTTTATCTGGTCTTATGTTGAGGTCCTTGATCCACTTGGACTTGAGCTTTGCACAAGATGACAAATATGGGTCTTTTTTCATTCTTCTACATTCAGACAGCCAGTTAGACCAGCACCATTTATTGAAGATGCTTTCTTTTCTCCGTTTTATAATTTTGGCATCTTTGTGAAAGATCAAGTGTGTGTAAGTGTGTGGTTTTATTTCTGGGTCTTCAATTCTATTCCATTGATCAACATGTCTGTCTCTGTACCAATACCATGGAGTTTTTATCACTATTGCTCTATGGTAAAGCTTAAGGTCAGGGATGGTGATTCCCCCAGCTGTTCTTTTATTGCTATGAATTGTTTTTGCTATTCTGGTTTTTTTTATTTTGTTTTGTTTTGTTTTGCCTTTCCAGATGAATTTGAAAATTGCTCTTTCCATGTCTTTGAAGAATTGTGTTGGGATTTTGATGGGGATTGCATTGAATTTACAGATTGCCTTTGGTAGGATGGCCATTTTGCTATGTTAGTTCTGCCAATCCATGAGCATGGGCGATCACTCCATTTTCTGAGATCGTCTTTGATTTCTAGCTTGAGAGACTTGAGGTTATTGTCATACAGGTCTTTTGCCTGTTTGGTTAGAGTTACTCCAAGATATTTTATATTATTTGTGGTTGTTGTGAAGGGTGTTGTTTCCCTAATTTTTTTCAGCTGGTTTATCCTTTGTATCAAGGAAGGCTACTGATTTATTTGAGTTAATTTTATATCTGGCCACTTTGCTGAAGTTGTGTATCAGCTGGAGAAGTTCTCTGGTAGAATTTTTGGGGCCGCTTATGTATACTATCATATCATCTGCTCTTGCATCTCCCTATGCTAGGGCATCCAGCCTCCACAGGACCAAGGGCCTCCCCTCCCATTGGTGTCAGATAAGGCCATCCTCTGCTACATATGTATCTGGAGCCATGGATCCATCCATGTGTACTCTTTGGTTGGTTATTTAGTCCTTGGATGATCTGAGTGCTCTGGTTAGTTGATATTGTTCTTCCTATGGGGTGCAATCTCCTTCAGATCCTTTAGTCCTTCCCCTAGCTCTTCTACTGGGGTCCCCCCAGCCTATTACAATGGTTGGCTGTGAGTATTTACATCTTTATTGGTCAGGTGCTAGTAGCACCTCTCGGGGAAAGCCATGCCTTTGTCAGCAAGTGCTTCTTGGAATCAGGAATAGTGTCAGGGTTTGGTGTCTGCAGGTGAGACAGATCACTAGATGGAGTGGTCTCTGGATGACCTTTCCAAAAAGGAAGGTCTTAAGTGAGTTTCATGACACATGTGTAAAGAGATACCACATTTTACATATAAATATATTTTCAAAAACTTGTGATGGCATAACATATTTAATTTTAAAGCAAAATTCAGATAATTTTTGGAAAGAAAAGAGTAAATATCTGTAAGAACATGAACTGTTCTTGAATACTAGCATGGCTCTTGATTTATGTACTCTGCCTTTCCTTTTATGCTGTGTAGTTTATACTGTGTTTTCCACTCCAATTTGCCTACAGTTCAGGTACTAAGGATATTATTTTCTGCTGATACTCTTTGTGAACCTTTCAAAGACTTTAATACTTCAACCACTTCTTTAAATGACTTTAAGTTTTTTTTTTTCTTTCTTTTTTCCTCCTAATAGCTCCTTCCTTTTGGGCCTTTAAAGCCTCTAATTGTTGTTTCTATTTCTTCCTGGCTGGAAGTTTCTCTGCTTTTGCTTAGATGTAATGTTCTTTCAAGTTTCATCCTTGGCTTCTCAAATTATAACTCAGTGTTTCCAGTCTCCCAATAGAACTCATCATTTGCCACACTATCACTCTTAGGTTAACATCCCCACTTGAGACTTTCATTGTATGCTGAAGGCCAAGGCATTGGCTGTCAATCATACCCAGCTGCATGTTAGCGTCAAGAAAGATCTCTCAATTCTCATAATTAGTTTTAGTTTTTGATAATTCCCTGTTTGTTTAATGATAATGATAGAGTATATTTTTGTTTAAAATAATTATTCTCCTTCTAAGGTTCTTCTGAAGGGTATAGTTAATACAAGTATTTGAGTCCATCTTTGAATTTATTAGCTTAAATATGTGATTCTGAGTTGTGACCCTGTGGTCATTCATGTGTCTTATCTTTGCCCTAAAAGAAATGAATTATGCTGGCATCAGAGGTTTGGGATATACTACGTGTTCATGGTTTTCTTCTTCTATTGGCATCACCATAACACTGAGAACCTGTGTAGCTACTGCTTTGTTACAAAGCCTATAAAGGATAGGCCTGGAACAGATATGACTCAGATCTACAGAGAAAAACAAAAATACTGAATAGAGAGATTAACACAAATCTGGGCTGTTGGCCTCTATCCATTTCACAGTTAGCCTCATGTTGTGCTAAACATGAATGTATCCACCATCTGCTGAACTCCACTCTCGAAAATGGAGGTATTCATTCCTCAGAGTATTTTTCAGAGTTCCTTTCGAGCAGCTAGTAAATGTTTGTTGAAATGTTGAGTTGTAGAAGTTGGGATTAGCACAGAGCTCAGTTCTCAGCGTGTAATCTCATTAGGCTCCTACAGGTGGCTAATATTTGACAAACTGATAGGGAGAAAGGTGACTTAAAGTACATTTTTAAGGGAAGATATAATTTAGTTCATCTGTCAGAATTAAATGAGCAGGCAGTCAGATACTTCATACAAACACAAAAGAGACAGAGACCCAGAGTCTGCTGCAGGGCTTAATTAAGGTACTTTAAACATATCTTTTAGTATTGGAGGAGTATATTTCATATTAAAGAAAGAGGTCCCAGGAAGTTTATGACTCAATGGATTTGAGACTAGACCATGAGTGACAGCTGCAGTGGGTTTCTACTTTGCAAGTGTGACTCAAAATGTCCCTCCCCACCCCATTACATTGATAAAACTGGCTCATCAAAAGGAGTTTACATAGTAAAGGATTTGTTTGGCTTACACACCCACGATAGTCCATAATTAAGGGAATTTGAGGCCAAGGCAAAAACTCAAGAAGGACCTTGCAGCAGAAACCACGATGAACACTACTTGTTGGTTCCCACACTGGCTCATGTTCAGTTATTTCTTACACAGTCCAGGACCATATGACTAGGAATGGCACTGTCTGCTGTAGCCTTAGACAACCCTACTCATCAACAATCAAGGGAGTTCACAGACATAGTTATAGACCAATATGATGTGGGCAATCTCTCAATCGAAACTCCACCAAATGACTCTAGGCTATGTCATCTTGGTCCCAGAGGAGAATTAGGACATCCATCTCTTATAAACTCAACACACAAACACATCATTTTAAGCCATAGCCTTTCAGTTCTTATATTCAGGAGCTCATGTTGATATCATAACACTGCCCAACTTTAAAATTCTACAGTCATTTGAAAATTTAAAAAATTTAAAACTTTAAAAGTCAAGGCCACTTGACTTCAAAGTTTCTTAACTGTGAGTGCTTATACAATTAGAAAACGAACTGGAATATTTCTTAGTTCAAAAGAAAACGAGCAGAGCATAGCTAATCAGATCAAAGCAATACTCAAAGCCTAAGCATGTAGATCAAATCCTGTAGCTCAATGTCCAGCATTTGGGTCTTACTCATGACTTTCAGCCTCCAAAGGTTTTGGGAATTCCCACTTCTCCAACTCTGTCTCCAGCAACACACCTAGCTTCTTTCAGGCTTAAGTCGACTCCACCTTACACGTGCAGCTACCCTTGGCTGATGTCTTATTGTTCTGACACTGTTGTATCTTGGGGTCTCTCCTGCAGGTGAGGATGCCCAGTCTCTATCAGTCTCTTCTGGCCCCTTCAGGAACTCCACTTCAGCTATAGTGTCTATCTAAAAGTCAGCGCTCTCCAGCAGTTTCAAGCTTCCTAGCTCTGGGGTTATTGATGCCTGTAGGCCCCCATGCCCAGCCTTTTATATTTGTTCTTGGGATCCAAACACAGACACACTTGTGCAGTTAGACTGGACCTTCTCCCCATCCTTGCGGTATTGCTTTTGTGATGCTACATAGAAAATTAAACAGAGGGTCCTGATAAATGTCTCTAGTTTCAGTAGTCGGTCTAACTCACTCTGTGCCTCAAAAGTATTTCTCAATTGCTGTGAGCTCCAGAAAACAACCCAAGGCTCTAAATTACAGTTAAAAGAATTTTAAACATGTTTCCTATTATTGAGAGCACAGGGTTTTGCAGTTGATGTTCTGAACTAGATAAACAAAAACCTAGAAAGGAGTTAGGTGAAATTGATAACAGAAAGTCACCAATAACTATAATGCCTTTACGTGTCTTGTTGCTCAGTGAGTCAAGGTCTCTACTATCTTAGGAAAGGCAGCAAAAATTATGTTTAGAATCCAGGCTTTTAGAAATAAAATGTGTTGTTCTTTTAGAGAAATAACCTTAGGTTTCAAAACAAGAGGTCACTGAAGTGATAGTGGCAAGAGGGGAGTTTCATCAGGCCAGGACATATGGATGTGAGAGATGACAAAAATTTCAATGTATGTTATATGGAGAATGATGTCATCTGTTGAAATAAAAGAATAGTTAAGAATGAGATGTATAAACAGACTTTCACATGTATTATAAATAAATAAAAATTGTATGATTCCTCATGGCTGTGCTTAACATTTGCATCATTTGAGCATGGGCTCTGACTTGATGATGGAGAAATCAAAAAAGGTACAAAGTTTAAGTGGGACCAGAATAATAGTATCTCAAATATCTGAGTTTTCCTGAATAATTTTCTGCTTTTCTCTCTGTGGTCTGTGGAGTAATGTAGGGGACATTTTTGAAAAATTAGTCTAGATAAAGGATGTCAAAATCTCTATGGTGTCTAATGTGCATATAAAGGAAAAAGAATTGTCCTAACCCTTTCCAATAAATAAAAGGTAACATCAACTTCTAAGACAAAGATAGGTAGGTCTGTTTGAAGCCCATTATTAAATAATTCAGGTCTCCAGATGTGGAATTCTCAGCTGTTATGCAAACTCATTGAATGTAGAATATTTTTCTGGGATGCTTTAAAAATTCCTCACTAAGGCCTGGAGTCAAAGGAAATTAACGTGAACAGGGAGTAGTACTTTCTGTGCTCTGTGCAATAAGCATCCTTACCAATGGCCCAGGAAACTCATGTCTTCTGCTAAAGCCCAGGAGTTGATGATGGGGTGACTTTTTTCAAATATGCCATGATCTCAGATTCTTCATAGCTGCTGAAGGTTTCAGTGACAAAGGAGGTGGGGGGATGAAGTTTTGACTTTTTGGAAAAAAGAGCAGGATGTAGTCTTGTATAAACCTGGTTAGAGAATCTTGGAAAACCCAGTAAAAGAGGCTCCTTATCCAAGGGGCAGGAAAACTCCTCCACTATCCTGTGATGACTGTTGATAGGCTGAGCTCAAGAGATAGAAGTAAACTAGTCATCTTGGATGGTGCTATTTTTGTTTTAAAATTTTTTCTATATGTTCAAGAAGTGGAGAATGTTTATCATGACAAGGGGCAGTAAGTCACGAGACCCGCACCAATGTCTGTAGCTACTCTATCAAATCTTGACGAGTAAAGGATTCTCCAAATCATAAATAAAACATGTGGGCAATAAAAGCAAAGATTTTGGGGGGTGGATCAGAAACACTGATCTAGTCATGAGCATCCTCTAAGCCACACAATAGAAAATAGTCCAGAGCTCTGTCTCTTTCTGTGACATTTGACCCTTTCTGCTCCTTCTACCCAGTTTCACAATTTTTGAACATATCTTGACCAAGGTGGGCTGAAGATGCTTTCTTTTGAAAAGAATCTAAAGACTACATGTCACTCCCTAAGTATTAAAGAAAATTATGGAAAGAGATAGGATGCTTTGTATGGAGCATCTTAGCTGTTGATATCATGTCTATATAGGTATATACAATGAGAGTTATTACATCTGTAGACTCAAAAAAAATCAAAACAACTACAAAAAACAAATAAAAAAAAAACCCTCATACTATCCCAATCAGGAAGTGACACCATTGTGTGATGTTTTTCAAGGAGACTGAAGAAACACACATTCATGCCCAGATACAGCATTGATAATAGATCAAAGGGATGATTACACACAAGGCCATCTGAATCAAATCATGAAACTGTTATATGGTCAAATATAGGACTATGAGTACGCACCCACTTGTAGGAGCATACAACTGTGTTATGATAAAGCTAACCTTGGAGGGGGCAAATATTCATAAAACTACATCCTTGGAGCACCCTGTGCCACTTGTAGGCAACTTAGCCACTCTTAGAGTCTCCTCTCTCCAGCAGTTGTTGGAGCCTTGAGACTCTTGTAACTTTCAGAAGCATCCTGAGATTTGTACATTTCATTTCCCTCTTTTACTTAGAAAATTTGTTTTGGAGAACAGCACCGGGGTAGCTAGGGCGCAGGGTCGACTGACACTCACCAGCTACCCACAACACCCGCCACAGGATCTTAAGACTTCTGGTGAGTGGAACACAGCTTCTGCTCCAATCCAATTGCGCGCGGGACCTGAGACTGCATTAGTTAGGGAAGCAGAAAACTGGCCTGAGTAGGGCCACAGGCCTCTTCCGGCCTGACCAGCACCAGGGTAGCTAGAGCGCAGGGTCGGCTGGCACCCGCCAACTACCCACGACCCCCACCACAGGATTTTGAGACTTCTGGTGAGTGGAACACAGCTTCTGCTCCAGTCCAATCGCGCAGGACCTGAGACTGCTTTGGTTGGGGAGGCAGAAATCTGGCCTGAATAGGGCCACAAGCCTCATCCGGTCTGACCAGCACCAGGGTAGCTAGTGCGCAGAGTCGGCTGACACCCACCAGCTACCCACGACACCCGCCACAGGATTTTGAGACTTCGGGTGAGTGGAACACAGAGTCTGCTCCAATCTTTAAACAGTGACAATGATAACAACTAACCCCAGAGATTACCAGATGGCGAAAGGTAAACGTAATAATCTTACTAACAGAAACCAAGACCACTCACCATCATCAGAACCCAGCACTGCCACTTCGCCCAGTCCAGGGCACCCCAACACACCGGAAAAGCTAGACACGGATCTAAAAGCATATCTCATGATGATGGTAGAGGACATCAAGAAGGACTTTAATAACTCACTTAAAGAATTACAGGAGAACATGGCTAAAGAGTTACAAGTCCTTAAAGAAAAGCAGGATAACACAATCAAACAGGTAGAAGTCCTTAAGAAAACAGGATAACACAATCAAACAGGTAGAAGTCCTTAAAGAAAAACAGGAAAACACATCCAAACAGATGATGGAAATGAACAAAACCATACTAGACCTAAAAAGGGAAGTAGACACAATAAAGAAAACCCAAAAAGAGGCAACACTGGAGATAGAAACCCTAGGAAAGAAATCTGGAAACATAGATACGAGCATCAGCAACAGAATACAAGAAATGGAAGAGAGAATCTCAGGTGCAGAAGATTCCATAGAGAACATCTGCACAACAATCAAGGAAAATGTAAAACGCAAAAAGATCCTAACTCAAAACATCCAAGAAATACAGGACACAATGAGAAGACCAAACCTACGGATAATAGGAGTGGATGAGAATGAAGATTTTCACCTCAAAGGACCAGCAAACATCTTCAACAAAATTATAGAAGAAAACTTCCCAAATCTAAAGAAAGAGATGCCCATGAACATACAAGAAGCCTACAGAACTCCAAATAGACTGGACCAGAAAAGAAATACCTCCCGACACATAATAATCAGAACAACAAATGCACTAAATAAAGATAGAATACTAAAGGCAGTAAGAGAAAAAGGCCAAATAACATATAAAGGCAAGCCTACCAGAATTACACCAGATTTTTCACCAGAGACTATGAAAGCCAGAAGATCCTGGACAGATGTTATACAGACACTAAAAGAACACAAATTCCAGCCCAGGCTACTATACCCAGCCAAACTCTCAATTAACATAGATGGAGAAACCAAAGTATTCCACGACAAAACCAAATTCACACATTATCTCTCCACGAATCCAGCCCTTCAAAGAATAATAACAGGAAAAAACCAATACAAGGACAGGAACCACGCCCTAGAAACAACAAGATAATCCCTCAACAAACCTAAAAGAAGACAGCCACAAGAACAGAATGCCAACTTTAACAACAAAAATAACAGGAAACAACAATTACTTTTCCTTAATATCTCTTAATATCAATGGACTCAACTCCCCGATAAAAAGACATAGACTAACAAACTGGCTACACAAACAAGACCCAACATTTTGCTGCTTACAGGAAACTCATCTCAGAGAAAAAGATAGACACTACCTCAGAATGAAAGGCTGGAAAACAATTTTCCAAGCAAATGGTCTGAAGAAACAAGCTGGAGTAGCCATTCTAATATCTGATAAGATTGACTTCCAGCCCAAAGTCATCAAAAAAGACAGGGAGGGGCACTTCATACTCATCAAAGGTAAAATCTTCCAAGAGGAACTATCAATCCTGAATATCTATGCTCCAAATACAAAGGCAGCCACATTCATTAAAGAAACTTTAGTAAATATCAAAGCACACATTGCACCTCACACAATAATAGTGGGAGACTTCAACACACAACTTTCACCAATGGACAGATCATGGAAACAGAAACTAAACAGGGACACAGTGAAACTAACAGAAGTTATGAAACAAATGGATCTGGCAGATATCTACAGAACATTCTATCCTAAAACAAAAGGATATACCTTCTTCTCAGCACCTCATGGTACCTTCTCCAAAATTGACCACATAATTGGTCACAAAACAGGCCTCAACAGATACAAAAATATTGAAATTGTCCCATGCATCCTATAAGATCACCATGGACTAAGGCTGATCTTCAATAACAAAATAAATAATAGAAAGCCAACATTCACGTGGAAACTGAACAACACTCTTCTCAATGATACCTTGGTCAAGGAAGGAATAAAGAAAGAAATTAAGGACTTTTTAGAGTTCAATGAAAATGAAGCCACAACATACCCAAACTTATGGGACGCAATGAAAGCATTTATAAGAGGAAAACTCATAGCTCTGAGTGCCTCCAAAAAGAAACTAGAGAGAGCACACATTAGCAGCTTGACAACACACCTAAAAGCACTAGAACAAAAGGAAGCAAATTCACCCAAGAGGAGTAGATGGCAGGAAATAATCAAACTCAGGGGTGAAATCAACCAAGTGGAAACAAGAAGAACTATTCAAAGAATCAACCAATCAAGGAGCTGGTTCTTTGAGAAAATCAACAAGATAGATAAACCCTTAGCCAGACTCACTAGAGGACACAGGGAAAGCATCCTAATTAACAAAATCAGAAATGAAAAAGGAGACATAACAATAGATCCTGAAGACATCCAAAACACCATCAGATCCTTCTACCAAAGGCTATACTCAACAAAACTGGAGAACCTGGATGAAATGGAGAAGTTCCTAGACAGATACCAGGTACCAAAGTTGAATCAAGATCAGGTTAATGATCTAAACAGCCCTATATCCCCCAAAGAAATAGAAGCAGTCATTAATAGTCTCCCAACCAAAAAAAGCCCAGGACCAGATGGGTTTAGTGTAGAGTTCTATCAGACCTTCAAAGAAGATCTAATCCCAGTTCTTCACAAATTATTCCACAAAATAGAAACAGAAGGTACTCTACCCAACTCATTCTATGAAGCCACAATTACTCTGATAAACCACAAAAAGACCCAACAAAGATAGAAAACTTCAGACCAATATCCCTTATGAATATTGATGCAAAAATCCTCAATAAAGTTCTTGCTAACCAAATCCAAGAACACATCAAAACAATCATCCATCCTGACCAAGTAGGTTTCATCCCAGGGATGCAGGGATGGTTCAATATACGGAAATCCATCAACGTAATCCAGTATATAAACAAACTCAAAGACAAAAACCTAATGGTCATTTCGTTAGATGCGGAAAAAGCATTTGCCAAGATCCAACACCCATTCATGATAAAAGTCTTGGAAAGATCAGGAATTCCAGGCCCATACCTAAACATGATAAAAGCAATCTACAGCAAACCAGTAGCCAACATCAAAGTAAATGGTGAGAAGCTTGAAGCAATCCCTCTAAAATCAGGGACTAGACAAGGCTGTCCACTTTCTCCATACCTATTCAACATTGTACTTAAAGTCCTAGCCAGAGCAATTCGACAACAAAAGGAGATCAAAGGGATACAATTTGGAAAAGATGAAGTCAAAATATCACTTTTTGCAATTGATATGATAGTATATATAAGTGACCCTAAAAATTCCACCAGAGAACTCCTAAACCTGATAAACAGCTTCAGTGAAGTAGCTGGATATAAAATTAACTCAAACAAATCAATGGCCTTTCTCTACACAAAGAATAAACAGTCTGAGAAAGAAATTAGGGAAACAACACCCTTCTCAATAGTCACAAATAATATAAAATATCTTGGCGTGACTCTAACTAAGGAACTGAAAGATCTGTATAATAAAAACTTCAAGTCTCTGAAGAAAGAAATTATAGACGATCTCAGAAGATGGAAAGATCTCTGATGCTCATGGATTGGCAGGATCAACATTATAAAAATGGCTATCTTGCCAAAAGCAATCTACAGATTCAACGCAATCCCCATCAAAATTCCAACTCAATTCTTCAACGAATTAGAAAGTGCAATCTGCAAATTAATCTGGAATAACAAAAAACCTAGGATAGCAAAAACTCTTCTCAAGGATAAAAGAACCTCTGGTGGAATCACCATGCCAGACCTAAAGCTTTACTACAGAGCAATTGTGATAAAAACTGCGTGGTACTGGTATAGTGACAGACAAATAGACCAATGGAATAGAATTGAAGACCCAGAAATGAACCCACACACCTACGGTCACTTGATCTTTGACAAGGGAGCTAAAAACATCCAGTGGAAGAAAGACAGCATTTTCAACAAATGGTGTTGGCACAACTGGTTGTTAACATGTAGAAGAATGCGAATCGATCCATTCCTATCTTCTTGTACTAAGGTCAAGTCTAAGTGGATCAAAAAACTTCACATAAAACCAGAGACACTGAAACTTATAGAGGAGAAAGTGGGGAAAAGCCTTGAAGATATGGGCACAGGGGAAAAATTCTTGAATAGAACAGCAATGGCTTGTACTGTAAGAGCGAGAATTGACAAGTGGGACCTCATGAAACTGCAAAGCTTCTGCAAGGCAAAAGACACCATCAATAAGACAAAAAAACCACCAACAGATTGGGAAAGGATCTTTACCTATCCTAAATCAGATAAGGGACTAATATCCAATATATATAAAGAACTCAAGAAGGTGGACTCCAGAAAGTCAAATAACCCCATTAAAAAATGGGGCTCAGAACTGAACAAAGAATTCTCACCTGAGGAATACCGAATGGCAGAGAAGCACCTGAAAAAATGTTCAACATCCTTAATCATCAGGGAAATGCAAATCAAAACAACCCTGAGATTCCACCTCACACCAGTCAGAATGGCTAAGATAAAAAAGTCAGGTGACAGCAGATGCTGGCGAGGATGTGGAGAAAGAGGAACACTCCTCCATTGTTGGTGGGATTGCAAGCTGGTACAACCACTCTGGAAATCAGTTTGGAGGTTCCTCAGAAAATTGGACATAGTACTACCAGAGGATCCAGCAATACCTCTCCTGGGCATATATCCAGAAGATGTCCCAACCGGTAAGAAGGACACATGCTCCACTATGTTCATAGTAGCCCTATTTATAATAGCCAGAAGCTGGAAAGAACCCAGATGTCCCTCAACAGAGGGATGGATACAGAAATTATGGAACATTTACACAATGGAGTACTACTCAGCTATTAAAAAGAGTGAATTTATGAAATTCCTAGCCAAATGGATGGACCTGGAGGGCATCATCTTGACTGAGGTAACACAATCACAAAGGAACTCACACAATATGTATTCACTGATAAGTGGATATTTGCCCAAAACTTAGGATACCCAAGATATAAGATACAATTTGCTAAACGCATGAAACTCAAGAAGAATGAAGACCAAAATGTGGACACTTTGTCCCTTCTTAGAATTGGGAACAAAACACCCATGGAAGGAGTTACAGAGACAGTTTGGAGCTGTGATGAAAGGATGGACCATCTAGAGACTGCCGCATCCAGGGATCCATCCCATAATCAGCTTCTAAACGCTGACACCATTGCATACACTAGCAAGATTTTGCTGAAAGGACTCAAATAAAGCTGTCTCTTGTGAGACGATGCCCAGGCCTAGCAAACACAGGAGTGGATGCTCACAGTCAGCTATTGGATGTATCACAGGGCTCCCAATGAAGAAGCTAGAGAAAGTACCCAAGGAGCTAAAGGGATCTGCAACCCTATAGTTGGAACAACATGACGAACTAACCATTACCCCAGAGCTCTTGTCTCTAGCTGCATATGTATCGAAAGATGGCCTAGTCGGCCATCACTGGAAAGAGAGGCCCATTGGACTTGCAAACTTTATATGCCCCAATATAGGGGAATGCCAGGGCCAAAAGAATGGGAATGGGTGGGTAGGGAAGTGGGGGGCGCTATGGGGGACTTTTGGGATAGCATTGGAAATGTAATTGAGGAAAATGTGTAATAAAAAAACATTAAAATTCAAAAAAAAAAAGAAAATTTGTTTTGATCATATTCTTTCCCCAAATTTTATATAATGTTTTGATCATATTCTTTCTCCTTTCCCCAATACTCCCAGTTATTACCCCTTTCTATCTGCCAACTCCATGTTCTCTCTCTCTCTCTCTCTCTCTCTCTCTCTCTCTCTCTCTCTCTCTCTCTCTTTCCCTCTCTCTGTCTTGAAAAGCAACAGCAAAAACCCGTCAATAACACAAAAGACAACAAACAAAAGCACACAGAAATCAGGGAGGATGTTTCATGTTGGCCAACTGCACCTGACATGGGTCTGCCTTGGTGCGTTGTTGAAACATCCAGACACAATACATTGGAGAAAACTGATTTCACTTTCCCAGAAGGTATCAATTGCAAATAGCTTCCTTATTAGGTCTTTGTGTGTGGTTTCCCCTCTCAGTGCTGGGCTTTTGTCTTGTTTGAACCTGGGCAGGTCTTACATATGCTGCCAGTCTCTGTGAGTTCGTATGTGCATCAGTCCTGTTGTGTTTGGAAGACACTATTTCTTTTGAATAATTTAAACTTGTATGATTCCTGTACTTTTTGAGTATTATGAGCCTGCCATGTCCTTTCTTCTAAGAGGAGGGAGTGTAAATTTGGAGGAAATAGCTATACAACATACAGATAGGGAAGTGTTAGGAAAGAAAAGTTCAGGCCTGGACTTAGCATGGAGGTCAGGGGGTGGAGTTAAGGATTTAGAATGAGAGTCTCCTTCTCCTGATGTTCATATATTTTGTTGATTAGCAAGACAGAAGCTGCACTCTAAATTGCATAACTATAATGGCATCATAAATCTACCTAGGGAGCATTGGAAAAAAAGAAGAGACAAAACTCTAGAGTCCTGCTTGCTAGCTTTTTTTTTTTTTAAACAATGCTTTTGGGGGCAGGGGGAGTCAAGCAAAATCTGCTGCAAAATCAGTCTTCACAGCATTATATATGAATCTCTACACCTTATAGGATTCTTTAGGTATTGGAACATGTGTGATTCACTTGACATTGTATTTTCTTATGCATACCAGCTAACCCATAAATCAGCATGGCTGAGTGTCAGCCAAACCAACAGATTATGGGTGAAATTATCCAGAAGGCTTTGGCATGCTCTTGGTGCCTCTGGGACCCCATGACCCTGGTGACCTCTTTGAACTGTAAGTCTATGTAACTGATGACTGTACCATCTGGCATAAGGCAACCTCTACCCACTGGGACCTCTTACAAAACCAAACTCTATATCTTCTTGACATGGCTACCATATCTTTCTCTAAAAAAACAGTGAGTTACTGCTGCCCTTTATTTAGCATCAAGCTACTGACCCATAAAGACCTTTAACCTTCAAGCATGATATTCCCATTTGAGGATAGTTAACTAGGACTTATTTACAAAGTCCTAGTTAGGAAGGTAGGAACCAGTTAAGTTCACTTGTCAAGTAGATATAGAATGTTAACAAATTCAGTTGGCCTGATCCAGTGACTTCTGACTTTATATGAAATTTGTGTATAAGTAGATTAAAGTCTTATGTTCTTCACAATCCTCAGCAATCAAAACATGACTTCTACTTTAGAAAGAAACAAAACCTCTGACATCCATAGTTATTTGTATTCAAATGTTTTTGAATATAGTGTAGAACACAGATCATCAGTAATTATGACCACCAGAAGCTCCAAAATGTCAACGCAAGCCAGCCATGTGGCACTGTCTTCCAATAGTATACTAGCCCTGAATGACTGACACGTCACTTGAGAAGATAAGTAAAAGAAACCAGTCCCAGAAAGTAGGACTGTGGGCAGTATCTGTTTACTTTTAGTAGAGGGACAGACCAGAAATTTTGATTTTTATTCATTTTAAAATAGTAGCTAATAATTTTCTAATATGGTTAGGAACTTGGAAGATGACTAGGTGACTGATGTAAAAAGCCTGTGGGAGTGATTTTTTAAAAAGTAATAATTTTCTTAATAGACATATGATGAATGTACTAATACTCCATGTTAGTGTTCAACAGAGATCAAGGTAACATCTTGGGTAAGGTGTATAATATAGTTTGTCCTGTATTCATTTAGTTCAAGATACCAGAATCTAATGAAGGTCTTCATGCATTATATATCAAGAGGGAATACATCACATAGGTGGGATAGGCACCGCATCATCCTGAGGACATGAGTACTTGGATAACATTTATTTATTTCCATGGGCAGAACATATGTGACCTAATTATCTTCTAAAGAACTCATCATTTAGCAAAGGAGATTGAGTCTCTAACACATGAACTCTGGGCTTCATATTAAAGCCTTTGATTGCTACCCTTGGCCTCTAAAATAAATATCCTTCTAATATGCAATTCCTAAAATCCTCCAATGTTTGAACACATTCCATTTTCACCCCAAAACTCACTTAAAGTCAATCTGTGTGAAACCCAAAGCAGGCCTCATCGTGAGGCAAACTGCACCCCTCTGAGGCATAAGCCTGGGAAATGAAACTATTATCTGCTTCCAAAATACAATGCAAAGAAGGGTATGGAATAGGTACTTCAAGGGTAAACAGAGTCCACAGGAAACCAATAGTCTGCCTATGTTTTTAATCATTTTTATGTGTATCAGGGCCTTGGATGCTGGTAATAGAATTAAGAAATAGACGAGCATGTCTATTCTTACTATTTTATAACATCACAGCAAGAGGTATAGTCAATTTCAGTCATCCTTAATTTGTTTTATGACAGTGCTTTGCCATGGCTGATGACATGCAGTAGAAGTGATGATATATATATATATATATCCAAAGTCATTGCCTCTACATATGCCTTCTTCTGTTGGAACCTGGGGACTAGCCCTTCATATGGGGAAGCACTCACAGCCCTGTTACTCCTATCCACACCAGCTGCCAGCCTTCTACCTCCAGCCAACCTAGACTAGTCCACTACAGGAAGAGAATGATGACTACATGCATGGGGGCAATTCCAGCTGGGATTATGAAAGCCAGCTGAGATCAGAATTACTCAGCAGATCCATGGACTCATGAGCACACAAAACCATTATCATTAGGACAGAGCCACACAAAAAACATTATTATTAGGACAGAGCAGCTCACTGACACAGGTTTCCTCCTTCCTGCATTCATTCATTCATAAACAAACTTGTTAAATTGTAGAAGTCAAGACTCATATGTAGGATGCAGACACAAACATATTGTAGCAACTGGGTAAATATATTAACCATGCTCAATTCTCTAGGAATTCAGTCAATATATTTTCCCCAGGTTGCCTATCTACTCTAGGAAATATTATGACTGACTTTCTTAGTATTAATTTTAAGAAATATTAAACATTAAAAAGATTGGAGAAAATAAAATTCCTTAATCTGCTCAGGCAAAGAAATATATTGATATCTCAACACTGTAAAAGCAATGGAATTTTCCCTTGGCCTGCCAGCCTCTCATGCTTGACATTTTAATTTTACATGTACTCTTCTATCAGAGTAGTTATATTGCCTAGAAAGACAAGGGTTCTGCTAAAAAGTAATACTGTGGAAGGAAATAAGACAATCAACAACTAAATACTCCTATAAAATGATTAAAGTCTCAATCAACGTGCTTTGATGTTATTTTTACACTTGACAAACTTCATTCATGTCCTGGATGAAGACTCAGGAAGGGTGATGACTTACTCGAGATATGTAGAGGTTAAATTGGAATAAGCACTTAGAGTTTTTGTGATCATCTCATCTCCTAGCTACACTCACATGAATGCTTTGCCCAGTCTGTTAGCTTCATGCCTCTGCTTATTACCTGCCACCTTAATGAGCATAAAACAACATCCCCAAGTTGGAAGACTAAACAGAATAATTTTGATGAGGAATAGAGTATGAGGGTGGGCTGGCCAGGTTCTGTGATAATGAAAACCACGATTGCAGCACTTAATATTTTAGAAATAACATTGATATCCATTAGGAATCATTAGGCACACCAGTCACATCCTTTTTTATCTCTCAGAAAACCAGGCACACATAAATGAAACAAAACAGAATTCAAATAACTTAAGTATCTTTGTAATGAGAGTAGGATTGGAATTATATGCATGTCCACTAAACTCTAAATTCTGTGACTGGGCACATCTGATTTAAGTTTTAGCATTAGAATGTGAGTTCCCAATATGAAAGGGTTTTGTTTGTTCTGTTTGTGGTTCTACTCTCAGATCTAGCACTGAACTTGTTCATATTGACTGAGTGAAGATACAATATTAAATATGTAAAGCTCTTTAAAAATTTACAGACCTAATATCCTCATAGCATATATACTTACTAGAACCTATTTTTAATAATTAAAAAAAATCTGTTTCTGGTCTTACTTTATTGGTCTCCTGTATAGATATCTATACATCTATATCTACATATAAGTATAAAAGATATTTATCTGTATGCACATATATCTCTAGCTATGTATCTATGTATCTTGTATCTATCTATCTATCTATCTATCTATCTATCTATCTATCTATCTATCTATCTAACTATCTATCGATGATATAGATAGAGATAGAGATATATAGATATAAGCCCTCAGAGGGCAGAAGAGAGTGTTAGAGTCCTTGCAGCTACTGTGACAGGTGGTTGTAGGCCACCCAATATGGGAGCTGCACTCCACTCCACTTGCAAGAGTACTGTGTGTTTCAAGATCTTTGAATTCAGCATTTGATGAGTCAGAACTTCAGAGGGGACATGCCTCCTTGCCTTTTCATGTTTCCTATTCATCTGTGTGGCACCTGCACATCCTTTTGTTTGCATAGCTCCACAGTTTTCATGTAGAGGATATTAGTGGGTGGCGTGCCTTTGAGGCTTCAATCTCCAGACCAACTGAAATGGGACAAAACAGAATGTTGCAGCTGCAACAACCCCATCGACAAGTGAGCAATATCTACAGGACAGAGACTGCCCAAACTAATGAGCTACAACATTTAAAAGTGTCTGGAGTAAATGAAGAAATAGCTAATGGTTGAGGTAAAGAGGGGACTAGAAGACAGACAGTAGGAAATAATCAAGATCTGACAAGTGAGAAAGAGTAAGAGGATGAGTTGGGTGGAATGTGACGCCAGAGACAGTGAAACAGAAAAGAAGAGAAAAGTCAAAACACTACTAAAAGTACATAAAAACGCAAAGCGGGGGAAAAAACGCGGGGCAGCACCCTCTGAGTCTTCTGGAAGAGTGAGTGGGTGAGCGCTGTCAGCTGATCTACAGGGGTATCCTTCTGATGATTTATGTGAGTGGGGAGCCTGCACCAACAAATGTCAGCTGCCCTCTTTTGTGCTTCTGCATACTGGTGTCTCTGTGGCCACATTTTGCTTTGCAGTGTGCGTGTGCGGGTCAGGCAAATTCTCTTACCCTTATGAACGCCTCAGGTTTTACATCTGGGGGTGGCTAATGTCCCATCTGTGAGCATTTCATAGTGTGTTGGGAGCCGGGGAAACAACCAGAGTACTGACAGCTGAACAGTCAGACCTACTCTGTACATTCAAAGCCAGCTGAACATTACATGGCCTGCTTCAGGAATACAGTTGTGAATGCCAAGTTTTCTGCTGGAGCTTCCCTGGTTTTGGTCTCCACAGCAGTGAACCTCATGGTAGAGAGGACTTGTCCACATCCAGTCTTCCCATTCTTTATACCAGCTTCCTGCTGTTGTATCTCACCTTGAGACTGGATGGCTTGGCTTCTGGCTTCATGTCTTGTAATTATTTCCCCATGTTTAGCTTTCTAAGAAGTTTTATACCTGAGGTAATTGCCATTTATTTCTGGTGACATTGAAATGGCTTTGGTGAGCAAAACTTATATCTTTTTTTAGCTCCAGAGTTTTTTTTTTTAATTTATTATTCTTGGGCATGAAATTTCACCTCTACCTACTGAAGGATGTATCAACTTTTGATTACATTTGGACAAGAGAAAGTCAGTTTTCTTCAATGGAGTCAACACCTGGTAGATTGACTACATTCAAGGGAAAGCCCTGTGACCTGGAGTAGTTAGTCAACACTAACCACACTCCAGGAATTAGGTTTCTAAGAGAGGGAGAGGAAGAGGGGGAGGGAGGTAGGAAGGAAGAATGAATAACGTTTGGTGGGTAGAGAGGTAGAGGAGGAGGAGGATCTAAGATAAGTTGAGGGATAGGAATGAAGATGACCAAACTATATCAAACAAATTTCCTAAAGACTAAATGAAAATCACTCTTTTATAAAAATGTTCTTTCATGTTCTCTTAGATTACTATGTGGACAGTTTATTAAATTAGGTGCTAGGCTTTCACAAATGACTCCCTTACATTTTTTCACCCTCCCCCACCCCTTGGTCTTAGTTTCACATTTTCTCTCTTCTGCTACGTATAATAAAAACTGTTAGGAGAGTTTCTGCAGTCAAGCAATGACTCCTCCACGTAGTGTTCAAAAAGTTAGCTGTAGAGTGATTAAAAGTGAGCTCTCTAGCCTTGTACACTATGGTCACAGAGCGTGGACAGTTTCGGATCACATGGGAATACTTTGTATTTGCAGATATACCGAGCATACGTTGTATCAATGCATAAATGAAAGCAAAGTGTCTACTTTCATGGGATTGATTTTCCAAAGAAATCCTAATAGATATTTGTGATGTAAGTATCAGTTAAAACTTTAAGGTGTTATTTTCATCTGCAAATTGATAAGCCTACAAGCATTTATCGTGTATAATATTTTCATATTTGTGTATATACGCACGCGTTATACCTTGACTAAATCTAGTTACCTAAAGTATATGCATTCCCATGCATTATTATCAGCTTTTGGTGAAAACTACTCTTGTGTTTCTCAAAAACAAAATATTATTGTCATAAATCATCATGCTAGAATGATAGAACTTATTCCTAACTGAACCTTTGTGTCCCTTTAACCAGCATCCACTCAGCCTCCCCGTCCCTGGAAACCCTTCATTTCTCCTCACCTTTACAGAACCAATCTCTTTGTTCCACATGTGAGTGAGATCATACTGCATTTGGCTTTCTGTGTCTGATTTAATTCCTTTTGAAAAACTCTGCCATGTTGTTAAACATGTCAGGCTTCCATTTTTTTAATGGCAGTATCCCACTTTATCAATATGCCACACTTCCTTACATATTCATCTATCGCTAGACGTTAGATTGGTTCCAGATCTTAGCCAGCGTGTCACATTCTTGTAAACACAGGCATCCAAGATAGCTCTTTAGTGTACTGATTTCATTTTTATCCATCAAATTTGGTGTTAGACAGTTTCACAGATGTACTCATGGAATTCCTCCACCTCGACACCACCCCCGTGTACCTTCTTCCTTCCCAGAAATCTCTCTATATTTGCATATACTACTTTTGCTTTGTGACCTACTGAGTTTTTCTAGGGGTTGGAACTATGTGTTGGAACCTGGTAGACACAGCAGCGAGCAAACAACTATAGACAGCAATTTATTTTGTCTTCCAGAATATATCAGTAGCCAGTAGCTCAGAAGCAAAGGTGGGAGCCTATCCTACTTCCTTGACTTAGGGCAAGACTCTTGTGAGTCCATTATAGGTAACTATGGTTGTGAGTAAGTTATTGTATTGAGTCTAGACAACAGTGTTATGTAGCCCTTCACCCCATCCTTTAGCTCTTTCATACTTCCTTTTCTAAAAACATTCCCTAAGCCATAGCCGGGTATTGTAAATTATTTTAGGGATGGGCACACAGTGTTGTCTATTTTCTATATCTGAGGCAGCCACAGTCTCTCTTCATCTCCACTCATTCATTGTAAAAAGAAACCTCTTTGATCAAGGTTAGAGAGTGCTTTTGTCTATGAATAAATGATTACATATTTATTTCAGAATATATAAACACTATGGGATTGCCAGATCATACAATAATTCTGATAGTTTTTTAAAGGAAACTTACATTAATTTTCATTTCCACCAAACTTGAACAAGACTTACCATTTCTCCACTTTTTACCCCAAGTTCCCTTTTGAGATAAGCCATTCTCCTGTGTGTGAAGTGACATTTCCCTGATAATCAACCATACTGAGCATTGTTGGCACACCTGCTGTCCATGTGCGTGTCCTCCTTAGAGAATGTCTAGTGAGTTCCTTTTTGCATTTTCTAAATATGACGTCTGTTTTTTTAAACTCGTGAGTTGTTTGAGTTACTTACATATTTCAGATGTTAACCCTTTTCCAGATGTATGCTTACAAATATTTTCTCCCATTTTATAGACTTTCTCTTCTTTCTGAAAACCATTTGTTGAAAAGTATATCTTTTCCTCTAGTGGATAGCTTGGTGCCCTTAATTGAAAGTCAACTGAGCATTTGAGCTCACAAAGAAAATTATATTGTTTCTCAGAAGCAAAGAAAAGCCTAAGTTTTCTTTATTTTCCCAAAAGATTAAATCCAAAGTGTTAGTCATATAGAATTGGCCTGAGTCCAGGCAGACCCTGGATCTAATAATATTTGAATCAAGGATATAAGACTAGGGGTTGAGTTTTAATAGTTTCTAAAAACGTAAATATATGTTAATGTGCTCAGGCTGTCATAACAAAATGCATTAATTTGGTGATATAAACAACAGAATTCTGTTTTTAAAAATACTCTTCAAAACTGAGTAGTGAAGATCAAAGGACTAGCAGGGTCTGAGTCTAAGGAGAGCACTGTCCTTGATATTTATCTTCAGAAAGACAGAGAGACGGGGAGAGAGAGAGAGAGAGAGAGAGAGAGAGAGAGAGAGAGAGAGAGAGAGAGAGAGAGAAGAAGAAGAAGAAGAAGAAGAAGAAGAAGAAGAAGAAGAAGAAGAAGAAGAAGAAGAAGAAGAAGAAGAAGAGAAGGGGAGGGGGAGGGAGAGACAGAGAGAGAGGGAGAATGTCTTGTCATCTTTACCTCTTACTGAAAGGGCACCTTATCAGGTCAAGGTCAGTGCTGTTAATTCTTGATCATTTCATTTGACATTAATAATCTCAGAGTTTCATTTTCTAAGTAGAGCAATGATGAGAGTTATGGCTTTGAAATGGGAATTTGGAAGGTGTAGACCTTGGTCCATAACAAAATAAGAGTGGTTATCTTGCATGTCCTTGTGTCTTTATGTTAGCAATGCCAAAAAAAAAAAAAAAAAAAAAAAAGACTTTGCTTAGTCATATAAAATGCATTGTATGATAGTTAACATTGATTTTTTAATTGATAGGATCCAAAACTAGTGAGGGACAAGCCTTGGAGCACGATTCTGAGGGATTACTTGGATTAGGTTAACTGGGTAGGAAAACCCACCCCAAAGCAGTTGGCACCACTTTCTGTTCCTGGGGCTGAACTGCATAGAAAAGTGGAGCCTAGAGAGAAGGAACACTCTCAAGGGGAGGCTCCAAGGCCTGACACCAATACTGATGCTATGGTGTGTTTACAGACAGGAACCTAGCATAGCAGTCCTCTGAGAGGTCCAACAAGAAGATGACTGAGACAGATGCAGACGCTTACACACAACCATTGGACTGAAGTCAGGGACCCCTATGGTTGAATTAGGAAGGGATGGAAGAAGCTGAAGAGGAGAGAGACCCCATGGGAAGACCAGCAGTCTCAACTAGCTGGGAGCCCTGAGATCTCTCAGATACTGAGCCACCAACCAGGCAGCATACACTAGGTGGTCTGAGGCCCCTAACATATATACAGCAGGGGACTGGCTGGTCTGGCCTCAGTGAGAGAAGAAGTGCCTAACCCTTGAGACTTGAGGCCCCAGAGAGTGGGGCTGTCTGGTGGTGGTGGGTGACATCCTCTTAGAGGGAGGGGGAGGAGGAATGGGATGAAGAACTAGGGAGAGGGGTAACAGCTGGACTGTTTTTGTTTTTTTTGTTTTTGTTTAAAGGTAAACACTTAATGCTTTCTCCTTCCTGAATGTGACTACCATGTGACCAGCGGCTTCAAGCCCTTCTCACCCAGACTCCTCCTGCAGGATGGACTTCACCCCATAACTGTGAGCCAAAACTAACTCAGTGTTAAGTTGCATGCATCAGGACACCCCCTTTTTACAACACTGAGAAAAGCTAACAGCACTGTCAGGATTCAGAGTCAGAATCGCATTGACCAATAGGATGACCCCATGTCCCCATCCTCCCTAACCAGGTGGAGAAACTTTCTACTTGAGAAGCTAAGAACTTTGCAGAGCACTGAGCCCACAAGCTGAGACTCAACGTCAAACCAAACTTTGTAAACCCTAAAAGTGCTTTTCTTTCAGACAGAATATGTTAAAAATTCCATGTGTTTTTCTTTCCCATTAGAAATCTTTTAAAATTCTCTCTGGTGCAGTGGCATGCAGAAGAGAAGGAACCCTTGCACTTCATCAAGCCAAGGTATTTTTTTACATGGCTATTTTTCATAGATAGTATGGCTGCAGCCTGGTGCCTTTATCTTCTTCCCTGTCAGCAACAGGTTCAGAATCTTGGCTTCCTGCTGCCCCGGTGCAGACACCAGAACTGCTATCCCATTTAAGGGCAAGAAACAAGCCAAATGATGCCAGTGTAAGAACATTGGGGGGCATTTCATTTCATAAACTCTTTTAAAATCACATTTTAAAATGTCGAGATGCCACGACGTTAACCTTCCTTTTCAATAAACCATGTGCCTTAGTATTCGCTGGATGCTTAAGGTCTGTGAAAGTTTTGTGCTTGGTGAGAGTCCAGGAGAGGGTGTTTGGCTCTCACCTTGTTTCCTGTGTGGTGCACACTGCTGGGGTCACTGAGCGAATTCAGAAAGTAGCAGAGATTAGCACAATGCTGCTCAAGAATCAATTGACAGTGACATGTTCCCCAGGACTTTATCTTCCTATCAATCGAAAATAGTGAATAAACTCTCGAGCTAACATTAGAGATTTTTAAAAAGGATTTTACTTGATTGGAGGCAAACACACAAGTCATCTGCTAGCTGGAGTCAGTGAATTTGTCTCCGCTTTCCTGTGTATAATAATCCCACGCTTTTCATCTTCCTGGCACACAATAATTTGGAACCTTTGTAGCGTGGGGCTGGGGATGGCTGATGTCATTCCAACACGTGGGTGAAGCCCACTCAGCATACATTATGAAAAACAGCTCGCGTTAGTATTTAAATGCAACTTGTCTTCCTGCCAAAGAAAATGGAGGCCTCTAATAAGGCCCATGTGTTAGGGAAACTTGTTTGGAAGTTTGGAATTTGCCAGTCTTTGTAAAAGAATGCTGTAGGAAAACAGTTCTCTGTGTGCCACCGCGCCACCACCTCACCACAACTCAGGTGCATGGGGGAGTTAGGCAGTCTTTCAGGAATGTCTGATTTTTCACATTCATATATTGTTCCAGATAAGAAATCCAGCCACCGGGTCATTGATCCTGGTTCATGGGGTAAACCTGGTTTGAGAACCTCTATGGGCATTAAGTTCTTTGCAGGGACTTAGGCTCTGGTTGAGCTTCGTGGTTGGTTGACAGTCAAATGCTTTTCCAGCCTTTTAAGATTTCACGTCCTTCTGTGTATGTTCATGTGACTGTATGGGCACATGTGTGCAAGTGCCTGGGACACAGGTACGAAGGATACCAATCCCTTTGTTGTTTTGTCCTGGGATCTGAACTGATGTCTGCATGACTGAGAAGCAAGCTCAACCTCCGAACCATCTCTACCTCTTAATTTCCCATTCCTTACTATGATATTCTCATAGCCTCGCCAACCTTCAGTTTCTGATAAAACCCTGCCTTTTCTTTCCTCACTACTTGACTCCTGCCTTTTTCTGTTGGTGGAGAAACTCAGTGCCTGGCTGCTGGTTCCATTAAGAATTTTCTCTTCTTTTCTGATTCCTCCCACCCCTGCCCCAGGCCCACTTTCTAGCATATGCTACCTCTACATTCTGAGTAACGCTTCTACTGTTCACAGCCCAAAACATCTTACAGGGATAAACTTACCAGAGTGTAGACCTACTTTTTTTTTTTAATTTATTTTTTATTAGGTATTTTCCTCGTTTACATTTTCAATGCAATCCCAAAAGTCCCCCATATCCACCCCCCCAATCCCCTACCCACCCACTCCTCCTTTTTGGCCCTGGGCTTCCCCTGTACTGGGGCATATAAAGTTTGCAAGTCCAATGGGCCTCTCTGCAGTGATGGCCGACTAGGCCATCTTTTGATATATATGCAGCTAGAGACAAGAGCTCCAGGGTACTGGTTAGTTCATATTGTTGTTCCACCTATAGGGTTGCAGTTCCCTTTAAGTCCTTGGGTAATTTCTCTAGCTCCTCCATTGGGGGGCCCTGTGATCCATCCAATAGCTGACTGTGATCATCCACTTCTGTGTTTGCTAGGCCCCGGCATAATCTCACAAGAGACAGCTATATCTGGGTCCTTTCAGCAAAATCTTGCTAGTGTATGCAATGGTGTCAGCGTTTGGAAGCTGCTTATGGGATGGATCCCTGCATATGGCAATCACTAGATGGTCCATCCTTTCGTCACAGCTCCAAATTTTGTCTCTGTAACTCCTTCCATGGGTGTTTCGTTCCCATTTTTAAGAAGGGGCAAAGTGTCCACACTTTGGTCTTCATTCTTCTTGAATTTCATGCGTTTAGCAAATTGTATCTTTTTTTTTTTAAATAAAAAAAAACAACATTTAATTGGGGCTGGCTTACAGGTTCAGAGGTTCAGTCCATTATCATCAAGGTGGGAGCATGGCAGTATCCAGGCAGGCATGGCGCAGGAGGAGCTGAGAGTTCTATGTCTTCATCCAAAGGCTGCTAGTGGAAGACTCGCAAATTGTATCTTATATCTTGGGTATCCTAAGTTTCTGGGCTAATATCCACTTATCATTGAGTACATATTGTGCGAGTTCCTTTGTGATTGGGTTACCTCACTCAAGATGATGCCCTCCAGGTCCATCCATTTGCCTAGGAAATTCATAAATTCATTTTTTAAAATAGCTGAGTAGTACTCCATTGTGTAAATGTACCACATTTTCTGTATCCATTCCTCTGTTGAGGGGCATCTGGGTTCTTTCCAGCTTCTGGCTATTATAAATAAGACTGCTATGAAAGTAGTGGAACATGTGTCCTTCTTACCGGTTGGAACATCTTCTGGATATATGCCCAGGAGAGGTATTGCGGGATCCTCTGGTAGTACTATGTCCAATTTTCTGAGGAACCTCCAGACTGATTTCCAGAGTGGTTGTACAAGCTTGCAATCCCACCAACAATGGAGGAGTGTTCCTCTTTCTCCACATCCTCGCCAGCATCTGCTGTCACCTGAATTTTTGATCTTAGTCATTCTGACTGGAGTGAAGTGGAATCTCAGGGTTGTTTTGATTTGCATTTCCCTGATGATTAAGGATGTTGAACATTTTTTCAGGTGCTTCTCAGCCATTCGGTATTCCTCAGGTGAGAATTCTTTGTTCAGCTCTGAGCCCCATTTTTTAATGGGGTTATTTGATTTTCTGGAGTCCACCTTCTTTTAACACCTTTACAGATCAGCTGCTGAGTTTATAGAACAGAGATAGGAGAATGAAGGGAACGTGGCAAAGGAAAGATAGTCAGTGTCTTACAGTCACTACCGCTGCAATGAAATACCACAGTCAAGAACAACCTGTAGAGGGAAGGCTTGATCTGGCTTGTGCTTCCATATCACTGGTCATCATTAAAGGAAGTCAGTGTAGGAACTCACACAGGGCAGGAACCTGGATGAGGAGCTGATGCAGAGACCATGGAGGAGCGCTGCTTACTGGCTTGCCTCCCCCCACCCCCCAACCATGACATGCTTTCTTACAGAACCTAGCCCCTCTAGCCCAGGAATGGGCAACCCACAATTGACTGGGCCCTCTCCCATCAATCCCTAATTAGAAAAATGCCCTACAGGCTTGTCTATAGCCTGGTCTTATGGAGGCATTTTCTCAACTCAGGTTTCCTACTCTCAGACGACTGTGTTCTGTGTCAATTTGATTTAAAGCTGGACAGAAGAGGGAGTAATGATATGTAGACAAAGGGGAAATTTTGAAGAAAGCACCTATTGGAAGAAGACAGTCTTACTAGTCTAGTGTTTTCTTACTTTCCTGAAGAAACAGGGCTTAATTCATCAATATTATATTACATATAATAAATATATAAGTATATATTTATGAAAACAAATATATTTATTCACATAGCATATGTATTTTAAATAAGTATATGTGTATGTATTTATATAAGTATACATATATAATATATTATATTAATCATTATTAGTTGCACACATTATTTGCTATTTGTTAGAGTATATTTACCACTGAATTAACAACCTACTATGCTATATGCTTAGGTTTGTCATTGAAATAATATTAATAATAATTATTGTCTTCATTAATGTTTTAGATTACAAGTCAATTATATATCAATTGTTAAAGTTTATTGTACATTTATAGTGAACTAGGCACCACACCAATACCTTGTCAGTGGATATGATTACTCATCCCATGGGGAATGCAGGACATGAAAGTATTGTGAATTGCTCTGGGTATGCTGATTATGAGGCTTTATCAAGACAAATGCATGGGGTAATAGAACAGATTGTTTTAATATGATAAAACTTGGAGATTATCATCAGTTTGAAAGTAAAAGGATATAAATGCAGGTCAACTAAAAGTTGAGATTAGAGACGGCTTCTGGGACAGGCAGGAGCCACAGAGCCGCTGAGGCAGCACCCTTTTGGGGCCGCAGACTTCCGGCACCCTCCCAGCCGGAGGACAGAGACCTGCCCTGCAGAGAGCGCCATCTTGGCTCCAGGACTCCGCCGAACTTAGTCTACAGGTTAGAGTGAGGACCACAGAGGCAGACAGCTTCTGGGACAGGCGGGAGCCACAGAGCCGCTGAGGCAGCACCCTTTTGGGGCCGCAGACATCCGGCACCCTCCCAGTCGGAGGACAGTGACCTGCCCTGCAGGGAGCGCCATCTTGGCTCCGGGACTCTGCCGAACTTAGTCTCTACAGGTCAGAGTGGGGACCACGGGGGCAGACGGCTTCTGGGACAGGCAGGAGCCACAGAGCCGCTGAGGCAGCACCCTTTTGGGGCCGCAGACTTCCGGCACCCTCCCAGCCGGAGGACAGAGACCTGCCCTGCAGAGAGCGCCATCTTGGCTCCGGGACTCCGCCGAACTTAGTCTACAGGTTAGAGTGAGGACCACAGAGGCAGACAGCTTCTGGGACAGGCGGGAGCCACAGAGCCGCTGAGGCAGCACCCTTTTGGGGCCGCAGACATCCGGCACCCTCCCAGTCGGAGGACAGTGACCTGCCCTGCAGGGAGCACCATCTTGGCTCCGGGACTCCGCCGAGCTTAGTCTCTACAGGTCAGAGTGGGGACCACGGGGGCAGACGGCTTCTGGGACAGGCAGGAGCCACAGAGCCGCTGAGGCAGCACCCTTTTGGGGCCGCAGACTTCCGGCACCCTCCCAGCCGGAGGACAGAGACCTGCCCTGCAGAGAGTGCCATCTTGGCTCCGGGACTCCGCCGAACTTAGTCTGTACAGGTCAGAGTGAGGACCACAGAGGCAGACAGCTTCTGGGACAGGCGGGAGCCACAGAACTGCTGAGGCAGCACCCTTTTGGGGCCGCAGACATCCAACACCCTCCCAGCCGGAGAACAGTGACCTGCCCTGCAGGGAGCGCCATCTTGGCTCCGGGACTCCGCCGAACTTAGTCTGTACAGGTCTGCTGACAGAGGATACTCAGAATCCCCAGAAGAACAACCTCTGAACAGAGACAACTATAACAACTCCAGAGATTACCAGATGGCGAGAGGTAAAGGTAAGAATCTTACTAACAGAAACCAAGACCACTCACCATCATCAGGACCCAGCACTCCCACTTCGCCCAGTCCAGGGCACCCCAACACACCTGAAAAACTAGACCTGGATTTAAAAGCATATCTCATGATGATGGTAGAGGACATCAAGAAGGACTTTAAAGAACTACAGGAGAACATGGCTAAAGAGTTACAAGTCCTTAAAGAAAAACAGGAAAACACAACCAAACTGGTAGAAGTCCTTAAAGAGAAACAGGAAAACACATCCAATCAGATGATGGAAATGAACAAAACCATACTAGACCTAAAAAGGGAAGTAGACACAATAAAGAAAACCCAAAATGAGGCAACACTGGAGATAGAAACCCTAGGAAAGAAATCTGGAACCATAGATGCAAGCATCAGCAACAGAATACAAGAGATGGAAGAGAGAATCTCAGGTGCAGAAGATTCCATAGAGAACATGGGCACAACAATCAAGGAAAATGGAAAATGCAAAAAGATCCTAACTCAAAACATCCAGGAAATACAGGACACAATGAGAAGACCAAACCTACGGATAATAGGAGTGGATGAGAATGAAGATTTTCAACTCAAAGGACCAGCAAACATCTTCAACAAAATTATAGAAGAAAACTTCCCAAATCTAAAGAAAGAGATGCCCATGAACATACAAGAAGCCTACAGAACTCCAAATAGGCTGGACCAGAAAAGAAATACCTCCCGACACATAATAATCAGAACAACAAATGCACTAAATAAAGATAGAATACTAAAAGCAGTAAGAGAAAAAGGCCAAGTAACATATAAAGGCAAGCCTATCAGAATTACACCAGATTTTTCACCAGAGACTATGAAAGCTAGAAGATCCTGGACAGATGTTATACAGACACTAAAAGAACACAAATTCCAGCCCAAGCTACTATACCCAGCCAAACTCTCAATTAACATAGATGGAGAAACCAAAGTATTCCACGACAAAGCCAAATTCACACATTATCTCTCCACGAATCCAGCCCTTCAAAGGATAATAACAGAAAAAAACCAATACAAGGACAGGAACCACGCCCTAGAAACAACAAGAAGGTAATCCCTCAACAAACCTAAAAGAAGACAGCCACAAGAACAGAATGCCAACTTTAACAACAAAAATAACAGGAAACAACAATTACTTTTCCTTAATATCTCTTAATATCAATGGACTCAACTCCCCGATAAAAAGACATAGACTAACAAACTGGCTACACAAACAAGACCCAACATTTTGCTGCTTACAAGAAACTCATCTCAGAGAAAAAGATAGACACTACCTCAGAATGAAAGGCTGGAAAACAATTTTCCAAGCAAATAGTCTGAAGAAACAAGCTGGAGTAGCCATTCTAATATCAGATAAGATTGACTTCCAACCCAAAGTCATCAAAAAAGACAGGGAGGGGCACTTCATACTCATCAAAGGTAAAATCCTCCAAGAGGAACTATCAATCCTGAATATCTATGCTCCAAATACAAAGGCAGCCTCATTCATTAAAGAAACTTTAGTAAATCTCAAAGCACACATTGCACCTCATACAATAATAGTGGGAGACTTCAACACACCACTTTCACCAATGGAAAGATCATGGAAACAGAAACTAAACAGGGACACAGTGAAACTAACAGAAGTTATGGATCAAATGGATCTGGCAGATATCTACAGAACATTTTACCCTAAAACAAAAGGATACACCTTCTTCTCAGCACCTCATGGTACCTTCTCCAAAATTGACCACGTAATTGGGCACAAAACAGGACTCAACAGATACAAAAACATTGAAATTGTCCCATGCATCCTATCAGATCACCATGGACTAAGGCTGATCTTCAATAACAAAATAAATAATAGAAAGCCAACCTTCACGTGGAAACTGAACAACACTCTTCTCAATGATACCTTGGTCAAGGAAGGAATAAAGAAAGAAATTAAGGACTTTTTAGAGTTCAATGAAAATGAAGCCACAACATACCCAAACTTATGGGACCCAATGAAAGCATTTCTAAGAGGAAAACTCATAGCTCTGAGTGCCTCCAAAAGGAAACTAGAAAGAGCACACATTAGCAGCTTGACAACACACCTAAAAGCACTAGAACAAAAGGAAGCAAATTCACCCAAGAGGAGTAGACGGCAGGAAATAATCAAACTCAGGGGTGAAATCAACCAAGTGGAAACAAGAAAAACTATTCAAAGAATCAACCAATCAAGGAGCTGGTTCTTTGAGAAAATCAACAAGATAGATAAACCCTTAGCCAGACTCACTAGAGGGCACAGGGAAAGCATCCTAATTAACAAAATCAGAAATGAAAAAGGAGACATAACAACAGATCCTGAAGACATCCAAAACACCAGCAGATCCTTCTACCAAAGGCTATACTCAACAAAACTGGAGAACCTGGATGAAATGGAGAAGTTCCTAGACAGATACCAGGTACCAAAGTTGAATCAAGATCAGGTTAATGATCTAAACAGCCCTATATCCCCCAAAGAAATAGAAGCAGTCATTAATAGTCTCCCAACCAAAAAAAGCCCAGGACCAGATGGGTTTAGTGCAGAGTTCTATCAGACCTTCAAAGAAGATCTAATCCCAGTTCTTCACAAACTATTCCACAAAATAGAAACAGAAGGTACTCTACCCAACTCATTCTATGAAGCCACAATTACTCTGATACCTAAACCACAAAAAGACCCAACAAAGATAGAAAACTTCAGACCAATATCCCTTATGAATATTGATGCAAAAATCCTCAATAAAATTCTTGCTAACCGAATCCAAGAACACATCAAAACAATCATTCATCCTGACCAAGTAGGTTTCATCCCAGGGATGCAGGGATGGTTCAATATACGGAAATCCATCAACGTAATCCAGTATATAAACAAACTCAAAGACAAAAACCACATGGTCATCTCCTTAGATGCGGAAAAAGCATTTGACAAGATCCAACACCCATTCATGATAAAAGTCTTGGAAAGATCAGGAATTCAAGGCCCATACCTAAACATGATAAAAGCAATCTACAGCAAACCAGTAGCCAACATCAAAGTAAATGGTGAGAAGCTTGAAGCAATCCCTCTAAAATCAGGGACTAGACAAGGCTGTCCACTTTCTCCATACCTATTCAACATTGTACTTGAAGTCCTAGCCAGAGCAATTCGACAACAAAAGGAGATCAAAGGGATACAAATTGGAAAAGATGAAGTCAAAATATCACTTTTTGCAGATGATATGATAGTATATATAAGTGACCCTAAAAATTCCACCAGAGAACTCCTAAGCCTGATAAACAGCTTCGGTGAAGTAGCTGGATATAAAATTAACTCAAACAAATCAATGGCCTTTCTCTACACAAAGAATAAACAGGCTGAGAAAGAAATTAGGGAAACAACACCCTTCTCAATAGTCACAAATAATATAAAATATCTTGGCGTGACTCTAACTAAGGAAGTGAAAGATCTGTATAATAAAAACTTCAAGTCTCTGAAGAAAGAAATTATAGAAGATCTCAGAAGATGGAAAGATCTCCCATGCTCATGGATTGGCAGGATCAACATTGTAAAAATGGCTATCTTGCCAAAAGCAATCTACAGATTCAATGCAATCTCCATCAAAATTCCAAATCAATTCTTCAACGAATTAGAAAGTGCAATCTGCAAATTCATCTGGAATAACAAAAAACCTAGGATAGCAAAAACTCTTCTCAAGGATAAAAGAACCTCTGGTGGAATCACCATGCCGGACCTAAAGCTCTACTACAGAGCAATTGTGATAAAAACTGCATGGTACTGGTATAGTGACAGACCAATAGACCAATGGAATAGAATTGAAGACCCAGAAATGAACCCACACACCTACGGTCACTTGATCTTCGACAAGGGAGCTAAAAACATCCAGTGGAAGAAAGACAGCATTTTAAACAAATGGTGGTGGCACAACTGGTTGTTAACATGTAGAAGAATGCGAATAGATCCATTCCTATCTCCTTGTACTATGGTCAAGTCTAAGTGGATCAAGGAACTTCACATAAAACCAGAGACACTGAAACTTATAGAGGAGAAAGTGGGGAAAAGCCTTGAAGATATGGGCACAGGGGAAAAATTCCTGAATAGAACAGTAATGGCTTGTGCTGTAAGATCGAGAATTGACAAATGGGACCTCATGAAACTACAAAGCTTCTGCAAGGCTAAAGACACCATCAATAAGACAAAAAAACCACCAACAGATTGGGAAAGGATCTTCACCTATCCTAAATCAGATAAGGGACTAATATCCAACATATATAAAGAACTCAAGAAGGTGGACTCCAGAAAGTCAAATAACCCCATTAAAAAATGGGGCTCAGAACTGAACAAAGAATTCTCGCCTGAGGAATACCGAATGGCAGAGAAACACCTGAAAAAATGTTCAACATCCTTAATCATCAGGGAAATGCAAATCAAAACAACCCTGAGATTCCACCTCACACCAGTCAGAATGGCTAAGATCAAAAATTCAGGTGACAGCAGTTGCTGGCGAGGATGTGGAGAAAGAGGAACACTCCTCCATTGTTGGTGGGATTGCAAGCTTGTACAACCACTCTGGAAATCAGTCTGGCGGTTCCTCAGAAAATTGGACATAGTACTACCGGAGGATCCAGCAATACCTCTCCTGGGCATATATCCAGAAGCTGTCCCAACCGGTAAAAAGGACACATGTTCCACTATGTTCATAGCAGCCCTATTTATAATAGCCAGAAGGTGGAAAGAACCCAGATGTCCCTCAACAGAGGAATGGATACAGAAATTATGGTACATTTACACAATGGAGTACTACTCAGCTATTAAAAAGAATGAATTTATGAAATTCCTAGCCAAATGGATGGACCTGGAGGGCATCATCTTGAGTGAAGTAACACAATCACAAAAGAACTCACACAATATGTATTCACTGATAAGTGGATATTAGCCCAAAACTTAGGATACCCAAGATTTAAGATACAATTTGCTAAACGCATGAAACTCAAGAAGAATGAAGACCAAAGTGTGGACACTGTGCACCTTCTCAGAATTGGGAACAAAACACCCAGGGAAGGAGTTACAGAGACAAAGTTCGTAGCTGTGATGAAAGGATGGACCATTTAGAGACTGCCGTATCCAGGGATCCATCCCATAATCAACTTCTAAACGCTGACACCATTGCATACACTAGCAAGATTTTGCTGAAAGGACCCAAATATAGCTGTCTCTTGTGAGACGATGCTGGGGCCTAGCAAACACAGGAGTGGATGTTCACAGTCAGCTATTGGATGTATCACAGGGCTCCCAATGGAGAAGCTAGAGTAAGTACCCAAGGAGCTAAAGGGATCTGCAACCCTATTGTTGGAACAACATGATGTACTAACTAGAACCCGGGAGCTCTTGTCTCTAGCTGCATATGTATCGAAAGATGGCCTAGTCAGCCATCAATGGAAAGAGAGGCCCATTGGACTTGCAAACTTTATATGCCCCAATATAGGGGAATGCCAGGGCCAAAAGAATGGGAATGGGTGGATAGGGAAGTGGGGGGGTGCTATGGGGGACTTTTGGGATAGCATTGGAAACGTAATTGAGGAAAATATGTAATAAAAATATAAAAAAAAAAAAGAACCAGGGGAATGCCAGGACCAAGAAGTGGGAGTGGGTGGGTAGGGGAGTGGGAGGGGGGTCTGGGGGACTTTGGGGATAGCATTTGAAAAGTAAATGAAGAAAATACCTAATTAAAAAAATAAATTGGAAAAAAAAAAGTTGAGATTAGAATAGATTATTCAGATAAGGCTGATAGCAAATGAATTCAAGGAAGTCTAAAGTAGAGCTCAGATATGTAAGAGGTACCCATGGAAGAGACAGGAAAACGTAGTGATTCTGGAGGTACACACATGTCCTGTCATTTACGTGAAGATCACAGAGAGCTCTTGTAATGTGTCTTAGAATGTCCACTGCCCAAGTCTAGGAGGATTGTGAATTGGGAAAATAGACTAATAGGTGAGAACATTTACAGCAGAGAAGTAGATGTCACATCACGATGATGGGCTAGGGATAAATGACGGTGACAGAAATTTTTAACCTAGAATTGTCCTTGTCTAAAGGAAATGCAGGGGCCAAAAATGGAGCAGAGTCTTAATGAAAGACCATTAAGAGATCACCCTACCTTGGGGTCCATCCTCTCTGCAGACATCAAACCCTGACACTATTGCGGATGCCAAGAAGCCTAGTATGGCTGTCCTCTGAGAGGCTCTGCGAGCATCTGACTAAGACAGATGTAGATTCTCACAGCCAACCATTGGACTAAGCCCAGGAACCCAATGGAAGAGTTAGAGGAAGGACTGAAAGAGCTAAAGAGGATTGCAACCCCATATGAAGAACAACAATATCAACTACATGAACCCATCAGAGCACCCAGGGACTAAACCACCAACCAAAGAGTACACATGGAGAACCCATGGCTCCAGCTACATATGTAGCAGAGGATGGCCTTGTTTGGTATCAATGGGAGGGGAGGCCCTTGATCCTGTAGAGACCTGTTGCTCCAGCATAGGGGGATGCTAGAGGTGTGAGGGGGGAAGTGGGTAGGTGGGTGGGTGGGGGAACACCCTTTTAGAGGTAAAGGAAAAGGGGATGGGATGGGGGGATTTCAGAGGGGAGACCAGGAAGGGGGACAACATTTGAAATGTAAATAAATAAAACAATCAATTAATAAAAAAAAAGGTTAGTGATAGAGGGTTCATTGAAAGCACAGACCAATATTAAGAAGGGGGTTTAGTGCCAGACAAGGCCATCCTCTGCTACATATGCAGCTGGAGCCATGGGTCCCTCCATGTGTATTCTTTGGTTGGTGGTTTAGTCCCTGGGAGCTCTAGGGGGTTCTGGTTGGTTGATATTATTGTTCTTACTATAAGGTTGAAAACCCCTTAAGCTACTTCAGTCTTTCTCCTAATTCCTCAATTTGGGTCCCCCTGCTCAGTCCGATGGTTGACTGCAAGCATCCCCATCTGTATCAGGGAGGGGAGGCCCTTGGTCCTGTGAAGACTTGATGCCCCAATGTAGGGAAATGCTAGGATGGTGGGGCAGGAGTAGGCAGGTGGGACAGGGTGGGGGGGGGGAGATGGGAGTTTTTGGAGAGTAAACCTAGAATGGGGACATTTGAAATGTAAATAAACAATATAACCAATAAATAATTAAAAGAAAAAGAAACAAGAAGGGGGTTTGCTTCAGACACTGTCTGACCAATAGCTAGAAAATCAAGGGAGACATTTAATCTTAAAAGGAGTGGATATTGGGGCAAGTGATTTTGATTGATAATAACAATATTCAGGCCATATAATTAGCATAATGTAGAGAGAAAGGTTATTGGAAGTAAGAAGCTAAGGTGTTAGAGCAGAAGTTCTAAGTGTCCTTTTTGTATGGCACTTTCATTAGATATTAGAAAGGGCAGCATAGAGGAAGATGATGGAACAGTTATTAAAGTCTATAATGCACAGATAATGTTGCCCAGAGGTCAGTAGGTAACAGTGTCATGATACCCTAGACTGTGCTTCTGGCTAGATGTCCTGGGACTTAGAGGAACAGAGGGGGGCTGCTATGGTTTGGCTGTGTGCCTGATTCTTACATTGGAAACTTAATCCCAAGAGTCTTATGTTGGCAATGTTTGAAAGGTGGGCCTTTGGGAGGCATCTTAGGGCTACAACTGCTGTGTTGTTCCAGAAGAGCCAAAAGCAACTTGGGAGGAAATGTTTATTTGGCTTATATATACACTAAATCACAGTTGATGGAAGGAAGCCAAGGCAGAATTTCAACCTGGCAAGAATGTGGAAGCAGTAGCTAATGCAAAGCCAAGGAGTGCTGCTTACTGGCCTGCTCCCTATGGCTTGCTCAGTTTGAGTTCTTCTAGCACCCAGAACCACCAGACCAAGAGTGACACCACCCATAATGGACTGGAGCCTACTCCATCAATCATTAATTAAGAAAATATATCCTAAAGGGTTGCCTATAGCCCAAACCTATTAAAACCTATTAAGGCACAGGTCTCTCTCTCTTTCTTTCTCTCTCTCTCTCTCTCTCTCTCTCTCTCTCTCTCTCTCTCTCTCTCTGTCTCTCTCTCTCTCTCTCTCTCTCTCTCTGTCTCTCTCTCTGTCTCTCTCTGTCTCTCTCTCTCTCTGTCTCTCTCTCTGTCTCTCTCTGTCTCTGTCTCTCTCTCTCTCTCTCTCTCTCTCTCTCTCTCTCTCTCTCTCTCTCTCTCTCTCCCCATTCCTCGTTTGTCGAGATAGGGTTTCTCTGTGTAGCCTTGGATGTACCAGAACTAACTCTGTAGACCAGTCTGGCCTTGAACTCAGAAACCAGCCTGACTCTGCCTCTCAAGTTCTGGGGTTAAAGGCGTGCGCCACCACTGCCTGGCTGAAGCGTAAGTTTCTCAATTGAGGGTCTTCCCTCCCAGACTACTCCAGCTTGTCAAGATGACATGAAACTAACCATCATAGTAGATAAGGAAGACTCTGCATGTTCTTCAGAGTGAGACTTCACATGGTGACATTCATGTTTTACTGGAAGAGGTAGAGACCTGAATTAATACACTCACTATCTTCCCATGCTATGCCCTTTGCCTTGGTAGAACACAGCAAGGAGATTTTACCAGATGGCATGTCGTAGTCTTTGCTTTTTAAAGTCTTGAGATTAATATATCTCTGTTATTTATAAATTACCCAGTCTTAAGAATGTTAACAGTGCAACAAAAAACCAACTCAGAAACCATTAATAATGGGGAAGCAGTAGACTTCTAGAGATGTGGTGGGCCTTACTTCTCTTTTCTCTAGAAACTGTGCCTTTTGCATAGAGAGATTTGTCCTTGTCCAGAAAGGAAAAATGGCTAATGAGAATTATCATTTAACATTTTAGAATCCATTTATAAAACATTTCCAGGTTTAGAGAATGGAATTACCACAAGATCATTGTGTGGTTTGGGGATACCTTAAACTGAAATTGTTCTGCATTGTAGACTAGAACAAATATTTTCTGTTCTTCTAGTCCCTCTGAGTAAGAAGAACACGGATGGCTTATACTTCTAATTAAAACACCAAGAGCTATTTTTTCATTTCATTCTTCCCAGTGTCTTTCTGACAAAGGAAAGAGATGCTGTGATAATTGCCAATATAGGGTGAATCCAGTTTCATTTAAAGAAAGAATTATAAGACCAAAATTCAGTACAGCAAACCCTCAGAAGAGGTTTAATTGTAGAATAAAGGGCCAGCTGTAAAGTCTTCTCATTAATGCCCATGGACTTTGCTAGTGCATCTGTCACAGACACAAGCTCTATGAATCAATGAGAAGCTCCTGCCATTAACCTTTGTGCTTGAGTATTTTACTGGAGAGGGAAAAATAATAAAAGCCTGCTAGTCTTAGAAAAGTCAATAAAGCAGGTATCTCTAAAGGGGGGATTGATGGTGGAACTGTGTGGCTCTGGGGCCATTCTTGGAACTGACATGTCCCCAGGGGTACAGACAAAACCAGCTCAGGGGAGAGAATTCTCCCATGGTAGTTTTGCATGAATTACACGGCACCTTAAATGTTCCTAGGGCATGAGAGAAAAAGCATTATTCATGCCTCCCTGACCATTTCAGCCAAACAGTATAAACTATTACAAAGGAGAGCTACAGTGCAATGCAGTCAGCCTGGAAAGCTTTGCCGAACTTTTTTTTTTTTCTCCCAAAGAGACTCTGTAAAGGGGATTGGGGGTGGGTAAGGTTGTATATTAATTGTGAAATGGTTCCAAGAATGAGAACTGGCATGCAAGCAAAGGGTGCTGAACGGCACAAAGAGTGGGTGGGGAGATGCTGGGCTGGGAGGGGGAAGAGGGAGAGGAAAATAGAAAAGCCTGGGTGCTGCAAAGGGTTGAGTGAGTTGCCAGGAACTCTAGGACTGAGAAAGGGATGCATCCCAAGGAAAAACAAAACAAAACAAAACAAAACAAAACAAAACAAAACAAAACAAAACAAACAAAACAAAACAAAACAAAACAAAACAAAACAAAACAAAACATCAAAACCACTTACACACTGTGAGCAAAGATTGTATGCTATGCAAGACCAATGCGATGCAGACTGAGGTATGAAAACCACCCTGGTACCCATTCAAAGAGTGCTTGTGCATAAACAAGGAGTCTCTTTTATCAACTCCTGGCTCTACAAATGCCTTCCAGACAGATCTATTTCAACATTTCACCTCCATGCTTTCTCTGCAGGCTGCTTTTACTAATACCTGATGCCCAGTAGACTTGTCTGTCAAACGGTGTGTTCAGAGATGATCTATTACTTGGAATGAAACACAACTCTTTTTATTTCTAAGAGAGATGCCTCTTGGATTACATTTTGTGTGGTTCCAAAACATATATATATATATATATATATATATATATATATATATATATATATTTTATTCTTGACAAAGCTGTGGAGCCTAAAAATAAAGCACAGAATCAAATGTGCTGATAATAAAATCAGACAGGCTCTGTTTAAAGACCACACTATCTTTAAGCAGACTGGGGGAGAATGGAATAGTCAAAGGTGCTTATTAATACTTGTAGAAAAATTAAACCTAAATATTTATTCATATTTTTACATCAAATGAGATAGTAAAATATGGCTTATTAAGCTTGCATTTAACTTTTTGAGTAACACCATTTTTAAAGGGTGACACCTGGGAATTTCCTGTTTATGTGTTCCTGTCCGATGAGGTCCCTTCTCCTTTCCTGTGTGTCTTGTTTTTTAGCATTTTTCCTTTTCTCCTCCTCTAAGAAATTCTGTTTATGACACTTCTCTGCAGCAAGTCCTCACTGCTATAGGACTCATTCTCTTATGTATCCATTTACTATTTTAAAAAATAACAACTCTATTTTCATAGCTAGAAAAAGCTCTTTGTGGAAAGGGGGGACATTTGAAATAATGCTTAATTATAATTTGAGATATGCTCATTAATGGAATTTTAAAAATTCAGTCACTGGAATGTTGACAACATTGCTTCAACAAATTATGTGAAACCCAAGGTTTATTCTCTGCCAAGATATATGTTTTGATCTAGATGATTCATATTTATGGCTGAGGTTACAAAGCCTCCCATCCCCCAGGGAAGTCACTCAATAGGGAGGATTTTTATAAAATCTCACAACCATATGGTTTAATGGTTTCTTCTGTTTCTTCTGTTGTAAATATTGGAGAGGTTTCATGTGATCCTCTTGTTTGAGAAGCATAGCTCTGAACGCATTCCCATACAAAGAAAAAGAAAGAATGCAATGCTGACCAGAAGCAGTAATAGGGCCTGAGTACTTTGCAAATTTCATTTGCCCTTCCCTTCGTGTGATGCAGGACTTCATGCTCCTAAACAAGGGAGGAAGCTGAAAGACTATACCAACATAGAGGTATCCTCAAGCCCCCAAAATCCTGAACCCTTGCTTACAAAAATATCAGAAAAACAAGTCTACTTGTACTGTATGACTATATTTTAGTGGATAAACAAGTTAGAAATAAAGTATAAGAATACTCTTTTACAATTTGGAAGTCATGGAGAAATCTTGGAAACACAAAATTCAGAATGCACAGCAAGGAACACCAAGACAATTAGCCACACTTCAAGTAGCACTATGCAAAGAAGAAGAATCAGAGAATAATGTCATAAAGAGATGAATGGGAAAGGAGAAGAGAATTCAATAGGGAAGGGAGGTAAGAGCAGAGTCAAAAAGGAATGGAGGATTGACAACTAACACTAAAGTTGTTTTGGAAAGCCATACTGAAACCTACTACTCTAGAAGCCTCCTAAAATATATGCATTATAAAAGAAATCTTAATGGAATCACCAAATATTAGGGGAGACCATGCCCCAGCTAGACATCCTGTGCCACCAGGTAAAACCTCCAGTGCCAGGAATTGGTTATATGTGGTTAAGTCATTGGCCAAACGAGTCCCATAGACTTCTCAAATGTCACAGCGCAAGGTAGCCCAGGACTATTTATCACTCAGTGTAACCTGACAGGAAGGCTGTATTGCTGAAGACACAACTCACTTGAGTCACTGAACATGGAGAGATTGAGCTGGTATCTGATCAGAGCCTTCACCCTTACTGAGCAGCACTCATGGTACTGGAAGGTACTTTCCATGCTATCGGTAGAGAAAAGTAATCAATGCCATCCAGATATAAGTCTTGAAACCCTACAATTGTGATCTGCCTGCAAGATACACTGGTGGGATAGTGACATAAATGTTACATGCTATCCAACAACTTTTTTATTGTATTTAAATCCACTACATGGGATGGAACCTAGATCTGACCTTGATAGGGTGCCTAGGGCAAAATCTATACTATTACTATGCGAATGGAGCATACCAATAAAGTGCTTCCTAATGACTTCCTTCCCTATCCATAAATTAGAGCATTCAAACCTCATCAGAGAAGCATATCCTTGCAGTATATGCTAAGTACTAAGAGATCCACAACTACACAATGATCAGAGAGCGTGAGATACTTTGCAATACTCAGCCCTAAATGGGATATGTTCATTGAACTACTTGCTTCAAGGCTCAGGGGTCTCTTCAGAAGAGGAAGTGTAAAGACTGTAAGAGTCAGAGGTGGTGGATTTCAAGGAAACAGTGTCTTCCAGACTCAACAGGACTGAAACACACATGAACTCACAGAGACTGTGGCAGCACCCACAAGACTTGCACAGGTTTAAGCCAGATGAAATTCCAGAACTGAGAAGGGGAAGTAGACACTGTGTCCCACAGGGACCAAGAAAGTATGTGCAATGATAGCTGCTGGGAAAGAGCAAACATGTTTTCTCAAGTGTGTCACTACATTTGTCAGCCGCACTATAGGGCAGGCTCCTGCCCAAGAGGAGCTGGCTAATGCTGTATGACCTCCAGTGATTTTTTTCACACTCTTGGTTTGCTGGGGTTTTTTGTTGTTTTGTTTTGCTTTGCTTTTGGTATGGTTTGTTGTTGTTTCTTAGTTTATCTATTTTGATTCTTTTTTTTTAATTAGGTATTTTCTTCATTTACATTTCCAATGCTATCCCAAAAGTCCCCCATACCCTCCCCCCCCCACTTCCCTACCCACCCACTCCCACTTCTTGGCCCTGGTGTTCCCCTGTGCTGAGGCATATAAAGTTTGCACAACCAATGGGCCTCTCTTTCCACTGATGGCCGACTAGGCCATCTTCTGATACATATGCAGCTAGAGACACAAGCTCCGGGGGGTACTGTTTAGTTCATATTTTGATTCTTATTTGAGAACATTTTTGAGAGAAAGAGGGAGAAAACATGACGTTGAGTGTGTACAAAGGTGGGAAGGATCTGGGAGGGGTGGGGAGAAGGGAGAATATGATCAAAATGTATCATATGAAAAAATTTAAAAGAAGGTAAAATACATTTAAAATAAAATTTAAATAAAATAATTAATTTAAAACTCTATAGCATAGGACAATAAAGTGAGATATTACAAATTTCTTTTATATGATTTTGGCTTCTTTAATCAGTGTTTATACAGAGAATCTCCTCCATTTTGTATAATGTACAAAGAAAGATTCAAACAGATAGCTTTCTATGTAAGAGATAACTTTAGGAGGAGAAACAATCAATAGTGGTTAGACATTGGCTTGGCCATTATTTGATCACCACCCCTATACTGTTCCTATGGGGTCATACATTAGTGAGATAGGGTGTAGATAAACAAGTAGGGGGAGAAGAATTCAAAGTTGAATACTGAGAGTCATGAAGGCAGAGCCTGCTGACTACTGGTCAGGCCACAGCTACATACTGAGATGCTAGAAAGGACCTGGGTTTAGCAATTCTCAATCTCTATTACTGACTAATCAAAATCTATGGAAAGTCTGAAGCAATGGCTATGTACAATAAACTTTTAAAATCATCATTTAGTAAAGCACTTGCTGATCTTATGAAGGACCTAGGTTTGGTTCCTAGTACCCATATGGCAGCTCACAAGCAGCTTTTACTCTAGTCCCAGGGAATCCAGCATCTTCTTCTGATATTAGAGGGTACCAGGCATGCTCACAGTTCACAACATACTCATATGCATGAAATAAAAATAATTACTTTTAAAAGTAAACAACTCAGTTAGTTGAGGGAAAATATTATTTGAGTGTTTATTTTTTTGATTGAAGCATTAAGATTTTCTTTGAAATGTTATTTCTTTAACTATTTTCTTATGCATTGGTGATAGAACAATTTCCCATGATTTTAAATGTTTCTATTATTTCTTTTTCTTTTTTAAAATTTTCTTTATTTACATTTCAAATATTATCCTCTTTCCCGATTGCCCCCCATCTGCAAACCCCCTATATCCTCCCCCTCCCCCTGCTTCTATGAGGGTGTTCCCCCACCCACCCAAACACTCCAGTCTCCCCACCCTCGAATATCCCTACACTGGAGCATGAGCCTTCACAGGACCAAGGATTTCTCCTCCAATTGATGACCAACAAGGCCATCCTCTGCTACATATGCAGCTGGAGCCATGGGTCCCTCCATGTGTACTCCTTGGTTGGTGGTTTAGTCCCTGGGAGCTCTGGGGGATCTGGTTGGTTGATATTGTTGTTCTTTCTATGTATGGGGTTACAAACCTCTTCAGCTCCTTCAGTTCTTTCTCTAGCTCCTCCATTGGGGACCCCATGCTCAGTCCAATGGTTGGCTGTGAGCATTAGTCTCTGTATTTGTCAAGCTCGGGCAGAGCCTTTCAAGAGACAGCTATTTGACCTGTGACCATCAAGTTGTTGTGTATACCAATAACAAAGGAGGATGCTGGAGGGTTATTTTTAACACTCTTATCTTGGACTGTCACCCTGATCTCATTATGTCCATCAGGCACATGGCTAACTCGGAGACAGGAGATAGGTAAGGGCATATTATCTACACAGGAAGTAATGACACACCACAAGCGGGAGGTATTTCCAAGGAAGAGAGCAGCTTCCCTCGGAGAGAAGACATTTGAACCTTGGCTGACCCGTCTTGACAGCAATCTGCAAACTTGGTGCTGAGTGGAACAAGAGAATGCTTGTAGAGGAAGCTTGCACAGTTTGCACACAAGGTCACCTAATTCCTGAGATAGTCAGCAGCTCTGGACATATATTATGCTGGCTAAGTGTATTAAGACTTATAGGAGCAAAAGAGAAGGCAATTGCCTTTCAAAGGCTTACCTGTACAATGTTTTAGAAAACTATGCTCTTACTAAGTGAGCTAATGATAACTTGTTATTGATTATCCTCAGCAGATGGCTATAGAGCACATAACAGGAGCCTTTCATAGGCTTCTCACAGCTAAAAGAAAATCTTAGACCCGGGGCACAAACTGGGCTGCAACTGAGCAGTTTTGAACAGGTCTCAGTTCTGAACTTGAAAAGATCCTGATCATTATCAGAATTACTGTCCTACCACAAGAAGTATTTATGATGAATTCTGGGGATTTAGGACACTAGGAAAGTCCATTTTATTGTTGTGGTTTGAGGGAAGATGGCTTCCTTAAAAATGTGCTCATGGGACAATATTCTATCAATAGTGGAAAAGCTAAAATGAGCCTAACATTTCAAAAACTCAAGGAAATATATCTTTGTTTAGCAAATCATTTGGCAGTGCAGTAGAGTTGGTTCCTTAGGTTTACAATGATTTAACTTAAGCTTTCCCTCAGCATTACTCAGGTTGAAAAGCAATGCCCATTCAGAATATGTTCAGAACTCTTATCTTTCCCTAGGCTAGCCACATGTGGCATTTTATTGTGTCTCCATGTTGGATGCTGGGTGGTGGTGCATTTAAATGATCCTCAGATCATCCTTAGCTTATCAAAATCTTTCTCTGTGTCCTGAAAATTCAGGAAGGAATTAGGTCTTTCAGAGATGAGAGAAGAGAAGGAGGAAGGAGAAGAAAAGGATATGACAGAGGAGGATGCTGATGAGATGATGGTGAAAGAGAAGCAAAGGAGAGAAAATGAGGGAAAGAAGAAAGATTGGGATGAGGGGAAGATGAAAAGGGGGTGTAGGAGGAGAAAAAGAAGGGAGAGTAGGAGGAAGACGAAGAGAGGAGGAAGTGCTGAGGCTGGGGAGAATGCCTGAGAGGCTGTCAGCGGAGCGAGCTTAGAACACTGTGATTACTTGCAAAGGTATCTAGGAGATTCTAGGTATGAGACCAGATACTGCTGCAACCATGCAATGTTTCCTGGAGATGTAGCTGAAGACTGCCTACTTTGCAAGCAACCTTGTCATATACACAGAGTGTACATTAAGACTGAATTCTGGAAGAGTTAGGCACAGCCCTCCAAGTTTATCCCAAATCCTTCCATCTTCCAAAACAGTCTTCATGATCAGCTCGGGATATCCAAAGCCTAGTTTTAGATTGTTGTATGCGTACTCTGTAAAACACAAACACCCTCAGGAAACAGCACAACTCATTTCCCCAAGAGATCTATCTTCATACCAAGTGTCTCCAAAGTCCTGATGATCTCCCTGGAGGGTCTTTGAATAGACATGTGAGGCACCAAGGTGAAAAGGAAGATGGGACTTCAGGTAATAGGTTTCAAAAAACAAGAAGTGCAGGGTGAGTTCAAGATTTCCTGCATGATGCACATTCCCTGGAAAACCTTTAATAAGGTAAGCATTACTATTAAGTGACGAAACCTAGACTCAGATGAGAAAAAACTGCATGTTTTCCCACATATGCAAATCCTACCTGTAATACATACATGCATATGTAGTTGTAAACAGGTGTAAGTGTGAGTTATTCTAAAAAACTAGAACAAGCACCAACAGAGCACAACAAGGGATTTTGAGAGAGATAAGGAAGGATGGCCAGGGATGGGAGTTAGGGAAATGAAGGAAGCAGGGCCTGAACGAGGAAAACAACCTACAGAACAAGGGCTGGGTAGAAGAGGAATCATGCTTTGCTAAAGATGCCGTAATGGTCTCTAACATATGATTATTTTGGAAAATGAGAAATATGTATATATATATACATATATATATATATACATATTTACATACATATACACACACATACATATATATATGTGTGTGTGTATAATATTTATAATATTTTTATTTATTCTGTGAGAATTCTATACCATATGTTTTGATAATATTCTCTCTTTCCCACCCACAACTCAACCTCTCTTCTACCTTCCTACTTACCGAATTTCATGTTATTTCTCTATTTCATGTTATTTCTCTATTTCAAAAAAGAAAACAAAAACATAAAGCTTAACTTATTAGTCAACTATCCTTTGAGCATGAGGCTTACACTGGAGTGTGCTTGATATGCCCACTGTTACTCCATTGTAGAAAACTGATTTTCTTCTCATAGCAGCTAACAACTCGGAAAAACGTCTTCACTGGGGATGAGACTTAGTATGTATTTTTCTTCTTTGTAAGGAGATTTGGTCTGGCTTGATCTTGTACAGGTCTTGTGAAAGCTGCCGTGATCTCTGTAAGTTCATATGGAAGATGCTATTTCCTTGGAATCATCCATCATCTCTGAATCTTACAATCTTTCTACCCTCTCCTCCACATAGATCTCTAAGCCTTGAGGGGAGGGGTTTGATAAAGGGTTTGTTAAAGCTGCATTTAGGGCTGAGCACACTATAGTCTCTTACTCTCTTCACATTATCTAGTTGTGGGTCTCTATGTTAATTTCCATCTACTGTAATAAGAAGATTCTATGATAAGAATTAGGTGACATGCTGATCTGTAGGTATCGCCAGATGTCACTAGGAGTCATTTTATTGCTGCGCTTACTTAACAGAATTATGATAGTAACTTTTCTCCTAGGCCCAGGATCTATCTAGACTCAAGCTATTGGCATTGTTAACAGTGTTAGGTGTGGATGAATCTCATAGATCAGGCATGAAATCCAATTAAAAGTGATTACTTTTACTCCCATGATATTTGTGCCACTGTCTACTTGCATATCTCGCAGGTAGGTCATTATTATGGATTGCAGGTGAAACTGATGGTTGTTTTTATCCTATAGTACCGTGGATTGCACCTTCCAGAACCATAAACAATAGTCAGAGGGGTGAAGCTTCCAGTTGAGTAAATTCTAGAGCTCTCTGTGTTCCATTATATAAGTATGTAGTATCTTCACCAATAGGGCCTTAGCACTCTGGTGGGTAACAAATAGCATTGGCAGTAGCCTGTAATATCTGGGAGGTATCTATGTGTCTTAGTCAAAGTTCTATTACTGTGAAGAGACAACACAACCACACCTATGGGTTCATAACTCTTATAAAGAAACCATTCAATTAGGGCATACTTACGGCTTCAGAGGTTTAGCCCATTATCAGCATGGCTAGAAGGATGGTGGCAGGCCAGCAGACAAAGTGCAGGGGAAGCAGCCGAGAGTTCTACATCCAGATCTTCAGGCAGCAGGAAGAGAGTGACTCTGGGCTTGGTATGTGCTTCTGAGCCCTCAAAGTTCATCCCCAGTGATAAACATCCTCCACTATGGCCACATCTCCTAATTCCTGTCAAGTAGCACCACTCCTTAGTGACCTGGAATTTAAATATATGAGCCTGTGAGGGCAGGGGGGACATTCCTATTTAAATCATCAGATTCTACTCTCTGGGCCCCATAGGCTTGTAACTATACCATAATACAAAACTCCATTCAGTCCAACTTCAAAAGTTCTGATCTTCTCAACAGTCTCAACACTGTTTAAAAATCCAAAGTTTCTTCTGAGACTTGTGACAATCTCTTAACTGTAATCCCCTGTAAAATAAAATCAAAATGCAGATGACATATTTTACATACACGATGGCACAGGGATACATTACCATCCCAAAAGGGAGGAAAGGGAACCCAGTGAGGAAATACTGGACCAAAGTAAGACTGAAAACCAGCTGGTCAGACTCCAAACACTGCATTTCCATGTCTGATATCACAGGACTCTTCATTTCTCCAACTCCTTTCAGCCTTGTTGACTATAACACACTTCTTTCTCTTGGACTGGTTCCACACCCTGTTAGCAGCTCTCCTTGGCAGGTATGCCATGACTCTGGCATCTCAACATCTTGGGCTCTCCCCAAGGTGAATCTAGGCTTTACGTTCACAGTTTCATGAAAGGCCTCTCTCCATGCAAGGACTTCGTGGCACAGGCTTGGCATCCACAGCTTCCTTTAGGCATTGAGAGAGATTCCATATCCCTCCCCCTTTTTTTTCTATCTGTGACTCTAAATCCAGAATCACATGGCTGAAGGTGCCAAGTCCTGCTGCTTGCTGGGACTAGAACGTGGCCTCCTCGTTTAAAGTTCAAATGTGTTTTCATCAGCTTTCTGTTCTCAGTGGTTTCCCTCTCTGGTTAAACTTTTTCTTTAAACTTTTTATTTTTCACAAGTTGGATGCTCTTCTTGGAGGGGCCATGCTTTGAGGTTACCACTGCCTTTATTCCATCTAGGATCAGGCTTTTCTTTAAACTTCCTCTCTGTGAGCACTGGACTTAGCTCTATTACACATCCCAGTGTTTCTTTTCTCCTCCTACTGCATATTTAGGTATTTTTTTTCTTTCTCAGCTTGCTCCTTTTCATAACAGATCTGAATAAGAGGAACCACTAATAGCCATATGATGGATAAAGTATGTGTGTTGAGGGGAACATTATGCTAAGTCTAATGATGAACATATAGAAGGAAAGTCCTCTAAAACATAAAAATGTAAAATTTAAACTTGTTGGCCCCATGGAAGCAGGGTAGAATGATGGCTGAATATGGGAAAATGATGAGATGGTGGTCAAATGATGAGACTGGGGGACTGAGGAGATGTCTCAGGGATAAATGAAGCACTTGTGTGTTGGAGTTCAGATTCCCAGATTCTACATAAAATCTGGGTAGGCATGGCCAACTCCTACAACCTTAGCACTTGGGAGGCATAACAGTTGACCAGCAGGGTGGGTTGACTGTGTAGACTAGCTGAAATTAAACTCTAGGTTCATCAGGAAGCTAAATGAGTGGAGAGTGCTTGAGGAAGGCACCCAATATCAATTTTTAGTTTTAGTATTTGCATATGAGCATATATTCACACAGGTACTCACAGGACACACACATAAAAGATGTAAAACTAAAATATTGAACTCTAATTCACATGATGTTCTTTACTTGAAACCCAGTGAAGAAGATATTAGTTTTTTTTTCCCAAACCTCAAGGTATTACACTTGTTGATGATTGTATTGGCTCACTTTATTATAGTAGTAATAAGTGCACCTTGCGTACATATACAAATCACAATTGTACACATCTTAAATGAATACAGCTTGTATTTGCTAATTTTAGTGCAATAACGTTGACAAAAGTAATATATAAATTCTCCTTCCTTCCTTCCTTCCTTCCTTCCTTCCTTCCTTCCTTCCTTCCTTCCTTCCTTCCTTCCTTCTTTCCTTATCTAAATTGAACAAGTAATTAGCACTCCAAAACTTAAAAGAAAAAAACTTTCTAGATTTGACTTCAACTGATTCTTAGGTTGTACAAGCATACCATAATTTCCTGTGCAGTTCTGTCTGCTTATAGGGCCAACATTGCCTTAAAGCTGAGAAGCCAAATCTTGCATCAAAGTCCCATATTGCTTCCTGTTACACATATGGACTTACTGGTTTAACAAAACATTCCTGTTTGCAAAGATCAGTGCTCGCACCTATGTTAACAACTGAGTGAAGCATTTGCTATATAAGCTGAGTAGGACTGATATGAGAAATAGAAAAACGTAGCCACACTGGGTATGGTGGGTAAACTTTGAAACCTCTCCAAAGACCAGCACTCCTTCAACAAATAACTTCTTAATTCATACCACTACCAAACTGCTTTCTACTTTTACACTATGAAGGAAGGAAGAGCTACTCCTCAAGGAAAAATAATAAAGCAAATTAGGAAAAATCCTGAAGCAAAAGTATAATGAGATGAAAGCCAAAAGGGGGGCTAAGGGAGGAAGAAAAACCCAAAGCCAAACATCTCCCCCTTCTAAGCCCCAGAAGTGACAAAACCATTTCAACATCCAGGAGTTAAAAATATAAAAATAACCATGCACAGAACTCTGCCATTTTCCCTAAGTTCTCATAGCAATGGATTCAAACCATAGCTTGAAACCTTGGCCCTGACATTGGCAGAACTAAAGTTTACAGAATGATAAAACTAATTGCAAAAACTTACTTGCACAAAAAAACCCAAAACTGAGCAAAACCACTTGGGGGCCTGAGGCGCACAGAATGGACCAGCTGAGGTTGCCAATGACAAACGGCTGGCTTTAAATAAACTACACTCCAGACTACTCTGACAAACCGAGAATTCCAATTTGTTCTTGAGGGACACCTCAAATGATCAAAGTGGCTTCCCGAGTCAAGCAGCTGCATCTAACTTTGTAACCCTGGAAGGGGAAAGCTTCCTTTGAGAATGCTGACAGAAATGGAAACTTTACAGCAGATATGTTTCCCATGATGGCCATAGCTATTCACAAATTTCCTTGTTTGTACATCAAGTCCATCACATTCAGTGGAAGATGAAGATTGTGCTACACTTAGATGAGAGGATTCAGGATAACCTGAAAATTTTTCTGAACCATGTATCTCAGCCTTTTCTTCATAGAAGGCCTTGATGGATGCTCTGGGGGAAATACGGGAGATTGAGAGACACAGTGACTTTCAAGAAATTTCAAGAAACTTATCAAGCCACATGGTTGTATAAAAATACACACACACACACACACACACACACACACATCACAATAACTACAGAACTGAAGCCAAATACCCTGTGAGTTCAGTAAAGTCTTGTTTTTTTAGGAAAATTCATTTCCTTCTCTTCTAAATTTCCATGATACTTTGTGCCTTTCTGAGTTACCTTGATTTAGAATAGACAAAATAACAATTTCCAGAGCATCAATGAATGAAGACATTGCATGTACACAGAGAACTATAAAATGTATATTATTTGTTTGAGATATTTAGTCAATTTTAGTTGAACAATTTCAGTTGAACAAGGCATTTATTGAGTGTTTCTGAGGCACTGTCTCATGTCTGGGTGCAATCTAGAGTTTTCCTGTACACCTTGAAATGGTTTCATAAGCTTGAATCTTCTCAATTAATCAAGATTAGGAATGGGAGTATGCACTTAATTAAGAGACAGTATTCATTTTGCAAAACTAAATAGCTTCACTTCTGGGAATAAGACCTTCCGTATGATCATGGGGGTCACCACGTAGTATTTTACCCAGAGTTTATATTCTCTTTAAGTCTGGGAAACAAAAATAGTCATCTGAAAATTATTTTCTGTATCTGAAAATATCTAAGATCACACATTTGCCTACTTCAAAGGGAATCTACAGACAAGCTTTTTCCTCACTGAGCTCCTATAAAAAAAAGTTAAGGGGGTTGGAGAATTCACAGTCATAATGTAGGGATGGGAGTTGCTTCCAAATGCAATTGTGTTGACCAAACATTCATTTAAATGCTCATGAATATGGGGGGCCATCATATCTAAGTGGATATTAATAGGGACAGCAGCAGGATTACAATTCTTGAAGTTTTCTTGGATGCTAGGATGTATTATCAAACATACCCTGTTTCTAATTTTATATACTAGAAGTCTCAAGTCAAGATGGTGCTGTGGCTTTCCAGAGGCTCAAGAGAGGGAAATATCTTTTGTCCTTCCAAGTTTAGTTACCATTGGCATTCCTTGAATTATGTCCCATCACTTCTTCCCCTGCAGCCTTGGCCTCCTTTCTGTGATGTCTTTTCCATACCACACTTTCTGGGTTTTGTTTGTTTGTTTGTTTGTTGTTTTTGTTATAAAAAATTTTTATTAGATATTTTCTTTATTTACATTTCAAATGCTATCCCAAAAGTTCCCTATACCCTCCCCCGGCCCTGATCCCCTACCCACCCACTCCCACTTCTTGGCCCTGTCATTCCCCTGTACAGGGACATATAAAGTTTGCAAGATCTAGGGGCCTCTCTTCCCAATGATGGCCGATTAGGCCATCTTCTGCTACATATGCAGCTAGAGACACGAGCTCTGGAGGTACTGGTTAGTTCATATTGTTGTTCCACCTATAGGGTTGCAGACTCCTTCAGCTCCTTGGGTACTTTCTCTAAGTCCTCCATTGGGGGCCCTGTGTTCCATCCAATAGATGACTGTGAGGATCCACTTCTGTATTTTCCAGGCACTGGCATAGCTTCACAAAAGACAGCTATATCAGGGTGCTTACAGCAAAATCTTGCTGGCATATGTAATAGTGTCTGCGCTTGGTGGCTAATTATGGGATGGATCCCCGGGTGGGGTAGTCTCTGGATGGTCCATCCTTTTGTCTTAGCTCCAAACTTTGTCTCTGTAACTCCTTCCATGGGTATTTTGTTCCCTATTCTAAGGAGGAAAGAAGTATCGACACATTGGTCTTCCTTCTTCTTGATTTTCCTGTGTTTTGCAAATTGTATCTTGAGTATTCTAAGTTTCTGGGCTAATATCCACTTATCAGTGAGTACATATTATGTCAGTTATTTTGTGATTGGGTTACCTCACTAAGGATGATATCCTCCAGATACATCCATTTGCTCAAGAATTTCATTAATTCATTGTTTTTAATAGCTGAGTAGTATTCCAATGCGTAAAAGTACCACATTTTCTGTATCCATTCCTCTGTTGAGGGAATCTGGGTTCCTTCCAGCTTCTGGCTATTATAAATAAGGCTGCTATAAACATAGTGGAGCATATGTCTTTATTACCAGTTGGAACATCTTTTGGATATATGCCCAGGAGAGGTATTGCTGGATCTTCTGGTAGTACTATGTTCATTTTTCTGAGGAACTACCAGACTGACTTCCAGAGTGGTTGTACCAGCTTGCAATCCCACCAGCAATGGAGGAGTGTTCCTCTTTCTCCACATCCTTGCCAGCATCTGCTGTTGCCTGAATTTTTATCTTAACCATTCTGACTGGTGTGAGGTAGAATCTCAGTGTTGTTTTGATTTGCATTTCCCTGATGATTAAGGATGTTGAACATTTTTTCAGGTGCTTCTCAGCCATTCGATATTTTTAGAATTATTTGTTTAGCTCTGTACCCCATTTTCTAGTCAGGTTATTTGAATTTCTGGAGTCCAGCTTCTTGAGCTCTTTGTATATATTGGATATCAGTCCCCTATCAGATTTAGGATTTGTAAAAATCCTTTCCCAATCTGTTGGTGGCCTTTTTGTCTTATTGACAGTGTCTTTTGCCTCACAGAAGCTTTTCAGTTTTATGAGGTCCTACTTGTCAATTCTTGATCTTACAGCACAAGCCATTGCTGTTCTGTTCAGGAATTTTCCCCCCGTGCCAATATCTTCGAAGCTTTTCCCCACTTTCTCCTCTATAAATTTCAGTGTCTCTGGTTTTATGTGGAGGTCTTTAAATCCAATTAGCCTTGAGCTTTGTACAAGGAGATAAGAATGGATCAATTCCCATTCTTCTATATGATAACCTCCAGTTGTGTCACCACCATTTGCTGAAAATTCTGTCATTTTTCCACTGGATGGTTTTAGCTCCCTTGTCAAAGGTCAAGAGACCATCGGTGTGTGGATTCATTTCTGGGTCTTCAACTCTATTCCATTGATCTACCTGTTTGTAGCTGTTCCAGTACCATGCAGTTTTTAATCACAACTGCTCTGTAGTACAGCTTGAGGTCAGGCATGTTGATACCATCAGAGAGTCTTTTATTCTTGAGAATAGATTTTTCTATTCTAGGTTTTTATTATTCCAGATGAATTTGCAAGTTGCCCTTTACAACTCAGTGAAAAATTAAGATGGAATTTTGATGGGGATTGCATTGAATCTTTATATTGCTTTCAGCAGGATAGCCATTTTGACTATATTAATCTTGCCAATCCATGAGCATGGGAGACCTTTCCATCTTCTGAGATCTTCTTCAATTTATTTCTTCAGAGATTTGAAGTTCTTATCATACAGATCTTTCACTTCCTTAGAGTCACACCAAGGTATTTTATATTATTTATGACTATTGTGAAGGGTGTTGTTTCCCTAATTTCTTTCTCAGCCCATTTATCCTTTGTGTAGAGAAAGGCCATTGATTTGTTTGAGTTAATTTTATAGCCAGCTACTGCAGTGAGGCTGTTTATCAGGTTTAGGAGTTCTCTGGTAGAATTTTTAGGGTCACTTATATATACTATCATATCATCTACAAATAGTGATATTTTGACTTCTTCCTTTCCAATTTGTATCACTCTTAATCTCCTATTGTCGAATTGCTATGGCTAGGTCTTCAAGTATTATATTGACTAGGTAGGGAGAAAGTGGGCAGCCTTGTCTAGTCTCTGATTTTAGTGGGATTGCTTCGAGTTTCTCCCCATTTAGTTTGATGTTGGCTACTGATTTGCTGTAGATTGCTTTTATCATGTTTAGGTATGGGCCTTGAATTCCTGATCCTTCCATGACTTTTATTATGAAGGGATATTGGATTTTGTCAAGTGCTTTCTCAGGATCTAACGGAGATGATCATGTGATTTTTGTCTGTTGAGGCCGGCCTGCAGCTCTCATGTCTGGGTTCGAGCCTGGGAGGCATTTTAGAGCTGAAAGAAAAGAGGGAATCTAGGCGGAAAGAGAGAGAAATGGAACCAAGACAATATTCTGATCAAGGTTCAACTTTAATGTCAGCGAACATGCTTTATAAAGAAGAGGGGAGGCCCATTCCCAGTCATGCCAAGTTCCTTGTGAAGTTGTCAGATCAGCCTTTTAGCAGGAACTGTGAAAATCACAGTTCACTGTTAACTCCAGAAGATCTAGGAGAACTGGTTTGGCCTCAGGCAGGTAGCAGGTAGTGGCACATCAAAGGAGAGGGATGAGAAGCAGCACAGCAGGTGGCTCTGCCTCAGTGGCAGATGATCTGAGCCAGCCTGGCTAGGCTGGAAGGAGGTTACATCTGTCTTTGAGTGTGTTTATATATTGGATTACACTGAAGGATTTCTGTATATTAAAACATCCCTGCATCCCTGGGATGAAGCCTACTTGGTCATGATGGATGACCGTTTTGATGTGTTCTTGGATTCAGTTTGTGAGGATTTTATTGAGTATTTTTTCATCAATATTCATAAGGGAAATTGGTCTGAAGTTCTCTTTCTTTGTTGGAACTTTGTGTGGTTTGGGTAACAGAGTAATTATGGCTTCATAGAATGAGTTGGGTAGAGTACCTTCTGTTTCTATTTTGTGGAATAGCTTGAGGAGAGTTGGAATTAGGTCTTCTTGGAAGGTCTGATAGAACTCTGCACTAAACCCATCTGGTCCTGGGCTTTTTTTGGTTGGGAGACTATTGATAACTGCTTCTATTTCATTAAGGGAAATGGGATTGTTTAGATCATTAATCTGATCCTCATTTAACTTTGGTACCTGGTACCTGTCTAGGAAGTTGTCCATTTCATCCAGGTTTTCCAGTTTTGTTGAGTATAGCCTTTTGTAGTAGGATCTGATGATGTTTTGGATTTCCTCAGGTTCTGTTGTTTGTCTCCTTTTTCATTTCTGATTTTGTTAATTAGAATACTGTCCGTTTGCCCTCTAGTTAGTCTGGCTAAGGGTTTATCTATCTTGTTGATTTTCTCAAAGAACAAGCTCCTCCTTTGGTTGATTCTTTGAATAGTTCTTTTTGTTTCCACTTGGTTGATTTCAGCCCTGAGTTTGATTATTTCCTGCCGTCTACTCCTCTTTTCTGATTTTGCTTCCTTTAGTTGTAGAGCTTCTAGGTGTGTGGACAGGCTGTTAGTGTAGACTCTCTCTAGTTTCTTTTTGGAGGCACTCAGGGCTATGAGTTTTCCTCTTAGGACTGCCTTTATTGTGTTCCATAAGATTGGGTATGTTGGCCTGAGCATCGGCAGCAGACATCTTGGTTCTGGGACCCAGCCGAGAGTATTCTGCACAAGTGAGAGTACAGAATACAGAAGCTAAAAGCTTCTGGGACAGGCGGGAGCCACAGAGCTTCTAAGGAAGCCCGCTTTTCGGGCCCCAGACAGCTGGTCACTTTCCCGGCCAGAGGAAAGGGGACCGCCCTGTGCAGGAGCACTTTGCCTGAGCATTGGCAGGGGACATCTTGGTTCTGGGACCCAGCCGAGAGTATTCTACACAGGCCCCAGACATCCGGCCACATTTCCAGCCAGAGGAAAGGGGTCCGCCCAGCTCGGGAGCACTTTGCCTGAGCATCTGCAAAGGCATCTCAGTTCCGGGACCCCGCCAAGTGTATTCTGCACAGCTCCAGAGATTACCAGATGGCAAAAGGCAAACTTAAGAATTCTACTAACAGAAATCAAGACCAGTCACCATCATCAAAATGCAGCACTCCCACCCCACCTAGTCCTAGGCACCCTAACACAACCGAAAAGCTAGACCCAGATTTAAAAGCATATGTCATGATGATGGTAGAGGACATCAAGAAGGACTTTAATAATTCACTTAAAGAAATACAGGAGAACATTGCTAAAGAGTTACAAGTCCTTAAAGAAAAACAGGAAAACACAACCAAACAGGTAGAAGTCTTTAAAGAAAAACAGGAAAACACATCCAAACAGGTGATGGAAATGAACAAAACCATACTAGACCTAAAAAGGGAAGTAGACACAATAAAGAAAACACAAAGTGAGGCAACACTGGAGATAGAAACCCTAGGAAAGAAATCTGGAACCATAGATGTGAGCATCAGCAACAGAATACAAGAGATGGAAGAGAGAATCTCAGGTGTAGAAGATTCCATAGAGAACATCAGCACAACAATCAAAGAAAATACAAAACACAAAAGGATCCTAACTCAAAACATCCAGGAAATCCAGGACACAATGAGAAGACCAAACCTATGGATAATAGGAGTTAATGAGAATGAAGATTTTCAACTTAAAGGGCCAGCAAACATCTTCAACAAAATTATAGAAGAAAACGTCCCAAACCTAAAGAAAGAGATGCCCATGAACATACAAGAAGCCTACAGAACTCCAAATAGACTGGACCAGAAAAGAAATTCCTCCCGACACATAATAATCAGAACAACAAATGCACTAAATAAAGATAGAATATTAAAAGCAGTAAGGGAGAAAGGTCAAGGCAGGCCTATCAGAATTACACCAGACTTTTCACCAGAGACTATGAAAGCCAGGAGAGCCTGGACAGATGTTATACAGACACTAAGAGAACACAAATGCCAGCCCAGGCTACTATACCTGGCCAAACTCTCAATTACCATAGATGGAGAAACCAAAGTATTCCACGACAAAACCAAATTTACACATTATCTTTCCACAAATCCAGCCCTTCAAAGGATAATAACAGAAAAAAACCAATACAAGGATGGAAATCACACCCTAGAAAAAGCAAGAAAGTAATCCCTCAACAAACCAAAAAGAAGACAGCCACAAGAACAGAATGCCAACTCTAACAACAAAAATAAAAGGAAGCAACAATTACTTTTCCTTAATATCTCTTAATATCAATGGAATCAATTCCCCAATAAAAAGACATAGACTAACAGACTGGCTACACAAACATGACCCAACATTCTGCTGCTTACAGGAAACCCATCTCAGGGAAAAAGACAGACACTACCTCAGAGTGAAAGGCTGGAAAACAATTTTCCAAGCAAATGGTCTGAAGAAACAAGCTGGAGTAGCCATTCTAATATAGAATAAAATCGACTTCCAACCCAAAGTTATCGAAAAAGACAAAGAGGGACACTTTATACTCATCAAAGGTAAAATCCTCCAAGAGGAACTCTCAATTCTGAATATCTATGCTCCAAATGCAAGGGCAGCCCCATTCATTAAAAACACTTTAGTAAAGCTCAAAGCACACATTGCACCTCACACAATAATAGTGGGAGACTTCAACACACCATTTTCATCAATGGACAGATCGTGGAAACAGAAACTAAACAGGGACACAGTGAAACTAACAGAAGTTATGAAACAAATGGACTTAACAGATTTCTACACATTTTATCCTAAAAGAAAAGGATATACCTTCTTTTCAGCACCTCACGGGACTTTCTCCAAAAAGACCATATAATTAGTCACAAAACAGGCCTCAACAGATACAAAAATATTGAAATTGTCCCATGCATCCGATCAGACCACCATGGACTAAGGCTGATCTTCAATAACAACATAAATAATGGAAAGCCAACATTCATGTGGAAACTGAACAACACTCTTCTCAATGATACCTTGGTCAAGGAAGGAATAAAGAAATAAATTAAAGACTTTTTACAGTTTAATGAAAATGAAGCCACGACATACTCAAACCTATGGGACACAATGAAAGCATTTCTAAGAGGGAAACTCATAGCTCTGAATGCCTCCAAAAAGAAACTGGAGAGAGCACACACTAGCAGCTTGACAACACATCTAAGAGCTCTAGAAAAAAAGGAAGAAAATTCACCCAAGAGGAGTAGACAGCAGGAAATAATCAAACTCAGGGGTAAAATCAACCAAGTGGAAACAAGAAGAAGTATTCAAAGAAGTAACCAAATGAGGAGTTGGTTCTTTGAGAAAACCAACAAGATAGATAAACCCTTAGCTAGACTCACTAGAGGGCACAGGGACAACAATCTAATTAACAAAATCAGAAATGAAAAGGGAGACATAACAACAGATCCTGAAGAAATCCAAAACACCATCAGATCCTTCTATGAAAGGCTATACTCAACAAAACTAGAAAACCTGGACGAAATGGACAAATTTCTAGACAGATACAAGGTACCAAAGTTAAATCAGGATCAAGTTAATGATCTAAACAGTCCAATATCCCCTAAAGAAATAGAAGCTGTCATTAATAGTCTCCCAGCCAAAAAAAGCCCAGGACCAGATGGGTTTAGTGCAGAGGCCTACCAGACCTTCAAAGAAAATCTAATTCTAGTCCTGCACAAACTATTCCACAAAATAGAAGTAGAAGGAACTCTACCCAACTCCTTCTATTAAGCCACAATTACTCTGATACCTAAACCACAGAAAGATCCAACAAAGATAGAGAACTTCAGACCAATTTCCCTTATGAATATAGATGCAAAAATCCTCAATAAAATTCTCGCTAACCGAATCCAAGAACACATTAAAGCAATCATCCATACTGACCAAGTAGGTTTTATTCCAGGGATGCAGAGATGGGTTAAAATATGGAAATCAATCAACGTAATCCATTATATAAAAAACTCAAAGACAAACCACATAAACATCTCGTTAGATGCGGAAAAAGCATTCAACAAGTTCCAACACCCATTCATGATAAAAGTCTTGGAAAGATCAGGAATTCAAGACCCATACCTAAACATGATAAAAGCAATCTACAGCAAACCAGTAGCCAACATCAAAGTAAATGGTGAGAAGCTTGAAACAATCCCACTAAAATCAGGGACTAGACAAGGCTGTCCACTCTCTCCATACCTATTCAACATTGTACTTGAAGTCCTAGCCAGAGCAATTCAACAACAAAAGAATATCAAGGGGATACAAACTGGAAAAGATGAAGCCAAATTATCACTTTTTGCAGATGATATGATAGTATATATAAGTGTCCCTAAAAATTCCACCAGAGAACTCCTAAACCTGATAAACAGCTTCAGTGAAGTAGCTGGATATAAAATTAACCCAAACAAGTCAATGGCCTTTCTCTACACAAAGAATAAACTGCCTGAGAAAGAAATTAGGGAAACAACACCCTTCTCAATAGTCACAAATAATATAAAATATCTTGGCATGACTCTAACTAAGGAAGTGAAAGATCTGTATGATAAGAACTTCAAGTCTCTGAAGAAAGAAATTAAAGAAGATCTCAGAAGATGGAAAGACCTCCCATGCTTATGGATTGGCAGGATCAACATTGTAAAAATGGCTATCTTGCCAAAAGCAATCTACAGATTCAATGCAATCCCCATCAAAATCCCAACTCCATTCTTCAACGAATTAGAAAGAGCAATCTGCAAATTCATCTGGAATAACAAAAAACCTAGGATAGCAAAAATTCTTCTCAAGGATTAAAGAACCTCTGGTGGAACCACCATGCCTGATCTAAAGCTTTACTACAGAGCAATTGTGATAAAAACTGCATGGTACTGGTATAACGACAGACAAGTAGACCAATGGAATATAATTGAAGACCCAGAAATCTACCCACACCCCTATGGTCACTTGATCTTCGACAAGGGAGCTAAAACCATCCAGTGTAAGAAAGACAGCATTTTCAACAAATGGTGCTGGCAGAACTGGTTGTTATCATGTAGAAGAATGAGAATTGATCCATTCCTATCTCCTTGTACTAAGGTCAAATCTAAGTGGATCAAGGAACTCCACATAAAACCAGAGACACTGAAACTTATAGAGGAAAAAGTGGGGAAAAGCCTTGAAGATATGGGTACAGGGGCAAAATTCCTGAATAGAACAGCAATGGCTCGTGCTGTAAGTTCGAGAATTGACAAATGGGACCTCATGAAACTGCAAAGCTTCTGCAAGGCAAAAGACACCATCAATAAGACAAAAGACCACCAGCAGATTGGGAAAGTAACTTTACCTATCCTAAATCAGATAGGGGACTAATATCCAATATATATAAAGAACTCAAGAAGGTAGACTACAGAAAATCAAATAACCCCATTTAAAAATGGGGCTCAGAACTGAACAAAGAATTCTCACCTGAGGAATACCGAATGGCAGAGAAGCACCTGAAAAAATGTTCAACATCCTTAATCATCAGGGAAATGCAAATCAAAACAACCCTGAGATTCCACCTTACACCAGTCAGAATGGCTAAGATCAAAAATTCAGGTGACAGCAGATGCTGGCGAGGATGTGGAGAAAGAGGAACACTCCTCCATTGTTGGTGGGATTGCAAAGTTGTACAACCACTCTGGAAATCAGTCTGGCGGTTCCTTAGAAAATTGGACATAGTACTACCGGAGGATCTAGCAATACCTCTCTTTGGCATATATCCAGAAGATGTCCCAACCGGTAAGAAGGACACATGCTCCACTATGTTCATAGCAGCCTTATTTATAATAGCCAGAAGCTGGAAGGAACCCAGATGCCCCTCAACAGAGGAATGGATACAGAAAATGTGGTACATTTACACAATGGAGTACTACTCAGCTATTAAAAAGAATGAATTTATTAAATTCCTAGCCAAATGAATGGTCCTAGAGAGCATCATCCTGAGTGAGGTAAAACAATCACAAAGGAACTCACACAATATGTACTCACTGATAAGTGGATATTAACCCAAAACTTAGGATACCCAAGATATAAGATACAATTTGGTAAACGCATGAAAGTCAAGAAGAATGAAGACCAAAGTGTGGACACTGTGCCCCTTCTTAGAATTGTGAACAAAACACCCATGGAAGGAGTTACAGAGACAAAGTTTGGAGCTGAGACAAAAGGATGGATCATCTAGAGACTGCCATATCCAGGGATCCACCCCATAATCAGCTTCCAAACGCTGACACCATTGCATACACTAGCAAGATTTTGATGAAAGGACCCACATATAGCTGTCTCTTTTGACTCTAGATGCATTTGTATCAAAAGATGGCCTAGTTGGCCATCACCGGAAAGAGTGGCCCATTGGACACACAAACTTTATATGCCCCAGTACAGGGGAACGCCAGGGTGAAAAAAAGGGAATGGGTGGGTAGGGAGGTTGGGGGGGAGGGTATGGGGGACTTTTGGGAGAGCATTGGAAATGTAATTGAGGAAAATATGTAATAAAAAATATTAAAAATTAAAAAAAAGAAAAAAAAAGATAAGGGTTTTCAGGTCAGTTCTACCTCAGTGGCCTCTGGGCTTTGTGTCTGAAGTGAATGGTGGCTTCAGTAATAGAGACTAAACTTTTACCTCTGAGGTACAAACCAAGAACAATAAAAATAGTTCATAATGTTTAAAAAAAAAGTTTGGGTATGTTGTGGCATCCTTTTCATTAAACTCTAAAAGTATTTAATTTCTTTCATTATTTCTTCCTTGACCAAGTAATCATTGAGTAGAGTGTTGTTCAGTTTCCACATGAATGTTGGCTTTGTATTATTTACACTGTTATTGAAGATCAGCCTTAGTCGATGGTGATCTGATAGGATGCATCGGATAATTTCAATATTTTTGTATCTGTTGAGGCCTGTTTTTTGACCGATTATATGGTCAGTCTTGGAGTAGGTACCATGTGGTGCTGAGAAGAAGATATATCCTTTTGTTTTAGGATAAAATGTTCTGTAGATATCTATTAAAATCCATTTGTTTCATAACTTTTGTTATTGTCAATGTGTCTCTGTTTAGTTTCTGTTTCCAGGATCTGTCCATTGGTGAGAGTGAGGTTTTGAAGTCTCCCACTATTATTGTGTGAGGTGCAATGTGTGCTTTGAGCTTTGTATTAGTTAGGGTTTTACTGCTGTGAACAGACACTATGACCAAGGCTGGGCTTTTTTGAAACTTCTTTTGTCAATGCAATTAATCCAAGTCTCTTCACCTTAGCCTCAGGCAAACTTTTCAGACAAGGACAAAAAGTAGCCACATTCTTCACCAAAATACCACAAAACCAGTCTTTATGCCACATTCTGAAATTCTTCTCCTTTGAAATCTCTTGGGCCAGGTCAACACAGTTCAAGTTACTCCCAGCAACAAAGTCTTCCATATTCCTACTAGGATGACCCATTAAGCCCCATTTAAAGCATTTCACTGCTTTCCAAATCCAAAGTCCCAAAATCCACATTATTTCAAATAAAAGCATGGTCAGGCCTATCACAGCAATACCCCACTCTCAGTACCAACTTCTTCATGTAACTTGCTTGTGCCTTCAGGACCTGCTCTGGCCCGATCACGTATATACCACTTCCATTTGATAATAGACTGCTGCTGTGCGCGTCCCACTTTATGACTTGCAGGGTCTGATAGTACCCAGCTCATAATGGGTAATTCAGGTCGCATAGTAACTTGGTGTCCTATTGTCAAACGTTCAGTTTCCACTAAGGCCCAATAGCAGGCCAAGAGCTGTTTTTCAAAGGGAGAATAGTTGTCTGCAGATGATGGTAGAGCTTTGCTCCAAAATACCAAAGGTCTTTTCTGTGATTCACCTACAGGGGCCTGCCAAAGGCTCCAAACAGCATCTCTATCAGCCACAGACACCTCAAGTACCATCGGGTCTGCTGGGTCATATGGTCCAAGTGGTAGAGCAGCCTGCACAGCAGCCTGGACCTGTTGAAGGGCCTTCTCCTGTTCCAGGCCCCACACAAAGCTAGCAGCTTTCCGAGTCACTTGGTAAATAGGCCTAAGTAACACACCCAAGTGAGGGATGTGTTGTCTCCAGAATCCAAATAGACCCACTAAACGTTGTGCTTCTTTCTTGGTTGTAGGAGGGGCCAGGTGCAATAACTTATCTTTCACCTTAGAAGGAATATCTCTGCATGCCCCACACCACTGGACTCCTAAGAATTTCACTGAGGTAGATGGTCCTTGAATTTTGGTTGGATTTATTTCCCATCCTCTGATACGCATATGTGTTACCAATGAGTTCAAAGTGGTTGCTACTTCCCGCTCACTAGGTCCAATCAGCATAATGTCATCAATATAGTGCACCAATGTGATATTTTGTGGAATATCCAAACGATCAAGATCCCTTCTAACTAAATTATGACACAGGGCAGGAGAGTTAATATATCCTTGAGGCAAAACTGTGAAGGTATACTGTTGGCCTTGCCAACTGAAAGCAAATTGCTTCTGGTGGTCCTTATGGACAGGTACTGAGAAGAAGGCATTTGCCAGATCAATAGCCGCATACCAGGTGCCAGGAGATGTGTTAATTTGCTCAAGTAACGAAACTACATCTGGTACAGCAGCTGCAATTGGAGTTACTACCTGATTTAGTTTTCGATAATCAACTGTCATTCTCCACGATCCATCTGTTTTCTGCACTGGCCAGATAGGAGAGTTAAATGGCGATGTGGTGGGAACCACCACCCCTGCATCTTTCAAGTCCTTGATAGTGGCAGTAATTTCTGCAATGCCTCCAGGAATGTGATACTGTTTTTGATTCACTATTTTCTTTGGCAGAGGCAACTCTAAAGGCTTCCATTTGGCCTTTCCAACCATAATAGCCCTAACTCTACAGTTCAGGGAACCAATATGAGAATTCTGCCAGTTTCTGAGTATATCTATCCCAATTATACATTCTGGAACTGGGGAAATCACCACAGGATGTGTCCGGGGACCTACTGGACCTACTGTGAGTCGGACATCAGTCAAAACTCCATTAATCACCTGCCCTCCATAGGCCCCTACTTTAACTGGAGGGCCACAATGTTTCTTGGGATCTCCTGGGATCAGTGTCAACTCAGAACCAGTATCCAGCAGACCCCGAAAAGTCTGATTATTTCCTTTTCCCCAGTGTACAGTTACCCTTGTAAAAGGCCGTAGGTCCCTCTGGGGAAGAACTGGAGAAAGGGTAACAGCAAAACCTTTGGGTGTCTTATCAGGATCCTTCCTCAGGGGAACCTGGCCACCCCTTCATTCAAGGGGTTCCGGATCTGCAAACTGGCTCAAGTCTGGAAATTGATTCACTGGCCTCCAGATAAGGGTCACTGGTGAGCCAATTCTGGATTGTAGTTCATTCCAAATATAGTCAAGTTGACAACCAGGAATAGCCACTACAAGCTTTCCTAAAGTTTCTTTAGTGAATGTGGCTGCCCTTGTATTTGGAGCATAGATATTCAGAAATGAGAGTTCATCTTGGTATATTTTTACCTTTGATGAGTATGAAGTGTCCCTCCTTGTCTTTTTTGATGACTTTGGGTTGGAAGTTGATTTTATTAGATATTAGGATGGCTACTCCAGCTTGTTTCTTCCTACCATTTGCTTGGAAAATTGTTTTCCAGCCTTTCACTCTGAGGTAGTGTCCGTCTTTTTCCCTGAGGTGGGTTTCCTGTAAGAAGCAAAATGTTGGGTCCTGTTTGTATAGCCAGTCTATTAGTCTATGTCTTTTTATTTGGGAATTGAGTCCATTGATGTTAAAAGAAATTAAAGAAAAGTAATTGTTGCTTCCTGTTATTTTTGTTGTTAAAGTTGGGATTCTGTTCTTGTGGCTATCTTCTTTTAGGTTTGTTGAAGGATTACTTTCTTGCTTTTTCTAGTTTCTGTCCTTTTGTTGGTGTTTTCCCTTTATTATCCTTTGAAGGGCTGGATTTGTGGAAAGTTATTTTGTGAATTTGGTTTTATCATGGAATACTTTGGTTTCTTCATCTATGGTAATTGAAAGTTTTGTTGGATATAGTAGCCTGAGCTGGCATTTGTGTTCTCTTAGGGTCTGTATAACATCTGTCCAGGATCTCTGGCTTTCATAGTTTCTGGTGAGAAGTCTGGTGTAGTTCTGATAGATTTGCCTTTATATGTTACTTGACCTTTTTCCCTTACTGCTTTTAAAATTCTTTTGTGTGTGTGTGTGTGCATTTGTTGTTCTGATTATTATGTATCAGGAGGAATTTCTTTTCTGGTCCAGTCTATTTGGAGTTCTGTGAGCTTCTTTTATGTTCATGGGCATCTTGTCCTTTGGGTTTTGGAAGTTTTCTTCTATAATTTTGTTGAAGAAATTTACTGGCCCTTTAAGTTGAAAATTTTCATTCTCATCTACTCCTATTATCCATAGGTTTGGTCTTCTCATTGTGTCCTGGATTTCCTAGATGTTTTGAGTTAGGATTTTTTTTTCATTTTGCCTTTTCTTTGATTGTTGTGTCCATGTTCTCTATGGAATCTTCTGCACATGATATTCTCTCTTCCATCTCTTGTATTCTGTTGCTGATGCTCGCATCTATGGTTCCTGATTTCTTTCCTAGGGTTTCTATCTCCAGATTTGTCTCGCTTTGGGTTTTCTTTATTGTTTCCTTTCCCTTTTTTGGTCTTGGATGTTTTGTTCAATTCCAACACCTGTTTGGTTGTGTTTTCCAGTAATTCTTTAAGGGATTTTTGTGTTTCCTGTTTAAGGACTTCTACCTTTTAGCAGTGTTTTCCTGTAATTCTTTAAAGACTTCTACCTGTTTAGCAGTGTTCTCCTGTATTTCTTTAAGTGAGTTATTAATGCCCTCCTTAAGGTCCTCTACCAGTATCATGAGATATGGTTTTGATTCCGAGTCTTGCTTTTCAGATGTGTTGGGGTATTGAGGACTGGGTGAGGTGGGAGTGCTGTTTACTGATGAAAGTGAGCAGTCTTGGTTTCTGTTAGTAAGATTCTTACATTTGCCTTTCACCCTCTGGTAATCTCTGGTGTTAGTTGTTATAGTTGTCTCTGGCTGGAGCTTGTTCCTCCTGTGATTCTGTTAGCCTCTGTCAGCAGTCTTGGGAGTCTAGCTCTTTCCTGAGTCTCAGTGGTCAGAGTATTCTCTGCAGGCAAGCTCTCCTCTTGCAGGGAAGGTACACAGAGGTCTCATGTTCAGACCTGCCTCCTGGCTGAAGATGAAGGCACGAAACAGGGCCTGTCCCAGAAGATGTGTTGCCTCTGCAGTCTGCACTCTCACCTGAGCAGACTGGTCTCTGAGGGACCCAGGACACAAGATGGCTCCCTCACCAGCTCCGGCTGTCAGAGCCCTCCTGGGAGGACACCTCTCCTCTGGCAGGGAAGGTGCCTGGATGTCTGGTTCCTGAAACAGGGTCTGTCCCAAAAGCTGTGTCACTTCTGCAGTCTTTGAGCTCACCCCCTGCAGTCTGTGAGCTGACCTGCGCAGACTGGTCTCTGCACACTTTCTGTTTTAAAGACTCCTAATCATTGGATTTGAGTTCTTCCATGATTATCAACGGTGATACATTTTAATACTGTTTAATTACATGTGTAAAATGATTTCAAATAAACTTATGTGCTTAAAGCCTAGAAATTAGGGTATGGATATGTATATGTATACCACACACACACACGTGTGTGTGTGTGTGTGTGTGTGTGTGTGTGTATGTGGGTGTGTGTGTGTGTGTGTGTGTGTGTGTGTATGTATGTATGTATGTATGTATGTAATTGTATAGTCCCTACACAACACAGAAGAATCTGTAGGGATAACTTGGTCTTTCGAAAGGAAGAGTCCAGGCTATGCTTACATTTACAGCAGTGTTCCAAGAGTACAGGTCATTCAATAACAACAAATTATGTTATTTAATTAACCTTTCTCTCTCTGGCCCTAGATCATTGGAATTTGTGTAATGGCATTTCAAAATCTCATTGCAGACTGAGAGGCATTTCTCTTCTTGTGGAATACAAATGCTGGAGTCAGTTTGTTCAAGCTTAGACACAAAGGGAAAGAACATAGCACATCACCTTTATGCTCTCAGGTTTCTACTTGGTTCTACTTCTACGTGGTGTAGAACTGATATGTGTAGACATTAATTGAATCCGTCCTATGCAACACTATACCCAGTGTCAGAGACATTTTGCAGCCATAGGAATAGAGTGAATTCTTTGGTGAGTGGAAAAACTGAGTCTAACAATTATTTTCAGGTTAGTGGAGCTCTCTATTCATGGCAAGTCAAGTCCAGGATGTTATCATATGGGACTGTCCCTGTGTGATGTGTTATCAAGAGCTGGGCAATAAGGATCGAGGTCAAATGCATTTCCAACCATGCTAGAAGTGCTTGAGAAAACCAGGTGTCAGTGAAGCCTCAGTGATCCATATGCAGGATATTAAAGACATTTCATTTGTACATTCTAACAACAGAGCCAGGCCACTTGTCTTCTGTACTGTTTCCTGGAATTTTCTTGGGTCCCTGAATGTCTCATATATCTGTCTGACCACAGGAGAGAGCATTGGTATCTCAGTAGGCTCTAGTCTGAAGACTCGTGAACTTGAGAGGTGCTGTTCAATGTACAATGCAGTTAGGTCCTATTGTTTGCTGAAACTACTGCACACCAAAACACATTTAATTCATCTGGCTTGCCTAACATCATAATTTAGCCCATCCTATATTAAATGTGCTCAAAATTCCATCATAAGAGAGTGTTGAATTGTATATAAGCTACACTAGCCCAGGAGCAATTTTAAATCTTTATCTGGCTAAGTACATTTTCTTTTTAAATGGTGTGAGTATTCTATTTCTTCCCTTCTGAGCTGGGCTGTCCTTATTCTGTGGAGATGTAATCAATTTAGAAATCAAAATATCTACATGTTGGTCAACTGATAGGCAGCTGCCATGTGTATCTTAGGTACCATTCCTGATCACTCCATCCTGTATCTTGTTCCCACTAGCCCTCTTCATTAATATTAAATGAAGCATGGGGGGGCATCTGGAATCTATTCTGACTGATGCCTGTCCCATAACAATTACTAATGCTTTGAATATCATCTCTGCAACTCTTCCTAGATGATAATAGGCACATGGTTTTCCCGGTTTTCTTATAGGGAAGAGAAAGCACACACACACACACACACGCACGCATGCATGCACAGGCACAGGCACACAGGCACATGCACATGCTCACAGGCATGCACACACATACACACACCAGTGAAATCATAGTTTGGTCCCCACTACTCTTTATTCTACTCTTTTTTTATTGGTTATTTTATTTATTTACATTTCAAATGTTATCCCCCTCCCCAGTTTTCCCTCCACAAGTCTCCTATCCCCTCCTCCATCCCTGTGCCTCTATGAGGGTGCTCCTCCCCCATCCACCCACTTCTGCCTCAGCACCCTAGAGTTTCCCTATCCTGGGTCATCAAACCTCCACTGGACCAAGGTCCCTCCCAGTAATGCCATATAAGGCCATCCTCTGCTACATATACAGCTGGAGCCGTGGGTACCCCATGTGTACTCTTTGGTTGGTGGTTTAGTCCCTGGGAGCCTTGGGAGGTCTTGTTGGTTGATATTGCTATTCTTCCCTCTTGATTTAAGTGTTTCTTTTCTTTTTACTTTGTGAGACAGAGGCTCATGCAACCTAGGATGGTCTCTTACTCACATTTTTAGCTGAGGATGGCCTAGAATGTCTGATCATTCTGCCTCTACCTCCTGAGTACTAAAATTACAGACATATATCACAATGTTCAGTTTGTGTCATTCTGGGGGGTTGTAGCTTAGGTTCCATGTATGCCAAACAAGCACTCCACCAGCTAATTTCAATCTCCAGGGCTAATTTCAGTTTTTAAGTCTGTAAAGTATCAGAGTTGATCTATAATCTCAAGATTAACCTAATCCTGAGATTCTATGATCTAAATTTTAGAAAAAAATACTGGTATTTAAAAACAAGTCATAAATATGGGATCAATAATCAGTACAAAGTATTGGTTATAAAATTGGGTTTTTTTAACCCACTCTTGAAACCAGTGAGCAGTAGAATTCTGACCATAGGGATCAAAGGTATAACAGTAGTATTTTCTCTTGTATGGACTATTCCAATAAATAGGAGTAAAGTCATGCAATCACGAAACATTTCTTGTTTGCACCACCAGTGCCTTTAGCAGGAGTGTACAAAGCCAGGACCTGACAGAGGCCATCAAAAAGCATAAACAGACAGTCCTATGATTTGCCACATCAACTATTCATTTACTTCCTAGGTTTGTCTCTTTCTACTGCCCCTACCTCTCCTACACTCAAGCTGCAAAGACATAATTACAATGTGTCCATAGGACAAACCTTGGGAGGTCATCACTAGGTGTGAGGAAAATGAAAGGTTGGAGCGTCTCCTACCACCTGTAGCTCTTCTCACTTCTGCATCAGAGCTTCTCTGTTTGGTCTCTGGCATGTTAGTGCTGTGGAAATGGAAAACCTTTCTCCACAGTTGGTGACATCTCTTGAGATGTCAGAGATTTAGAAATTTCCATTGTTTAACTGATTCAGAGTGACAAGGTAAATCAAATGCCTTACAATAGAAGCAGATACTCCCCCACCTTACTCTTTAGTTATGTGCAGTTCTTAAGTCCTGCCCATAAAGGGAAGCTGGAACTGGTAGGTAACTTCCTATCATTATCTTCCATTATCTTACATGTATTTTCTGCCACGTGGTCCTTGGTATGAATACAGGACTACAGAGGTGTGTCAATAACAAGTATAAGGTTGGGATATACAACTCACTGATTGAAAGTATTTCCATATATATCTTGGACTAATGTGTGATTTGTAATTAATGGATTTGAGTTATTAACATCATTAATGTCTTAAAAAAACAACTATCCAGAGGAATTAGATAGCTTAAGTTATTAGAACAGACATTTCCAAGAAGTCTGGCTCATCCTGTGCTTTGCTAGGTTGTTCTGATATTCTGACTTCTACTGAGAATGGACATTTGTAAGAACCATTGCACACAAAACAGTGCTGGCAACTTCCAAATGTCTAACAATCACCAAAAGAACAAAATTCTTATTTGTGTTTAAAAGTGGATACCAAATAGCACAGTCCTGATGAAGATGATACTTAAAAATGGCACAGCAGCTTTGGGAGAGTCTTCTCCAGTATCTGTAGGCTGGCTGTAGGGTGCAGAGAGCTGAGAATGAAGAGGCTCAGAGGAAGGATGTTGAGGTTGTTAAACACCAGAGTGTATATTATATATTGCATGCTGCGCTATGTGAATCAGTCAAGCTATGGATGGCTAAGTATAAGGTGTGACTAGTAACCAATGTCTCCATTGTGAGATGTTCCCATCATCCCAACTGTCTCATTGAGGGAGGAGTCACTATCTTTTATCAGGCAATTCTTGGAACTGGTCCCCATTTCCAAGTTCAGACCCCACTGTTAAGTTCCACCTTCATCGGGACTGTGCTATTTGGAATCCACTTTTAAATACATATAAGAATCTTGTTTGTTCTTTTGATGGATGTTGGGCATTTGGAAGTTGTCCACATCCTTTTAGGTATATATATATATATATATATATATATATATATATGTTAAACACCAGAGTGTGTATTATATATTGCATGCTGCGCTATGTGAATCAGTCAAGCTATGGATGGCTAAGTATAAGGTGTGACTAGTAACCAATATATATATATATATTTCTGGTTTCAGATAGCATTTGATCATTTCTGTCTCTCCCATCCTGGATGAAATATTGTTTGGGTAGTAAAGGGTTAAATCGGTGTATTATTATTGTTGTTGTTGTTATTGTTGTTTCCTGGTGATAGTGAGCTTAATAGACTGTGCTAGCTCAATCTTGTGAGAAAGTGTACTGGCAGGCTTTGTGTATCAACTTGACACAAGCTGGAGTTATCACAGAGAAAGGAGGCTCCATTGAGGAAATGCCTCCATGAGATCCAGCTGTAAGGTGCTTTCTCAATTAGTGATCAAGGGATGGTAAGTGGTGCCATCCCTGGGCTGGTAGTTCTAGGTTCTATATCAAGGCAGGCTGAGAAAGCAAAGGAAAGCAATCCTGTAAGCAGCATCCCTCTATGGTCTCTGCATCAGCTCCTGCCTCCAGGTTCTTGCCCTGTGTGAGTTCCTGTCCTGACTTCCTTTGATGATGAACAGCAATGTAGGGGGTAAGCTGTATAATCCCTTTCCTCCCCAACTTGCTTCTTGTTCATGGTGTTTCATTGTAGCAATGGAAACCCTAAGAAGGAGAGAGATACATCTTCTTGATTCAGGAACATGTGCATTTCTTGTAGGTAAATAAGAAGTGTTATAATTTTTCTCTTCAACTGACAGGTGAGAGTTACATACATTTAGGGTGTTCAACGTGATATTTTAGTGTATGCCAAAATGTGAGATTAATTATTAAATCAAGACAATGATCATATCATTTTACTTGTATCATTTTTGTATTGAGAACATTTATAATCTAGACTTCCAGTAATTTTGAAATATATGATATCAATAGAGTCACCATGCTAGCTAGGTAAGAGGACACCAAAATGAATTTCTCCTATCTGGCTGAAATCCTGTATGCTTTGACCAGCCTCTTCCAGTTGCTCTTGCTTATGTCCCTCTTTGTCAACCTCCAGCTCATGTTTTTAAGAGTTTGGCTTGTTTTAGACTCCACAAATAATTGGCAGCATGGGACCTTTCTCTTACTGGGCTTCACCTATTTCACTTAGCATTACTAATCTCTGCCATACAAATTGGCAGTACTCTTTCTTTAAAAGACTGCCATTCTATCACATAGACATATTCCTGTATAATGCATTTTTATAGTTTTAATCTTTGCAGGAAAAATATCCATTCAACTTAACATCTTCTAGAATTGAGCAGTCAATTTTCTCTGATTTTCAGACTTTCCAAGGTTTTATGTTTCAGGTTTTTCTGTACTGAATAGCTCCCTCCCACATTATAGTGATCTTTTAAAATAAAGTCTCTCATCACCTATAGGCAGATTGTTTCTGACAAGCTGATGGCTAAAACGTAAGGAAAAGAAAGGAGGAGCGAGGAGGGGACTTGGGACCTCCAGTTCTAACTGGCATGTCAGGAAGTTCCCTGACACATGAGACACAAGAAGCCTTTCCAAATACTCTAGGTGGAACTTCTAGAAGAAATGGAATTTCCCCCAAGCCACTTTCCCTCCCAGCTTCACAGATGTTAATAATACATCTTATTAGGGTATCACAGCTGCATTTCTTACCCTTGCACTATGTTAACAGTGAAGGGCAGAATCACTTTGAGAACAGCCATTTAGAGCTTAAATAAAAAGTAATGGACTACTACAAGTGTACCTGTGAGCTCTCTAATGTCTAGAATTGTTTTATTTATTCCAATGAGAAGTAAAAGCCGTGTTGCTTTGGCCTGTCCCAGAAGCTGTCAGCTTCTGTAGTGCACACTCTCATCTGTGCAGACTACTTTTGGCGGAGTCCCGGAACCAAGATGGCTCCCGCCTATCCTGAGGCAAAAGCCTCCCAGGCCGGGCGGGCACCTATCCTCTGGCCAGGAAGGTGGTCGGATGTCTGGAGTCCTAAAAAGGCGCTGCCTCAGAAGCTCTGCGGCTCCCGCCTGTCCCAGAAGCTGTTAGCTTCTGTAGTGCACACTCTCACCTGTGCAGACTACTTTCGGCAGAGTCCCGGAACTCCACTAACACATCCTATAGATTTCCTTTAAATTGACAATTACATACTTGTATATATTCAAGGTAATTACACTCACCCTCATTACCACATTCCCTCCTACTCCTGTTGATCTCGGGCCCCTCCCTCCCTCCCTCCCTCCCTCCCTCCCTCCCTCCCTTCCTTCTTTTAAAATTTTTAAAAATATTGCTTCTTTCTTTGAAATTATAATCACACCATTTCCTCCTTTTTCCTCTCCCCAAACCCTCCCTTGATCTCTTTCAAATCTGTGACCTCTCTTTTCATGATTTATTGAAATATGCATATATGTATACATAAATATGTGCATGCATCCATGTACACATATACATGTATATATGTGTATACATATGTGTACACATACACAAATATATGTATAAACATACATTCACACTTACATACATATAAACATATATATATATATATATATATATATACATATACATACATGCATGCATACATGTTCCTAAACACATAACTACATGCTTAGTCTGTATAAATCTGCTTTTATTTTTGTTTCAGGTACCCATTGTAGGCCGTCACCAATGCTCTTGACGACATCAGGCATGCCATGTACAGAAAACAGCAATGCATCCCACTCTTCCCTGCCTAGTAGCTTCCCACAGCTCCTCTATCCCATTTTCCATGATGTTACTTGGGTTTAATAGTTCAGGGTATGGGGAAGAAGGTGGGGCATAGACGATCTATCTAGGGACAAGCATTCAGCTGTCACATATTTTCACTAGCTCAGGGGCCCGGCTTTGACTGTCACCTGTTTCTGAAAGAAGCGGCTTGAGCAAGGTAGAGAGCTGTTCTAGTCTATGGGTATAAATTTAAAAGTTTAGAAGTCAGCTTAACTATATGTTCATTTAGGAAAAATCAATAGTAGTTTCCCTGCACAGGGCCTGTAGTATGCATAGTCATAGGCTTTATGACCCCCCCCCCCCCGCCATGGAGCAGGGTTCAAATCCATTCAAGGAGCTCTTAGAATCCCCATAACACCCATGAGACTAGTGCAATATCAGTCCTGTTATGCCAGGTAGTTCGGTATGATTGCAAACAGGGTTTATACTGGGGATGGATGGGTGATGATTGTTCTTCCCTGTCAGCCTGTGTGATGCCTCCTGGTCTTTATGAACAGTAGCCAACAGGGGGAAAAAAAAAAAAACTCAATTCCAGTTTGTTATCTCCATGTCCCAAGTCCAGAATAAGTATTGTCTTCAGTAGTAATGTCTTAGTGTAGTTCTTGTGGATAAGTCAGAGCCGTGACAATAGATGGCTTTGCTTTGAAGCCCCCCAGGACCTACATGGGCAGCAACTTGTAGGAAGGTATGCCACACCAAGCACTGGTGTGTTTGCAAAATTGTGACATACTGAAGAGCAGACTTAACCACCATACAGTACATTTCTGCTTGGAACCCTCTTTTAAAAAAGATATCTTGCTGGGCAGTGGTGGCACACGCCTTTAATCCCAGCACTTGGAAGGCAGAGGCAGGTAGATTTCTGAGTTTGAGGCCAGCCTGGTCTACAGAGTGAGTTCCAGGACAGCCAGGGCTACACAGAGAAACCCTGTCTCAGAAAACAAAAAAACCAAAAAAAACCCAAAACAACAACAAAAAAAGGATATCTTATCATATACTCATAATGTAATATGTTTCTATATGGCTTTTATATACATCCTTAGGTTTTGTTGCCCTCCGCTTTCCACCCATCCCCTCCTCCCCTCCCATCCCATTTAAACTTTTCCTCCTCTAGTGTCTCCCCTTACACGTTCATATCACATCTGTTTTAAATGTTTTCACTAAGATGAATGTTAATACGGTCTTTTGATAATTGGGTAGGTGTGTTCAGACATAGGCAAAAGGAGTTATAGAACAGTTCAATATTTTCTTAATAGCCCATTTTATTTTGACAGCTACAATATAAAATAGAGTATAAAATACAATTTTGTCTTTTATTTTTTAAAACTGATTGGCTATGTTTCATAACCAATCAGTCACCCTGTGCAATTTTACACTATTTCACAGATAAATGAGGTGTTTGGCATATTTGATTTTCCTATTTATCCACTGGTAATTGTTTCCTTTTTATTTGTGTCGGTTTCACACCTGTATGCAAAGTGTTGTCCTCGTGAGCACATGCTGGTTACGTAGTCTTTTATCCCTTTGCCAAGCGTGTCGACACTCTTCTTCCCAAGCAATCTCCCAAGTACTCACCTCCTCTGTGTGTGTGCACATCTGAAAAGTAAGATTCATGAGACCAGAAATATGAGAGTCAATTACAGTTAGAAGCAGCACTTAGGGGGTGGCTGAACTCTGTCCTGTTGGCTTGATGCTATGCAGTTATTTCTTCTGAATTGAAATACTCTCTTCTGTAGGGAGGATTCGTTCATATTTCCCCAGGAGAAGTTATGTGAATTTTGGGCTTCTTTATATGAGTTTATAAGGAGTTAGTCCTTGGCCAGGATTCTGGAGATAAGGACACTCCCTGCGTTAGACAGAATCTTGTTCTAGAAACATGTTGTTAGGTACCTGAGGTATTGATCAAAGTAGGCTTGATCAGTTAATTTTTTAAAAACTATATTTTCTATCCCCATTTCAGTCTGACTTCATTTTTTTTTGAGTTTTATTAATTTGCTTTTTATCACTTCACATTGTCAGTCAGCATCAGCTAATTCTGTGCCAGTGATGCAGTGATCAGAAGGCTCTCTCTCTCTCTCTCTCTCTCTCTCTCTCTCTCTCTCTCTCTCTCTCTCTCTCTCTCTCCTTTGAATTTTTACCTGTAACCCTTCCACTGGGTAAAGTTAGACAAGGGCAGATGGCTTTCAGCTACATTCATGGACGTAGCATGTGTGAGACTGACTATAAGTTGTCTGTGAGTCTCCTTTGTGCCCCTCAGTGATGTCATTTTTATTTCTGTCCTAAGAAGCTGTAGAATCATTCACAGAGGTAGTTCCTACCCTTGCATGAGTAGCTCATTTTTCAATGTTGACTTTTGCAATTTATTACTTCATTCCTTAGACTAACCCTGACTAAGTTAATCACGTCTGCTAGCCAACGCTCTTGTGTCTTCTGCACTATAGCTCTCTAGTTCTTCATGCCAGCCTTCCTGGCTTCTGCACCAAGCCTGTAAATATCCCAGTGTTTCAGAAGGCAAGGACTCAACCGGGGCATTAGCCACAGTGACTTATCCTCTGGCCCACCAGCTCTTTGACTTAGTTTCCACTCTAGATAGAGAATAATCAAGAGACTGTGGGAAGGCAGACCTATCCACTATGTGATCTGTATCTTTGGCACTCCAGCAAGTAAGTTGCCATGCCAATTAGAAGATACTTACTGTCTACAGAGAGTGATGTGGTTTACTTGAGAACCTCTGAGAGATTTAGAAAACGATTGAGTGTGGAGCTCTCAGGACTCAGTGGCTCTGTAAATGGGAAGCCGAAAATAGCTCTCTCAGTCAATCAAAAAGCAATCAAGTTGATGAAGAGGGGTGTGATAAACACCCATTTGCAAAGAAAAAGCACTCAGCTTAGAAGAGGTCAGCAGTGAACAGACTGTGGGTACCACCATGTGTGCTGCATGGCTGTCAGGGGAGGAGAGGAGGGCTGAACAGAAGACTTGGAGGCATCAGCGTGGTTAAAGTACTAACAGCCATGGTCAGAGAGAAGATGCCTAATAAGAGAAGAGAGGGGCAGAAGAAGAGGGTGCAGATTCTAGGAAGAATCTAACTTGTGCAGAAAACAGAAGGAAAGAGTGTGGACCCAGAGAAGCAGGCAGGAAGCATGCAATGTGGGTTGATGGGCCCTGGCTGCAAAAGGAACAGAGACAGGGCCTAGGGAGTTCAAAGTCACTTCAGGAGAGCTGTGGTACTGAGAAGGCACAGATGCAGGAAATTCAGTTCTGCTGAGGAAGAGAAACCTCTCTGTTCTGTGAAAGAGAGAAGGGAGAATTATATAAAATGCAGACCAACAAACTTATTAAAGGCTACAAAATAAAGATTTTAAATTCTGGGAGCATTCTTTTTTTTTCTTCCATGTTATTAAAAATGTTGATATTAATATAATCTTACAGGCTATATAAAAACAGAACAAGGGCCAGTTTTTAAAGAAATTTTAATTTATTATATTTTCTGTGTGTGTGTATGTGTGTGTGTGTGTGTGTATCCTGGTTTAGAGGCTGGATGGAATGCAGAAATTTTTTAAAAAATTGTGCATGTATTGCTGGGAGTGGAGTGCTGAAGGTGCATCTGCCCACAGGACTCTGTTCTTAATAAGAAATACAGGGCAAACCCTCAGCTAAGAGGTGGTCTGACTTGCTGAAGGCATGGCATTCCAGGGGAGTGAAGAGGACCCGCTTATAGGAAAAGCCCATCAGCATGCAGAGCAAAGGAGAGATTCAACAGAGGCAGGATGGTGTTCACTCCAGGGAGGAGTGGGGCTTTCTGGAGCCTCTGAAGTGTGGGTGCACACTCCAGGATGCTTAGGGGGTGCAGCCATTCACAGATGGGGAGCTGAAGAAGCAGCGATGACATGCCACAGTGTGGTTGTCTTCAAGTGACAACAGTCACGTTTGGCAATTCCTGTTTTCAGTAAATCACCTCAAAGTGATCCTAAAACAGAGACTGTCTAGAGTTTAAGTGTCCAGACAGTGTCCATGATAGGCCAGTGAGCTTCAGTGCGCACACATCTGGTCTGCATCTGGCATTCACGCAGGAGAGAAAAATCCATCCTATTTGCTGTGCATGTTGAAGTCAGTTGTAGCTTGGAGAAGTTCACATTCGATTCAGGTTAGGCAGAAGTAGTCAGTTTGGGAAGAGCGAGTATAAGACCTAGAAATGAGAGAGGCTTGTTTACACTTTTTCTGAGGAGTCTGGTGTAAGCTCCTGGAACGTGAGCCCACCTTAAATGCGGCTCAGGCACCATTCCTTCTGAACAGTGCAGGAAGAGGAAGTCCCACTTCAAGCAAGAAGAGCTGACATTTCAGAGTAGTTACCAGCAATTGTTTATCTATCTAGCCTCACAGTTCAGGGCTCTGTAATTGAGCTTTAAGATTCTTTTTGTAAATCCCATCTAATTGGGTTTATTTCAGGCCATAAGTAAAAGGAAGTCTAACTCCATGTTTAGGAGGTGATGAGGGCTTTTAGAGAGAACGCATTTTGTGCTAGGAATACAGATAAACTTTGAAGGCAAGGGGTGGATTTTAAATTGTCTACTCCTCTTAGTTCTTTGTCAAACAAATCCTGAACTCTTTCCTTTAACTCAGTGGTTCTCAACAACCTGTTGGTAGCAACCCCTTTCACGGGGGTCACATATCAGATATCCTACATATCAGATAATGACATTATGATTCATAACAATAGCAAAATTGCAGTTATGAAGTAACGACAAGATTCATTTTTATGGCTTGTGGTCACCACAGGCTAAAGGAGGTGTATTAAAGGGTCGCAGCATTAGGAAGGTTGAGAATTTCTGTTTTAACTGGTGCTTGCCTTAAAAAGAAAGATGTACCATGTGTTGTTCCTGCAATCAACTAGGTTTTAGTCTTTCTGTAATAGCAGATAGAGAGGCAGCCATGGCTTGGACTTTGCAGAATTCCCACACCAAAGCGTCTATAACAGATGATTTAGAACATGACCCAGACTGACAACTCCAGGTTGAGCAGTGGATACTGGTGGTTTGGCTATAGCAAGAAAGTCAAAGGGAACAGTAGAAGGAAAGAGTAGTTCGGAACTGGATTTGGTTTCCCAAGACACATGCACCTTCGTATCAGACCCCGTTTATCAAGCATCTCAACAAAATGGAAGAGAAGGTGTTCTAACTTCATTCATTTCTTGTTTTTGTTTGGTTTGATAGTAAGCATCTCTTTAGCCAAGGCTGGCCTCGAACTCCTGATTCTTCACCTTCCATCTCCTAAATACTGCGATTACAGATGTAAAGCACCACACCTGGCTTTTCTTTCAGCTTTTGAAAAAGATATACTGAATATGGGAGCAAATTAAAATGAACACAACCTAAAATAAAGATTGGTTTTAGCTGGGCGGTGGTGGCGCACGCCTTTAATCCCAGCACTTGGGAGGCAAAGGCAGGCGGATTTTTTTCTGTGTGTATAAAGGTTAGACAGGATCCAGGGGTCTAAGTGTCTCTACCTAGAATTTCCTTCCTCAGAGAACAGAGGTCACTTGGGTTAAAATGACGAGTAGGTTCTTATGCCAATCTTCACTATTTTCCCATGAGTCTGATGTCACACAGTCACTCAGGATTCACTCTCTCAGGGCTTTCTCTGTGCCCTGCAGAGTCATGCCACCTTTGATTAAAGACAATGACAGCCTTCTTATCCTAATAATCCCTTATTGTTGATACTCCCATGTCTGTTACTTTGTTACACTGGATAAATGTCTAGTATAATCCATCTATTCATTGCTTTCTTTTATTTAAAAGTTATTTAAAAGTCAGCATAGAAAGTAACAGGTTCTAACACACACACACACACACACACACACACACACACACACTTTCTCCCAAATCACTGCCCTTTCCTTGCTGGTCCCCTCTCCCCTACATTGGAGTTTTCATATTGTTCTTATCAAGTTGCAACTTTTCCTTCTGTTCTTCCTCTCATGAAAGTGTTTCATGTGAGTGCCTGAAGAATTTAGTCATATGACTTTTGTGCATAATCTGTTTTGATCATTGGTTTTTCTTGATTCTACTAATGTGATATACTATGATCGATTTGGGAACAGTAAACTGACTTTGCCTTCTTAAAAAAAAATAATAATCTTTACCTGTTAAACTTGTCTTGGATCTTGGGACAGATGATCTCCTAGTGAGAAAATTCAATTTGTTTTGGACAAAGGTCTTGAGTTTATACTTTCTCAATCCTGGAACATGAGAACAGTGCTGTGTTCATTTTTATTTCTGGTTGAGGAGCTGGTTGACTGCAGAGTTATTTTGGTGGACATTATATATTTCTGTGTAGAGGATTTGCCTTTTAGTTCATGCTAAATGAGACGTTGGATGATCTTGGTTTTGGAATTCTCTTCCATGGGACAAATCTTTTTTTTTTAAAGGAAACATGTAGGCTACAGTTATTAAAAGATTTATTCAAGACCATCCATATTCCATAGCCTCATGTCAGAAAAATTCAAGCAGTAAGACATCTAAGAAGTTCCGTTTTTACAGCTTAACCCCTTTTCTTGTTAGCACTTCATAAAATGTGATGGCCTGCATATCCTCTGGACACTGCCTCCCTGAGTTTTTCCTCACCCATGAGTTCTTGCTTATACAATCTAGTGCTCTGAGGTCAATACCTCTGGGAAGCTCCTTCTGGTACATCTATTATCAGGCTCCAGATTCAACTGATCACCGAGGACTATGAAGGCTAACAGTCATATTACTTTGTTTTATTCTTTGCAACTCATACAAATCTATCCATGCTATGCCTTTCCTTGGCTCAGAAGCCATAAAATTGGGTCTGGAGAAATGGCTTAGCATTTCAAAGCATTTATTGCTTTTCCAGGTCCCAAGAACAGTTCCCAGCACCCACACAAGATTGTTTATAACCATCTGTAACTCCAGCACCAGTGAATCCGATACCATCTTCCATTATCCTTAATAACCACTCCTAACACACAAATAAAGACAAATGTTTAAAATGAACAGAAGAGAAATCACAACATTAAGAGAGAAGTTTCATTTTAGGCCCAAAAGAAATAAAGAGATAGCTAGAAGGTCTCTTGAAATGTACATGTATTAGTTATTTTCCCATTGCTATGATAAAAATACTAAGACTCAAAGCCACTTATGGGAGAGTTCATTTGGGCTCATGGTTCAGGAGTCAGGAAGGCATGGCAGCAGGGGCCAGAGCAACAAGCTGGCTGATCCCATTTCATCCATAGAAAGGAAGTAGAGACACTGAACTGGAAGTGGGCAAGACTATAAATCTCAAAACTGGGAATCTTGAGACTTTTTTTTTCTATCAAGTCTGCACTTCTGAAGGTTCTATAACTTCTCTAGACAGCACCGCCTACTGGAGATCAAGTGTTCATATATATGAGCCTGTGAGGAAGTTCTCATTCTAACTACCACATAACATTTCTTTGCATTTGGGGGTGAGGTGTAAAGGGAAAGATGGGGCTGAAGCAACCTTAGAATAAATCTAACAAATCCCTACTGGCATTGCTACCATGTAAGTGTATTCGGTTAGACCTGAGCTAGACAACTGTTCCTTATTATATGGTAGAATAATCCGTAATCTACTTGTATCTACAACATTTAGTGATTCTGGCTGAGCGGGAAATACAGTGAGCTTTCATTTGGGTGGGTGAATCATCTTGGAAAAAGTCAGAGGACAGAGCCCATACTGATTCACCCACCAGGAACTGGGTGGTGGATGTGGAGAAGGGCTGGGTATCTGAGAATAACACTTCTCATATTCTCTAACACCAGCGTGCTCTTTCACCGTTCTTTCCTGCTGGGGCAGAGCCAACTCCCTTAGAGGCAACACTCCTTGAAAAGATGAAATAGTTTTTATACTACAAGAATCAACATGGAGGGTTTCCATTACTGTGTGTCTGTAGCACGCAGCTTTTCCTTCTCCGTTTTCTTCAAGTCTTTTTTATTTTTTTCTTCTCTTTTGGTTGTTTACCTAAACTCCAGCCAGGCGTATCTACAATCAATGAAGGAAAATGGCTTTTCTTCTTTTAAACAAAAGGTTTAACTGACCCGATTTTCCTGACTTTTGGGAGAGAGTGAAAGAAGCAGAGCAGAAAAGAAAGAAAAGGAAAAGAAAACAAGACGAGAAGAGCCAGCGAGCATGGCGGTGTCCTGTTTTCTCTTTTAGAGATAGTTTCTCACTTTCCTGTTTCTCTTGGCAGCCTGAGGTCTGAGGGGCTTCAGGCTGCTCAGGACTGCCGGAGCTGAGAATAAACATGACTTTAGCATTCTTTGGGAGAGGCCCTGGTGTTGGGAATTCTTTAGGCAACAATATTCCAATCCTGACTTTTGAACTATGCATATGGGAGATGGTTGCTAATTCATTTCTCATCCAGAAGAAACTAAGACCCTGGTGGAAGGTACGCCATGTCAGAGGAAAAGACGAGGGTGGATGATAATGTGCTACTTTTAGGAAGTATTTATTTGATATTTGTGCTCATGAAACAGGACAGATAAAGGGAACCCCCCTCTATCTAGTCTGTCCAAACTGAAGTCCTAAAATAGCTCTTAATACCGAGCTGTCCTAAGCCTTCACTAGGAAAGGCCCTTTAAACTGGCATGATAGAAACGTTTACTCTCTTGTGGACAAGGCAGAAAGACACAGTTTAAAACACATTTGTGAGTGATTGAATCAGCCTGACATTTATTAGTAAAATAGATTGCATCTGAGCAGGCGCTTTATCCAGCTTCTTTGCTGATACAGCCACCCTCAGCACTCGGATCAGCGACTTTTAAACGTATTTTGTTTACAAATAAGCAAATATAGAAGTCAGTGTAGCTTGAGGACAGATTCACAGGCTTCACGATATTTTATTAGGGGCTAACTCAGTCGTTGCATCATCAGAACACGTGTGTGCTATCATTGCTCAAGAGTATGATACCCAGCTTTTCACAATAGATGATGTTTGCCAGACTTAAGACAAGGTCTGGTCTTGTTTGATTTCTTATGCTTTGCTTTGCCTGGGTAGTTTCTGGTGTAGTGGTGGCTTCTCTGAGGTGTGTGTGTGTTTATGAGGGCATAAGTGTCATGGTTTATGTATGGAAATCAGGGAACTACATTTTGGCCTTCCTTCCACCTTTCCATGGTGAATAATGAATTTAGGATGCCAGGTTTGTGTGCAGTTGCCTTTATGAACTGAACCAACCCTCCCTTCTCCTTGAGATACATTTTATCTTTGTTAATTTGACATCATCCCCTGTTTTCTTTCTCACTTTGAGACCAGGACTCACATAGTCAAGGCTGGCTTCAACTTTGGTATAAATCAGGATGACTTTGAACTCCTGACCCTTCTGCCCTGACTCCCAAGTGCTAGGATTACAGGTGTGCACACACTTAGCTCATTGTCCTTACCTTAGTCTGGTTTCTAACTTCTAAGAATTTTGCTCACCACTTTTTCCAATTTCCTTCTATTTTATAAGGACACACACACTCAAACACAACATACTATTTAAGCATAAATGTGAGAAAAATCTTCAAAATCAAAATGTGTACTTTCATTATTTTAAACCTCTAATATGTCTAGGATCGATTTTGTATTTTGCATGTTACAGTGAATAGTTAAACTTTTCTATGTGTTGATCCGAGTGTTCAGTTCTTGTTTGCGTTTGCCCATGCTTTAGCTTTTCTTCATAGCTCTTTTCTTCTGGAGCTCTTCTTTCCATAAGAAGGTTCTGCTGGGACAGTTTACACGGAGTCAACTGAACGGTATGCTGTTCCTGTATGTTCTTGAACTGTGCGGTGTGATAGGACTTGAAACACAGTCACAATAACTAGCACACTCACCATCCTCAGAAGCTCCTTTAGGTGACCTGTGAAGCCTCTTGGTAGGCCAACTGTTGCTTTCCATGCCCCCAGAATGCCACTGAAGTCTGACCACATAATCTGCCTTCTATTCTCTCGCTTTTTTCTTTTATCATACTTATTTTGAGATTTTTCTAGGAATGTGTAACATGAGTAATACATTTTTATTCTTGGGTGAGTTTTATTTTATTCCACTGCAGAGATGTGATTTTTTTTTGTTTATATTCAGCTGTTAATGACATTTGAGTTGTTTCCACATTTGGGTTACTGGTAAGACATTTATGTGCAAGTCTTTGTCAATCTATAAGCTTTTTATGTCCTTTAAATACTAGCGAGTAGAATATCCTGCTCAAATGATACAGTACATTGTTTTTTTTAAAAGAGGCCACAGAATTGTTTCTCAAAGTACTTGTAAAAGTTTACATTTATACCAGCTTGTTTGAAAATCTTGGCTACTACTACTTGCTAATGTTAGTGGGCTGGGTCTTTATGTGAACAGCTAGAGAGTTGGCTGTGGCAGCACAGTGTGGCCCTGATTTGCATTGCATAAGTAGTCAATTTTGTTGGGTGTCATTAACATGTGTTTATCAGACAAGTATATTTTTACCGCAGTGTCTCTTCAGATTGGTTGCACTTTTGACATACATAATGCTCAATTTGGAAAGTTCTTTACATTTTCTGAAAAACTTTATTACTAGAAGAAATGTTTGCAGACAAGTCCCCCAATCTCATGCACTTAACTATGGCTTTTGAAGATCAACACTCTTCACCATTCTGCTTACTACACTCAGTGTCTTGTAGATAGCAAGTTCCCAGCAGTGTTGATGAGGGTGCTATCACTAAATAAATGTAAATAGGTAAAAAGAAGAGGATTTTTCCTCTGACTTGACTTTGTTTGACTGTCACTAGAAAATGCTGCTCACTTTTAGGGCAGGTATTTTGAGCACATCAATTAAACTGAGCAAGAAAACCTGTCACAGATACAGGTAAGTTGCCAATCAAGACTAACCAGCACACTCTGTAACAGGAGACAGAATGTCAAATCCCTGCTCTGCTCTCCTCTCCCCTGCCCACTCTTCTCCCTTTCTGCCCTTCATCCTCTTCCTGTTCTCTTTTCTCTCCTTCCCTCTCCCCTCTATTCTCCACTGCCCTTCCCTTTCCCCTTCTTTCCTACTCTTCCTCTATCTCTGTTTCCTTGTTTCTCTCTCTCCCTCCCTTCTTGCTTCCCTCCCTCCCTTCTGTCTCTTTGTGGCAGCAGTGGGATGCAACCCCTTCCTTTTCATCTTCCTGACCTCATCACAGACATTACTCAGGATAGCGCGTGAAGTTACACATGTGTCTTAGTTCACTGCTATGAACAGACACCACGACCAAGGCAACTCTTATAAGGACAACATTTATTTGGGGCTGGCTTACAGGTTCAGAAGTTCAGTCCATTATCATCAAGGCGGGAACATGGCAGCATCCAGGCATGCATGGTGCAGGAATTGATGAAAGTTCCACGTCTTCATCTGAAGGCTGCTAGCGGAATACTTGCTTCTAGGCAGCTAGGATGAGGGTCTTAAAGCCCACACCCACAGTGACACACCTACTCCAACAAGGCCACACCTTCTAATAGTGCCACTCCCTGGGATGAGATTCTACAAACCATCACAACGTGGTAAACTATGTAATGAGGAAATCAGAGGAGTAGGAGAAAGGAAAGGAAAGGAGTTAACCCCCCACCCAGCTTCTTTCCCATCATGAGATATAAGCAGGGCTAAGTTGCCAGAGCATTGCTAGTGCAGGGTAGTGGGTAGTTTCTCTTCAAGGTTTAGGAGGAGAGATGGCAGAGGGGGGCACATTAATAAAGCATGGAAGTCTTACTAAAACTTTCTACAGGACCATGATAAACAAAATCATAAATGTTCTTCATCTGGATTTCTAACACCTAGTATGTACTAGAAATATGTGTGTGTGTGCATAAATATAATGTTGATAAAATACAACCTAGCAAAAGCCACTCTTCAAGAGTCGGATGTGCTACAGACCTGCTTTCTTCTGAAGGCCAAACGGTGCCATGGCATAGATCTACCACATTTCAAGAGCTGGGTGAATGGGCACGCAGCATCTGCATCCTCTTCCATCACTGGTCTCCCAGATTCTTAAAACAACCAGGGAGAAGGGAATGTTAAGACATAAACATAACCAGAACATTAAACTTAAATAATGAGAAAAAAACGCACAAGAAAGCCAATAAATTAATAGAGTGTATTATAAATCAAGAAAAAAAAAAGAAGAGGAATCATTTTAAACATTATCACCATACTCTAGATTCAAGGCTCTATCCAGATATCTGTGTAGATGTTACAGGAGCACAAGACTTTGTGCAGCACCGTGAGGTTTCAAAGTCATTCCAGACTATTTTATTCAGTAAGTCTGTGGAAAAAATTGACACCTAATAGGTGTCACAGCATAGCTGACCATGTAATCCAAACTATATATGTGTAAATTACTATTTATGTCCTTAATAATATTAGTGTGTCTTAAAGCAAGGTTCAACACTTTGTGAGTGTGTGTGTGTAGATGTATTTGATTCGTCATAATCAAAACATTTTATGCTGAAAAAGTCAGACCTTCATCAAGTCATGGAGTCTATGGAAAATCAACCAAGAGAAGAGCTTCCTGCTTTGTTTGAAGAATTATTTATACTTCACTCAAGGAACTGAGTTTAAGTGGACAAGAATTATAGTAATCAGTGTGAAGGTGCTGTACTTAGCATCAGTGAATCAGAGGATTCTCTGTGGCTCTTGAGTTTGGTATTTTCATTCTGATTCTCTGATGGGATCTGTCTCTCTTAGTACCAGGCCATGCTCTGTCAATACAGAAGAACCCAAGTACACGTATCTCTCCCCCTTTTACATAGTATTTTTATTGACTATTAGGGAATTTCACATTATGGACTCTGACCACACTCACTTCCTAGTCCTCCCAGGTCTGCCCCCTTGACCCTTGTCACGACCCTTCCTCCAAAAAAGAAGGTGGAAAAAGTCAAGTCTAATTTATGTCACCCATATACTCACTGGAGCATGTTTGAACTCTTGGTGGCCAGCCCCTTGAAGAAAACTGGGTCCTTCCCCACCAGCATCCCTGCTGGAGCCATCAGTCAGGGAGGGCTACTCTTCATCAGCCTTATCACACAATTCTTCAGTTCTCTCTGCTGACTATTCCCCTCCTCCCCCACCCAGAGGCCTGATTACTGTTTTTTGTTTTGTTTTGTTTTGTTTTGTTTTGTTTTGTTTTGTTTTGTTTTTTCTCTGTATAACTGTGTGATCACAAATACAAAACTGAAATGTAAGGACAATCTTTTCTTCCCCACTAAAGCTAGACTGTATGTACTGGGGAGGTTGCTCAATGAATAAGGTGTTTGCCATGCAAGCATGAGGATCAGAGCTTGGATCATGAGCAGTCATGTAACTGTAAGGCAGGAGAGGTGGCCGACAGATAATCTCAGCTCTTAGAAGAGAGATACAGGGTTCATTCATTCCCCTAATACACACACAGACACACACAGACACAGACACACACACACACACACACACACACACACACACACTAACAGTAACAGGCTGGTTAGTTAAACTAGATGAATCATCAAACCCTGGGTTTGATAAAGAGACTCTCTTAGTTAGGGTTTTACTGCTGTGAACAGACACCATGACCAAGGCAAGTCTTATAAAAAACAACATTTAATTGGGGCTGGCTTACAGGTTCAGAGGTTCAGTCCATTATCATCAAGGTGGGAGCATGGCAGTATCCAGGCAGGCATGGCGCAGGAGGAGCTGAAAGTTCTATGTCTTCATCCAAAGGCTGCTAGTGGAAGACTGACTTCTAGGCAACTAGGGTGAGGATCTTATTCCCACACTCACGGTGACACACCCATTCCAACCAGGTCACACCTATTCCAACAAGGCCACACCTTCAGATGGTGCCACTCCCTGGTCCAAGGATATACAAAGCATCACAGAGACCCTACCCAACATAAAAGGTACAGAGCAGTTGAGCAAGAAACCCATTGACATCAGTTGTATTCCATATGGACCTGCCTGTACACACACACACACACACACACACACACACACACCACACAATACACACATGCACTTGTAACAACACACATGTAAACATGCATATTCATACCTAACTGTATATGTACGCACATGCAAAAATAACAACAAAAATACTAGATTTCCATTAATTAAGCAAGAAATTAATATTAATTGCTTGTACCTCTTCTTAAAGGCTTGCCTTTGTGACTTCAGGATGAGAAGTATGGTGATCTCTGGATGGATAAACCAAAGCATCCAAGGATATAGTTGAAGCTCTTTTACAAATTTAAATCTGGCTTAAAGAAATTAAAGTAATATTTCCACATTGAATGAGTGGTAGTTCACCATGATTTTGCTATGGGGATAAATCCTTCCCATAAGTTTGAAATCAGTCAAATGGGACCATCCTCCATAATTAAATTCTACTCTCTTATAAAAGAAAGAAGGGAAATCATGTGGAAGGATTATGAGGTTCCGGAAGCACTGTGAGCTCACCAGCAGGCAACTTAGGGTCTGGTCTTTATTCAGGCACACACTGTCTAAGAAAGAGCATTAGTTTGTCCAATTTTGCACCGAGGCAAGGTGAAGGTTGAACTTACATAACCAATAACATTTGATTGGTGTCAAATGAAAATGTTGAAAAGCATCCAACTATTGATATGAAAGTCTGACCTGATAAAATAGACTTTTAAAGCTACATAGACAATATTTGGGCTTTGTTTTTAGCCTCATTGTGATTCAGGGAATTAGAGCTGTTGTAGATGACTTTCTAAATAAGTGGACATGTTATGTTCCAATGCCACCCTTACTGTTTTTCTATTTTTCTGAGAAAAAAAAATAAGCCAGCAGGATAGATTTAGCTTCCAGATGTCAGATTACCAACTTCAGTTTCAAGTCATATCAAGCTGAATTGTTATCACAGTCAGACCAAAAATAACTTTGACAATGAGCACTTACCTACAGTGAAATCCAGGGGACAGGTTCCTCACTTCCTGGAGAAATGGCAACACATGATTTTAGCACCTACATAGGAGCCTATATATGTGTTCTCCAATAAGGTAGCTCATAACCAAATATAGCTGTGTACATTTAAATGAAAACCATTTAAAGTTACCGAAACTTGGAATTTCCCAATGTTTTGAGTGCTGAATAAATGTATATAGCCGCTTTATTAGTCAGCAAAGAACATGAAGCTTCCAATTATTTTTAGAGTTTTATTGGCTAACAATGCTATAGGTTATAATGGACATGTGGATTAAAAAGAAAAAGGAAAAGAAAACAGAGAACTTGAGGTCATTTACTGATGTAAATCAGGGGCCAGCACTGGCTGCAGACCTGTGATCTGCCTCCTGGAGGAGACAACAAGCCAGCAAAGGTCTAAAACCAGAGTACAGAACAGGAAGTCACCTCCCCTCCAATCAGATGATGCCCTTTCAGATACCTCTGATGCCACTGACTGACTTTCTTGAGGTCCCAGAATCGTGGTGACCCTTGTAATGTCACAATACCTTTTTCTATGAAAGTGTGAGGCATACTTCTTCCACCTGGAACGCCATACACAATAGAGCAATGAATTGGAAACCCCATTATAATTAATAATCCATTGTCTAATGAGTGTGTGTGTGTGTGTGTGTGTGTGTGTGTGTGTATTTAGCCTTTCCAGTATAACTTCAAACATTTCTCCAGGAAGTAGAGAAACTATGCTCTTAATACAGGTTAGACAAGGTTGTCTTTAATTTAAAAGTTAAGGTCTCCTTTTCCTGGCTAATTGTCCTCTTTTTCAATTTCTGTTAAGAAAATATCCTTATCTAGCAATAGTTGGAGGGGAGGCAGTTGGTCCTGTGGAGGCTTGATACCCCAGAGAAGGGGGATGCTAGAGGGGGGAGGCAGGAGTGGGTGGCTAGTGGGGTGGCTAGGTGGGGTAGTAGAGGCAAAGGGGATGGGCATGAGATGGGGGATTCATGGAGGGGAGACTGGGAAGGGGAGTAACATTTGAAATGTAAATAAATAAAATGATTAATAAAAAAATATCCTGAGCTCTCATGCTTTCAAGATGCAGCCCCTACAAAACACCCAACCCTCCTGAACTTCACCTAGATATGTCTTTCAGCAGTTTTTCTTTCAATATCTCTGCATATTTCAGCTACAACAATAACAGTGTTGTCTTCTGTTCTTTCTTTTATTGTTTGTTTCTGTTTGTTTGTTTGGTGGAGGAAAGCTGAGACCCGGTCTCTCTCTATAGTCCTGGCAGTGCTGGAATACACTCTGCAGACTAGGCTGGCCTTGAACTCACAGAGATCCTCCTGCCTCTGCCTCCCAAGTGCTGGGATTAAAAGTGTATGTCACCACACCTGACTGCTTTCTTTCTTAAGAAAGGAAAAAAAAAAAAAAAAGAATTACACCAGTCCTCCTTTAATCCATGCCCTCCAGCCTCTTAGCTATGTCTCTTGTACTCATTCCATACTTCCCCACTCTCGAGTTGATAACCTGGTTTTTGCTTATATTTGTTAGACACACACACACTGCACACTGCACCCATGCACACACACACACACATGCAAACGCATGTGTGCTTCTAATTATATTTATATATACTTACATAGAAATAGAACATGCTGAGTGCATTTTGGTTGTTTGTGTGTATGTGATTTCAAGGCTGAATACAATACATTAGACAACCAATAAGAGGGCTCATCTGTCCGGGCAGTTAAAGTCTCTCAGCAGCTCTCTCTTTCTCTCCCTCTCTCTCTCTCTCTCTCTCTCTCTCTCTCTCTCTCTCTCTCTCTCTCTCTCTCTCTCTCTCTCTCTCCTACAGTCAGTAGTTGTCTATAGTCCTTTCCTTCCCCTATGGGTTGAACCCCTGTTTCTAGGAGAGACTGTCACAGCAAACTTATCTGGCTCTTAAAATCTTCCCACCCTGTCTTCTGTTATGTTAAAATGAGTCATAAATGCAGGAGCTGTGATGTTTCTTTTTCTCAACTTCTATAATCCATTATTATTCTAAGGATGAGAGAAATTTATCAGGCTTCATTCATTTTGTAGAAATACTCCCTTTCAGCAATATTGGAACCAAATGGGAAACCATCTGGCACTGTGGCACTCTACAGAGAGCCCTGTATACATGGAAAGGGCGCTACTTTTAATAGCTCAATGTTAAATTTCCACTGGGAATTTTTTTTTTTTTTAGTAATGCTAAAAGATACCAGATAAAACCTAACACTACCCTGTCCCACTCACTCCTTGGAAACATTTCTTTTTGTTCTTTTTTTCCTTTATATTCTTTTTTTAAAGATTTATTTATTTTATGTATGTGAGTACACTGTAGCTGTCTTCAGACACACCAGAAGAGGGCACCGGATCCCATTACAGATGGTTGTGAGCCACCATGTGGTTGCTGGGATTTGAACTCAGGACCTCTGGAAGAGCAGTCAGTGCTCTTAACCGTTGAGCCATCTCTCCAGCTCCTCCACTGGGAATTTTTAATTAATTTATTTTTTTGGAGAATTTTATTCTTGAGTACTGTAATTATTGTATTTCATGGTTTCTATTTATATTTATGTGTGCCTGCACATGCACATGTGTATATGTGTGTGCATACATTTTCCCCCTTGTGTCCTCTTTTTTAATTTTTATTTTATTTTATTTTTTAAATTTTTATTTATTTTTATTAGGTATTTACTTCACTTACATTTCCAATGCTATCCCAAAAGTCCCCCATACCCTCCCCTCCCCACTTCCCTCCCCACCCACTCCCACTTCTTGGCCCTGGCGTTCCCCTGTACTGAGGCATATAAAGTTTGCAAGACCAAGGGGCCTCTCTTTCCCTTTTGCAAATTCAAGACCTTTTCTTCTTTTAATTATTGGTGTGTTTTGCTGTTGTTTTGTTTTCAAGCTCTCCTGGAAATATTTTCCTGATAAACTATTAGCTTCCTGTCAACTCCTTTTTTATAAAATGTTTCACTTTCCACAGACATTAAATATTCAGTAAGGTTGTCTGGTCTGTTTTCTGGTAAGAGGAAGGTAGGTCCTGTATATGAGAAGTGTGCTACCTAGGGAGTGCACCAACATTGGGATTTGGATGAAAGTGAAGGAGTCGGCATGACACAGAGGGAGACAATGGGAGGGATGATCAAGAAGCCCCAGAAGGACCCACAAAGAACTCTTCAGAATCTGGGAGGGGACCTTCAACACTACTCAACCTGAGCTAAGATATGCAGGCCTTTGTTTATTGAGTAAAGATTAACCTAGAAGGGAGATATGATTTGAGGTGAGACCCTTTGTTAAAGGTCCGAATCTAGAGAATAAAATAGTTGCCCTAGCAGGTGGAGAAACAAATGTCTTAGTCCTAAAGGTCACCCTATAGGACTCACAGCATCCTAGGAAATGAAGGTGCTTTAGTAAATTGCCAGCAGCAAGCCTGGTGCAAAGTAGATCCCACAGTTCTTCATTGAAGGTATTGGATTAAGTCTTTGTGATGGCTTTGTTTTGTTTGGAGGATCATCTCAAATCCTAGAATCCTAGACTGGATGACAGGAGAGATGCTTCATTCCAGTGGTGTGAGAAAGCTTCTACCCATTTGCCCCAGGCCCTGCAGATTTGGTTTTGGAAAACCAACATTACAAAGGTATGTAGATGAATATCAAGTCTCCAAGGTTTGCCCTCTGTGTAAGGGATAAAGTCTGTGTACATGTTGTTAATATTTATATATGATCCATATTCAAATGATTTAGAAAAGTCTGGTTTAATTACAGTTTATGTGACTGAAACAAACAGCACCACAAATCATTGTTCATTCCTGTGACATTAAATTATTTCATTTTAATATGCCCTTTTCTGCCCAGTTTTCTGGTGTTATGTAGTGATGGCTTCTACTTTTTTAAGGGTGCATGAAGTCAGGCTACAAAAATTGTACCTCCATTTTAGTCCTGGCATCATAAAACCTAGCATATTATACCTAGGAGGCTTTCCATGCTACACTGAAGAATCTTAGTGTCATTCACATAAGAATATCAGCTTACTGCCGGGTATTAAAATAGCATATAATATTATATAAAATCAAAGTTGCTGGAGATTCTTAAATACATAAGACGATTCCAGAGAGTGACTTTTGTCTACATTTTTTTCACTCTGGTTTAAGATTCGTTTGTACTGATTATTTTTTAAATAGTAGTTTCTTGAGTTTATACATCTGGCAAAAAACGTGTTTGTTGTCAAATAAAATAAAAACATGCTTAGTTGGGAGAAAGCAGGATAAACTTTAATTTTTTTTAATTAACAAATGTATTCACTTGGGCTTAAAATAAATACAAAAGAGAAAAACCTTTTCAAATATAAATAGAGAAATCTTATTCTATTCTTAGAAGCACCTTGAGTTTATGAGAGATTAAGAAAAGGGGACTGGGAAGAGTCTGGAGTGAAGCTCATGCATATGGATGGAGGGCATCCAGTCCAGCTGCTTACAAAGAGCTGACTTGGCTGTATTAGCAGGGTGGCCGGGGCTGCTGGAAGATAAATGCAGCCTCTTTCATTTTCAAGTGCTGTGCCTCTCCCAGCCATCCTGTTTCTCAATGCATCCTCATGACCTGCCTCCCACTCTTTTAATACGTGCATCATCTGACCCTGATCCCTGGGAAGCATCAGAGGAAAGAATGAAGTCAGTTTTATCCCCTAAAATAGCCAGCGAATGATTTACCCTTTTTGTAGGCTGCCTCAAAGATCAGCTCCTTTACCCACTTCATCATATCCATACAGTGGACTGGCTCTGTGTTGAGTGCTTGATGCAGTGGTAATTGCATCTGATGCCCAAAACACTGACCAATCATTGGGGAGAAGCAACTGGCCATTTTGGATGTTTCTCAGCTCATTCATCACTTTCGTGGAGACAACAACCTTACATTTATTCTTAACTTGGATGTACTCCATCCTTCTGAGTACAGCTGCCACCATAGCATCCAAAGACCTCACTTCCTAGTTATTATTGTATTAGGAACATGACTTCAACTTATGGATTTTTGTGATGAGTGGGTACAGGCATTTAGTCTATAATAACCACAAAATATTGATTTTTTTTCTGCCCATGATTCTGTAGTTATATGTTAGAGACATATATATATCTATACTTGAATGTGAGTCTTCATTTCCCAATAAAATTCATGGATGTACACAGAGGTAGGACAGGTGAGAGGATGAGTTCCTGAGAGGCAAATTTGAGCTTTTTTCTTTCTTTCTTTTTTTTTTTTTCTTTTTTAAGTAAGAATAAGAGATTTGAGGACAGAACAAATTTGGGCAAAAGTGAGGGAAAGAGGTAGGTCACACTGTTAGGAAGTGGACACTGTGCATGCTAGGCGATGGTCACAGTTTTCATTCCTGTTTTCATGCTGCAACATTGGATGGGAGACACTAAAAGCTACACAACACTGTCATGAATCACCGAGGAACCATTACTCATAGGTTATATAATCTTACCCAGAAATCCAAGTGCTCTTGTTTTCTGTCTTTCCTCTTTTCCATTGATAATGTTCTTTTCATGTGCCCCCAGACTGACATTCAAAACTGCCAACCTCATCTTCATCAGGTGACACACCCAAATATTTAAGGATGATTGAAGGAGGGCCTGGTGCTTCACAAGCCCAGGAAACCAGATGAGTTGCTGGTCCATGGAGCCAAAGAGAGGCAAGAACCTGTAATACATTCTAAAACCTCCAGTGCCTTCCAAGTACCTGCTTCCATCCCACCTTTTGATTCCGGTTCTGAGGAACAATGTGAATCAGAACTAGGAAGGATCATGAACCCAAAGGAGGACAAAAAGCAGGTTGGGGGATGGGAAACAATACAAAATAGGGTCACCAGAATGCCAGAGTAATTAGGAGAGGGATAAATATACATTCCAGAGGTCTCCCAAGGATTAATTTTTGACACAATTAATTCTGTTTGCCTTGGAAAACCGAAGTGGATTTGGCCCTCATCTGGATGCAATTGACTCTTCCCAATTCTAGGCTGCACGGTTATTTTTTCCTAACTTTAATATGCTGCTAGTGCCAAAAGTCCTCTGGGTAAATATATCAGATTTATAAAAATGCCCAACAAAATCAAATTAACCAAATACTGCTGAATGAGTGACTCACAAAATGTGACATTTTCACTGAACAAATAATTTTTTGCTCTCCATTATATTAAGCTTAAAAAAAAAAAAACAGAAAATACTTAGATAGGTCCAAATACCTTAGTGTGTTTATTATGACCATGTGTGTAATAAGGTCTCCTAGTTTCACATGCAGCTAGGTGAAAGGTGGGGTACATTATTTGAAAGATTCTTAACATACCCCATTTAGAGATCTGCATTCCCACATGCTGTCCAAGTGGATGCTCTTTGGGTCTCAATGTTATGCAATTTGTGTTTTTTTTAAAAAAAGGGTGATGAGTATGTTAGGCTGTGGAAAAAGTTTGTAAACCAAAATATGCAAGTTTGGCATCCAGGAGCCCTTAAAAGTAGATCCTTTTGAAAAGTGTTCACATTGGTGAAAAGAATCCATCCCTTTGTATGGAAAGAATCAGAAAGTGAGACCTTTTACTGGGGTCCACTTTTATAATCGACCCAGAAAGAGTGCATAAGGCTTATGTGTAAATGATCCATATTAATTCTTTTTGCTTACTGATACAGTATAATGTCTCAATACAGGCATACAATGTTGTGGTGGTTTGAATGAGAATGGCTCTCATATATTCAAATACTTGGCCCATAGTTGGTGGGGCTGTTTGAGAAGAAATAGAGGGTGTTGCCCTTTTGAAGGAGATGTGTTACTGGGCACAGGTTTTGAGGTTTCAAAGGGAAAAGCCATTCAGACACTTAGAGCTCCGTCTTTGTCTCCTCTGTGTCTCTCTCCCTCCCTCCCCTCTCTTTACCTTCCTGCCCTCTCTCCCCTCTCCCCTCTCCCCTCTCCCCTCTCCCCTCTCCCCTCTCCCCTCTCCCCTCTCCCCTCTCCCCTCTCCCCTCTCCCCTCTCCCCTCTCCCCTCTCCCCTCTCCCCTCTCCCCTCTCCCCTCTCCCCTCTCCCCTCTCCCCTCTCCCCTCTCCCTCCCCCCCCTCTCTGTGATAGTTGTTGTGGATCAAGCTGTAAGCTTTCAGTTACTGCTCCAGCACCATGCCTGTCTGCCTGTTGCCTGCTGCCATGCTTCCCACCATTAATACTTACAAAATCTAACCTTCTGAAATAGCCAGCTAATTAAACACACTTTCTTTTATACGTTGCCTTGCTCATGACAGTTTAGCATAACGATAGAATAGCAACTAAAATAAAGACATAAAAATTAAACCTGGTTTGCATGACCTGTCACCTCAAACATTTATCATGTCTTTCAGGGAAACACTTTTATCTATAGTAGCTAGATGAGATATTAATGTTAGTGCAGATTAAGCATGCCTGGTGAACATCAACCACTTGATTCTCTGTGTGTATAGTAATGATAACAGATGCTATGTTAGACAAAGCTCTGTGAAGCTTTGAGGGGTCACAGAGCTGTGACATGGCTAGGATGATGGCTCAGTGGGTATTGTGCTACTTCTATAAGTTGTCCTGGTCATAGTAAAATGCAAATGAGAGAACCTGAGTGTTTAGTCTCAGAATCAACATGAAAGCCAAGAGCAGCAAAGTCTATCTGTAAAGCTTGCCCATGGTGTTCAGCAAGGCAGCCAGATCATAGGAGGTGCTGGCCAGTCAGCTCCGATAGTTCATGAGTTCCGGGTTCAGTGAGAGACACTGTGTCAAAGATCAAAGGGGACAGTGAAAAGAGACACTTGCCAGCAACCCTTGATCTCTGAGTACACACTCACAGAGATGTGTTTGAGCCTACTCACATACACATGAACTGTTACAAATCACACACAGCAAAGCCTGTACAGACACAAAGGGAGGAAGAAAAGGAAAGAAAGTGATCAAATCCCCTGTGGGCACCATTCACAGCCTATGTCTGCTGCCTTCATGAAGGCCTGTTGTGTGGCTTCAGTGCATTCTGGATCCAGATGAAGATTCCCTGGAACTGGACATGTGGGTGCTATTGAATGAACCAAGGTGCAACCAGTGCCCTCAGCCTCCAAACGTGAATAAAGTCTTGTTCTCTTGAAAAAAAAAACAAAAAGAAAGAAAGTGATCAAATAACACAGATGCTGCCCAGAGAACTAAGGAAGCTCAAACATTGCTTGGGTTCATCATTAGAGTGTCTCCAGAAAGACACCTTGACAAATGCCTAGTGGTAACTCTGAAGAGGCTCTATTTAGTGCCTCTGGAAAGTTCTCTATTTTCTTAAAAAAATATTTATGAAGCATCGGGAAAATTATGAAGGATCTATAAATATTCATAGAAGATTCTTTACCATCATGATCTTCATTGGGAAATTTCCTTAGGCCATAAATACTTTAACTCTTTGTAAAGAACTACAGGCAACTAGGAAATGCCAAGAGCAGGAGAGATAGTCTTCCTCAAGGGAAGAACACAGAAACTGGTTATCTTAGACCAAAGAGTGAGCCCTGAAAGCATGAACATACAAGCAGCAACACTATACAGACTGAGCTGGTTGTGTTTGTGTGTGTGTGTGTGTGTGTGTGTGTGTGTGTGTATGGTGGGTCGTTGGTGGCGGCTCCAGAAAGACCACTTCAGGCCAAACTGTTCCATGTGAGGTTTATTGAGAGAGGAAAGGGCAAGGTGGCAGTGGAAAGAGAAGAGGGGGAAGAGAGAGAGAGAGAGAGAGAGAGAGAGAGAGAGAGAGAGAGAGAGAGAGAGAGAGAGAGAGAGAGAGAGAGGCATTCCTCTCATATATCTGGATGGTGATGTGGTCATAGGTAAGGCTGGGAGGTGAGCCCAATGGATTCTGGAAATATGGTGGACGTTGCCTTGGCAACAGGTGTATAGGTTGCGCTGTTGCCTATGTGATGTCACAGGTTTCAGAGGTTCTGGTACCAGCAATATGTAATAGCAATTAATGGGAAAAGCCATTAAATTGAATGACAGGAAGAAGAGGTATATGAGAAGTTTGAAGGAAAGAATTGGAAGAGGGAAATGATATAATTTCATTTAATCTCAAAAATAAAATACATAAATTTTTAAAGTTTACTGAAGCCATTTCAGCATAACAGAAATGTCAGAAATGACTGCAAAACTATGCATTCTAGTCTTTCTACAGATGTAGCTAGGAAGTGCACTATTCTAACCTGGTAAAATATATAACTAGAACTCCTTCTTCCTTTAATTAATTTCCTAAATAACTTATTTATCATCAGTAGATGTGATTTAGTTTTATATTGGCTAAAATAGTGTATTCATTTTCATGATTAATCAACTTCATATTTGGCCAAACAACAATTCACATTTTTTTTGTACTAGTCAGTTTCTGTAACAATATACTTGATAGAATTAGTTTAAGGCAGGAGAGATTGTGTTTAGCTCACTGCTTCAGAATCTTCACTCTGGCTGACCTGAAGCAAGACAGAGAATCAGGGCAGCAACAGTGTGTGGCAGAAAGGTTTCTCATCTCCTGGAAGCCAGGAGACAGAACATGAAGGGAAGGGGAAGGGGACCAGATGTATTCTTCAAAGCCATGTCTGAGACCTGTCTCCTCTGACTAGGATCCATGTCCCAAGAACACCACCAGATTTTTAAAAAATGTCTTTACACTTTTATTCTTGAATTGTGCTCATGTGGATGTCCATGTCCATGTGTATGTGTATGTCTTTCCACTATCACAGCATATGTGAGAACAAGTACCAGCAGAGTCAAGAAGAGGATTGGATCCTCTGGGGCTTCAATTATAGGCAATTATTGATGCCAGACATTTGCACAATTGAATTATCAATCTTGTGGATTAACACATTGATGAAGTAAGAGCTCTCATGACCCAATCACTTCACCCAATGTGATCTCTGAGCACAGCTTCAAAGGAAACCAAACCTTCACCCACAGGAGAGTATATTTTATATTCCAATGATAGCAGTGTTCCTTTGAAAAGTGTGGCCATGTAGGTATTGAATCACCTCATAGTTACATTTGCCTTTTGTCTTTTTGTTTCAAATCCTTTATTTTTCTCTGTTGCAAACATTTGAGAAAGCGAGAGCGTATAAACTCTTCTGTAAGCTCATTTTCTAGGACCTCGACTGAAACAGTGTCCAAAAGTTCTTTCTGTTTAATGTCTCCCCAGACCCACTTCAATTTCAAGCCACTAGCCCAAGGCCAGATTGTGAGAACAGAGTGAAACTTGGCCAAACCAATCTGTCTTTCCACTATCACAGCATTCCTATTAACCGGAGATTTACCCCAGGCATCCATTACGGCCTGCCTCCATCTCAGTCCGTCAAGGCTCTCTTTTGAAATTAATTAAAAACCAAGAAAGACAGAAATAAAACTCCTCTTTCCACGTGAATAGCTGTGTGTAAATCTCGTGTTGTTATTGTTCAACTGCAGCAAATACTCAGAGAGGTTGGATCCTGGGAACAAATGGAAGTCATACAACAGAATGTTGCCTGACAAATTGTTTCCCAATCAATTTGTCTCTAAGCTTCCATGCTGTCTACTTCTATCCCCTTTGTTCGCATCTCTAAACATGTGTGACTAATGTCTTCATCTGCCTTGATGCTTAATTTAGAAATTAAGACCATGCATTCAGTACTATCTCCAAGCACATTTTTGAAAGCTTTCTCTGTGTTTTTAAAGTGTCCATTTAAGAAGAAGACCAGAGAGGTAATTTTTGCCCATTTAAATCAGGGTAACTTCTGACCATGTGAAACAACTTTCAAATATTTGAGTAATTTTCTTCTCTGGTGCATAGTGGTCCTGGATGTTGGCCATGAGCTCATTTTGAAAAGCATTTGGGAAGCATGGTTCCTGTTTATTATTTCCATTTATCAATTATCCCTGTAAGTCACATTTCTCCTGATCTATACATGAACACAGGTTTAGACACGTTGTAAAAAGTTTGAATTTCTTGTCTATATGTTGGTACCATCTCATAGCTCCTTTTATTTTGATTCTTTACTATGTATACCAGCAAAATTGCAATCATCTCAGGATTCCTTTGCCCTCTCTGTTCTCTCCAAACATAATTACCATAGATTTCTAATATGTCAGTGGTTCTCAACCTTCCTAATGCTGCAGCCCTTAAATTCAGTTCCTCGTGTGGAACTATAAAATTACCTCATTGCTACTTCATAACTGTAATTTACTACTGTTCTGAATCATAATGTAAATATCTGATATGCAGGATATCTCACACATGACCTCTATGAAAGGGTCCTTTGACCCACAAAGGGGTCACACCCTATAGGTTGACCCACCAGTGAACTTCGTACAAGGTCCCCATTAGGGGAGCTAGAGAAAGGACCCAAGGAGCTGAAGGGATTTGCAGCCCCATAGGAGGAACAGTATCAAACAACCAGACCCCCCTGCCCCCAGAGCTCCCAGAGACTAAACCACCAACCAAAGAGTACACGTGGAGGGACCCAATGGCTCCAGCTGCATATGTAGCAGAGAATAGCCTTGTTAGGCATCAATGGGAGGAGAGGTCCTTGGTCCTATGAAAGCTCGATAGATGCCCCAGTGTAGCGGAATTGAGGGCAGGGAGGTAGGAGTGGGTGGGTGAGTGGAGGAACACCCTCATAGAAGCAGGAGGAGGGGGAATGGAATAGGGACTTGGGGGGGCAGGAAAGGGATTAACATTTGAAATGTAAATAAAGTATCTAATAAAACAAAAAAACAAAAGAGAACCACTGCTATAGCTTAAACACCGACCCTACACCTGACCCTATTTTTCCATTTCTACCTATACGTAGATATGTTTCCCTCAGAGAATTAAGTACTCTCTGCTGATTCAGTAAAGCTTAGTTACAGTGGGAGGTTCTGCGAGCAGAGAGGCTGAGAGAAATTATAAGGCACGTTGAGGGACACCTCCACTCAGGTCCTCAGAAACATTTCAGGCATCCCTTTTCCTTGTTCATTATTCTAGGAAAGGAAATTCCTTTGCTGGTCAGTAGATGTCTGTGATCTTCGGGAGGAAGATTGTCAATCTCCATTCCTACATTTGTACAAGGCCCATGCTGTACACTTCATAGCCTCAGCAACTTTATCATCTAAGTGATCAGACGCAGGTCCTGATCTTCAATACAATGTATTTTATGTCTGAAGAAAAGGGATGTTCCTCTCTAAGCCATCATAGAGGCCTCCATGCTTTAAATGTATTTAGGTCTTGTCTTCTTTTATGAGTGCTTGCTGTTAAAGAATTGGTACCCAGTTCTCTCCACTGTCTTTGCAGTCACCTTGGCACTCGTGCTCATCAGGCATAATAGTCAGTGTACTTGCCCAGCACCCTGATCTCTAGTGCTCTGATGTCTCCATTTTCAATATGTTCTGCCTTGGTGACTGTTGCTCTGACCCTTGCCGTCCCCACTTGCTCCAAACAGGAGGGAAACCGTACTCAAAGGATGGCTTTCTACTCCTAGCTCATCCAAGATGCCTAGAACTTCTTTACAACAAGCTTTGAGTTCTAATTTAGATTATGGGCAAAGGCCAATGCTGAAAGGGAGAGAAAGCAAATTCAAGTGTTTGTGTTATCAAACTGATGACATCATCACTGGAAAAATTCAGCTCATTATGTAGACCCACAGGCTCTTTCCAGGAAGGCTGAATGGAACGTTGTTCTTCAGAACATTCCTTCTGGGGATGCATGATCAGTGCTTCATCTTCCTTTTCCTAGCTTTGACTGTTTAGTGCCAGACTACCTATGTAGTTGCTAAAGAAGGATAGGATCTGCACACAAGAGCTCTTGCGGATGTACGTCCTTGATCCTGACACAGACCATTAGAATCAGTAATGTTAAAATAGTGATGACATGCCTTTGGAGGTGTGGGGGATGGAGTGAGGGGTGGTTGTGAAATGTTTCAATGAACCTAAAAGCAGGGCAGGTTTCCAAGGCCTTGGAACAGCCAGGTCTAACTAGATGTGTGAAGATGCTTGAATTGCATCCAGTAGCTCTGTATAACATTCCCTTTTCTAAGCCTAAATTGTGGTTATTTAGACATTGCTTTTTGTTGGGCTGGGCCATGCTTCTCCAATATTTCCTCTTGTGACCTTGTAGCCAATGTTACTTAACTAATGATTCAAACTCCAGCAGATCTGCAATTCCTGATAGTCCTCAGACTATCAGAGAACAGCACACAATACCAAGTACCTGCCCCTGTAGAGTAATAGTCAGGTAGACAAGACAGATAATGGATAAAGAGAGATGTCAAGCCATGTTCTAGCCTGTGTAGAAGTAATGAAGTCATTGGGTAAATAATGGAATGGAATGTGGAAGTCCAGGAAGGATTTGTTGAGAAAATGATACTACGCAGATGTATAAGAAGTTAAAATCACTTCTACCATCACAGGTAATAAAGGACCTATAGACACTCAGTTCATTATAGAAAGATCCTTCCAGTCAATGCTGCTTGAGAATGTATAGCCTAGGGTTTAGCAAAAGCAAAGGAGAAAATAAACATGGGTGTGGTTTTAAAATTATATCAAGACTTTGACTTGATAACTTCTAATTTGTGAGATAGGGAAGCATCTGTCTTTTGTAACCATGCTTGATAAAGTCATATAGAGGAATCACTTTCCAGTAGCAATGACACTTGGGTGGCCAAAGATGTGATGGAGACTGAGAGGTGCTTAAGAATATCTAACTTGTCTTAGAAATTCGGGTTCTTAGAATCAATGGGGGACTGTTATGAACAGCTTTCTCCTTTGTCTTTGTTAATACCATTTTCTTTAAAATAATGGTTAATATGCTATAGCAGCTTTTCCACAGTGTGACCTTGCTTTACATTCTAGAATGTCCTCGGTGTTTTTAGATCTGTACCTGGGTACCCAACTGGCTGTTCCTTCCAATAACAAGTAGAAGTGCATTTAATGAGAAGGGCTGTACACAACCAAATGCATAATGCATGAAAAACCAGCTGTATTTTGGTTTATGAAATGTCTTGATTTATTTTTCAAATATTTTGGATTAGATAAAACATGGCTATGTTTTGCCAAGAACGTTTCCCCCTTAATTTTTGAAATCCTGTGTAATTTTGCAAAAATTTGCTCCATATGTTTCTGTTTCATTTACATTAAATCCCCCAAATACTGCTTTGTACACTTGATGTCCAAGAACCCATTTGAATTAGTCTGATGTACTTCAAACTGTGATGCAACTCAGGTACTGTAAAATTCCCCATTTAAAGGTAAAATTTAGCGCTTTTCAAAATTTTACCAGCATCATAGCCATTGCTACTATTTAATTCCAGGATCCAATTCTGGTTTAAAACATTCTGCATTAATACAAGCATGGAGAGCTTTAACAGTAGGATACGTATGACTAAGCCTCTTGAGAGGTTCATCTTGATGACCGGTCCTGCTTGGGAACGCATGTGAGTTTGTGCATCAGAGACTTGTTCCAGCCGTGGTGCCACAGTCACAAATCATAGGAATTCTCAGTCCATCAGTGTGGCTGCAGACTAGGCTCGGGGATGATCACAATGAACGTCTTTGCTGTGAGTCACACATTTCTATGGCCCAAGTGGAACATGTACTGCTTCCCTCTGCAGACCCATTCCCCTCCTGATGACATTTTTGACAGTTTCTTGACCTGGAAAATCGGAGTCCACTGGGTGCTGATCACACAAGTTTTGGCAGGAAACTAAGCTCCCCTCATTCTCACTATCCCATCCAACCAAACCCTTGCCAGATAATGAAAGTATATAAGCTGAATCTGAAGGCAGAGTGTCCTCAGTGGCCTCTGTGCACAGCTGTTGGTGCTGTTCACCTAAGAAGCAATAGTGCCAGTGAGTCAGTTATCTCACTGAGCCTTATCAGAGGGTCAGGAAGGACATCACTTTCAAGTTCTTCATGAACAAAAAATAGTTCTTCTCATCAGAAAATAACAGCTCTTTTCTGCATAGTTAGTTCTTGCCTCGTTATATTTGATTTAGAACATGGAAATGGTGATAACATAAAGTAAATAAAAAAGAATAATAGTATATTTAATTAAAATTCCCAGATTTTTAGGAATTGTGATGTTCATTTTCTGAAATTTATTATTTGAAGACATACTATTCAAAATATCAAACGGAGCTGAGGGAACCTGGTGGTGGAACTGGCGGAAGGACTGAAGGAGCAGAGGGGAATTACAACCCCATTGGAAGAACAACATAGGCTGGTCTGACCACCCAGTTCTCCAAGGGTCTAGACCAACACCCAAGGAGTGTACCTGGAGGGATCCATGGCTTCAGATATGAATATAGCAGAGGATGGTCTTGCCTGGCAGTAATGGGAGGGGAGGCCTTGGTCAAGGGGAAGTTTGATGCCCCAGCTTAGGGAGATACTGGAGTGGTGGGGAGGGACAGTGTGGGGAGGTGGGGGAGCACTCTTATGCAGGCAAAGAGGAGAGCAAGGACAGATGTGGGATGGAGTGTAAGTGGAGAGGTAACTTGAAAGTGGGATATCATTTGAGATATAAATGAATGGGATGATTAATTAAAACAACAACAAAAGCCCAAAATAAGGTACTCTAAATAAAAGCTTCTGTGAGGCACCATACTGTAGGCTTATATTTTTTAAAACCTAGTTTAATAAGTGTACTGAAATGTTCTAACCTCCCTTCTAGCCCACCACCCAGCAGAGGGAGTGGGAAGGAAAGGTTAATAGGGCAAAGGAGGATGTGGACCAGTTTAGAAATAGTTCTTCTGGGTGATTCCAATATTTGTTATCAGGATAACAGCGGTTTAGCTTACATGAATCAGCAGTAGTAGCTCGATCCACTCAGGCAAGCACCATTCATGAATAAGCATTGTCAGTTCAATCCAGAAGAAACCATGTTTCTCGGTAAGTCAGTCCAAGACCATGTAAGTAGCAAGAAGCTGCCAAAATATCATGAGAAGTTCTTTGGTGTGTTTCTCTGTACAAAGATATGACAGATGATGATCAGTGAAAAAGGCAAATCCAACCAATGCAGTGTCCTCATTGAAGACCACCATTAGTAAAGCCCAATAAAGGCCAGCAGAGAGTGGCAAGGCACACCAATGCCACAGCATCATCCATGGTCTGCTGGGTTATACTGATACCCTTTCCCAAAACCATGTGTTTTCTCAAGTATCAGCTCTAGCAAAACACATCATATACCCCTTTTCCAAGCAGCTTCCACAAAAAAAAAAAAAACAAACCATGTGTGTGTTCTCAGCTAAAACATTCTCTCTTCAGAAAGTTTCCAGAAAACATCACATGGCACAACTAAGTTTCCAAAGAAACCAGAAATTTCCACTTCCTCATACTACTTATAGAAGTAAGCATCCTGTGAAAACTTGCTGAGTTTTTTCTTTCATCTTCATAGCGCAGTTCTGTATATATAAAATGGGAATAGCGATTACTATTGAAAACAGCTCCAGCAAGTAAGCTAATAGGCTGTGTATTAAGAAGAGACTGGTTTAACTCCTGGCTCCCTGGTGGTGAATAGTTACCAATTTTGTATGAGTAAGCTGAGTTACTCTTAGACAATGAGAATTAGTTTCTGCTTTTGTCCTTCCAGAAGGTAAATTGGCATGGAGTAACCACTGTCCTTCTCTGTAAATGCATTGTCCCCTATGTAAAGTAAACATAGTCTCAAATGTATTAAGTAGCTCGTAATGTGTCCCTGATTTATTAAGATTGCTATGAACTTGTGAAATGGTTCTTGTTTCTATGGCTTAGAGTTTTTGAAATTTGATTCAACACCCTATCTTGTCTTCCATTCCCATATCAAACTTAGGAACAATGCCCTCACATTCTATAAACCAGACAAGTTTTGCTCTGTTATGTATTTAAAATTTTTAATTGTTTTTCCTTTGTCCTCAAATTGGCAGTGCCTTTTGTTCACATGACAGGGAAGTGTCTGGATGAAAAGTGCAGTGTTCAATCATCTGGATGTTTTGTCTACACAGAGCTTACATGTTTTGATGTTGTGTAGACAAAACATCCAGATAATTGATTTTCTTCCTTTTCATCCAGATGTTTCAGGATTATTTACACATATCTTGTGTCTTATTTATTCAACACTAAAACGGGATGAAAACAAAAATCTAGATGGTGCCTTCAACTGACAAGATGGGGTTGTGCAACATTCTCTGAAGGAAGTACTGCTCTACACTGAAGTGATTCACTAATGAATACCTGTTGTGTTCTCTTTGCCCATGGTACCTTTAGTCATTTAAGACAGTAAATATGTAAGAAAATGTAGGCTAGATATAGTGGATATTTAAGGTAGTAGTTTAAATTATTTAGGATGGAGAGAAGGATAAAATAAGAAAATCTTGAGTAGAATAGGTTTTTTTGCAGTGTTGAATATAGAAGACATTAATGGCTTCTTACAAAAGCCATATGAACCCTTTCCTCCCTTTATCCCTTTCATATTGAGACTGAAAAAACTATTTTCTGCTATCTGGACCTTTAAATTAGATGCAAGGAAATGAGATTTAAATATCAAGGCTGCAAAGAGAAGTGAGCTGAGAGCTTTCGAAGAAATATGATTGTTTATTGGTGTGAAGACTATGGATGTGAACACTATTGGCAATAGCGAAGAAATAGAGTCAGCTTAAATGTCCATCAACAGATGGATAAATAGAGAAAATGTGGTGCTCATATATAGTTAAATATTACTTAGTTCCATTAAGAAAACATGAAATTACTACATTTGCAAGAAAATGGGTAGAATTGTAGGTTATTATGTTAAGTGAAATATTCTAGAATCAAAAAGACAAATGTCATATTCCAAATATGAATTTAAATTTTTTATGTGCATATGTGTTTGCATGTTTCTATGTATATCATTAAAAGGGAAAGAGGATCATGAGGGAGGAGGAAGAGAACTTAAGGAAGGGAGAAGGAGAAAAGGGCATCACAAAGGTGATGGGAAAGCAGAATCAGGATAGATATGGAGGGGAAGATTTATGCAAGAGAGCCAGAGGTGAGGGACCAGGCAGCAGAGAAGGTGGATGGCTAAGGATAAGCGACCACATGCATATATGAACATGAACACATTTTAAGTGTAGCCATATTGAAATAAGTTTGGAAGGACTTCACAGAAGTGGGAAAAGATTGTATGAAGTGTGGTGGCTCATGGTGTACTATGGCATGTTGGCTGTAGTGAGTGGTATGTTCATTGAATAAAACTGTCAAAACAAACAAACAAACACTTTTGGACATGAATCTTCTGCCTCCAGAACATATTTGGTTTTGAAGATAGCATGTATTTCCAGACAAATGATTGAGGCTTAATTTAGAGAAGGGATTGTCAAATGCCCCCAGGCACCAAATATACACTGGAGAATGCCCAAAGAAACTCATGTCATCAGGTGAGTTTATCGTACATACTATATACAGTTGCTCATGAAAACAGCTTCAGAAGGTTTAAGATGTATGGGCATTAAAAGTCAGAATTCATCATTCTAACACTCTACTCCAAAGCAATCTTCCCTCTGTCCCCCAAGGACTCTTCTTTGTGACATGGGTTCAGTAGGGGAACTAACATGAGTGTTAAGAGGCAATCATGCAATGCCCATGTCTTCATCACTTACAACAGATGCAAACTCAGCACAGCCTTACCAGCCGTTACAAGTGGGTCACAGGATATAGACCCAATGTCTTTCTCCAGTGACTATTAAATGGGAGACTACATGTACAGAACCAGTCTCAGTGTCTGACACTGAGCTGTAATTGAAAACATTATACCTGCTATTTTTATGAACCACATAATAAGAGTGCTTTTCTGTAACCAAGTTACCATTCTCAATTCTGACATGAGGAAATTATGTAGAAAGGTCTTGATAGAAGAAATGAGATAACACAGTTGCAACTTATAGTATACCAGAAGCTCAGTGCCATGGTGGCTGTAACAGTCTGTGGCACTTCCATTGGTTAAACCTGTGGCTCAGGTGCACATCAGAGAATATCTGACTCAGCCCTCTAGTTACAGGGAAAGACCCAAGTGGGCCATCACACTGCCTGCAAGCTAACTTTTACTTTTTTTTTTCATTCATTCACGAGAGTGAATGAGTTAGCTCCATTCTACATTTATTAGCCTCTTGTCTTATAAATCATTTGTGCTTAAGAGAGGCAATCAGAATAATAATGGAGACCCCAAGGAAGACTCACACATCCATCTCCAGATTCAAGTGGACTCTCATCTCAGTGAATTTAGCTAACTGTGTGTTTTCATGAAATAACTAACCAGGAAGTTCTTTATTCCCCAATTCTAATAATACCTTGAGCTCTTGGCTCAAAGGTGGAATCTGCCATTCAATCCCCAAATCAGGGAAAGCAGCCAGAGCGAGGGAACACGAAGCTCAGCTCTTTTATTTGTGCAGCAGATAATATTTTCTTCAAGTCTGCCAAAGGACCACAAAAGCAAGACAGTTGGTTTCTAGGAACTGGCCTTGGTGTTGCTGCTTGGGACACTGAATCTCAGGAATCCATTCCTAATGAAAAGCAAACAGAAGACCTTGGCTTTTCCCTGTGCATTCCTTGCATATTTGTACTTGAATGGATTCTATGGAGACATTTTCCCCTGTACACTTTACATTCGGTGGGGATGCACAGGAAACCTTATCTGAGTGCAGAGGATAGAAGAGGCAGAAGGAAGTTCACTCTGCCCTTAACCCTGCAGCTTCATTGCATTCCCGGTGCTTTAGTGTCCAGCCTGGCCAGGGGCACCTCCCTCTGATTATAAGTTAGTCATGCTCACTTTGTTCCTCTGGGGATGGAAAGTCACTTTGTTCCTGATCTTATAACCCTTAATGTGTGGGGAAGCAGTTTCTCTAGTGACTCACGGGATACAGAGCTAATCCATCCTCTTCTAGGGTCATGCAAATTCATGAATTCCCAAGAAGCCTATTTGAAATTGTAGTCTTCAAGAAAGCTTCAATACCTTTTGTTGTCCGACTACATTCAGGACAGCTTAGCTCATGCCGGTCCAGTTTCCTAACCTCTAGTGGCTTGTCTTAGCAGCAGTGACTTGCCAGTATATAACAAAGCTGTGCTGAGGGTTAAATGTATGTGTGTGTGTGTATGTGTGTGTGCATGTATGTGTTTGTGTACATGTGTGTTTGTGTGTGTATGTATATGTTTTGTGAGTGTGGATGTGTGTGTTTTTGTGTGTGTGTGTGTTGCGTGTGCATGAAAGAGAGAGAGAGAGAGAGAGAGAGAGAGAGAGAGAGAGAGGTATCACATGAGTGAGGTCTTTTACCTTATATCATATACATGTCAAAGACAGTCAAACTAGAAACATTTCTGGAAAAAAAGCACTATTTTCAATGAAATACCTGAATATCCTTGTTTTTCCCAGGAGGAAAAACATAGTATACTTAGGCCCACTATACCATTTATCCAGTTTCTTCCTGACTCAGTCCACTCTGTCCACCATAACAAAATCCCATGGACTGGGTGGCTTGAACAATAGAAGAAACTGTCCAGTCCTGGATAGTAAATGTCTGAGATCAGTGTAACTACATCATTAATTTACGGGGGGTAGGGGAAATCACCTTTTCTTCCTTGTGGATAACCACCTTCTCACTAGGTTCTCACAGAGAAGAGAGCAAGAGAGAAACTCTGCTTTCTCTTCCTGTAAAGTATATATAGTGCTGCCTACAAAGCACTAAGTATATTCCAGGACTGCATCTTTACTGTCTCACATAACGAGGCATTCTCCCAAGGGATCCCTGACTAATGCCATGGCATTGGCAGGGGTGGGTGTTAAGGATACAATTTCAAAATGTGAATGGATAGATAAGACACATGGTTCAGTCCATAGCTCTTTCAGTGGTGACATCTTCCAGATTAATACTAAAATAACACATCTAAGATATAGTCAAGAGAGAGGAGTTCCATCTTCACAAGTGACGACACTCTCCTTTTATAACCAAACCTAACTGCTTCCTGTACCATTGTCTCCTCTGTGTCTGAAACCACTAGTCAGCACCCAACCTATACTTTTTTCATCTCAGGAATGTGATATAAATGTATTAGGGATTGGATGTGAAACATCTCCCATGGGTTCGTGTTTTCTAACACTGTTCTATAAACTGTGCTGTTGTCTGGAGAGGTTGTGAGGTCATTGGCAGGTAGGGTTCAGCTAGAAGATGTGGGTCGCTGGGGCAGGACTTAAGGTTTATGGTCACAATTCCATTTCCTGTCCATTTACTTCCTGTTCTACTGAGATGTGGATGTGAACGAGGCATCCAAAGGACATGATCCTGTGAGTCAGAGGCACAAGGCCGCTTCCTGCCATAATGGACTATGTCCCTTGGAACCATAATCCAAAATAAACCCTTTCTCCATTAAGCTGATTGTGTGAGGGCATTCCACCATGGCAACCAGAATAGTAGCTGAAACAAAATGGCTACTTATGCTGCTGATTTTTGGGTACTGAGCCTTTGGCTGAGATAGTCCTTTGATTATTCTTCTGGTTTGCAGGTATCAGTGTAGACGTACCACAGTCGGTTCCACCTCTCCTCCACTGAACAGCTTCCAGGTTGTTTCTGCTTCATGGCTATTGCAAGCAAAGCTACTATAAAATCCATATATGCTTTTGTATGGACATGAAGATCTGTTTTACAGGATAAGTGTCTAAGCATGTAATTATCAGATCACACGAAAACTACAAGGTTGGTTTCTTAAAAAGAAAATGCTAAACTGAAAGATCCACTTTTTCTTCATGGTTTATTTATATATTTATTTATTTATTTTGCTATTTTTAAAAGTTTGAATTATTGCTACTTTAAAGGAATAAGAGGTAGTTTATTCGGAAGGTATTTTGAGAAACCACGTTCAGGAACACAGATTTACGTTACTCCAACATAGAAGCAGCTTTGTGAAGTTTTCATGGTTTTACAGAACAAAGAAAGTCATAACCCAAGACAACTTAAAAATACATTGGCAGGTATATCAGAGAGGCACCTATAGCAAGATGGGTGAGGCTTTTCTATAAGTCCAAGATGCTATCTGGTGTCAATCTTAGCTTTAACATTGATAGAAGCTGGTGGTCTACTGTTAATTAATGCTGTTAACTATTAGTCACAAGATATTAGTTCTGACACAGAGATGGGCACAGAATGGCTGTTCTGTAGGACTACAGCTGGCCCAAGATAAAGTGACTAGCCCCTGGATCTGCAACATTCCAACCTCTCAACAAAACTACAGTTGTAATCAGTCAACCAGTCTCTACAACCATAACTTCTTTTCAGGAGTTCTCCTTTAGTTATTCTGTTTGCCTAGCACCATAGTTTATGCACACAAGGGCCACAAGATATTTATTAAATTTTATAAGATTCCCAATAGCTAGAAAGGAAGGTTTCTAGGATCTTATATAGATGATCCTGAGTAATGAATATTAAGTCAGCTGTCTTCAGGAGAGAGGACTAGATATAAAAAAAAAAAAAAAAAAAAAAAAAAAGAAACACTAAGCAAAGAAATCTTGGATCATATAAAAACTGTTAGCCACCATGATTTGAACCTAGAATATATGAATTACAGGTTCAAATATGTACCTTTCCCCTGTGTCTGATATAACACTAACATGTTAGATTACTATACTTAATGTTGAGTGTAATAATGCACATAGTTTGGCATTATGGAGTGAAGATTACAGATCAAACAATTTGAATGATTTGTTTAGCATGTATTAATTTCTGTGGTTTAACTTAAAATTAACATAGCAGCTAATGACTTTGGATATATTTGATGGGTTTGTTTACCATTATACATTCTCTATAGTGTTTTTATGCATGTTTTGTGTTATCCTCTCTTGTGTTTTTTCTATTGCTAATTTAATTAGTTTTTATTACAGAGGCTTGTGATTTCATTAAAAAAATACATGCAATAATATATCCAAGATGACAGTGATCAAATTTGTGATTTGTAAACATATTCTCTTTTTCCTTGGATCAAGCTTTTGTTTCCAAGTCTAAGAATTTGTTGTATGACCCCAGTATATAAGTTTTTTCTTTTATAACTTTCTAAACATTTTAGATATCATATCTTATATATGAGTCTCTGTTTAACCTAAAGTTAAATTTTGGTAAGGTATGAGACTTATATTCAGGTTTATCTGCATTTTATGTGTCTATAAATACATAATTTTCCCTGTTCCATTTGTTTAAAGAGCTGTTCTCCCCGTGAATTCTTGCATGTTTTTTTTTTAAATCAAAACCAAGCTGGACACATTTGTATAAACTTATTTCTGATTCTCTGGTATGCTCCAGTGACCTATGCATGTGCCATGACACTACATGTCCCAACTCATGTCCCTCATTCTTCCTGTTCTTTCTTCATTTTCAGCATTCTAGCATCCCACATTTATGAAATAAAGTTGGTTTTATAAGAAAAAGTATTACTATATATTAAGTATTTGTGGGGAGAGATGGAATAGAGAGAGAGAGACAGAGACAGAGAGACAGAGGGACAGAGACAGACAGATACAGACAGAGACAGAGAGACAGAAATCTTCCTTTTCTGTATGTTTTATGCTAATACTACTTATGTCTCCAAGAAACTGTCATGGTATTTTAATAGAAATTACATTCCATTTGTGTGCCAGTCAAGGAGAACTGACATCCTTTTTATGAGTATCTCAATCTATGAGTAATTTCTCATTTATTTCAATTTTGTTTGCATTCTTTTGTCAACATTTGTGCTTTTCAAAAATAATTCCATTTTTACTTCATGGAACTGATAGCTAGTAATCTTATTTTTAAATATTTGTAAATGGCACTGCATTGTGGAGAGCCATGCCGCGAGCAATCGCCATTATAAGATGGCGCTGGCCTCCGCTGTACCTAACTAGTAAACAAGCCTTGTACACAGGTGCGAGAGTGAACTCACGCCTAGTCACTGCCCATCTCGGGACGTGGTAATAGGGTGATGGGCAAGCAACGAATCAGGAGCTGACACGCCACATCAGGTGCTGAAACACCATGGCTGAGGGCTATATAAGCAACGCCATTTTCTGGGGTCGGGGTCTTCCCTCTTGAAGAAGCAATAAAGCTTTTGCTGCAGAAGAATTCAGTTGTCCGAGTGTGTTCTTGCCGGCGAGAACGATAGCTCAGGACACTGCATTTTAACTAATTATGATTACATGTGCTCATTGTTATGTCACCAAAACACAGCTGAATTTCTGGGTTTGTGCAGTGCTCTGCATCCTGGGTCTTGCTGACTGGTTCTGGTATGTGTCTTGCCTGTGTTGAAGACTGTCTTGTTCCTCCTCCTCCTCCTCCTCCTCCTTCTTTTTGTTAGACTTTGGACTCTAGCTTTCCAGTTCCTTACTTTCAGCCCTTGAAAAACATTGCATGACTTCTCTCAGACCTTCCTGCCAGCTCAGCTACCCACTGCCATGTGAACCATTTTCCTATGTAGAAGGCACTCTGTCCTCTTTGCTTTCCAGGTAGCTCTTGATAGCAGTTTGTAACTCTGCCAATGACAGGTCTCTGGATTGATGTGCGCTTATGAAGAGTTTCATTTCATTCACCTTCCTGGATCAGGTATTTATGATTTCCCAAGGTTCTTTCCTTATCATTTCTTTTTAAACCCTGTTAGCTTTTGTCTGTCCTTTAAAGAGTGAGACATAAGTGTTGGCTTTATCTGTAGAGTCCATCCACTGGGAATAGTCAAGCAAATAAAGCCAATGTGATATATAAGATATTGAAGGAATCAGCATAACAATTATAGAGATCTGATGAGACCAAAGGAGGCAACACTTATCCCATCAGACTATAGACTCAGACTATAGACTATAGAAGAGTTTGGAATGAGGGAAGTCCTTGCAGGATGGTCAGTCTTCCACTGACTAGATGAAGTCAACCCATTCTGGACAATAATCTACTCTACTCTACTAAGACTTCCTATGTAAATCTTACTCTCTTCTAAAAAGACTTCTATAGAAACATTTAACATAATTCTTGATCAAATATCACAATGCAGTTATCTAACCAAGTAAAATCAGTCACCATAATTCTGTTATACACCTAATATATAGGTCAGTGTATTTTATCAGGGTCATTTGGATGGAATGATTCCAATTGTTCTCCTTTGCATTGACTGCTTTTTCTCTTCTGTTCTACTGAGCCTATCCTTGAATTCATAATTTGTAGCCGTATTTTTTCATTCATTTGCTTTCCCTTTGATTCTCTTTTGTAGTGTAACTCTGATGAAAAAGTATCTCTTTTTGAGGGTTCTCTGTCTTTTTATTGTCTTTGTAAGTTAAGAACTGTTGATTCAAATAGTCCTAAAGTGATTGTCTCTGTGTTAGTTTCTATTCACTGATTTATTTCATATGTAGTTCAATATCTTCCCGATTTCCTTTGAAATTTGGATATTTATGCCTTATGATATTAGTCTCTGTATTATTTAAGTCTCTTGTTCTGGCTGCTCTCTCTAAGACCATCCCAACAGGAGAGGTGGATATGTTTGTGGCAATGCTTAAGTATTTCCACATAGAAGAAAATGTTCATGTTTTTCTTTCTGCATTCCTGAATAGTAATAAAAGTCATCAATATTGAACAGATGTGGGGGTTCCATCTCCTAAAGTGTGATCTGAACCTGGCTGGGGTGTGTGGAGATGTCTTATTCCTGTTCCCCATGTGGCCCCTGATAATACTGTATGAGTAGCCTTGTTGTTGAGCAATGGTGAAGTTTCTGACTGTACACTTTGCCACCTGCCACCTCTGTGACAGGACTCCAGCTTGGAGATAGAAAACCATTTCTTACTTCTGGGTTAGGGTGAAATTAAATTATATACTCAGTCTCTGATATCACTCTATTTGGAGTTTGGTGTGCTTCAGTGCATTCTGGGTAGGAGGGAATCAGTTCTCCATTTAGTAAAAGGATTCCCTTGTCCTTACATTGAAGAAAATGAGATTTTGAGAAAAGAGAGGATGGGGTTATAATGGACCATTTTGATCTAAAATTTGGAATTTCTAAAGGTGACTACTGGCTTGTTTGACTGAGAGAAATCTTCACTATTCATCCTTCATCATATGATATTTCCTTAGATGTTGTCATCCCTTTCCCTTTAAACAATTCTTATGCTTTCTCTATGACTAATGTCTACATTTGTAAGCTACACTTAATAGAAATACCAGGGACAAATATCCCTAGCCCATATTCCTGGAAGCTAAAGTTTATAAAAGCTAATTTTTATTGAGAGGAGGTAAAAAGGCAAACAGAACTAATGGTTTGATATTATAACTACAAAAGGGATTTGTCTCACCACTAAGCTGGAAAGCATAACAGTAGCTCCTAACTGAATTTTCCTTATGGATTTATACTTTTACTTTGGGATCCTCTTAAATCCCATTTTAGTTCTTTTTCCACAAATACTTTCCATGTTTTATAGTAATTTTATCTTTAGTTTATAGTGACATTTGAATTTATGCATTCTCAGCTGTAGAACAGGAAATGGAAAGTATTCAATACTGTATATTTTATCATCAGCTCATACTTTCTCTTGAGGAAAGCTAGCAATTTGACTTTCTTCTACATCCTTGGCCACTTTTCAGATTTGTCACCCCTATGATCAAGTAAAAGATGTTCAGTCATCTGGACTACCCATTCTCAACTAAGTTTTTTTTTTTTCCTCACTGAAACTTCCCCTTTCCATTCTTGTTATAGTCAAACATTAATGAGCCTTTACATTCTTCTATTAAAATCTAACATCTATCCAGAAGATACTTTCCTTCCCATATCCCAAGCTCCCATAGCTTTGAGTAGTAAATATATTTGAGTAGTAAATATATTAAATTATGTTAAAACTTATTTATGGGCTAGTTATTAATTATTAAAATAAGTCAGTTTGCAGGGTCAGCTGTGTGAGGTTGCTGTTGGCAAATCTGATGAGAATCCCACATTTAAACTCTTTTCCCTAGACATCAGCATATTTTATCAATATCATGTTTGGTCAGTTATCTCATAAGTCATATTATAAAGGTGGTATAGTCATTGTGTCGGGAAGAAAACGTGAGTTAGGATTGATAGCCAATACCACATGCTTCAGAACTCAGGCATGGCAGTTTCTAAGATAACATGTAGAGTAGAAGTCAATATTTTTGATTCCAAAGTTACTGATATCTTTTTATTTTAGTTTTAGAAGTTTTGTGCATATGTGTGAGGGAGCATGGTAAGCCTGGGCATCAGAGTCCCTGGGGCTCTACTTCCAGACAGTTGTGGGCACAGGACTTGTGCTGTGAGCCACATTTTGGTCCTCTACAAGACATAATGTTAATAAATGAGCTGGCTGTCCCGCCTCATCATTGTCCTCCCCCTGCCTCAGAGATCCTCTGTTCAACTAATTCTAAGCACAGTTACATCTCAAAGAATCCATTAGCACCTTCAAAGTTCTGGAGTAAATGTCCAAATGCTCTTTTAATTTCACCATGGATCTTCTTAATAGCTAGCAATGACATACTCTTGTATTTGAATAAAGTCAATGTTCTTGATAATTTTCATCAAACTCTTCTGGACATTTTTGCTTCTTGTGGTGAAGGACTGGCTTCCCTCTGAAGGATGAAACATCACAAAATGATGTATTGCACAAAAAATTCAATGTCCTGAGCAATGGCGTCCTGAGCAACGGCATGCCGTGCAGAATCGTGATTAAGAGCAAGAAAATTAAAGAAACATAAAGTTAGTACTGGAGGGATGGCTCAGTTCATAAAGCATTTGCCCAAAAAGAACTTAATAAAGACCCATGTTAATACCCTGGCCCAGTGGCAGGCATCTATAACCCCAATGCTTATAAAATGGGAGGTGGTGACAGGCAGATCTCTGGGGTGCCCGAGATCCTGATAGCTGAGCCTATATAGTTCCAGGTCAATTGTAAAGTATGCTTAAACCAAAACAAGATGGTCTCATAGGACCAATAGCCTAAGATTGTCCTCTGACCTCTCTCTGTATATCCATAGGTATTTATATGTATACTCATACCTATATGCGCACGCACGCACACACACACACACACACACACACACACACACACACACACAAGCCTGTGAACAGATAAATTGTTGCAGGCACTCTGCTCTGAACCTATTGAGTACCTCTGTTTACACCATCTATTTACTGAATGCTGCCCTTTTTCGTCAAAGGACTTTTCTGCAGCTTTTGAGATGATCATGTGATGTTTGTCTTTAAGTCCACTTTTATAATTTATTAAGTATGTTATTTATATGTATGTATTTATTGACTTAAGTTAAACCATCGTGTGTCTAAGAGACAGATCTGACTTGATGATAGGCAATTTTTTTTTAGATATGACTGAATTAGTTTTGTAAGTGTTCTATTGTGGTTTTGATATAGAGTGATAATGGCTTCTTAGAAGGATTTGGAAGTATTCCTTCTGTTTCTTTCTTTCTTTTTTTAGACAATTCAAGAAGTGTTAGTTATCGAATTCTGTTGTGAATCAATATGGGCAAAGATCAACTTTTCTTTCACAGTGAAGGTATTTTAGGCTGCTGAGAGAGAAAAGGAAACTGGAGTATGGGATGGAACAGGAGACCCATTCTTTAGAATCTGCTTTCAGTTTCTTGCTGGCTGACAGTTGAGGATTTTAATACATCTTACAAAATTTCACTGTGAAGATTGCCTGCATATAGATAATATTTACTGTTGAATAGAGACATTTCAAATAAGAACGTTAAAATAGCAATAATAAACCTTGATTAATGAGTTCGTCTTGACAACTCCTCATTTATAAACCTGTCAGGATCACACAAACATCACACACCACATCAGTCAATCTGTGTGCCTTGACTTCCTCATTACCAATGTGTTCTCAGAATCCCTTTGATTATTTTGGCCTATGTTTTTATCACAGCAGCCTGTGAATACATACAGTGTACTTTAAAGCCTACTTTAGTATCTTACTTAGTAAGGAAAATGTCTTAGATAAAATAAATACCATAATACAAAAAAAAGTTTGGCAAATGTTTTATCATCTTAGTTGCAGACTTTAATGTTCTTTTTAGTAATTAATTAGTAAATAGGTAGGAAACCAATATGCATATGTGACTTTTACTTAACCTACTCGACACTAACAGACACTTCAAAACATAGACCTCATTGCTTCTATGTACAAACAATATATACAAAGACAGAACCTGCTGAAATTTTTAAAACATTCTCTATAAAAAAGACCACAACAATAGTAACAATATTCTTCAGTGACAATGAAATTAAATTGGAAAGCAATAACAGGACATGTAGAAAATGCTAAAATATTTGGAAATTATAATATGCACACTTCTGAATCCCTATAAGCCATATAGAATGATGTTATTAGAAAATCTTTCAAGCAAATAGAAAAATTCATCAGGAAATATATACAATTTAATGGTTGTGTGGGAAAATGAAGATTCGGTGATTTTAATTCTGCTTTACAACTTAAGAAAGGGGAAATCTTAGCCATTTTGACTGGTGTGAGGTGGAATCTTAGGGTTGTTTTGATTTGCATTTCCCTGATTATTAAGGATGTTGAAAATTTTTTAGATGCTTCTCTGCCATTCGGTATTCCTCAGGTGAGAATTCTTACCAGTCAGAATGGCTAAGATCAAAAATTCAGGTGACAGCAGATGCTGGCAAGGATGTGGAGAAAGAGGAACACTCCTCCATTGTTGGTGGGATTGCAAGCTTGTACAACCACTCTGGAAATCAGTCTGGCGGTTCCTTAGAAAATTGGACATAGTACTACCGGAGGATCCAGCAATACCTCTCCTGGGCATATATCCAGAAGATGTCCCAACCGGTAAGAAGGACACATGCTCCACTATGTTCATAGCAGCCTTATTTATAATAGCCAGAAGCTGGAAAGAACCCAGATGCCCCTCAACAGAGGAATGGATACAGAAAATGTGGTACATTTACACAATGGAGTATTACTCAGCTATTAAAAAGAATGAATTTATGAAATTCCTAGCCAAATGGGTGGACCTGGAGGGCATCATCCTGAGTGAGGTAACACAATCACAAAGGAACTCACACAATATGGACTCACTGATAAGTGGATATTAGCCCAAAACTTAGGATACCCAAGATATAAGGTACAGTTTGCTAAACACATGAAACTGAAGAAGAATGAAGACTGAAGTGTGGATACTATGCCCCTCTTTAGAATTGGGAACAGAACACCCATGGAAGGAGTTACAGAGACAAAGTTTGGAGCTGTGACGAAAGGATGGACCATCTAGAGACTGCCATATCCAGGGATCCACCCCATAATCAGCTTCCAAACGCTGACACCATTGCATACACTAGCAAGATTTTGCTGAAAGGACCCAGATATAGCTGTCTCTTGTGAGACTATGCCGGGGCCTGGCAAACACAGAAGTAGATGCTCACAGTCAGCTAGTGAATGGATCACAGGGCCCCCAATGGAGGAGCTAGAGAAAGTACCCAAGGAGCTGAAGGGATCCGCAACCCTATGGGTGGAACAACATTATGAACTAACCAGTACCCCGGAGCTCTTGACTCTAGCTGCATATGTATCAAAAGATGGCCTAGTCAGCCATCACTGGAAAGAGAGGCCCATTGGACACACAAACTTTATATGCCCCAGTACAGGGGAACTCCAGGGCCAAAAAAATGGGAATGGGTGGGTAGGGAAGTGGGGGGGAGGGTATGGGGGACTTTTGGGATAGCATTGGAAATGTAATTGAGGAAAAGATGTAATAAAAAATATTAAAAAAAAAGAAAGGGGAAATCACAATCAGTACTAGTGGAAGAAAAATAAGTTGAAATAGAAAACAGGGGAAAAATCAATGAAATCTGGCATTGGTTCTATAAAGAACATCTATGAATCTAATAAATTTCTCATTCGATAGATAAACAAATTTGATATCCAGTATATTGCTTTGTAAAAACAAATTACCTGTATGTGGAAATAGAGGGCACCACCACAGGCTTAACAACAATTGCCAAACTGACAAAGGCACACAACCACCAATTCTATTAACCAAACACATGACGTTGTTTGAATAAATTTATCAGTCTATCTAATATTACATATACTTTCAAGACGGACCATTTGGTATTGGATAACCAATTGGTGTGCTCTTCCCCGAGGGAAAACTAATTGTCCTGCTACAAATTATCTTTACTAGCTTGTAGTTCTTATGTAGGGGTGATGGTCTCCTGGGGATTCCTGATTCAGGAAATTTGATATCTCCAAAGTTTCATTTCTTCTCAAATTGGCATTTATTTTCAGTGAGATCCTCGCCCTGAAACCCCATGATTTTTAGTTTTGGGATTTTGTATCGAGATCAAAAAGACTATTTTACAGACCAGGGAAATGATCTTACAAAACAATTTTGAAAAGGCAAGAAAGTTTGGTGGATTTCTACAACCTGCTTCTAAGGCTTTCTATCAAACCATAGCAATACAACTGTGGCATTGGCGTGAAATCTGGACCAATGCAGCAGCATAGAGATTCAAGAGACAATTCAGCAAGGGAAAGATAATCTTTTAACAAAAGATAATAGAACTGTCAGCTAACCAGAGTCAAGCATGCACATATATACATACACATGGAAAGAATTTTAAACTTGAGATTATACCATATATAAAATGAAATTCCGGTGAACTACTAACCTTCAGATAATAATCAATGCTATTACAATTCTACAATGACACTATGATGAAATTTAGAAGCATATAAATATTTATAATTTTAAAGCATAGGCAAATATTTTTAAACAGCACAGAAAAAGTACACATGATGAAGAAAAAAATGCAGTTTGTTAAAATGAAAAGCTTTAAAATCACTGTAAAGAAATGGACCAGGATGAAATGTTTGTAAAATGTTAATCTAAATTTGTAACACACACACACACACATATATATATGTATATATATATGTATACACACACACACACACACACACACACACACACACACATTCCCAGTAAACCAATTAAATAATGGTGAAAAGATCTGAACATATAAGCAATTTAATATATGAAAATGTCCAAAAAGAGCATGTAAATATGTTCACCATTATTAGAATTAGGTAATATCCGTTAGTGCCATATGAGATGCTTCTACAGAACCACCAGATTAACTAGAACAAAAGTGACTGAAAGACAAGACTGTTTAAAAGCAGAGGAAGCCATGTCAGGATGTGGAATGCTAGAATGTTGTTAGAGAGAATCCAAAGTGGATGTGCTTGGAAGTTAATTACAAAGTTAAACAGATGCATGTCTATTAGTAGGTGCATATCTTGAAAAATATTTCTGTTCAAAGACTTATAATGTTCATAGCAGCTCAATGCATTAATAGCCACAATATAAAGAGAACCCAAGCTTTCCTTCAGCTGATGACTATTGCCGAGTAGAGCAACATATAGAGTGGAACCAGAGAGAGACAGAGAGAGAAGAGTCAGAGAGAGAGAGACAGAGAGAGGCACACACAGACACACAAACACACATACACACACACAGAGGGGGAGAGGGGGGGGTCTTAAAAGGCAGCAGGAAAGTTGGAAGGGCAGAGCCATTTAAAGCCTTTGACATTGGATATGGAAATAGAGGATATGGAGTTTGCTCTGCTAGACTTGGAGTTGCTTTGATCCAGTATTTCCTCACTACTCTATGATTCCTCCATTTTAGAATAGTACTATATATTTTATGTCACTGTATGCCGTAACTCTGTCGTTTGACTTTGATTTTACAGAAGTTTATGGTTAAGAGATTGCCTTGAATCTCAGAAAAAACTTTGGACTTAGACTGTTAAGCAGTGTTGAGACTAAAAGATGATGGGGCCTTTGGAAGTTGGAGTAAGTGCATTTGGCACTATGATTTGGCCACAAGCCTATGGGATCCAGGAAGTAGAGTGTAGTAGTTTGAATAGGAGTGGCCCCCATAAGCCCATTTTCATATGATTTGAATATTTGGTACCTGCTTGTTGGAACTGTTTAGGAAGTATGATATGTGGCCTTGATGGAGGAGGGGAGTCACTGGGGGCAGGCTTCTAGATTTCAAATGACTAGTGTGTGTTGGCTGGTGTTTACCTCAACTTGACACAAGTTGAGGTAAAAACCAGCCAACACAGAGAGGAGGAAAACTGAATTTAAAAATGTCTGAATAATATCTGTCTGTAGGCAAGCTAGTAGAAAATTTTCTTAATTAGTTTGATGGGAAGGACCAGTACATTGTGGTGGGACTCCCTAGGTTGGTGGTTCTACAAGAAAGCAGCCTGAGTAAGCCATGATGAGCAAGTCAGGAAGAAGCACCTCTCCATGACCTCTGTATCAGCTCTTGCTCCCAGGTTCTGTTCTGTCTGAGTTCCTGTCCTGACTTCCTTCGATGATGGATTATGATGTTGAAGTATAAGCCAAATAAGGGCTTTCCTCCCCAATCTCCTTTTGGTCATGGAATTTTATCACAGCAATAGAAGCTCTAGTTAGTACAACTGGTGTCATTCCCAGTATGCTCCCTGTCTCCTGCTTGTGGCTCAAGAGGTGATCCTTTAGCTGTTACCTGTCCCCGCAACCATGCGTTTGCTTTGCCATCATGGACTCTAACCCTCTAAAACCATAAGTCCAACAAAATGCTTGCTTCTATACAATGCCTTGGTCATGGTATTTTTGTCACAGCAATAGAAACCTAAATAATAAATCTGTGAAGAATAATAGAATATTGATTTAGATTATATTCAATCCTTAGATCGCTTTTGATATTTGATAGTTGATCATTTCACAACACTAATTCTTCCAACCATGAACATAAGATGTCTTTCCATCTTCTAGTGTCTTCTTTAATTTTGTTCTTCATCTTAAATTTTTCTTTGAAAAACACTCTCTTTTATGTTTATCCTCAGGTATTTGTGTGTGTGTGTGTGTGTGTGTGTGTGCTGCACAGGTATATCTGTGTGCATGTGTGCATAAATGTGTGCACACACATGTGTGCATGTACATGTGCATGTATGTGTATGTGCATATTAGGTGGGGCATAGTGAATGGGAATGTTCATTGATTTCTTTTTCAGTCTATTTGTCATTGGTATATAGAAAATATAATCTATGACTTTGATATGGTATTCTTCCTCTTCTATGCCCATTATTTAAGGTTAGGTATTTTTATGAGGTCCCAAAGCTCTCCTATCTTCTATTTATGGACTTTTATAAATTATCCTTGTACAACTTCTCTTCCTTGTCTACAAGGAATATCATGTTTAATACCATGTTTCCCATATGATACATCTGCTGGTGAAGCTTTACACAGAGGTTTTATTTGTCCAAATGAGTAATTTCCAACATCATTTCAGCTGGGTTTTCATAAGTAATTCTACTATTGAATATGCTTTTCCCATGTTTAATCAATGTTCTTTTGAGTATAATTGTGACGTTTTAGAGTTGTTTGAATATAGTTAAAATCATGTTTTAAAATTGGTTGCTTGAAGTTCTGCAGGGTTGTTCTCACAGGGTTCTCTCATTACAGAATTAGTGATCTTGAAGGAAGTGTATATTTTATTTCCACATTGCTTTTATTTCTGCACTAGAACTTCTATCTATAGAGTTAGTTCATTGAACACAGGATAGACTTTGGCTGACTGTCTGGGACTGCTTCCCTGCCATCACTTGGAGCTAAAGAAACTATGGAAGTGTGAGCAGAGCCTTAGGGTGCAGGGACCCATTACCTGTTGAAGTTGGGCAGGCAGAACTGATTCCTTCTGAGTATTCCTGTGCTTAGCAGGTGGCTCCATACCCACCCTCATACGAGCAGCACTAAATGGACTTCACTGGCTATTCAAAAGAAAAGAAAAGAAGACATGAAATGTGGAGTGGAGGAGTTAGGAAAATATGGCAGTTAAATATGATATGATCATATTTCATGTGTATATGCATGTGATTATCAAGAATAAAGAAAATTGTGTTTTAAAAAGAAAGAAATAGCTAAATGAAATGAATGAGAAATAAGATTTTTAAAACATATTTAAAAGATAATATCTATTCACCCTTACCACCCTCACTCTGGAGTCCTGGTTTAGGCCATGAGGATAGGCTAAAGATGTTGGATCAATGTTGCTTTCATATATGGTTTGGCATGTGTAAATATGGTTATGGGAGTAGAGCCTAAAATTTATTATCACTATGACAAGTAAATTAGTATCTTTTGATACAATTGTATTTTTGTATTTTTGATCAATACAGATGCTAATCTATGACTGACAAATATTCTATGTGTCCATGTGTCTATGTGATATTTTTATTAGAATATACACTTGATATATTTGTAAAATCTCTGCTTCTTTGATACCCATTACATATTTTTTCAAATAAGCAAACTGCTGTGATTGATATCAAGTAGGGTTTGTCTTCTTTTTGCCCTTCATCAAATATGACCACTTAAAAAATAAACATAATCATCTCATTCTTTGTTTCAACATTAGACAAATTCTTCTTGAATCCTCATGGCAGTAGGTCAAGGGGCTGGTGAAGGTCTATACAGAACATTGTTGAGCTCTGTAAGAGATTTCTCCATGCACAGAAATGATTCTTCTGGAGAACAAATATTCTGGAAATGTGTCCAATTGCTTTATGCTAAAGGAAGAGACATTTTACATCTACTACTAAGGTGCTTCTGTGACCTTGGAAAGTGTGTTTCTAGGGTATTTGCACTTATAGTGGGGGTGATGGTAAGGCAAGAACTCTTTTAGTCATCAGCCCAAGGGGTAGTTCTGAACATTAGGAAGCAGGATCCTGGGCAGCTGAGACAGGAAACACAGGGTCCCCATTGCTCAAGTGCTGGGGCAGCACAACTCTCTTTTAGTCTTAAATGTAGAGAGTATATTGGTTTTTGAAAAAAGTTCTTTGTATTATTGCATTTCAATATCTTAAAAACCCTTTCTGGCTAAACAGAGACTACCCTCATGTGGTAATAATCAGTTCTTAAAGAGGCATCAAGTAACCTAGATGGGAACAGGCTTTTGGTGTGAAAAACACATAAGAAAAGTTTGTGACCTGCTGTCATGTGTACCTCAGTGGGCAGTACTCTGCTGCTCTGTACTAGATACTATACATTTAAAAAATGCCCCTGTAACCAAAGTGTGCCAAAAATTCAATCTAGCCACTCATAATCTCTTTGTCTTGCATTGTTTTTTCCACTGAAGCTTCAAAGAGGCTTGTAGCCTATACTTCCACTCCCTCCTGTCTCTCACTGACACCTCCCCTATGGCTATACATGGGGTTCTATGTCTGTCTTTTCTATGGAATTATGAATAAACAATGTCAGGCTTTTACTTCCTGGCAATGAGCCCTCTGTGTTAACAGTCTTCTTTACAAAGCAGAGCTTTGGTTCATAAGGGAATTTAACCTAGGAACTCTACATGGGACTGCATAGACTATGGATAGGCTAAACCATGGTCCTGGCAAGAGTACCAAAGAGAAATGACCCCTGAGTATTAAAAATGATGCTTTATGTAGTAAAAGACTGGATAGAAGTAATTATCCAAGAATCTTAGACGAGGGATGTATTCCCTGGATTATTTAGGTAGATCATAAATGTTGTTTTGTTTTGTTTTGTTTTTAAAGAAGGAGACAGGAAGGTCAAACTATGGGAGGGAAGGTATAAGGATTGTAGCAATGGTTAGAGAGGATTGTCTAGTAGACAAGAATGGCTACTAGCTTTAAGATATACGGGATCAATAAAATCAGAGGGCCCTAGAATATAGGAAAGACAGGAAGATAGATTCTTACATAGAAACTTAAGAGACACTGGCTCTCTTATACCTTGACATCTGCCTAGAGAAAACAATTTTTGGACTTCTGTCTTCTAGAATAAATTCACATGATTTACAACTGCTAACTCTTCAGCAATGATCAGTTATAACGCATTATAAATCAATCTACTTTTGTTGCCCATGGATACCACCTGCCATTTAAATCACTACCTGAAATAACAAAATGGCATCTAAATGTAGCCTCCAGGAGGGAGGGGAGAAAGACCAGGGAAATGTGAAAAAAATGACAGAAATTTTCTCAGATTGGACCTCCTTCTTCTGTCTGTCACTTTAGGGCAGGAAGCCCTTTGCCTCATCCAGCATTGGGTGTCAGGATCTATCTAAGTCCTCCAATCACCTTTCCAGCTTAGATGCATCCCATCTCAAGTAGATCCAGGAAATCCAGAAGGAATCATGCCAGGTGGGAAGACAAGACCAAGAGCCAAGTCTCATTAGTTCAATTCATATAAAAGGGAAACCTCCCATAGAGTAGATATTAAGCGAGTGCTTTAGGAATCCATAGGCTCCATTTCTGCAACCTCTCTCATCCTTCTTCACTTCCCTTTCAAACTCATTGTCTTCAGCCTCAAACAAAAACCTCATTATATCCACCTACAAAAGTAGTCCTGGCTGTCTCCCCTGTTGGAGTTTGTGAGTTCATTCTGCAGATGGTAGTGGCTGCTTTCCTGGAACTAGCTCAAAAGTTCTCCAAGATCATGCACTGTGTCTTAAAGTGAAGGGAAAGGTGCAAGCTTTGTGCCCACTTTGGTCTCACGGGTGACAACAGAATTAATTATGTCAGAAGACTCCCAAGAGATTGATGAGCTAAACATTCAGCCTCAAGTTTGTTTTCTCCTACTTGGGCTGAATTGTGTGAGGCAAATTCTTCCAACTGCAAACTTTGAACTTCTCCCAAGAAGGCTGGTGACCCCTTGCTCTGGTCTCTGACTATTAGCAGAGAATAATCCAAACCCTCCAACACTGTGCCCCCTTTCTGAGACAATTTAAGACCTCACTAGTATGTCAGGTCAGCCAACACTGTCCCCTCTCTCTTTCTGAGACAATTTAAGATCTTACTAGCATTCCATGTTGACCTTGAACTCATATTCTCAGTCTCCTGTCTCAGCCTCCAAAGTACTGGGATCATAGGAGAATATCATTTTCTGTAGATGCTTTCTGGTCTTCAACTTTACTTCCCAGTAGAAGACAGGCGATGGGTTCTGATGATGGTGAGTGGTCTTGGTTTCTCAAGATATAAGATACAATTTGCTAAACGCATGAAACTCAAGAAGAATGAAGACCAAAGTGTGGACACTGTGCACCTTCTTAGAATTGGGAACAAAACACCCAGGGAAGGAGTTACAGAGACAAAGTTCGTAGCTGTGATGAAAGGATGGACCATTTAGAGACTGCCGTATCCAGGGATCCATCCCATAATCAGCTTCTAAACGCTGACACCATTGCATACACTAGCAAGATTTTGCTGAAAGGACCCAAATATAGCTGTCTCTTGTGAGACGATGCCGGGGCCTAGCAAACACAGGAGTGGATGTTCACAGTCAGCTATTGGATGTATCACAGGGCTCCCAATGGAGAAGTTAGAGAAAGTACCCAAGGAGCTAAAGGGATCTGCAACCCTATTGTCAGAACAACATGATGTACTAACCAGAACCCCGGAGCTCTTGTCTCTAGCTGCATATGTATCGAAAGATGACCTAGTCGGCCATCAATGGAAAGAGAGGCCCATTGGACTTGCAAACTTTATATGCCCCAATATAGGGGAATGCCAGGGCCAAAAGAATGGGAATGGGTGGGTAGGGAAGTGGGAGGCGCTATGGGGGACTTTTGGGATAGCATTGGAAATGTAATTGAGGGAAATATGTAATAAAAATATTTAAAAAAGACAGGCGATGCCTCTGAAGCAGATCTGTAGAAGTGACAGATTTTAGAGTAAGAATTTGTCCATTTATTACTGATGGCGGAGGAATAGGAATACATACTCCTATAAAACACCCCCAGCTAATGAGGTGGTGAGCTGATGGAGAAGAATGGAGGAGTCTAAATTTCTTGTGATTCTGAGGGCACAGCCTGCATTACAAGGAAACATCCTGTGGCTGCTCTTCCCAAGTTGTTTTCGCTCTGGGCTGCTGTCATCTGGAGAGGCATGAGAAGTCTGTCTTTGTTGTTGTTGTTGTTGTTGTTAACAGGTAAATGTAATTGCTTACATTGTTTTTATTGTTTTTGTTTTTCAATTTTCCTTCAAAGGTTTAATCTATTGTGCTAACATATATTGAGGATAGAGTGTTTCTAAGTGAGAAGAACTACTCAGAAATCTGCTGATGAAGATGAGTGGTTTTATTTTCTATAGTTTCTTTCAGGAATTACCCACATGCTTGCAATAGCATTCTAACCATATATCCCAGAATGGAAGCTCTGGGAGGAGGACAGAGTTCTGCTCTAAAATGCTATAGCACATTGACCACATTACTTAAAATGAGAAAATTGGACTAGTTAATTTTTTAGAAAACAAGTCTTTACAGCCCTTAAATTAGTTATACTCCTCAACTTGAAACAGAATGAGTCTTACTTAAAGGCATCACATTTGGGAAAATGGAAATTTTTTAAAGCTGAGAGAATGGTATTGGCAAGGAAAAATGGCAATTAGCAAACACCGCAAACAATAGACAGGGGCAAAAAATCTGAAACTCAATAGCAACCTCTTGATAAACACAGTTTAAAATAGTCACTTCTTTTGTTGTAATTCTGCAATCTTGCAAACTTGTTTGCAGGCCTTGAAGTTTTGGGAACTGCTGCTTGGCCTGCTGTCATGACATCTGCCCATCATTAACCACAGAAATATGATATTAATGCCATTACAGATCCATGGATGGTAGCCCCTCTTCTAACACACTGTGGCTGAGTACGGTGCACTCTGGAATGCTGATAAACCCAAAGGACTGTGGCTCCTTTACTAGACTGTTTTTCAAGCCATATTTCCTTGTGAATGTTTCTGTCATGACTTTGAACCAAGACAGTTTGGCAGAAAGTATGTGATGTTATTTTGAAACGATGAAAATAACAGTTGGTTCAAATCTTCTAAAAGCTTTTATGGGCAGCAGGGTATTTCCTTTCTTCAGCAGTTTCAAGAGACTCTACACAAATAGATGTATTTCAGACTTACAGGGTATCCATCAGTAACACGGCCCTAAAACTCATGTGCTACGGAGCTTTCTGTATGGGAGCAGAAATCTTGGAAGACACAGAGTCAGATTAATACTCTGTCACTATGATCATTAATGAGTTAAATATGTATTACAAGATTATTCCTTCTTTCATATAAAATGGTGTTCATTTAAGTGTGTGGACATCAGAATGGTATAGTGTCTTTTCTTGTTTTACTTTTAATATATATTGATGTGATGGCACACAACAGTACAGAGATCCTCCACCTTTTACTCTTGCTGAGGAGGAATTTCAGATTTAATGAAAGTTTTATCTCCTTGATGGCGAATCCTATGGAAAATTACCCATTATTCTATGAACCTGAGGTCAAGATACCGATACCCCAGCTAACTGAACTTCTGTTAAACTGCTTGCTTGAACAAAACCTCTTCCTGTAGCTATAGAGCAAGATACCAGGTTGTGATTTTTGCCTTTAAAAGCCTACTACTCTAAATGCTTGGGACTGCATTTAGGTCCAGATTACCTAAGTGTTGTCCCACTTGGCTGAAATAAATACTTTCAATTGGCTATAAATTATGTCTGAGGGGTCACCTCTGGTGGGCTCCTTGTGACATTAGTTTTGACTGACTATAGAATAGTGCAAAGTGAGAAACTAGGTGCAGTGTGCATATGTTTTAGTTTACATGGTGCTACATTAAGAGAGGAATGCTATTTTACCATCTTGTCTCCCAGGCTCTGTTTTTAACCTACCATGGATTCGTAGGTCTTGTATACAAACCTTTGCCACTGTTGTTGGCCATTGCTCTGTTCAGAAATTGTTTACCAAAAGGACTAATAGCATAGAGAAGGTCATATTCTGCTATATCTTCTGAGCTTTGGAAATTCCTTGAGTGTTCTGGTGCTTGTGGAGTTTATGAAGAAACACTTTGTGAGCGAGTCAATGAGATGACATAATTAAATAAGATAGATACTATGCAATACATGGTAAGATGGAGTACAACCCAAATACCAATGCGCAACACTGTATTCAGAAGACAGTTTAGTCTCTAGCTAGACTCCTTGGAGAGTGTTTTACAACTAAAAAAACCCTACCAATTCATTTGGCTACAGAACAAGACAGCAGAGAGTGTGTGACATATACTTACTGTTCTCATACAAACAGTAAGAATATGTAACTATGCTCAATACTGCTTAAGATCAAACTTGAATGCATGTACCAAGATTGTATTGACTGGGGTTCCACACAGATAACAAGGGAAAACTTCCATCTTTGCTTCCAGACTGCAGATCCTGTGTGGCTGGCTGCCTCAAGTTCCCACTGCGATGTCTTCCAAGCTGTGATAGACAACACCCTCAAACAGTGTGTCACAGCAGCCTCCTCCTTCATCAAATTGCTTTTATTGAGTATTTTTGTCACAAGAATGTGAAAAGTGAATTATATCTCAAAAGACCTGTTTGGATGTGACATAATAGAAAAAATGTTTATAGTTTTTATACCAAAAAATGAGGAGAGTAAAGCCACATCTGAGTCTCGTGTTTTGGTTTGTTTTTATATCTCAGCCTGGCTGCCTTCTAGTCCTTAACTTAATTTAGAAAACTTAAGACATTAAGTTTCCTAAATGACCTTATATGCCCACAAAGAGTCATTAGGAAAGGGTCGAGACATTAAAATTGTATAATTGGTGGTACATTTTGGACTGACAGACAATATTTACTTTTCCTACTAAGACTGTGGTGCGATGTCACAGCAAAGCAGATTGCCAGTGAGCCTTCATCTTAGGATGTTAGAGCAATACAGGAACATTAATGCCAAGTAACTATGAGCTTAGGTATTTTAGAAGTGTACTGGGAGAACCCTCATACTGAGTGATCTCCACAATGAATAGACCTTCCACACACAGAAATAAGAAAGAATAGAAAGCTTCTAAATGCCACTCCACCATGCTGGCGATTTCCTTTTGGAACTATAAGTTTATGGTGGAATAAAAATGCACTTTAAATTATGTCACTCTGCAGTCCACAAGAAATGCTTTGTCTCATGTTTTATATTTTCATACTTATCGCCAAAGTGGGGGAAAAATGGAGTAAAAATCAGTGAAGCTCATGTGTGCCTGGGAGACACATACAATTCTTGAGTTAAATTCCGTTGTTGAATAAAACTGAACAGCAAAATCAAAAGAGGTGGGTTTTGATTAGTCATAGGTACTCAAAATTATTTCTTGTGATCTTATCTTCAGCTCAGAACTTGGCAATTTTTATCCAGTCTCTGACTATTATGTACGACCTTAGGGAACCACTGTATTTATCCTGGAAATTGGCTACTGATTACATATGCTGGGACTGAGAAAATTTCTGACAAAAGTCCTCTATAACCTGTCATCACCTGATTTCATTAACTCAAGTCAAGACAGAGGCCTCACGGTTGTTGATTAGTTAATATGCAGTATTTCCATTGCTCATTATACCTCTTTATATGGGAATAGAAGGCAGCCAGGCTGAGATATAAAAACAAAACAAAACACCAGTCTCAGATACGTTTTTATTCTCCTCATTTTTGATATAAAAACTATAAACATTTTTTTCTATTATGACACATTCAAACAGGTCTTTTGAGATATAATTCACAAAGCATATATCTACTCAAATAATATGCACAGAGTAAATTATACTCCTGGTACTGTGCATGGTTGTAGTTTAAATAGTTAAATAACATCCTCACACTCTATCTAGAAACCTGTTTTACCAGCTTTCTGAGCATTGCTTTACCCAGTCATGTTGTTGTACCCATTATTTCCTGTTAGTTAGATAGTCACAGAGAAGGCACGTCACGACTTTCCCAAGTTTCCCTCCGTTAGCTAATGAAGTAGCAGGGTTAGATGTATATGTCAGCCTGACTGTTAAGTTATGCTCTGATAGCTGAGGCAACAATATTTCTAAATATTTCAAATATTTCTAATAGTTTCTTCACCAACACAGGATGGGGATCCGCCAACACACTGAGGGTTTAAAAGACGGATTCTACTCTTCTTTTCTCCTCCTTTTCTCTCCAATCTCTCTCTCTCCAATCTCTCTCTCTCTCTCTCTCTCTTCCCTTGTCCTCTCTTCTCTAAGTATTTCCTCTTGCTACTCTTCTGCTAGCACACCTATGTTCTTCTGCTTGCAACAATGAGGTACATGGGTCTTTATGGCCTTTGGACTTTGGGACTCATAACCACTGGAACCTGGATCTCGAGAATATTGTAGATTGTGTTGGCCCATTAAAATAGTTCAGATGATTTCCCATAATAAACTTCTGTATAGATAGGAATATATATATATTCCTATATATATATAGACTGATAGTTCTGCTTCCCTGGAGAACTCCCATACATTAGGTTAGTGACTGTTTACTTTGTCTTAGAAAGCCATAGTTATCTGGCCAAGCCAAGACTGTTCTTGAGTCTTGTATGTGGTCTAAATATGTATGTAACAGTGACAATGTACTTTATGTTGAAGTGTAGCAGAAAACAGCTTCTGTGGTAAATGCTGCAGCTCCAAATGTTCTTACTCCCCTTCCCTTAACTAAAATAACAGAAACATCTGTGGGTCCTCCAGCAATCAGCATAGTACTTTATGAGCCCCAGATTTACAAACAGTATCACTTACAAGCAGCAACCCTTATTTTTGGTCTTATTAATTACTTTCCACCAACTTATCCCTCAGGCACTTGGTAAAAAGCTGTGATCACCGGTAATGGTTTAGGTTAGCTATTTGATGAATAAGTCCTTTGCAAAGAATTTCTCATCAATTATTTAAAGACTCTGTGTCATGGAAAGTCTGCTCGTGCTCCTCAGTAACACATGTACTCCTCTGCCCGTGGCTCTTCCTCTCCCTTCGTCTTTTCTCCCTTCCTGTAACATTTCTAGACATCGAAGTTCCATTCACGGCAAAGCATATTATGCTTTTTCTAACCTTTTCTAAGACAGATTCATTCCAGGTCTGAGAAGCTGCACTGAAGGACTTCTAAGATCCTGTTCACATTTCTCTGACATTATGTAAAGGGGAAGAGCATGGGACCCATTTCCGTGGACCTCTCAGATTGGTTTCCTCCGTCTCAGTGTCTGGGCATGATGATGATTAATGGTTCATTAAAATGCATGTGATCTGAAGTTCACAGGGGAAAAGGTAAATTGGGAAACCATTTCTTCAAAGGTTGTGGGCAAATGATGTGTGAAATTGTTGACAAATTGCCTTCATTAAGGTTTTGATGTGGGCATTTTTTTTTACGAACTTGGCTTCATTTCAAATAGAGCTGTGCAGGGTTTTAAGACACTCATTGTTGAGCAAAAAAAGTCTGCCTTGATGTTTGACCTTGAAAATGAAAACCTTCACTCTTGGGGAAAGTGTTGCCCAGTTTAAAGTTGTGTTCTCTTAATTGTATTTGCACAAACAACACTCATTTTTGTGTAAACCTGTATTAAAACACAGTCCTGATATCTTTCAGGTTCACAGGGGGATCAGATGATAAAATCAGAAGAGCAAATTTCTCCTCTCTCAAAACACATTCATGTTGACCTCTAAACTATAGTACATTGCAACAGTGTATGAAGTAAAATGCTTGTGACCATAGACTTTTAGTGTATTAGGAACTCAAACCATAGCTCTGTGACTTAACAGAATCACCTCATCTAATATGCATAATTTCTGTGTTTCACTCTCCATCTCTGTAACTGATGATAACAATATTTAGGTATCATGATTATACAAACAATTAAATTTTACCCCCTTTCAGTATTCTATGTATAAAAGGCTATCCTAAAATATCTTTTCTCATTGTCCTCACATAACTCTGAAGTTTATGAAAGCCATTGCCCCATTACAGGCATGAAGTAAATGGAATGGATCCTTTTTTCCAGAAAAGGAAACCATAGCTCACTGGGAAGTCAGATGCCATGGCCATGGCACATCCTGCACATATCTGAGTGTATTTATCTGTCAGTGCATGCAACTAGTACAGATGTTCCACTAAGTACATTTATCTAGTAGAATGTGGTTCTCAATAGTTCCCAGTTTGAAAAGCATAAAACTATGACTCAAGTCTTAAAAAAACAAATCCCAATCTGGTAACATTTTCTAATATTGGCTGCATGTATAAATCATCAGTTTTGTAATTGACCATCCTGTAATCTGAGATGTGGGGATAAATACTGACTGAATTAAAGGAAATGTCTGCGCTTTTGTACTCCATCATAAGTCATCAAAAGATTCTGGGTGATCACTAACCATTTTGTTGTCTATGAGCAGTTGGGCAATTTCCTCTTTTGTACAGTATGGATTTATTAAGTATTTTGATTTGGGGGTTGTGTTTAATACAGAATTCAGAGTTGCAGCTCTACCGTTTGACCTCTGTTCTCCTTTAAGACACATGCAGGAGAAGCAGCAATGGCCAGAAAACTAAAACAACAAGCTTCAGGAAAGTCACTGTTAACCCAAGTGCAACATGATTCTAATGTTCCCATCAAATATTTTCTAAATTCAGAGATGTAAAAGTAACTTTTATTCACCAGATGTAACTGTCATCTCTGAGGATTACTGCTGAATAAACTCATCCTTTCTAGGCCAACTCTGAGTTGAACAAGCCATTCAGAGTTCAGAACGAACTGGCTCAAACTCCTCTCCAAACTGATCACTTTCATTCTGGCTTATCTTCACTTCTCAGTAAACTGCTCTGCTTGGCCTCAAACTAACTCTGGCATTATGTTCTAACCTTCTGTCTCCACCTTAATCTCTGGCTCCAACTACCTCTGCTGACCTGCACTGAACTGTACGACCCCATGCTCTCTTCTCTGTCTGTTCTGCAGAGAGATAGGCTTATTCTAACTCTGACTCATTCTGTCAAATCTTCCTCTGACTGATCACTTTGTCTGCCTGCCAATTAGAAGTCACTTTCAAACATGGATGCTTCTTTGTACAAACTAACTTTACCTTCACTGTTAGATACTAGAGCTGTGTACTAAGGGTGGACCTGTATACCAGTCAGAGCAGTTAAAGGTGCATACTCTTTCTGTATTCCAGCTATATCACAGAAACCTCAAAGATCTTTGGATGTGATCCCTTGCCAGAGCAGCCATACTGCTGTATTACAATTCCTCTACACAGGAATTTGACATTTAAAATGGAGTACAGTTTTCAGATCTACATGCTTTCTTTGCTTCTAAATCAAGATCAAGAAAGTGTGTGTGTGTGTGTGTGTGTGTGTCTGTCTGTCTGTCTGTCTATCTAAATATCTATCTATCTATCTGGTAAGAAAAAGAAATCCATTCTAGTTTGGCTCCATTACCTTAAATGCAATCGTTATAGCCTCAGTGCATAAGCTTTTAGTTAAGGTGGAAGAGATATTAAATTTATATACATGTATATATGGGAATAAAACAGCATTTATGTGGTTTTGGGTGCAGTAGGAGACAGAACTGATCCTCATAAACAGAAGGGTATGCCAGTTACTTTCTTACTGTTTTGAGGTAAGGCCTTGACCCAGAGCAGTTTATAGGAGGGGCATCTTATTTTAGCTTATAGTTCCCAAGGGCTAGAGTCTATGTGGGGGGAATGCACAGTATCAGGCAGCTGGAGGAGGAAGCTGCATTATCATATTTTGTTTATATGCAAGAAGCAAAACAAGCAAGCAGGAAATGGAGTGAGGTTTAAACACTCAAATCGTATCAGCAACATCCTTCCTCCATCAAGCCTGCACGTCCTAATGGTTCTATATCCTCTTCAAACATAACCATGACCTGGTCACCAACAACAGGTTGCTCAACTATACAAATGTATAGGTATACATTTTTAACTCTGAGCTACTGTCCAAATAATTTCTTTTTAAAGCATATTTTCATTAATTATTTGAAAAATGTATACTTGCACAAAATATACTCTCTGTTTCTCTTGCATTTCCTTCCTCCCCAATTTATTCCATAGCACCTATTCCAACTTCAGGTGCTATTTTTTAAAAATAAACAACTGAGTCAAATCTGTGCTGCTTATATACTCAGGAACTTGGGGTCACCTGTTGGAGCATGACCTAGATGTTAAGAGCCATACCCTTAGAAAACCCCATCTCTTCCTCTCTCAACATTCCCCAGTTATCAATAGGTACTCAGATAGGAGTGGGAGTTTGTGAACTCATCATTCTTGCTGCAGTGTTATCTGATGTGATCATGCACAGGACTTCTGCAGGCAAACACAGCTTCTATTGCATTCACAAACTCACAGTCTTGTTGTGTCCAGGAGACATTGTTTCCAAGCATATGGCTCTTATAATCTGCCTTCCTTCTCTTGTGTCATGAACCCTGAGTCTTGGAGAGGGTTGTGAGATATGATATTTCACTGGTGGATAAGCCCTCCATTGATACTTATACTACACTCTATTTACTCTATGCTATACTATACTCTATACTATGATACTGATACTATATGATATATGATACTATACTCTTTTATCATTTGTGAGTTTCTATATTCACCACCATCCATTGCACAAAGAAACTTCTCCGATGAAATCTGAGAGACGCACTAATCAACAGATACTGATTTTAGAGGATAGTTTGGTACTATGCCATTTTACCTAAATAATAATAGTAGGTTCAGGGCTGATGTGTACCAGTTTCCCAGCCATGATTTCTTGGCCAGATTTACACAAGCAAGCATGCAATTCTTTGTGGAATGGACTTTAAACCAAATGAGAAAGAGAAAGGTTACTCCCGTGAAATTCATACTATCTCATCTATGGCCATATCTTGCTCCACCAGTTATTATTGTAGCTCACAGGATCAACAGTTGGGTAAGACTGGTGATATTTTACACCCAGCAGCCTGTATAATACCTTCCAGTCCTATGAAAGCTAGTCAGGAAGAGAAAACTTTATTTCCAGTACCAAATCGACTTCTCTGTGCCTTTTGACCAAAGTTTGTCATGTCTTCATCAATAAGTCTTACCATCAAGTTTTGGTAGGTACCCAAAAGCAATAGCAACAGACTGTATCACTTGAGTCTTTGGGAGAGCCACTATACTAACAACTAGAGGGAAAATACACCACATTTGGTAATGGCAACTCATGACTTCTGGGAGAGGGAAAAGCATTATCTCATTATTCTCCATGTACGGTAAGTCATACCTATGCATATATGTATTATAAGCCTCAACATACATATGATTATATATAGTTTCTATTTATAGTACACAAAACTCACTTATGTAGGTGCCTATAAGTATTAAGTTTCCATGTGATCTTTTGAAATATACTTAGAATATTCTTAGTATACTGGTTTGGAAGAACAATAAAAATTTGGGATATTATGAAGGGACTCTAGTCTTTAGGCCATGTGGTTTACAAGCAGATATACCCATGATGGATATTCTTGGCATTCAAGTTGACTACATCTGCAATTAACCATAACCCAGGTGGTTAAGCACACCTGTTCACAATTTTTCTTATTAAATCATTTGAATGAGAAGAACTTTGAGATGAAATGATGGACCTTTAATCCAGATCTTTTGAATTTGGAAAATCCACCTTTAATCTGAGTATACATTCTTCTGGCAGCCTAGACAAAGGACATGCAAAAAGAAACCATGCTCTCTTTCCCATCTTGGTCTTGCTCTCACAACCCAGTCCATTCTGTCACTGTCATTAGTGCCTACTCCTTCAGGAGTCAAGTGTATGAAGACCAGCTAAGACATTCATCCTCATGGGCCTATTAGGTACTTGAATCTTCCATTGGTAGACAGCCAATGTTGGACTAGTTGTATCACAGCATGTAAGCCATGCTAATATGTGAGTTTATACAGTGCAAAAAAAAAAAATATATATATATATATACACACATATATATTGCATATATATAATTAGGGTTATTTATTTACAGGTACAGAACTTATAGCATATATATATATATATATATATATGTATATATATATATATTCCATAATCTCTGTTTCTATAAAGAACCCTGACTAATTATATATATATATATATATATATATATATATATATACACTATAATATGTATAATACACACACAAATGTTTGACCATTTGACCTAGGAGATATTGTCAAAGTAAAGAATGAAGTGTATAAATGTTACCCAACTACCAGACCAAAGTTGCTATTTATAAGAGAGTAATGAGATATTCTGAGAAGGATTCTTGAAATATATATCAAAAATGCTGATGGGTACTGGGTACTGTAATCACCTCCTCTGTTGTGAAGACCTTTGACACTAGAGCAAATAAAGAATGCAATTTTATGTTATTTCCACTGATAAAATATGAATTTCTATAGAGCATATCATGGATAACCCCTTTTCATTTGTTCTTCTGTTCACATATTTTCATATCATTTAAAAACATTAGATGGAGAAGGTGAGAACTCTCAGATGTAAGAAATAAGCAGCTAATTCTTTCATAAAACAAATCAGTACAAAAATTGTATATTACTCCTCATTAAGACTTCATTATTGTAAAAAAAAAGTACAATAAATGAATACATGTTTTTTTTGATTTCTAGGCAACTGTCTAGCTAAGAGGGGACAAGGTAGTGTGATTGACATCTTTATAGTGATGAATAGCCTTATCAACTTCACTCTGTCTTTATTTTCTTTCTTCTAGAGAACCCTAGAACTATGAGAATCATATACCCACTATAAACTATCTTTCATACTATTGCTCCAATACTTTTGAGATTAATTCAAATAATGGAGCCTAGGCTGAGATTTTCAACTGGAAGGTTGTTACATAAGGATCACTTAAGCTGTAATGTAGATCTTTCATTTAGCACACACTTGAAGAGATGCATCCTGCCTTCAGTCTTTCAAGGTGTAAGGATCCACACCTCTGGAGAAAAGTGTCCACAGTGTCAGATAAGAACAGACTTACATAGTGTTGTCATTAAAGATCTTTCTCTGGTCTACACATGGGGTTGATTATTTTTCCAGAGACTTTAAAACATCTGCTAATGCCTAAAAACTCTCATTGATTTCTGGATTGCCTCTTAGGTTATGTAATACTTAGACTAAAGACACCAGGCTGCTTTCCAGTTTACTCCCAGATATAATTTAAGGGCTGATGCTAATCTGTAAAAGCATATGGGATTTGGAGCGTTGGCAACCTTAAAGGCAGCCCTCCTCACGACACACTGTCTTGATGGCTGATGTAAGACAATGGGCACTGAATTTTACCTCCTGCAAACTGGCAATTCCTAACTGATTAGTGTCAACTCTGGAGTTGGCTCCTACCCTTGGCATGATGAAACCAATGTCTGCTCTCCTTAAGGTCATGCTCTTGAGCATCCTGACATCATTAAACGGGGTGCTGCGGGAGACGATTTTTGGATGCGATAGAGGAGTTTCCTTGCTACAAAAGCCTGCATTCACCATTATAAAGAAACTGATCTGTTTTTTATAAGGATAATCAAAGTGGCAATATAAACTAAGACTTTAGTTAAAGGGAAAGAGTAATAGGTGTTTTCAGAATTTCTTTCATTATCAAGGACTGATAAGTGTCTTTGAAACATACAATTGACTTCTTTTGGTGCTCCAAGTGTAGCAAAGGCATTTGATGAAATTTTGTTTGTGTTAAATAGTTTATGCAATTGAACAAACTTCTGGAAAATGTGAAATAATTTCATAATGGATTCAAAGTAATCAAAACACTTTTCTGCTTAAGGGTCATTTAAAATATTCAAAATATCCAAAATTAGTTTCAGTCCTGAACAGCTTTAATACAGATCAAGTGTTTTAAAATATTTATGATATAGAAAATGATTCCATCTGGGCAGGGAATTTATTGCTAGAACATCATACCAATTTGAATGGAAACCACTGTGAGATGAAATTTCTCCTCTATTGTTGGAATATAAATGTGTTCTGATGGCTGATTTCTGTAGCTGAGGTGCCCTTATTTGCATGCAATATATTCTACTCAATGAAATTACATCTATCAGAGGAAATTTGAATGGATTAAGCAACAAACAAAGATTGATAATCAACGTAAATGCCAGGCAGGGATTTACTCTAAGTAACAAAATGTTGGCAAGCCCTGTTTTGGAATCAACACTGGTTATTTAGAGCTTCCTGGGAGAGAATGGTGAATTTCAAAAGACCTCAATGATGTTCAAAAAAATAAGTAATTATACGAAAGAGAAAGATCACCTCTATTCAATGTCTTTCAGCTTTGTAACTGATTAGCATATTGGTTGTTTGCTTGTGAATTGCATTCTCTTCAACCATGGCTCAAAGCAGAGAGGAGAAATATTATCACAGTAACATGTCCTGAAGAATGTGTAGCAATGTAGACATTTCTGTGATATAAATATAGACACAATTATCTGTAAACCATGGCTCAAAGCAGAGAGGAGAAATATTATCACAGTAACATGTCCTGAAGAATGTGTAGCAATGTAGACATTTCTGTGATATAAATATAGACACAATTATCTGTAATTTAGGGGTTGATGATTGTCTTAGTCAGGGTTTCTATTCCTGCACAAACATCATGACCAAGAAGCAAGTTGGGGAGGAAAGGGTTTATTCGGCTTACACTTCCATACTGCTGTTCATCACCAAAGGAAGTCAGGACTGTAACACAAGCAGGTCAGAAAGCAGGAGCTGATGCAGAGGCCATGGAGGGATGTTCTTTACTGGCTTGCCTCTCCTGGCTTGCTCAGCCTACTCTCTTATAGAACCCAAGACTACCCGCCCAGGGATGGTCTCACCCACAAGGGTCCTTTCCCCCTTGATCACTAATTGAGAAAATGGCTTACAGTTGGATCTCATGGAGGCATTTCCTCAACTGAAGCTCCTTTCTCTGTGATAACTCCAGCTGTGTCAAGTTGACACAAAAATAGCCAGTACAATGATGAAAGGGAAGGAATTCACAGTTGGGAGCTTATTTGGTTCTTCTTCTTCTTCTTCTTCTTCTTCTTCTTCTTCTTCTTCTTCTTCTTCTTCTTCTTCTTCTTCTTCTTCTTCTTCTTCTTCTTCTTCTTCTTCTTCTCCTTCTCCTCCTCCTCCTCCTCCTCCTCCTTCTCCTTCTCCTTCTCCCCCTCCTCCTTCTTCTTCTTCCTCTTCTTTTTCCTTGTCTTTTTTTTTTCAGTTTCTACTAAATCTTTTTTTTAATTAGGTATTTATTTCATTTACATTTCCAATGCTATCCCAAAAGTCCCCCACACGCTCCCCCACCCACCCACTCTCACTTCTTGGCCCTGGCGTTCCCCTGTACTAAAGCATATAAAGTTTGCACGACCAATGGGCCTCTCTTTCCACTGATGGCTGACTAGCTCTAGCTGCTACATATGCAGCTAGAGACATGAGCTCCAGGGAAGGGGGGGGGGTGGGTAATGGTTAGTTCATATTTTTGTTCCACCTATAGGGTTGCAGATCCTTTTGGCTCCTTGGTTACTTTCTCTAGCTCCTCCATTGGGGGCCCTGTGATCCATCCAGTAGCTGACTGTGAGCATCCACTTCTGTGTTTGCTAGGCCCCGGCATAGTCTCACAAGAGACAGCCTTGTCTTTTTTTAAAGTAAATGCTATCTAATGGAGAGGCCCTAAACCAAACCTAACTCGAAAGTTGTAGAAATAAGTGTACCTCAAGGCCAGATTCTCTCAGAAGAGAATAAAGACAAACTCAGTTTAAATGAAAACCAATTCAGAAAATAAATGATTTGTAAGTAAAACGATACTAAATCAAATACTTACTTTGAGTTTAAAATTCATTTTATTTTTCTTTTTACTTAAAAATATGTAATGATCTTCTATGAGCCAAATAGAAATACCTGAAGTGGAGATATCTTTGAAGATTGGAAGGGACCAAAGGAGATTCTTTCTCTCTGGGATCTATATTGTAAATTATTTCAAATCATTTCATTTTGAATGCAAGAAGTGAAACTACCAAGCCATTCTCAGGCAATAGGTGACAATTCCTCAGTGAAAACACTTCAGCAAGAGTTCCTAACTTCTGCCCTTCAACAGGGACAGGAGTAATTTTATATGCAAGAAGAAAGTACTTTGAGTTGCAAGTTAGACTGAGGTTTAGATAAAGAGAGAAAATATTATTAAAAGATTTTCTTGTTCCACCTATAGGGTTGCAGACCCCTTTAGCTCCTTTGGGATAGCATTTGAAATGTAAATGAAGAAAATACGTAATTAAAAAATAAATTAAAAAAAAGAAAGCAAAAAAAAATATTATGATACAAAAGAAAAAGATTTTCTTGCTTGAAAGCTAGGATCTTCTCCTCTGGCAACCAGGCAAGACTTACAATGGAGGGATTGGGATACCATTTGAGCCACAAAAATCTTAGACCCACGAAATCCGTCCTTCCTACAAGCTGTGCACGGGTAAAGATGGAGCAGAAATTGAAGGAGTGTCCAGCTTGAGACTCATGCCATGAGAAAGAGCCCACCCCTGAGCTATGCATGATATTCTGCTGTACTTGCCGACAGAAGCCTAGTGTAACTGTCATCTGAGAGGCTTTGTCCAGCAACTGGTGGAAACAGATGCAGAGACCCACATCAGAGGATTAGGCAGAGCTTGAGAATCCTGTGGAAGAGGAAGAGGAAGGATGGAAGGATGGAAGGAGTGAGAGAGGCTCAGGTCACCACAGGTAAACCTACAGAATCAAGTAATGTGGACCCATAGGGGCTCCTAGAGACTGAGCTGCCAAACAGAGAGCATGCATGGGATGGATCTAGGCCCTATGCACATATGTAACAGCTGTTCAGCTGTGTCTTTATGTGAGACTCCTAACAGCGGGAGCAGGAGCAGGAGCAGGAGCAGGAGCAGGAGCAGGAGCAGGAGCAGGAGCAGGAGCAGGAGCAGGAGCAGGAGCAGGAGCAGGAGCAGGAGCAGGAGCAGGAGCAGGAGCAGGAGCAGGAGCAGGAGCAGGAGCAGGAGCAGGAGCAGTCTCCGACTACATCACCTGCCTTTGGATTCCTTTCCCTTAACTGTGCTGCTTGTCTGGCCTCAATAACAGAAGGTGTTCCTTGTCTTAGTGGAACAGGATATGCCAAGGCTTGTTGATATCCATGGGAGGCCTCCCTATTCTGAAGAGAAAGGGAGGAGAAGAGGTTAGATGGGAGGGAGAAGGAGAGACTGGCAGGAGAGGAAGATGATGATCAGGATGTAATGCAAATAAAGAAATAAATTTTCTAAGAGGCAGAATATTCTACCTTCCCACAGAACTGCTCTGTTCTAAGGTGTATGTGCTATGCAAACACCATGCCTTCTTAATTTGATTCCTTAAGAGAAAAAAATTTAGAAATTATTTTGAAATACCCTATCACCTGGGAATATGTAAATAATCAAGCATATTAAGGTCTTTGATGAAAGACTAGAGAAAAAAATTATTGGTGACACCATGTCACCGAGTTGCTAGATCATGGCAATAAAACTGTAGGCTAGTATATCTTCCTTTTATAAAACTAGCCTACCTCTAGTATTTTGTAATAGTAATGGAAAATGAATTAATATGGGCACCAGAATCATGGATAACACAGTTGTGTGAAGTTTGCATGTATCAGCTCTGTGTTCTTCCAGTGTTTCTTTCTTTCCGGATTTTATAAGAACAAAGAAAAGCAGGAATTAGGTAGGAAACTCAGAGTATGAATGCATAACTTACTGACAAATCAATGATAACGGAATAGGAAGGTATAATCTCTGTGGACTCCTCTAACTAAAATGCCATGCTGGGCTTCTGGAATGACAAGAGCATGGGCTATATTCTGGCAGACTCACTGCCTCTTGTATGCCAGTCAGAGTTATGGGCTGTTTCCTGTCTCTAAACAAGCATTTGCTCTGCTTACTCATGATGTGTAAGGCATATCATGACCCTTCTCTGGACATATGGACCTGTTTGGAAGCCTTTAATGGCTACATCACATCTATCACATGGAAGAACTACTGAGTGAGGTCCTAACTTAACTATTCACTCTAGTTGCTTTGAAAGATAGCTACACATTTTCTTGTAAATGTCAATCATAGCTCTTAGCTCTGACCCTCAATGAAGCAAGTAGAAAAATTGAGTGTTTAAGAAATGGGGAGAACAGATTTGGGGGTAAGAAGTGAAGAGGAAAATGATTGAATCATAGATTTAGTGATTTCTTTCTACCCTTTGACTTTATGGGAAAAATTAAACAGAGAGATACCTTTACATTTATGAGATACTACTTGGGAAGTTATAGGTCCCATTTCATATTGTACTTAAGCAGGTAGAATCAACATTCAGATTAATGCCTATCACATATGTCTCACTATATATCCCAAGCTAGTTTCAAAGTCTGTTTCTCCTGCCTGTCTTCTGAGAGCTATATGGCATGTTTGTGCCACCCATCAAAGCTGGCTTAATTTTAACCTCTTCTATTAATCAGCATCACAGCACAAACTCTCTATTTAGAATATCATTTTTAAGTAAAACACACTTAAATATAAATATAATTTACAAGATGAAGACTGTTTTTTGGTGGAGTGCACATATAATAGGCAATTAACTCTTTCAAATATTATTAATATTAAATTTCTTTTCAGAAGAAAAGTTAACTCATAAAGTGCAATTAAACTAACATTTTCTCTCAAAAGTTTAGGTACTAAAATTGTTCCACTTCAAAATACATTATCTAGAATGGGGATTTTCAACACTGTTTATACCTAAGTGTCCTTGGAACTGTTCCTGACTTCTGTGGGCATCAGCCTTCCGATTTTGGGGGAACAAAATGATTGCAAGATAAACTATCAAATGACTTAGAAATCTGAAAAGTTTATGTTTCTAAGTTTGTCCTGAGAGTAGAGTCCTAAGGAGGAGTTGTTAATAAAGGATTTACAAACTGGTCCAAGTTCTTGAAGTGATTTATGAGGCATGGCAAGTGAAGTCACAGAGGTGGTGGGAGAAAACTACTGTAGATCTTTTCTGACCCAAAAGCCAGAGGGTCTATCTGCCTAGCCTGACTGAGATGACATAAACAAGGGGTCCCTGGACAACTGAATTCTTAAGGTCAGTTTTAAAAGATGATAAAAGTTGGCAATCCTTTATGTGGTTTGTAGAGAAAATGGCCATGCTTCTTGAAGGAAGTCAAAGTCCTGTTGCTGCTAGCCTACCAATGGGATCACAGGGATGGCAGGTAGCCTGACAAGTTTTCTAGTTTTAAAGTTAGCTACATTAAACTCATTTTCAGGGCTTGGTCATTAAAGGCATTGCTGCCAAGCCTGATGACCCGAGTTCAATAACAGGGTCCACAACTCACAAACTCATATAGAATATGAGTTTTGCAGAAATTATGGAAGCTTTTTATAGAAAATAAAGAAGCTTTTAATTTCATGAAGTCCCACTCATCCTTAGACACCAGAAAAATGTAAATTAAATATATTGTTGAGATTTCATCTTACACCTCGTCCACGCACCTTTGGTTAGAGCAATCACCATGGAAATTAGCTTAGTGGTTGCTCAATAAACTAGAAAGAGATTCAGCATATGTCTCAGCTATAGCACCCTGAGCACCTATAGAAAGTACTCTATTTCTTAGTGCAGAGATATACACTTGTATATGTTCAAAGTTACAGTATTCACATTATCTAGTACTTATTACTGATATCTATCAGCCAATGAATGGATAATGCAAATGTATTACCTACATTGGATGGAATTTTATTCAGCTGTTAGGGGAAAAATGTAATTATGAAGTTTTCAGGTAAACTGGTGGAACTGAAAAAAAAATTAGACTGACTGAGGTAACCCAGAATCAGGAAGACAAACATTGTATATCATGGGTGGATCTTAGCCTTGGGTCTTTTAGGTTTTCCAGTTTAGCTTGGAGTACTTGTAGAAGTCAGCAAACTAGAAAGGGCTCACTGACTGGGAGGGGATATGTGGTCCTAAGAGAGGGAGTGTATGAGAGCCCAAGGGAGAAGAAGAGAGACCGAGAATAATGAGAAGGGATGGTGAGGTGGGGAGAGGGAGGCAAGAGTACAGAGGATGGGAGGGAGGAAAGGGACAGGCGAAACTAATACTAAGGAAATGCCAAAAGTCAAATAGAAACCTACCATCTTCTAAGCTTATAAAAGAGTTGAATTGACTCCCCTACACGAGGATAATCTACTCCTAGAAGCCATATATACATCCCAGCACTTGGTGTTGGTCAGTGGTGTCCCCAAACTAATAAAGGCTATTGTCACTGAGCTTAACTTCCTACCAGAACTTGGAGTAAGTACTCATTGCTGAAAACACCACATGCATTGGTCACATGATGAAAGAAATCAAGTTAGTAGTACCTGGGAGGCCTGTCCCCTGCTGGCTAATTTTCATAGTCCCACAAGGTGCTGTCTAGGCTGCTGAGGGGAAAACAACATCAATAGTCATATATCTTTCCAAATCCTGTGAACAACAATAACGACAAGTATGACAAGATTTAGCAATGGGTCCAATAGTTGCACATGGAGCTCAGAGGACAACTTGGGGTGGTCATTTCTCTCCTTCTACAAGCTTATGCTGTTCCTTGGGATTATACTCAGGTCCTCAGGCTTGGCAGTAAGTGCCTCTACCCACAGTGACATCTCACCGGCCCACTAAATCATATTAATAGAAGAAAACCAATGCAAAGCCTGTCCTAACAGGACAACTCTGTCCTAAGATTTCTCTGTAGTGATTTGCCTCTATTCTGCATATTATAAACTCATGAAAGAGACAACAAAAGAATGTATAATAAAATCCTTTTACAACTTAGAAAAATCATTTCACTAAAGAATGGGAACAGCCATTTCCCAAAGAGCATGCCAGCATTAACTCTATGTGACAACTGGTTAGGTCATCAGTGTGGCTCCACTGTCATTGTACAGTCTTGCCGGTTTGGAAAGCTCACAGCTGTATTGGAGCCAAATGACACTGGAACGTTTATTGGAGCATATGTTTTGTTTACAAAAAGCAAATATTTAGTGTATATTATATTTAAAAGAAGCAACAAATGTTGGTGGGATGGGTGGAACCAAAACTGATGTGGAGATAAAAATGTTTCTGCTGTTTAAAAGCTAGCTGCACTCACTTTTGAGTCCTAAGAATCCTTGAAGCTATTAAGAGTTTGTCAGTCAAACTTGCCTTGTATAAGCTATCAGAAACAAGTAAAGAATTACTGTAGGCCAATTGCCAGTGCTTATGAACCTACCATAGAGCCAAATACAATCACAGTTGAAATGTGACTTTCAGTGTCTTGCTTTGTACATTACCATTGATAGGCTAAGTAAATGATTTAACAATGGACCAAAGAAGATTAAAGAAAGTCACTGGGCAGGACAATTAAGCGAAGTGCCTAGGTTTACATTTTTGGAAACTTGATTTTTTAGACAGTAGTTTTAATTCTTTGGAACCCCAAACTCATTACTCAGAAGAGCTTTCTGGGAAAGATGTCATCCCTTTTGTACTTGTTGATGAGGTAAGGATTCATGAAGTCTTCTACCCTGGAGTCTGCTGGTCTGTAGTAAGTAAGAAGACTTACCATAAAAATAACTAAATAAAACTACCTTAAAATTTGGGGTACAGATCTTCAGACAATCAGAGATGAAGTAAGAAGGAAACTGGTGGCAAGTGACAGGAGGACAGGATGATGTCAGGGCACAGTCACACAGAATGGGACTGCCACCTTCTGCATCCCTAGGCACGGGAACAATCTTGGTGATAGCTCATCAAGACCCAAAGAAGGAGGTGGTTCTAGACTAGGAAGGGTCCAATACTCAGAAGTGTTGTCTGTAATCAGGTAGGTATCATGGGGCAAGGGGAACAGGCTAGGCAGAGCCCAGGCATCCTGATAAGAGTCTGGAATCAGGCTGAGATCCTGGGATTGAGGGAGGCAAAGAGAATGTATCAGAAGAAAGCAGGAAAGCAATGTCCTTTCAACCATGAGGACTCTAGTTGTTACTCTAAATGCAGCTTGAAGACAGTGAAGGAAAAGAGCCCAACTGCCTAAAAAAGAACCACCTTGCAATATGCTGAAAAAACAAATCCTGGTGTCAGAAACACTGGGAAGTTTGGAACAAATTATAGATTGAATGTACTTTGAAAGAGAAGCTAGCAGAGTTTTCTGACAGACAGTGAGAATACGAAGGTTGAAGGTGACAACAACAATTTTGGCCTGGGTGACTATGAAGTTGAAGTTTCTGTATATTAAGGCAAGGAGGGATGACATGAGTTTATTTTGAGATTTGCTAAACTTGGGATATTTATATTTATGATCCAAGTGAACATTCCAGGGGCAGAGTGAGAGATATCGATCTACAATTTAAGGGAGAGAGAGTTGAGCTGAAGATGTAAACTTACCAAGGGCCACTTTGTAGGTGATCTAAGGCTGCAACCCTCTGTGTGAGGTTACTACGAGAATTTATTGTAGACAGAGAAGGAGAAAAGCCATGGCCAAGAGGCCTTGGATTCTTGGACTCATTACTACAGAGCTGGGAAGCAGCAGAGAGATAAGAGAAACACTCAAAGAAGGTACAGAATGTGCTCATGGATTCTAGTGAGAAAGGAAAATGTGGGGCTCTGATCTGGAAAATGGAATCTCAGGAGGAAGGAGTGTATCTTAGTTAGGGTTTCCATTGCTAAGACACCACAAGTGGACAACACCTATAAAGGAAAACATTTCATTGGGACTGACTTACAGTTTTAGAGGTTTTGTCATGGTAGGAATATAGTGCCAATCCCTACAGGCTAAGCATTCAAGCCCAGGAGTCTAAGGGGGCCATTCCTGTTCAAGCCACCACAGGATAGATTCACTGAGCTGAATGCAGCTAGCAGAGTGGGTAAGTGGAGAACGGAATGAGCCCAGACATCATAGGGATGGAGTATGCTGGCGAGAGCTATTTGGTAGCACAGTGCACAGAACACCTGAGATAGGTCAAAAGGAAGTACAAAGGGGAAAAAAAGGAAAGTAGTCATGCATGCAACTTAACAAAAGAATTTTGGAGTCCTAGCATAGAGAAAAAATGCAGAGAAAATAAATTTCAGAAAATTATCACAGTATAGAGGTAAGGGAGGGAGATTAATGTCAATGTGTGGTTCTGTAGAAGACCTCAGAACAAGGATTGCAGTTCCAAGTACTTCATGGGTAAGTGTATGAAATACCAAGGACAGTTGGAGTTGAAGAGGGAGCGAAAGTATTTTTTGATGTTAGGCACTATTCTGGATGCCTATGGCCAACTTTGGAAAGCACACCTTACAATCACCCCATGCAACAATATGGGGATGGGGATTGAGACAACAAGTACCATTGGCCTTTGTTTGAGGGATGCTGGATGTGGGAGAGTGCCAACATCCACCTTTTCCAGCCTGGAGAAAGTGAGAGAAAAGTGGCTGGCTGGCTTGTTTTAGGGACAAAATCTTGGGCACAGATACCAGCTGTTGAGTTTTAGCTAGAATACAATATAAGACAGTAACCAGGCAGGAAACAGATGAGAACTCATGGCATAGACTACATTTCTAGTGAAGAAGTAGGGGCTCACAATCAGAAAGGATGGTAAATTTTAACCTTGTGCATAATTGTAAGGGATAACCTCAGATAGTACAGGAAGAATAAGAGGTCCAGACACACATGGCAGAGTGATGGTATAAGCCTGGAAAGATCTTTTATTGTTTCTGTTGTCTGAGTAAAATAAACAAGTTAAGTTGTCAGCTAAGCTGGAGGATAGAGCTTTTCTAGATAGAGGAGAACAAAGAGAAATAACAGACTGGAGAAACAGAGCAGGCAACCAGGTGCCATTAACGGTCTATATTGGGTCAGTAGGCACACTTTCCCTTATCCCATTCACCTGAAGCCATTGAAATCTAAAGTAGGTATAGAGCTGGTATTTTAGGTTTAACTGACTCAGTGCAATGATGTAAAAGAATTTCAGTGATGGATGGGAACTAAAGGTTTGTTTTTATTATTAACTTATTAATTAATGTACATCCCTATTGCAGCTCCCCCCTCCTCCTCTTCTTCCACCCCTGCTCCTCTCTGTCTCCTCAGAAAATCCTCCAGTGGATATGAACCTCCACTGGCATTTCAAGTTGCACTAATTCTAGGTGCAACTTCTCCTACTGAGGCTTAGATGAGGTCGCCCGTCTAGGGGAAAGGGACCTGAACGCAGGCCAACAGAGTCAGAGGTCGTCCCTGTTCCTGCTGTTAGGGCTCCCACATGAAGACCAAGCTGCACAGCTGTTGCATATGTGCAGAGGGCCTAGGTTCTTCCCCTGCATGCTCTCTGATTGATGGTTCAGACTCTGTGGGTCCTGAGGGGCCTAGGTTAGTTGATTCTGAGGGTTGTCTTGTGGTGTCCTTGACCTTTCTGGCCCTTCAATCCTTCCTCCCCCTCTTCACAGCATTCTCCAAGCTCTGCCCAATATTTGGCTTTGGGTTGCTGCATCTGTGGGAACTAAAACTTTGAAAGAAACTAAGCATAAGAGTCTTGTTTGGGACAATGAGATGTTGATTAAGATGCCTCAATTACACGAAGCAGGGAGAATCTAATAGAATCATAATAGAAGTGAACCAGAAAGACGGGATGATGTTCCTACAAATGTGATCTTAAGGTTTTTTATAGTGGGCTTAAGAGATTTGTCTGGGCGATGTAGATGAGTATAAACAGCTGAAATGGGGAAGTTAAATCAATAAGGCTATAGATGGAGAGGCTAGGGAATTTAAAGTATTATTGAAATGTGTTGAAATCTTTTTTTTTTTACTGCTTTAAGGGTTTTTTTTTTTTTTTTGAAAATTTTTTATTAGGTAGTTTCCTCATTTACATTTCCAATGCTATCCCAAAAGTCCCCCATACCCTCCCTCCCCCACTCCCCTACCCACCCACTCTTTGGCCCTGGCATTCTCCTGTACTGGGGCATATAAAGTTTGCAAGTCCAATGGGCCTCTCTTTCCAGTGATGGCCGACTAGGCCATCTTTTGATACATATGCAGCTAGAGACAAGAGCTTGTTACATATAATCATGAGTTTGGAAAGTGTATACCCCCTTAAACTCTTCCATAGACTTGCAGGAGTAACTTCTCGTGTCTACAAGTAACTACCCTCCAGAAAGGGCAGGAGAACTTTCATCTGATGGTAGAGAGGCCCTACTGGTACAGAAGAAATTCTCTAAAGGATTTTGCAAAACGGATAATGTTGGTAATATTGATATCTATTTCAGTGTAGTGGCTTAAGCAGTGACAGTCGCAAAAAACAAGAATTAGGAGGATTAGGAAAAGATATGATTAGTAGAAGCACACTCTCAAGGAATTAAAAAAACAAAACAAAACAAAACACCAGAGCAAGAAGCAGAAGAAAATATTTGTGCCTAAGTATTTTTGCGAGGATTGACACAGAATACATTTTTTCCTTTGAAATTAAAGTTGGGCATTTGTTCATCAATGGCTTGTGGGAAGACTATCTTGGTAACAAATTAGTAACAATCTACAGTGTGTGCATACTTGCTATATAGAAGTCTGAGAAGCAGGATTGGTGAACATGATTTATCTCTACTAGGACCCTAAACAAGAGTCCTAAGCTGTGTGGCTGGAATAGCTAGTTCTCTAGGGAGATCTCCTATACTAGGACAAGAGGATCAAATACAAGTGGATGTAGACTGTTCCACTGCTCTTTCTGTCCTCCCATCCCACCCCAAGAAGGCAATATCCAGTGATTACTCATTCAGTCTCACCTTTCCATGGTCTTTCTCCATTGATCAAATATCTCTACTACCAAATGATTTCATAGACCTCGTAATAGCTCTTTTTCCAACCTATCAAACAACTGAGGTCTTGCCCAAACCAGACAATTTCCCCCAACAGTATCCCAAGCCATGTCATTGAAATGAATATTTTGTCTGTTTCACTGTTAGTATATGCCACCATCAACCAATAGCAGGATTCAGCCTGCCAATGGATAGATAATCCAACCTGACCAATTTTATAGGGTCACTTTCAGGGCTGAGTTCTGAGTTGGGGAAACAAGAAGAACACTTCTTTATAGCTAGTTTGGGGGAATGCTCTCAGGAACACGTGCAAGGGATAGAGAACAGAAGGAGGATAGGGAAGAGGGTAGAGTCAACTAGGTCACTTTGACTTAACCCTATGTGAACATCTACAGATGAGAAAGGATGTATAACAGGGGAACTCAAGTATGCCTTTCAGGTGTGCAGGTAATAATTCCATACGAATCATTCTGAAAGGTTTGGAGACATAACTGGAGAGTGGTGCCGTTAATAGCTAGTGGGGAAAGCCAGAAATGCTCTAGAATATTCTCAGGGTATAAAAAAAGTCTCCCAACAAAGAATATTCTAACTGTGAGTGCCAGTGGCTTTGAGGTGGAGAAACTCTAAATTTATAGATGTCTCTAATCAAAACAAAGGTTCAGAGCCTCTACAAACCTTTAGATTTGGATTGCCCCATAAGGTGGCAAAAAGACAAAATTAGCAACTGTTTGCCTGTACTGAAATCCCCATGCAAGGTGCTTGTGAATGCACTAGTAACCTGTGCCTCTTGCAGATGGGGGAAGGGGGTGGGGCAGCTTTGAAAGGGCAAGCCATGATTCTAATGCAGCAAGCAGTTGTTTATCCACATCTATCAGCTGCCGAGAAAGCCAGAATGAAAATGAATTCAGACCTAGGTTGTAGGGCATCAGTGAAGCTGAAGATCACTAAGCAGCGGAGGAGGTTCCCACTATCCTGCCATTGCTATGATTTGCTCTCCCCCTGGCTGAGAAGTTGGCCAGGGATTCTATGGGAGTTTGCAGAGCTGCTCTGGAACTGCCTCACTCTGGAAGACAACTCCTGCTGGGATTCTTTTCACCAACCCTTTTTGCTGGGCCAGCAGCAGCAGCCACTCTGGTTGGGTGGGACAGTGGCAGAGCCAGGCAGAGGTGATCAGTATTCCCTCCCATCCTTGTGCCTTTGGAGCTTGAGCATCTTTGTAGTTGCCCATTTGGGGAGGTAAATAGGGAAGTGCCAAGGGTCTTCTCTTCCCTGGTACTGTCAACTGCCTACATCTGCACCTCAGGATGGAGAACCTCCTCCTAACTCTGATCCAAGCCATTTCCTTCTTTCTTTTTGCAACTCAGTGATTTTGTTGTTAGCCATAATTCTTTCTGTATTTTTTTTTCTTTTAATTCCTATCAACATATAAGTTTCACTTAGTAGAGTGAAAACCAAGAATCACTGCCCCTCCTCCTTTTGACTCTTCCATGCTCCTCTGCCTAAGTGACTTATAGTTTCCCAGACAGCGGACAGTGACCACCTCCTGCCAAACCCGGAGGCTACTGAATAGTCAGCAGCATTTGACACACTGAGCCACTTCCTGCTTCTGGAAGTATTTTTATTTTAGCTTTCCCCATACCCTTCTCCCTTGTATTTTCAGTCTACATTATTATTTATTTCTCAGTCTCCTTTGCCAGTTATTTCTGCTCTGTGGGATGAAATGTGGACATATGTCAAATCCTAGCCTTACACTTCTATAATATTTATAGTTTTCTTCCTAATTTCCCCCATCTAGGTCTATGTCATGAATATACCTTGCAGGCTAAAAACTTCCAAGTCAATATGTCCAGTGATGTTTTATTCCTTGAAACCAGAGTCATTAACACAAATGATGACACATGTCTACTTGTTGCCTCAAGTTTAATGTGTATAATATAGATTTCTGCATGCCAGAATCCTCTACCAAATAGCTATCCTCAAATATCTCTCTTTCATCCTCCTAACCACCCTCTCGATTGTGGCAAAATCCTGGACACACTTCTCACTGTTTGCCCCTCATAAGCCATAGTCAGGTGATTTTCCCCAAACTACACGCCAAGTCTGAGTGTTTTCATTTTCATTCTTTGAACTCCTCATGTTGTACTGACCGAAGTCAACTTTGACTCATTGGTTTCAGTGCAGAAAGCTATGACTCTGTATTTGCTCTGCTAAGAATCTGTTGGTTTTAGATGCACTGGTATAGTGTAAACCAGCTTAAGTACCAATAATGTCTAATCATATCCCTACTTAAAAATCCCCTTATATCTTACTATAAAAATAATTCAGAGTGGTTATGCTCAGGCACCTTATATAATCTGGTCTTTGACCCCTTTGCACTAACCTATGACACATATACTCACAAGACATGTACAGTAATTCACTTTTCTTAATTTATCCCTCCCTTTTTGTCATGTCACCATGTAAGGCCAAAGACCTTTGTTCATAGTGATTGTAGAGGTGTCAGGTGTGTTTGTAATGTTTTCTGTCAGTCACCCAGGCATCATGAATAATACATGATCTAGGGCAGGCCTCTTAGCCTGGACTGTAGAAAGACTTATAAAGGAAATCTAGACCAAAGCTGAATCAATATGCCTGAATTCAATTACTTCCAGTTGATCCACAGACCTGTAACACATATAAGAAATGGAACTCCCAGTTAGCACTCATCTTGAGTTAGGAGACAACCTGTCACACAACATCACACCAATAGATAAATGGTCCATTGACCTCTTTTCTGGTGGTAGAATGATGGGCTCATCCTGGTCCTTTCATTTGCTGTCTGCTCTATTTTGAACCTTCTTTGCCTTACATCTCTACATGGCTACATCTTTGTCATTGTTGAAGACATGTCATTTTCTTATTTCATTTCTACACGGCATTGCCTCATCTCTGAAATTGCTTCTTTGTATAAGGTGGTGTTTGTTTTCTGCCTCTGTTCCCGATGAGCCTCTCTCCTTGATAGTAGAGCCTCAGTCTTCCTTCTCATGACAGTATCTTTAAGACTTGGAGCAATGTATTCCACTGGATGCATGAGACCACCATGGTCCTTGTGCAGCTGGGTTGTGGTTGCCACTTGGAAGACTCAGCAGCATTCACCCGGGCTTAGGTGGCCGTCAATATCAAGTACTGCAGAGTTGTTTGGGGTCACCAGAAAAGGGAACTCAAGTGAAAGTTATATCAGGGAATTAATAGTGCACACACTTTTACTTTCAACAAAGTTTAAACTCCATTGAAAAATGTTACATTTTAAAAAGTTGCACTGAATTCCAGGAAAGTTTTATAGTATCCATTGTTGAGAAAGAAAATGCATTTTCTTTAAAAGTGTTTCTTTATATTTTTCCTACATGACCTTAAATTTTGGCTTTGCATATAGTCTTAATAATGAATGTTACTTTTGCATGCTGTATGAATGTATACTATTTGTATATGTAATAGTAGAAAACATTTCTGTGTTCTATCTAGAAACTAAAGAGAGTAATATTATAAATGGCTATCGTGGTAATTTTCTGATCTGTTTAAGTATAATTCCTATATAACTTTCAATTCCCACTGAAGTGTTAATATATACTAAAATAACTAATAGCTAGTTATTATAGAGTACATTATCGAGTATACACATTATAGAGTAGCTAGAGAGGTGGCTTAGCCTTCAAGACCACTTGCTGCTTTTGCAGAGCACCAGTTTGTTTCCAGTCTCATGTCAAGCAGCTCACAACTGGAGCTCCAGAGTATCTGACAACCTCTTCTGGTCTCCTCTTAAGCCTGCACACAAACCAGCAAACACACCTACACACACTCTCGAGCACGCATGCGCACATACACACACACACACACACACACATGCATGTATAAATGCATACAAGTGCAAACACACAAATACAAATATGCACTCATAAACATGCTCTCATGCATACATGGACATACATAGCACACACACATATACACATGCACTACAAACATATACACATAAACACATGCACAACCAAACATGTGCACATGCATGTACATATACACACATATACAGTACAAAATAAAACTATTTCTTTAAATAAAAGAATAATTTATCAGCAGAAAGATATTATATCACACCTCTTCCTTCTTAAAAGAGCAAAATATTTGCCTTTTAGGTATTCCAGTTGGCTTTGAATAATGAAAAGGCTAAGTGTCTAGGCTATACATCATTTTCATGATTCTGTTTTATGAAGCTTGTAGATGAGAGGCTGTAGGTGACTTCAGTAGGCTGTGTTTTGTCTTAGGAGTCTAGATTATGATCTATTCAACTCTTCTGTCCTTTCTCTTCCAGTCAAAAGATGCTCACATTCTTTTAAGCAGCATCAGAGGTAAAGGGTTGAAAACGGGGAGAAACTGGCAGAGCTTCCTCTGAACTTCATGTAAAACATTTTCCATGTACACTAATAAAATTCATTAGGCTATGGAGACCATGCCACTGAGTGAGGCAGCCAAAATTGAACACCATGGAGTAGTTGTATGTAGTAGCAGTCAGAATTTGACACTAGCAGAAGTAATAATCAGTTTTCTCTTGTGATGTGACCCCTGAAAGACAACCCATGCTCTTGTGAGTGGTCCTATCTTATACACTTACAGGCAGCATTAACTAGCACCTATTTACATTGTCCTGAGTGAGCCTGATACAAAAAAGATAAACATTCAGGCTATCTTTTGCTATTTTTATTTTCATTTCTGTTTTTTTTATTGTTTTCAGTGTTTGTTTTTGGAGACTCAGTGTTTGTTGGGCTACTTTGATAAACATATTAAATCTCTTATTAATACAAATGTCTTCTTTTCTAGGGGTATGTGTTATTTGTCTTATTGAAGTTAGATGCCAGCTTGGTAGTTAACATATTTGGTTCTTGTGTGCAGCCAAAATTGCTAAAGGATGCTCAGGTAGGGGTGGGAAATCATGAACCTCTTCGGTTGATGCTGGATTGATCTTGTGAAGGTCTTATGCATGCAGTCACAGCAATGGGGGGTCATGTGTGCAGTGGCCCTATCATGTCTGGCAAATAATGGTTTTTGCTGAAGATGTTTAGTTCTGCCACCATTGGCTCTTTCTGTTTTTCTGTCTGTATTGTGGTTACCCTGAACCCTGTGGGAAGGAGGTATACTTTAGATGTCCCATTTAGAGCTGAGCCCTCTACCATGTCTTATTCTCTGTATACTGACCACTTGTGGGTCTCTGTACTAGTTGCCATCTCGTATACAAAGGAGCTTCTCTGACAAGAGTTGAGAGATGCACTACTATGGGTGTAAATGCTAAGAACTTAGGGGTGATTTAATACTATGTCTATTTAGCAGAATAATAGTATTCGGTTCCCCTCTAGGGCCTATGACCTGTGACCTAGTCAGTCTGTTTTCGGTTCCATTGGCAGCAGGAGGTACTTACTCCATCCTGTGGAGCGAGCTTTCTCACTCCATTTCATAGTGACATAGATTGTTCCCTTAAACTCATGTTTCAGTGGGTTGGCACCTTAAAGGGGCATAGACAGAGAAGATGGAATACTGTATAGGCCACTGATATTTCTTTCCTTGGCTTTCATCCATTCTGCAAGTGATGGATGAGCGTCTGCAAGTGATGGATGAGCAATTCCTTGTGTTAGGAACTAGGCTGGGAAGTCAAGTATGTTGGTGAAATACATACTAGTTCTCAAGAGGCTTGTAAATTGGTGATGAAAATTTGGGGGTTGGTAAGTATGCAAAAAAGAAATTTTGTGCCTGCATAAAACATTTATGCAACATTTTAAATTTGAAAAGTAATGTGTATACTCAAATATGAATACACCTTGATGTTTAACAAGAATACTAATTTTCTTTCTTTTGATTACTATTCTCAAACGTTCACGACGAGTAGGCCAACAAATATTTGTATCAACTTCTAATTTTTTGAGTGATGTTAAACATTTTTTTCCTATTTTGTTTTCCAACATGCTTGTCCCAGGCAGCTTTACTTGAATAGTAAAGATCTTGGTAGATGGGCAGATCAAAAGACCAGGTCATTGACTCTGTGTTGAGTAATGGCCAAGTCAAGGGACCCCCTGGACTGGTGGGATGGAAGCTGGGTAGTCTGTTGCTCTCCTCTGCGGACTCTGGGTGACTGAAATTGTTGAGCCTTGGTTTTGTTTTTCATCATTTCCATACTTTGTAAACCACAAAGAGGGACAGAGAGCATAAGCATAACAAACTGAAAATGCCACACCAAGCCTGAGATGAGCCTCACTTGCTTTCCTGAGTTAGCATTGTCTATCCTCAGCTAAGCTGCCAAAAGGGTAAAGTTCGCACAGTTTCTTAAATGGCGACATGAAATCTCCTGAACCAAGGGCTGTAGATTATCTCGGTGGGTAGAGAGTGTTTGCCCTCCATGAATGAAGTCCTGGGTTTGTTCTTTTGCACCATATAAATCCAGGTAGGAGACAGATGCCTGCAACCCTAGCAATTTTGATGGGGAGTGGAGGCAGATTGCTCAGATTTTCAAAGTCACCCCAAAGACCAGGCAGAATCAATCTTGTGCAGGAAGACAACCCTGATGTCTACTCATTTTTAGATTGGTTTTGTGTTTTCTAGCAGAATCTTGTAGGAAGCCCATCATAAATTAATTTTAATTTTAATGTTTTTAATTTTATCTCATTAGACAAGTGTTTAAGAATTACACATTACTGTTTAGATATTTTAAAAGACAGTAAAACATTCTTTCATGGCTTTGGAATAGAAGACAAAAAAGGCTCCCAACACAATAATTATTCTGTTCTATCTTTGAACATTTACACGTTTACTTAAGAATATGGTATCTGCATGGTTAAGGATAGATTTTAAAGTTTGAAACATAATGTTTTATCTTTAATGAAGAGCATTGTAGGAACTCATCTAAGGAGAATTTACAAGAAGTCAAATCATCTCATAAGAAGCCTTTGTTTACTAACTCCTGGATTTCTATTCAAGAATTATGTATATATAAAGATAAACATATCACTAAGCTTTAATTTAATTTACAACATCTGTAAGGAGAAACTGCTGCGTGTTCGTTTCACCACCAAAAAAAAATCTGCGTGAACAACGTTCTGATCTTCAGTGAGACTTTCTAGGCACTTACATAGAAATGGAGTAGAACATTAAGATTTTTTTTTTCCCCATTTAATGGAAGGAACACCAAAGGGCGATTTAAAGGAGGAGGGGGCTTTGCAAACGCCACGTAAATCTCCAAACGAAGTAGTAAGTTACTAAATAAAAGATAGCATTAACTACAAGAAGAAAAATAAATAAAAAAATGAGGAGGGAAAAAAAGTCGTGTCTCGGAAGCTTTCAAAACTTCAGAGCCAGGAAACCTCCTTCTCAGGGCGGGGAATGTCTTTGCTCTCCAGAGACCACTCCCTGCAAAGTTCCTCTCAAGTTTTCCTTACCCCTCCTCCATTCCTCGCGTTAGCCCCCAAACCCAAGGAGCCGCTGGAGATTGCCAGCACAGGTACCAGAACCGGACACTGACTGCATGTTTCTAGTAAACGTCACAAATGTGCCATTTTTTTTTTTTTTTTTTTTTTTTTTTTTTTTGGTAGACAACTCCAGGGGAATTCGAAGGACGTCTTGAAGCCCACAGTCCACAGAACAACAATAGTAAAACACAGCGCGCAGCACGGTCCTTTACGCCGGAGGGTTCGCGAGTGGCACGGACAGCCGGAGCCCTGGCGGGGACAGGGAGCCGGAGCCCGGAAAAGGCGTGCTGCCCCTTTAAAAGGCCGCGCATCTCCGGGCCGGCCTTCCTCCCGGGGGCTCCAGCTGTGATTGACGCTGGGCGGCGAGAGGAGGCGCCTGGCGCTAACAAAAGTCCGGCCCGCAGGCGAGCAGCGCCGGGCCACAAGTCTCTGCTCACTCGGGGCACCGCAACAAGTGGCCGCCGCGCCCTCCCCGGGGAAGCCGCGGACGCACGGGGGCGCAGGGCGGAGGCGGAGGCCGAGGAGACGGACAGCCCGGGGCAGGCGCGGCTCGGCTCGCACGGCTGGGGACCGCGGAGGCGCATGGGGACCCCGCGGCGGTGGAGCGGCGAGTCTAGGGGCGGCACCCGGGCGCGGGCTGTGCGTCGCGCTGCTCCCACTCGCCCGGAGCGCGGAATCTGAGAGCCCCGGTGGTTGCCCTGGAGCTGGCTCGCCACCCTCGGGGGTGCCAGGAGCGGACCTAGCACCACCCCTCCGGTCGCAGAGCACTGCGGACCCCCAAGCCCAGATCGGCCGTTGGAAGGGGCATGTGCAGCTAAGGGTCCGGTCCTGCCCGCTTTCCTCTGCCCCGCCGCCTGGGAGGTGCGCCCCAGCTATGCAGTGTCCAGGGAGGAGGCGGGCATGACGGCGACAGGATGGGCGCGAACAATGGCAAACAGTACGGCAGTGAGGGTGAGTGGGCCGAACGTACCCCCTCCCCCGACTCCCGGATCGCGCCCCCTCCCTTTCCTCTTGCACACAGCTCAGGCGCACCCTACTTTGGTGACGTTGGGGTAGCCGGCTTTCCTTTGGGCTCTGCGTGATCCAGTCTCTGGTACCTGGACGTGCCTTTCCACCACTGGGGTCTCTTAATCAATTTTCCAGGTTGTCTTTAGGACTGCTCAAGTTGCATTTCTGCTGTGTTTCTGAACACGTGTGCCCCAGCTTTTCCTTCTCTGCGCACCTTGGTCTAGGTGACGGTTTGGCAGAGAATTGAAGCAGTCAGAACTTTCCCAGGCCTTTTTTGTGCTTTAGTCCTCTGGACTTCCTCCTATCAGGAAAAAAACTTCGGGAAGAAGTTAAGCTTCCATTCTTTGCTAACTGCCCTGGTCTGACAGGTCTGTGAAACTAACCACCTATGGGTCCCGCGAGGCGTGGAGTGGCTGGGAGCTTTGTCTGGGCTCTCTCGAGGCTCAAGACAGGCAGAGCACCATCTGTTACTCGGGGCTGGAAATTGCACAGAAATATTGCCTGTCAAGTGAGAACTTGGAAGTTGGGGGAAACTTTAAACTCCGCCTACTCCTAAAGGGATGATGGATGTGTGGGTTGCCTCCTCAGTCCCGCCTCCCCCGCTTTGCATAATACCAGTAGTGTTTTAACCCCTGTGATTAACAGCATGTCCCCGATATGCACAAAGCAAAGACATTTTCTACAGTTCAAGAGTTAAGGTCTGTATCGAGTGAATCTGGTTGAAAGGAGTGAGGAGACTGGGTTGGCTTTCCAGCCTTTCCCCAGAGTACAGGCAGTTACAAAGGAGGGAAGAGCCCTTTCAGACTGGTAGGAATGCAGAATAGCTATTCAGCATCTGGTGTTAAGGAACGGCTTATCAGCCTGTCCAAAACTTGGAGCCATAGTTACAGAATGTAGGGGCGTCTCTCCCTGTTTGTATCTGTGTTTACTTCTGAGCTACTTTGTAAAACTTATACTAAAAGCAAACCCTAGAAAAATCCACTCAATTAAAAAAATCATTCATTTCCAGACTATCATGATTTGAATTCCACCCATATATTTTTTTGTACATAGACAGACATATACATGCATATATAATAGTTTTGTCCTGGGCAAATACATGAGAGAAATATTTGAAAGAAATGTTAATCTTTTTAGACAGCAAGTGTGAAAATGGGCCAAAAAAAAGATTATTGGAGAGTCTTGGCCACTCACACTCAGAAGGTATTGAAGTTAATGTTTTTAAAATGTGTGGGGAGACAAACAATGAAATGTTCTAACTTGGAGTTATTCAAAGGGTGTTCGATAACTTTCAGCATACCTGTCAATCCTGGATTTGATGATGCTGGAGGAGGGAGGAGGGCCTGAGAGGTACAAGATCGTCACTGTGACTCACCAACCAAAGCAACTCAGGGATCTCCCAGTCCTCTGTAATGTGCGCTTACACCCCAGCATATCGTATCATACAGTGTGTGGTATATGACAACTTCCTGTCTGAACAGCAGAATTTTCAACCCTCGGGAGAGAAAGGGATAGACAGGGAACTAATACTCTCCAGCTGTTACCCATAAATGCTACCTCTGCATTTTCACTTCAGCTCAAGTCAGATCTTACTGGGATCAGATTTAGATACACTGTGGACTTTTTATTGGGGGGAGGGAGGAGTGAAAAAAAATCCCTTGTGCTCAGCTGATCAGTGGAGGCCAATGGGAACGTTTGTGAGTTTTGGCTGGAGAGCCACACTGTGTTTAGTTTTCATCAAGTCCTTTTAGATGAGTCAAGATTCCTCTGTGATCGACGAGAAAGAAAATAGAGAAACCCAAGTAGCATGATCTCAGATCTCCTTTCTCCTCTTCCTTCCTCTGTTGTACTGTGGTCCCTTTCAATAGGCTTTTATATATAATTGGGCATAGTAAATAAAGCTGTACTATGGCATGATAAAAATCCACACAGATGACTGTTAGAATATCATGTGCCATCTTTCTTATTCAAAGTATCAAATTCAAAAGAAAGTGAATGCTATCCCTACCAATTTTATCTATTATCAAAGGAGACTGAGAATCAAGATAATCTTCTAAATTCAGTGCAATTTAGGTATAGTAGATTTCAAGCATAAAGGGGGCCTTGTTAATGAGTGTTTATACATAGACTGTGTTGAATGTGTTCAATTATATGTCAATTATATGGTGTTTGTGTAGGCTTCAAAGCTACAAGTATATATTTCTATAGTTCCTGGCAGTTGACAGTGTATGAACAAGCTTTGTATATTGCAAATATTGTTGAATTATTGGAAAGTTTAACTTTCAATATTTTGTGGATGATATTACTTTCCCCTGGGAAAAAACATTATATCACTTCAAAATGTCATTGTAAGATGACCTTAGGATGTGCAATGGGACAACACCTTATACCTTTCTGTCACCCCAGAATGGGGGGGAGGGCAGGGTTAACATTGCTTGGAAGACTGTCAGAGTGGTGGTTTTGGATTCTTCTGGGACTACATACTCATCATACATTGTGTGCATTACAGTCTTTAGATGTTCATGTGATAAAATAGAGCATGCACTTGGGAATTTGCTACTTAATTCAAACTTCACCTCCTAGGGTATTTCTTTTCCAAAGTAAAGAGAAACATTGTCACTAATGGGGTTTGCCCTTATCTCTTCCCTAACTGTGTAGCCATTCATTTTGCTTTCTTGATGTCTTTTCATGGACCACTTAGAGAAGATTAGCCTCGTGGAGCCTTGTTATAATTAATAGTCAAGCAAAGACTTAACTGCTAGGAAACCAATAAATACCCCTTGCTCTATCTTGTTCAATGTCATTCCCATTTGTCCTGGCAATTCTGGTCCCTAAATCTTTGCTCCTTTTTAGATCACACTTGATCTTAGCCAAAAGGCAGAGAAGCCATCCTTTTTAGATCAAAGATAGCTGTGAATCCATAATGAGTGATTTTTAAAGTGTTTTCTTTCCCTAAGTTCTTAGTGAATATTTAGATTAATACTCTGCCTTTAGGCTGGCCTTGGATTTTGCTCCAGGGGCGGGGGAGGGACTTCCACTCTTAATCTTTAGCTTTCTAGAAACATAAGCCAATGTCTAAATGATTAGTATGTTCTGGTAAATTCTTTCATGAGAGACTATTTTTTTCCTCTTTATCTGGTTTCAGAAAGTATACAGCGTATGTAGAGAAATATGAAGAATGAGTTGGGAGATTCAAAGACATTAGAACTATTAGCTTTGACTTTAGTTAAGCCAAAGAAACAAATCTCAGTTCAAGTAGGAAGAGGGGAGCTGCTTTCTCTGCCTTTTAAGGTTTCAGTGCTATGTTTATTCTACTTGCACAGTTCAGAGACAGTAGCACTCACCCTATTAACAGCTCCTTTGCAAAGCCCTAGGTCTTGTTGAACTGGAGGTAGAGAGGCCACAGCCCTGGGGATTGACCCTTGGTAGCTTTTGGTTCTAGTGGGGCCTTTTCACCATCTTGGAGCTGTGCCTTCAGAAGAGGAGAGCTGGTTGCTTGAGGGTGTAAATTCTCACAAATCCATCACCAACTGGGAAATGAATCTTGAAATAACAATAAAGGCAATTAACACTTACCAAAAGTCTGCTGTATCTGTTCATGATTTTAAGCACTTGGCATGCATTGTCTCACTTTATTCATGAGGTAATCCTAAGGGGAACAGTGGCCTATGTGCCTCACTTTACCAGCGAACAAAATCAGGACCATGAAGGCTGGAAAGATGTGTTAGCGGTTAGGAGCACTGGCTGCTCTTCTAGAGGTCCTGAGTTCAATTCCCAGCAACTACATTTTGGCTCACAACCATTGGGAATGGGATATGATGCCCTCTTCTGATGTGTCTGAAGAGAGCAATGGTGGTGTACTCATATGCAGAAAATAATAAATAAATAAACAAATAAGTAGTTTTTTAAAAAAATCAGGGCCTTTCTGTAAGATAGATAGTATCCATCTTACAGTAATACTGACCAATCCCAGAGTCATTGATTTTTGTCAGGTAATAGATGTTGACATTTTCCTTGTTGCCATGTACTAGGAACTCTTATGACTTTGTAAGGTGCAAAAGATGCAAAAGGGTGCAAAGAGGGACAGGTAGCAGAGAAGCCCTGTGGTTTGCTCTATGGGGCTAAAGTCTATGCATGAGAAATCTGGCAGGCTGAGACAAGGTGTAGCTTTAGTGAATTGTCATGTGACCACATTGAAAAGTTGGACTTGATATCAAGACTTGCAGAAAGTTGGGCACTGAGCTTTGAGGATCCATGTAGGCTATTGCTCTTTAAAATTGCTGCCCTGTCGCTAGCGTCCCAAGCACCAAGTGTCATACATGTGTGGGCTATAAACTGTAGAAAGTTATTTCTCCCAGTTTTAGGGTCTGAAAGTAAGACAGCAACCAGCATGCCTGCACACCCAGTTTCTGTTGAGAACCACCTATCCAGGCTACACATCCCAGCTTCTCCTTGTACCCTAGGGAGGTCATTGAGGAAAGAGGTCTTTCGAGGCTATCTCTTCTCTTAAAAGTACACAAATCTATCTACAGGGTTTTTCCTACACAGATAGACATTGGTTTCATTTCCTAATACTAACGCATTGTAATTAAATTTCAACATGTGTATTTTGGGGGTCTATGGTATCAGAGTCTTTTACTCTGCTGAGAGGGCAACATTGCCAGTATTGTATAGTAGCTGCTTCAGATAGACTACTGGATATAGAATTTGCCTAGATTCTCTGCTTAGTAGGTTTAGCCTATTTGTGCATTCCTCAAAAGTCCTATCTTACATGTCTTTGCTTGTGTATCAGAATGGTGAATGTTGGCTTAGGAGTACTCTAAATGTAACTATATCTCTGAGATAGAAGCCCGGTTTTCATCTTTTGCCTGCAGCAAAGAATTCCATCGTGATGCAAATCAGCAGAGAAAGGATAGTATTGCAGGGTTTGGTTAAAGTAAAAGCATCTGGTGCTGTGCTGCTGACAATACCATGTTTGGTCTACGGTGAGCAGTAGTTGGAGAGAATTGGAGATTTTTTTTTTTTTTTTTTTGCACATTTAAAATAAAGATGTAAAAAGAGAGGTGGCTTTCTTTCCACGTTGAGAATCAACTCTTTCAGCTCTGTTTTAACTCTTTGTACCACTAACGAGAACATATCAACAATCGATTTTGAGTACTTAAGAATTGCCCTGCCTTTATCCCGTATCTCCTGTTATCTCTGGGTTTTGGTTACCTGTTGGAGTAGTAGACACTTCTCAAGGTGGTATATATGTTCTAGTACTAGAATAAAGTCTGGTCAATGTATTCTCCCAGTGAAAGGTGAGAGCTTCCTTAATGGAGCTTAGAATCCTCACACATTAAATGTCATGCCCAAAGAGGTGCCTTGATGAAATTCAAGTTTCAGTGTACTCATGATGTATGGAAGCTATAGGAAGTTAGGTTTGGCTTCATTTATGGAAGAAGTCCTGTGTCGTAGTTGAAGCCGTCCTGCCTGGGAAGCCGGAGGATCCACTCCTTGCAAGGTGACCACACTGAGGGGTGTGGTGTGGAGAGTTTTGAGTCAATCCCCTAGCAAGCATTCTGCCACATGCTGTCATGTCTGACGGAGCTGGGACAGGGTGAGCTTCTTCCAGGGATGAGCCCCGCATTGGTTATCTGATGCAGAGTGGTCAGCCCTGAGACCATATTCATACAAACAACACAGATGGACTTACCACCGTGTGTGTGTGTGTGTGATTATATATGCAACAATAATAACCAAAGAAGAAAAGACTATGTACTAGGAGGAGGCATGAGAGAGCTAGCTGGGAGAGTCTGGAGGGAGGAAAGTAAGGGGAAAGTGATATAATTCTATTTCAATTAAGAACATATTTTTAAAAAGCACTCCTTTCACCTCTTCTGGGTTAATTTTTATCACCCCCATTATATAACACAAAGGGCTCCTAAACATGAGACAGGTCTTTTGATTGTATTCACAGTGACATCTCAAGTCAGCATTTGACCTTAGTATATGAGACTTTAAAGTTGATATTATCAATTGCTAACATTTAATCAAAAGTTACCAACTAATTAGAAATACACAGAAGGCATGCTTTTCAGGAAGCTAGGAGTAACTTGGGCATCCTGGTGGCTTCTGGGAGTCACCAGGGCCGCCTTTCTTTCTTCTACGTGGTAGTAAACTCAGCCTCAGTCAAACTTGTTCTGAAGTGCAGCTCGTTTTCTCTTAGTTTAGTTTAGAAATTCAGACTTCTCCCTGATCATACTGATCTCTCAGTGGGATGAGACTTGGTGCAAGAAAGTTTGAGTTCTATGAGATATATACAAGGCTCATTTTTATTTTAATTTTTGGTTTATATTTTGTTATTAAATGAAATACATGTGGCTTGGTGCTTATGAGAAGATGAAGTGTATTGGAGCTCACAGTTGTGGTCTAAAGGCTTATATCTACTGATGATGCTTCTGCAAACTGCCCCATACCAAGAGCTAAGTGGTGTGGTCTGAGAACATGTTCAGGCCTCTCTCATAAAGGCTCCAGAACTGAGGGGCAGAGGACCATCTGAACCAATCTGTTCCTTGTTGCTTTCCAAAGCCTTGACATTTAAGCTTTTCTCTTCTTGATGTCTGGTAATGGGGATCAAATTTCAGTATTTGGAATTTTCAGGGGACACAATACATTTTAACTCTCTCTAAACTAGTAGCCAAACAGGACAACAAGTGTAGATTCCCAGAAGGACCTTATCTTTCAAATATACTAGATGTGAGTCACTGAGAAGTCAGGGGTACACTCTAAATGATGACAGCCTTTGCCTATGTCAGCAATGCCTGAAGTGCCTACAAAACATCTATGTCTTCTAAAAATAAATGGTTAAAACAAAGCTTCTTGCTTGGAGGAGTGATACCTTAAGATCTCTAAAGAAAGGTTTTTAACAAAGCGCTCTCTCTCTCTCTCTCTCTCTCTCTCTCTCTCTCTCTCTCTCTCTCTCTCTCTCTCTCTCCTCCCCCCCACGCCCTGCCCCACGTGTACAGTGCCCCTAGAGGCAAAAGAGGGCATTGGATCTCCTGGAGCCAGAGGTACTGGCAATTTTGAGCCACCTGACATGGTTGTTTGGAACTAAACTTGAGTTCTCGGAAAGAGCAATTTGCATTCTTACCCACTGTGCAATCCCCCTCCCTGTTCTAGTCTTCTAGTTCCATTTCTCAAATGGGTTAGTTCATAGTCACTGATTCCTGTGAGTTCCTTATAAGTGAGACCCTTGGCATGCTTCAGCGAAGGGGCAGAGATGCCTGGACAGGCTGGGAGCTTCTCAAACCCATGTGCTTCAACAAGGGCAAAGGAAAGCCTTAGAGTGGAGACTTTCAAAGCATGCTAGCTAATACCCTAAAGAGGTATAGCTTTAAAACTCATGACATGAATAATCACTAACCATCTCTGAATTTTCCTCGGTAATGAAATATAAACTCATGGTCAACATTTTATCTGTTCCACGGTTGAAGTATCGCGGACTGTTTCTGGAGCCGTAAATCTCTATTAGGTTGTGCATTTGACGGGCTCATTCTATCAATTCCTATTTAAATTCTTCAACCAGTAACAAATGAAAAACAGTTGCTCACACTGCATGAACTCATAATTGTAACTTTAGAAGCCTTGAGCAATGTGTAGAAATGTTATTAAAACTTGTTTTTTTTTTTTTTTTTTTTTTTTTTTTGCTACCCTTTCTGTGGTAAATTCCTGTGCTGCATTTTCAGAGCACATGTAAGAGTGGAAAGACAATCAGAATTTCTAGAAAAAAAAAAAAACTCAGGCATTTCTCTCAGACTTGTGGATTGACCTTTTTGCAGCATGTAAGCCACTTTTTGGCAAGATGGTAAAGTCAGGAAAAGGTAGCTTACATATGTACTTGAACCTTTTGGGTCATCTGGATTCTTGGGTCATATCTGGGGAACATCTTAGCCAAGTCCATAATGAAGGGAAAGCTTTGCCCATTCCAACTGTCAGGTGTGTTCACAGTTGATGTTCTGGGAAGAGAAGGAGGTGATGGAGAGAAAGAAAAAACGTTTAAGAAGTAAATGAGGACGTCAATAAAACGAGGTTAACAGGAAACAGAATCTAATGTTGAAAACAGAATTTCTGTTCTATTTACTTTTTTCTTTCTTAGGAAAACTTTGCTTGCAAACCAAAATGATTAACACACATTAGGGAGGTTTGGGGATTGGCAAATCATTGTATTAAAAGTTGTGAAAGAAAAACAGGGCATGGAGTTACCTACTTGTCATCCCGGTGCCCCATAAACTAAAATGGAAGGATCGACATGAGTTCAGGGCCAGCCTGGGCTGCATGGTGAATTCCAGGCTAGCGATGACTATGGAATGAGCATGATCCTGCCTTAAAAATAAGTAAGCAAGTAAGTAGACAATTAAATAAACCCAATAACAGGTCCTGGGTGCTTACTAGTCACTATAACCCTCTCTGGGCATGTTACACACCCATTCTACAGTTCTCAGGCAGCCAGTGAGGAGACACTTGTATTCCCATTTCATAAACATACAAGTTTGGAAGTTGTTAGTCCCTGGGCACACAGCAGGTGAGGGACTGGTGGCGCCATGCATGGAACCCATGGCTGTCCTGGAGCCCCTGCTTCCTGTCACTTTGCTCATGGTCTTAATACTTCGGTGGCAGCCAAAACCCTTTCGGCCTTTGTATTACTTATTGTTTCAAAGAACCTCGGTGACGAAGAAGTGGGGGAAAGAGTGGTGGTTTTGTGGAGTAGCTGATCAAAACATGAAAGACCTATTCTGAAGGCAGCATTTATTCAACGTTGTGTGGCTCAGCAAAGGGCAGATTAACTGCTCATTAGGAGTCAATCTGCTGACAAATTGGCAGACTATCTAGTATCTAATAATGTTAGCATATAAAATAATTAGCACGTTCCTTGGAGTCTGCAGACTGTAAAGCAGAGAGGTTGTCCCCTAGCTTCCCCAGAGCATGGTTAATTTTAATTGATCTTTGTCCTGAGATAGTCTTTTACTTGGGATGACCTTTGTAGCCGCTCATAAAGCAATAGCCAATAGAAGGCTGTGAAATGTGCTTAATTTTCTTTCCTCTGTAAATACTGTGGAACTCATCTCTTATGTTTCCCTCTGGCCTAAGAGCTACAGACCCTGAGCAGCATTTAATATGGGGATTTATCCTGACATGTATTTGGGAGCTTGTCCTTCTGTTTTTGCCAGACCTGGGAGGCTTCTTCATCATTAAGCCTTCGAAATTTCTTTGTAAATAATAAAGGGTTTTAGAAGTTAATATCATTTTATATCAGAGGGACTGCATCTACTGTGGTCTCTAGTCTAGAAGCAAGGAAACTTGGGCCTTAGCAGATTCAATCACTCAACAATGAAACAATGAAGATGAGATCTTGCTGATGCTAAATTTAGTGTATTGTCCTTTATACTATTTCTCTTTTTTAGTTGCTATAAGAACAACGATGTAACCATACCAGATGGTTACTGCTAGGAACTCTTGGTGCCATTTTTAATTGCTGTCCCATAATCTTGGGACTGGCTTACCCCTCAGCATAGGAATCCTTTAGATTTATAGGTGTCTAGAAGTAGGAAAGTCGCTGTCCTCACAGTCATCTTGGACTGATTATCTTGAGGAGCGAATTGTTGGTAGACGAATGATAGTGACAGAGTGACATTATTCACTAGTGTTACAGAAGTGGATGCTCACAGCCATCAGTTAGACTGAGCACAGGGTCCCCAGTGAAGGAGCTAGAGAAAGTATCCACGAAGCTGAAGGGGTTTGCAGCCCCATAGGAAGAACAACAATATGAACTAACCAGTATCCCCAGAGCTCCCAGGGACTCAATCACCAACCAAAGAAAACACATGGTGGGACTCATGGCTCCAGCTGCATATGTAGCAGAGGATGGCCTAGTCGGTCATCAATGGGAGGAGAGGCCCTTGGTCCTGTGAAGGTTCTATACCCCAGTGTAAAGGAAATGCCAGGGCCAGGAAGTGGGAGTGGGTGGGCTGGGGAGCCAGGGGAGGGGATAGGGGGTTTTCAGAGGGGAAACCAGGAAAGGGGAGAACATTTGAAATGTGAATAAAGAAGATATCTAATAAAAAAATGAAAAAGTAAAGGAGGAAACTCGGTGAGGCTCCCTCTTTGCAAACTCTGTTAGAGGAAATCTGGAGACAGAGATTTTATTGCTGGGAAGTTCAGAGAATATGCTCAGGACTTGGGATCCTCAAGATCATTTGAGTTCTAACTCTCTGTGGTCTCCTTATAAGTGACGTCACATAGTCACATTCTGTAGAGGCCTTTGAAGGCATTGAGGGTCTCAGTGGTTAGCCTTACAGAGAGACTGTCGATCTCAGAGACATTACAGTTCTTCATTGCTAGGTAGAAATTCATCTCTGTCATTATTTTACTTTCCACTCACTATCTTATAGCTTAATCTCTGTTTTCATGCTTGTTTTTAGTTTTTTTTGTTTGTTTGTTTTGGTTTTATTTTTTATTTTTTGGTCTGTTGTTTCTCCATTGCTCATGCTACCATGCCTGTGACCACAGGGGAGTATAACCCTACTCACAAACTACATTTTCTCTATAGTTTGTTCAGTGAATGAGTGAGGATAAATCTAGAGCAATAGTTGACCTGTGTCGGCTCCAAAAACACCATCAACGTACCCTTAAGAAGTAAATTGCACTGCCTATATAGTTCAGTAATATAATGTTTGCCTAATATAAACATAGCTCTTAGTTCAATCCCTCTTAGTGCATGTACAAAAGGAGTCTTTTTCAACATGGCATTTTCTTTGGTAATATCTTTGAAGATATAGTTTGTAACTGTACTTTATTACAACTGAAAATAGATTCTCTAATATAGTATATCCCAGCCATAGTTTCCCCTCCCTCCTTTGTTCTGGCAACCTCCACCCATCTCCCCTTTCCCCTATATCCATCCCCCCTCCATTTCTGATTCATAAAAAAGCAGGCCTCCAAGAGGGGCACTCGAACAGGACAAAAGAGGGTACCATAAGACAAGGCGAGAACCCTCATGTGGAGGCTGGATAAGGCAACCCAACAGGAGGAATAGAGTCTCAAGAGCAGGCCAAAGAGTCAGAGATACATTCTCTCCCACCATTAGGAATCCCACAAAAACCACTAACCCTGCTAAAACTGTTGCCCTGCTAATTAAGGTGTGTATATTTACTTGGAGTCATCCACAGTCTTGAGCCTTGAAGGGAGTGGTTTGGTGAATGCATCCCATTTAAGGCCTCTGAGTGCTCCTAAGTCTCTCAGTCTATACATTATCCAGTTGTGGCGCACTGTTTAAAGTACTATCTACTGCAAGAAGTTTCTCTGATAAAGTGTGAGCAGTTCTGTGATCTATGAGTATATATGTCTCTAGGAGACATTTTATTGCTATGTTTCTTTAGCAAAACAATAGCAGAAAGGTTTTCTCTAGGCCCATAACCTAGTCTGGGGCTCCTTATCACTGTCAATTTTGGGTTCCATCTCATGGAGTGAGTCACAAATCTATTAAGAACTTGATGTTTTAATAATGCAATTATACCTTCTTCTGGGAAATATAACCTAAGTATGAGGTTTAAAGGGAAACATGATTAAATATGTAATTTAAGCAGCACCATTGAATGCAAATTGATGATTTCAGTCTCACCAATTTGTAGTATCAACAGTTACTTTGTGAAGAATGGTATGTGTACATATTTTTATTGAGTGTTATATAATTTTCTTATATTTGTTTCAGTTGACTTGGGAGTTGAGTTTATATAGTAATCTGAATAAATCATGGAATGTCTTCTGAACTTGATATTTAATAAGCAAACTATTTCTTTTGAATATTGTCTCTATTTGGATTAAAGGGTCTAACCCCTCTTAGGGCTTTGCATTTTTTTCTTTGCTTCTAATTTTTACAAACTATAAAAGATGTGTTTTGCCGCTGTGGTAATGTGAATGATTTCTAACTGCTGTTCACACTGTTAGGTGTCAATTGAGGAGAAAGGTGGAGATGGTAGTATCCGGGATACGTGTGGACACGCACACATTCGTTAAACCATGTGTCCACGGTTCTTCTCTCCTATGCATTCTGCACACATCATTCTTTTGTTTGGAGTGCTGGTATACACATCCATTTATGTTCATATGGGATATTTAATGCTGATTATTGTTCCCATTTTAATCCTTTTTACCTTTTGCAAATGTATGGATATGCATTTGTGTATGTTTGTTTATGTGTGTATAGATGCCCAAGTGTGTGTGTGTGTGTATGTGTGTGTGTGTGTGTGTGTGTGTGTGTGTGTGTGCAGGTTTGTATGTTTGCAAATGTATGGAGATTAGAAATTGACTGGCATTTCCTTCAGTTGCTAGTTCTCTTACGGCAGGATCTCTTAATACATGATCTTTGAGCTCAGAGATCATGCATTGGATGGTCTTCTAGCCGGTTTTCTCTGTGTTTCTGTTGACTATGCTCTGTCTATAATTACAGATGGGACATCATGCTTCTCTGGCATTTACATGTGAGCTGGGGAATCAAACTCTGCCCTGTAGACTTCCATAGCAATTACTTTACTCACTAATCCATTGCCCTAGCCCCTCTCAAGTTTTGATTAATTATTATTATTTTTTTACATTATTTGCTCATGCGTGTATCCATGTTCATGTGCTGCTGCTGCTACCTTGTATGCGTGGAAGTGAACAACCTGATAGAGCTGGCTTTCCTTACCTCCCATGTGGGTCCTGGGAATCCAACTCAGGTAGGTTTCAGGCTTGGCAGTGAACACCTTTACCCACTGAGCTTACTCACCCCTTGGGTTTTGATTTTAAAGATTAGCTGCTGTTAAGTTGATCAGAAAAAAATGACATAGCCCCCTTGGGATAGTGTATATTCTGCATACTATTCTGAAAGGAAATTTCAAGCAATGCCATGTTTTTCTTGAACAGCTTCTATTTCAATTTTTATTTTTCATATACTTTGCTTATTTAATTATGTTTTAATATTTTTCTCCGTTTCCCTCCCTTTGCGAGACTTTTCCTGTTGATTACTCTGAAAGTGTGTTTTGAGAGACAGTATTTCCTTGGGGAGTCTTTTCTCGACTTCTAAAGCTCTAACAATGTGAACTGAGCAATAAAAAAACCAATTCCCTCCTGTTGGTTGTGCTTCAAATAGTCATTTCTTTGATACCAGCTAATAAAAACAGGAAAGGGATAATTTTTAAGTGCTTTGCTCGAGATTGCCTTACTTCCAATAAGGAAAATTACCTCACAAGGGGGAGCATGGGTAATAAAGATACAACTACGTGAATAATCATACTCATTGTAAATGCCTAAGTCCCCCTGTTGCTGCTTGCAAATCTCATTTAATCATAGGCCTGCTGAGTGCCCTCTGCAGTATAGAGATGGGAATTTTCTGCACATTTCCCACAGAAAATTTTTTTCTGTGGGAAAAAAAAATGGGCCTGCATAGTTAATCAGGGTAGATTTCAAATGCCACTGGAGATTTCCTATGTTCTTTGCCTTTATGGTTATATGAAGGCCATGAGATGATGGGAGATGATGGAAGACAATAGTCTCAGGCAATAGTTATCAATGAAATATGGGCAGGCTCCTGGGTGTCTCAGGAGTGAGAGTAAGCCAGAGAAGGTTACATGAAGGAACTGCATCCCAAAGACACCGAACAGACATGCCACACCACGGGCACACAGATGGTCAGATTTCAGCATGCTGAGATAAATGGTCCAAGCCCTGCTGTTTCCGTCTCATCTACTTCTCTCTTTGTCACTGGGCTCCCATTTGTTTCTTCTTTTCATTGCTTTTGAGGTTAATGGTGCCTTCCCTAGTTCTCTGTCCACGTCCCTAGGAGCTGGTGTGATTACATGGCCTCACGGGGTGCAGATCTCCAGTAGCTCTTAGTCGTATCCGTTGACTGAACTACATTTTCGAGGCTATCTTACGTACATACTTCTCCATAGAAGTGGCCAAACCATACCTTGTGACCGTTAGCTTTTTCCTTTGTCCCATCTGCATTTTCCTCTTGCTTTTCCTAAGTGCCTTTGCCAAGGTACTTTCCAATAAACCATCTGTACTCCACTTACCTTGGAAATTGATTACCAAGGACTTAACACAAGATGTCAAAGATAGTCCCTTAAGCACTCATACAAGTAGCATTTTACAGAATGAGTATACAGTCTTTACATATTTAGGAACATATATTTATAAACCTGTGCCTGTATCTACACATATACATGCGTAACAGTAATTTAAGAAAAGAGGCCATGGGAGTTTGTGTGTATGACTTGGGAGGGACTGTAGGAAGGAACTTGAAGGAGGAAATGATGTTATTATTTTAAAATCTCAAAAATATATAATTATGAAGAAAAAAGAATGTAAAATAGGGTGTTTCTGGGGGCTGGTCTTAACCAGGTGCTAGCGTGGAGTAACTATTTCTGGAAATTCCAGCTTTCCTTAAAGAAGAGTCTTTAACTTATAGTTAAGAGGCATGTGTTGGCTTTTTGCTTGGGTCTGTGTCTAATTCTTTCATTTTCTACATCATCAAGTCAGGCTCCATACATTAAGTTGGCTTAACCAGTAGTAGCCCTAGCTAACTGGCAAAGGAGCCAAACAAGCCAACGCTCTTGCATTTTGAGGAACCTTTTTAGAATCTGTGTAGACTTTTTTTGCTGCTGTGTCTCAGAACTTAGAGCAGACAGGACTAGAGGACATCATCCATCTCTTCTGTTTGTTCAAGTTGGGAACTGAAGTCAGACACGTCGGGAACTCCTGTGTGGATCCCTTTTGGTGGCCATGCACTACTCTTCGAAGGCTGATCTATGGAGCCCACACCACACTTGGTAGTAGAATAGTCAGGGAAAGTTACTGAAGGAGCAGATGGCCAAGGTTGTTATCACCTGAAATCACCATTTTACATTCCTGGTCATTAAGAGAATTGGGGATTTATTTATTACTTGTTATTTGAGGGACCAATGGCAAGAACAGATTCAGTAGACTTATGAAACATGCAGGGCTTAAATATTAAGCAAGATGAAATATATTTCTATTGTTTCTAAATTAATATGTATTATTTTATTTTTTGAAATTAATATGTAAGTCTCATGATCATTCTAGTTCATTAGTCATTTTATTATGCTCAAATAATGCTCCACAGAGATTATCAAATTATTTTGTGCCTAGAGTCACTATGACACAGAGAAATTTAGAATTAATTGAAAAAAGAAATTATTAGCATCTTAGTATTGCTACTACAAAGATCCATTCTTTTTATCATTCCCAAAGCTTTAGAGACATTCCTCAACTTCTACAATTTGTAACATAAATTAGTTTTTAACCTTATCCTCAGGGCTGTTTGTGTTGTACTCTGTAGCCAGGTTGGTTCTCTGGTCTTCTTTTGGGATGTCTTTCTCCCTTCCCTCTTGCTTGTTGGCCAAGCAAGGGAAGTAGTGATCAATAAACACTTGTATTTTTTCCTAGACCCTGCCTCTGTCATGCTGTATTTTCTATGTGATTACCCATTGTGACCTAGTCACATTGGGTTCAGTTAAATGTTTGTTTCTTATGAAATCCTACTTAACATTCCTTAGCTTTCTGTTCATAAAACTTGATTCCTTATGTTGAAAAAACATTGAGACATGTTGGGTGCCAACCTCTGCATTTTCTGAGTCTGCCCTCTGAATCACCATGGCATTTCATTTGTACAGAATGGGCACAGGCCATGGAAGACTCAAGCCTGCCTGTGAGACCTCAGGCTGTGAATGTTCTCAACAACTTGTTATTTGATGTGACTGTGAGTTGAGTGGGTGACGGGTGGGGGGCAGGAGAGCAATGAACAGTGGTTTTCCAGGCATGGCTGAGAAGAGAGTAAGGGCCAGTGTGAGGCACTGTTTTGTTAGATACAATCCATGAGTTCCAACAAGGAGTCAAATGCTAAAATGTCCTCTAGGAACCCATAGACCACAGAGGAAGCTTGCGGAATGATGCTGCCACTTTGGCTGGTTAGGAGCCAATGGGCTTGAGTCTGAACTTGAACCCTGCTGACAGGTAACCTCCTCAGGGCTCTAGTTAGTTGGGAGGGAAGTTGAAATCATCATCAAATGCTCCCTCGTGCTTCCTTCACTTCTCTTGACTTGGTTTAGTAAGTCAGTAGGTGGGCTCTGAATACCTTATGCTAGATTCTTGGAAAAGCCAGAGAGGGAACCACAGTGTTGTAGGAATTTGTTCTGTTTACAGCTTGAAGCTATCAGGAATTCTTGTTTACAGCTAGAAGCTATCACGTGTGAGCCTTTCTTAGTTCCTGTCTAGGTCTGCCACTTTGGGAGAACCCCTTCAGGTTCAACCTTTGGTTGAAGGGAAGGAAGAATGTGTTTGGTTCTATGGGGTTTCCTTTGCAAGCATGAGAAGTCTGAGAAAAGTCCAACGTATCCTTGTGTGCTGGCAAATCTAGATATTCTAGGGAGGCAAAGGGGTGTAGAATTGGTGTGATTTGAACTATCAGTGCGGTGGGATTGCGGCCTCCTGGTAGCTTCCTATGCTCTTTGGAAGGTACATTAATGGAATGTTCACTGCTTTTCATGTTACTAAGGAAAACCCTGTTCTTTCAAGAGTCCTCATGTCAATGGAATATACTACTGTATTTTATCTGTGTGGCATATGTGTTTCTTATTCAGTAGTCACAGGATTGACTTACATGTCAAATGCTCATATTTGCTTAGAGTGACTTTAGTTTGTTGAAGCAATAAATGTATAAATCCCGATGCATAACAAACACTACCAGGTCATGCATTTTCTCAAACTGAAGCTCCAGTATTGTTGCAGCTACTTATTTAATCATTTATTATTTTAATCTTGCTGTTTAAGACATTTTTCTTTGTGGGAGAGAGCCTCACTATATAGATCAGGCTGTCATGATATAGGTCAGGTTGGCTTGAAATCATGGTCTCCTGAGAGTTAAGGATGTGGACACCCAGTTAATGCTGTTGGTTTCTGGACCTCAGAAGCACGAGCAGATTTGATACAATTATAATGTGTCCCAGTTACTTAAGGATTATACTGATCAGAGATGAAGGTGTTAAAGGGATAAACTCTGTTACATGGGATGCTAACCCCATGACATCCTCTCAGGACCTTAATACAGGGTAGGGAGGCCTGAGTTCAATAGGATACTATTCTCAGTACTGGTGTTGTATAGCTGACTTGTAGCATAATTGAAGGAGACGGTGCAGCTTGTGCTCCAGCCCTTGGTCCATGATGACATACCATGAACCTGAGTGTTGTTTATAAACTGCTGCTTCACTGCGGGAGTTGGCAACACTCTGTAGGGTGAGGACACCACTTGCTTCTCTCAGGACCATTATGTTTTGACTCCAAACTTTTCAAACTTTTTTTTTCTCTTAGTTTGAAACTTAGAGCGGCAGAACCTAAATGTTTGAAAAGTTTTGAACAGCTCTACGTTTCAAAACTCAGCAAGTTGTGCTGCTTCTCTTAAGTGAAGCATGAGGATAAAGCAAGTCCAAGTTCTCAAGAAGGAATGCATCTCTTCTCTCTGCTCTCTGGAAGCGCAGGAAGGCGATGGTGCTGCGCATCTGTCCCTGTCATTGCTGTTGCTCTATACTGAATGTGAACCATGTGAAGAGTGGAACTTTTTCTATATAACTATCTAGATTCATCTGGAGCTTTGAACAAGACCTAGAAAATAGTGGTTTTATTGCATTAAAAGTCCTTTCTGGAATGGAGACTACCTTGGATACGTTGAGATACTTAATAAACTCAGCTTGGGATTAAAAACCATGTAAAATTCTTGAATGAGGGCACTTGTGGACACATTTCTGATGCTGGACATTGCCTTGTTTCTTCTCTCTCTGTGCAGATGATCTTTCCCCCCTTGTCTTCCTCTTCTGCCCTGCCCTTGTCCCCTCTGGCATTCCCATCTCACCTGCCGTCTCTCCCTTCTCATCTCAGCAAGCCTGCCCCTTTATTTTCCGTTTGTCAGTCTTGCTCTGCAGTCAGTCTTGCCCTGCAGTTTGCGGCTGACTCTGATTTCTGGGCATTCTGCCAAGCTTGGATTGCTTGCTTCTTAGTTACATCGAGAGCCTCAGTTACATTGTTTCCAGCACTGTTTCAAATCGCATTGCTCTCCTTCCTAACATATGTGTTTTCCTGGAATGTTATAGTGTTTTCACAAATGTCCCCTCCAAAGTGGAATTGTATATGATGTGTGCCCACACTGTATAGAAAATACTCCAGATACCCCTGGATTGTGTGCCCACTCTGTAGAAAATGTTCCTGATACTCCCAATTGGCTCACATATCCTGGCTCTCTGTCTGGTGGGGTAATTTTTTCTTTGTAAATCAATTGTTCTGCTCATATCATTTTTTCTTCTTAACAAAAAAAAATCAGCTGAGCTTTACTTTATGAAAGACTATATGTATATGATTATACAAAAGAACTTTAGGCATCCTTGTCAAACAGCAGCTTCTTTTAAAAATTAACTTTTTATTGATTCTTTGTGAATTTTAAGTCCATATGCCTCAATCCCACCCATCTCCCCTTCCCTTCGTATCTGCCCTCTGCTCTTGCAACCTCTCCCGGCCTGAAGAAAATAAAAAGTAAAAATAGAAATAAAAGAAAAGAAAAAAGAAAAGACAAATATAAAGAACCCAAATGACAACGAAAACATCTCATTGTGGAAGCTGCAGGGTGTGACAGTGTATCCTCAAGTCTTTATTTGCAGATGTTCATTGCCCTGAGTTATTGGTCTGTTTCTAGGCCTCTGGCTTCTGCTACACTATCAATACTAGCTGCTCACCTGGACTCTCTTTGGATATACAGGCTCTGTCTCTTCATATGCCCCGGCAGTTCATAGATCAGGTAGATGTTGAGGTGGGCCAAGTCAAAGCCATGGATCTAGGTCTGGGTTGTAGCTGAGCTGCTCGGCCTTCCAGCTCTCCTATGCCCTGCACCAGGGCAAGCTCTCCAGCACTGCCACAGCTAGCTTATGTGATGCTACAGGCGGCAAGGACTAGAGAGATGGTTCAGCCATTAAAGGTTAGCCTCACAATCAAATGGATACTGTTGTCTCCTTTTAAAATCGGTACCTTTGATGCTGGGTTCTGGCTCATCCTTTAAGAGTTCATGTTGCTTTTAAAGAGGGCACTAGCTCAGTTCCTGGAACATACATGATGGCTTACAACCATCCACAACTTTTGTTCCAGTAGATCTAATGCTGTCTTCTGATCCCCCCTACAAGCCCCCAGACAGAAGGCACCCAAGAGATACATATAGGCAAAACACTCAGACACATAAAATAAAATAACGTAATTAAAAATTAAATAGCATCACATCTCTAAATACTTCCTAGTTTGATCCTACCTCTGTTTTGAGAAAGTTCTAGATTGAAACCTTCAATTATCCTGGAACACGATGACAAAGACTTAAACTTTGAAACATGGGCCAGTCTGATGATAATGGGTCTTCCTAATAGTTGTATATTAATCATGTTAGATATCTTAGACACTGAAGTGTTTGATAAAAAAATCTAGACACATGCTGCCTTAAGTTTAAATTAGCTCTAAGTAAATGAAATTAAAATTTGCTTCTCAGACATATTTTCACCACAGGGCCTCATCTCCTTAAGTGACTATTCTACTAAGAAGCATATGTATATCACCAGGAAATTATTATTAAAGTTGGAATAAATGACATCAGCCAGAAGCTTTCACATTTATTAATTAGGATAAGTGTAAGCTTGTTTCCAGACACTGTGAAAAGGCAGGGTCTGGCCAGGAGCAGAGAGAGCACCCAGGTTTCCTGTGTGATTCACAATGTAGGTCATACAGGGGCTATGGGTTCCTTCCTGCCTTTTTGGTCCATGTCCCTCATGATGTCACTACACATCTGTGTTCCAGTTTACAAGAAGGACAAACATGATCCAGGCATAGACATAGCTCCCATGTAGATATCCTTTTGCCTCAGAGAGAGTCTTGTGCCCAGACCCAGCTGTAAGTGGAACTGAGGATTGTGACATTTTTCATGGTGATCCATGTAGTTCATAGTATTCCTGTGAGAGGAGAGAATGGATCTAGGGGAATGCCAGTGAGTTTTATTCCAGATAAGCAGAAATCAGTGTAGAATAGGCCATTCCAGGTGACAGGTGAGAGGAACGCAGTTAGTTTGCATATTTAAGCAGACAATATGGGGTTAATTTAGAGATGGCTTTACACAGCTTTTTTTTTTTTTAAATGGTCATCTAAGCATGCATACATTGGGCATGCAGCGCCAATGAACACTTGGATAATGCTTTATACATCTGGCTTGCTCTTCAGATCACTAAGTAGCCCCTTTGTGTGGAGGGCTAGATCTGGTTCTCCCGTGGGGCCATGGGCTATGACTCCCAATTGCTTTCTGGCATTAGATAGATTTGAGGCTTGAAAGCATAGGCATTCTTGCTACCCTAAGAAGTCAGCCTGACAAAGGGAGCCAAACCTACTTAAACAGAGAAGGTTTTATGGTCCATTTGTGAGAGCAAATGACACTTTATTCTTGGGAGGCCGAAGGGCTCGTTTTTGTAATGAACGATAAATCTCTCCTTGAGAAACATGGGATGTTCTTTTCAAATTAGCACAATTATATTTAATGCTTCGTTTTCTCTTTCACATCAAGATGCTGTCTGTGGGTATCTGCATGGGTGTAATTTCCTGGCTACATACTGCCGCCACCTCTCTCTCTCTCAATACAAACCTAGTTGTTGTATTAAGTGTTGGTGTATGCTTGGTGGAGCTAATGATATTATCCCTTGGTGATAGCTTGGAGCAGTATGTCACACAGTTACATTAACTGCTTCGGGCAGTAATTTCCTTCTTTTTCTTATTGTTACTAATAGATATCATCTCTTTTCAAATGGTTTGTTAGACTATATGCACTTGCCATAGGAGATTGAACTATAGTATAAGGTAACCAAAAAATTGCCTCTGTTTATCTAGCTATCCGAAGTATACTTTGCAATATATGTTCTGTCTTCTGCAGAGAAGGTATGAGCAGTCTCAGCCCCATGGAAGGGCCAGGGACTATACCAGTTCCCAGAGCCTGTAACACATCTGCGAGACTGTTCATATCCAGGGTGTTAAAGAAACTCCTTTCCATAACTGTGCCCATAATTGTACAGTCTGAATTGTTACTCTAACTTTTATCAACTGGATGATCTGGAGCCAGAAGAACCCCTTTCTGCTTCAATTCCTCCTGTTTTCAAAGTGTTTAAGTATCTATCCACGGTCAGATTATAAAAATTTGACTTCTTGATAGTTTCATATGTGAATGCTGTGCTTACCCCACCCCCATCCCCTCATCCCTCCTTCCCTCCTCGTTCCTTTTCAAATCTGTAATATTTTGCATTTTAGTCACAATTGTCATGTGTATGTATGTACATACACTTACTCATACCACCTGGTGTGATCATTCAGGGTTGCTCTCTTGTCTTTAGGGCTGTTTTCATTTCCTAGCTATTGTGAATAGAATGGCAATGAGCATGACTGAGCAAGTCTATGGAGTAGGATGCTGAGTCTTTGGGGACTATGCCAAGTAATGGTATAGCTGGGTTAGACACTAGATCTACTAGATACATCCAGTAGACTTTGCTGCACTGATTTCCACAGTGTCTATACCAGCTTACAATCTTACTGACAAAGGGTGAAGGTTCCACTTTCCCTACATCCTCTCCAGAATATCTATCATCTATCAATCTATCATCTATCTATCATCTACCCACACATCCATCTATCTGTCTGCCTCTCTGTCTTGATCTTAGCCATTCTAACTGGGAGAAAATGAACTTACAAAACACTTTTAACTTGAATCGTCCTAGTTGCTAAGGATGTTGAACATGTATCCATTGATATTTATTATTTTGAGAACTCTGTTCAGATCCCTAGGTCATTCTTAATTGGATTTTTTTGGTCTTTTGGACAATTTGTTTATGGAGTTTTTTTAATATATTATGGATATTAATCCTTTGTTAACAATATACCTGGCAACGATCCTCTCCCTCTCCCTGTACATCTGAGCTTCCTCTTCATTGACTTGCATGCTTCATTCATTTTACAGAAATTTAGTTCTGTGAAGTACTTTTGGTCAACTATTGGTCTTAATTCCTGGGCCATTAGTGTCTTATTCAAAAAGTCCTTTCCTATATCTGTATCTTTTAGGATACTATCTATGTCCTGCTGAATGTTTCAGTGTTTTCATTGTTTTTATTGTTTTTTGTTTGTTAGTTTGTTTGATGTTTTTGTTTTAATAGTTTAGAGATTCATTAAGTGAATCAGAAGTTCTTGGCACTTTATAAGCACTGCGAGTGTTAGCTGTCGTTTTGATTCATCTTATTTGGAAACATTCAGAGAGTAGTAGAGAGTACTTCTTTTCCTTTTCTGTATAATAGTCCCCTTTATCTGCCATTTCTCCTTATGATGCTTCAGTTACAAATGTTAAAATATGAGGTGGAAATACTAATTGAGCAATTTTGTAACATAGCAAGCAAGACATAATTTAATGTTTAAATGTGAGATTGGGTGCTGAACCACCAGGACCTAGTATATGCTGGGCAACCAACCTACTGGTGAGATATATCTTTAGTCCTCATTGTCTGCCTGCCTGCCTGCCTGTCTGTCTGTCTGCCTGTCTGTCTGTCTTTTAGCTTCTGGCAGAAAGTCTCACTGAGTTGTACAGCTAGCTGGAGCTTACTGTGTAGGCTCTAGGTCTGGCCTTGAACTTGCAATCTCTGTCTCAGTTTCATGAGGAGCATTAGAGCAGTAGTCATTTTAGAGGCATCTGCTGTGAGATCTGGCAGCCATTCATAAATTTTCAGCTGTGCTGTCTTCTCAGCAGTTCAATGATGGTTTGCACTGTCCTGTTCTGCCCTGCTTGGGATGTGAGTATCTACTTGCCCGTTATGCCTACGGGTCTTATCCTTAGCAGTTTTCTGTTCATTATTCCTTCCTTCCTTCCTTCCTTCCTTCCTTCCTTCCTTCCTTTCTTCCTTTCTTCCTTTCTTCCTTCCTTCCTTTTAATGTCTATATTTATTATTTTCATGTGAATGTACTTGACCAAGTTTTTATATATGCATGTAGTTATCCTCAAAGGCTGGAAGAGGGCATCAGATCCCCTGCAGCTGATGTCATAGGCAGTTGTGAGGCTTCATGGAGGTGCTGGGAACTGAATCCTGGTTAACCACTCTTAACCATAGAGCCATCTCCTCAGGCCTGCCATCTCAGTCTTAAAATCACCTTTTGCAGGGAAGATCCCAAGGCCTGACACAGAGACTCTAGAGTGCTCACAAAAAGGGACCTATTATGACTGCCCTCCAAAAGACTCAACAAGCAGCTGAAAGAGTCAGATGCAGATATTTGTACCCAACCAACGGACAGAAGCAGCTGGCCCCTGTGGTTGAATTAGGAAAGAATGAAAGAAGCTGAGGAGGAGGGTGATCCTGTAGGAGGACCAGCAGTCTTAATTAACCTGGACCCCCGAGATCTCTCAAACGCTAGACCACCAAACAGGCAACATACACCAGCTGATATGGGGCCCTCAACACACATACAGTAGAGGATTTCCAGGTCTGTGTTTGTTCAGAGATGGTTCACCTAACCCTCAAGAGACTGGAGGCCCCAGGGAGTTTAGAGGTCAGGTGGGGTGGGGGGTTGGAGTATTGAGATGGGATGGGGTGGGGGAAGAGGTGTGGGATATGGAGCAGTCAGAGAGTGGATGGGGGCACAGGGAATAGAATATGGAGTGTAAAAAATAAATTAAAAAAACAGTAAAAAAAAATCACCTTTTGCAGTATTATCCTGCTTGTATTTTAGTAGCTTTGTTTCACTTCATGATTACCCCAGAGTGTAAGAGTTGTGGTACTAGCCATTATTACAATATATTGTTATAATTGTCTTTTCATTATGGTTGTCAATCCCTTTATGCTGTTTTGATCATATGTACGTATACATCTGTAGGAAAAAAATGAAGTATATATTGATCCTGGTTCTATCCTAGGTTTCTCACATCCTGTGGGGTGTGGCTGTTGATTAATTTTTATTTTCAGCTTGACATAACATAGTGTCACCTTGGAAGAGGAGACCTCAGTTGAAGAATTGTCTTCATCAAATTGGCCTGTGGCTGTGTCTATAGGGCATTGTCTTCATTGTTAATTGGGGTGACTGTGGGCTGGCAGAGTCACTCCAAGTCAAGTCAGCCTGGGTGGTATAAGAAATCTAGGTAAAGGAACCAGAGAGCAAGGCAGGGAGGAAGCCAGGGAGCCAGGAAGTGGCATTCCGCTAGAGTTTCTGCTTTCCGCTTTGAGTTCTTGCTCAGAATTCTTTCATTGGTGGATTCTAGCCAAATAAAACCACAGCAACAGAGTAGAAACTAACTAGAACAGGGGGATCTTAAAAGAGCTAAGCAAAGACTGCTATAGGTACTAATGATGAGCCTTATCTTGTCTGTTTTAAACTCACTAGTAAATGCCTTTATTTCACCATGGTAATCTAGATGACCCTACCCTCTGCAAAGGACCCTAGTGCTTGTGTCTCCACATTAGGATGTGACAACTGGAGAGATGCACCCACTTACACTCGGGGCCAGTGTTGCATCAATTAAATTGTATGTTAGCCCAGTTCTCTAGCTTCATGGGATGGTGGGTTTCTTTTACATCACTCTGTGTGTGTGTGTGTGTGTGTATGTGTGTGTGTTCACCTATATACATGTGCAAAGCCCTATACATGCACCAGAGGCCCAAAGCTCTATTGTATAATAGAAAGAAGAGGGAACAATAAAATCATGACACTCAGATGTCAGAGTACACAGAACACCATAGAAGGAAATGTTTGAACTGTGTTAGTTTTGGCAACCTGGATTCCATTTTAGAGATTCCAGCTTTCTAGCACCCCTGATTTGGCTTGAGAATGAACAGTCTCTTATTTGCAGAGATGACTCGAAATATCACAACAGCCTGAGATTATATGTTTTCTGTTGGTTAAGAGCTCACTCTTTTGTGAAGAGGCATAAACATACATGGCGTAGACAAATATGTGACATTGGAGCTGAGCTGTAAGATAGCATTCTATGTGCGTGTTGAAAACTGGAGAAGAGAGCAGGGAGAGGGAATGAGGTCATCTGCAGTGCTGGGGTGAGGGAGAGACTTCTTCTCGGGCATCCTGGTCTTCAAGTTGTGTAGGGTCAAAGGGATTTGCTCAGTAGAGAAGATGGGTAGAGATCCTGGCCAATGGACAGCAGGTGTTGAGAGGGGCAGAACCGACTAAGTGTTTAGGGCAGTGGCAAGGTTGGTGAGCTGTCACTGTTCTCCTGGGTGTGAGGTATAAGAGCAGCCCACACAGGGTACCACATTTAACATGGAAAACTTGTCCTGAAGGTCCCACACTCTGCTCTGTTCATATTCACCTTGTCGGTGGAGAAAAGCAGCCCCCTGCTTGTGGGAACAAGAATCCCAGAGTCGTCTTTTGGTTGCCCCTAAAGTTGTGGTTAGCATCCAGTCATGGGAGGGCTGAACAAGAAGCTCTTCAGTCAGTGTGAAACAGCGAGGAGGAACTCATGTCAGGATTTCAGACCAGCTAGAGCCTTTATTCAAAACAGACCTGGACCTGCAAAGGACTGGGCAGGCGCTTGTTTTTCACCAGAGAAAGCCTGTTTAAAAAGTAAAATCCACCATCAGAAGAGGCACATTCCTGAATAAATTCAAACTCCAACCGAATGAAGAGACTGTGAGCGAGCGAGCGTGTCATTCCCGGGAATGAGAAACCTCAGAATCAAATCTAGATGAGAGAACAGGGCATAAAAGTTTACACTCTGTTGCAGATTGCTCACACTACAACCAGTTGCTCTCTGAGGATCGCCCATGCCAAAGATGGATTTTAGCCTTCCTAGAAAGTCCTCTAGGCTATTGTAAACTTCCTGGAGGGCTTAAGCTGCTGAGCTTGCATGGCCTTTCCACCACGTATTTCACAAGGAATGCCCTTCTTTCAAGGTTGTGTGGAGCAAGACTCAGTCTTGGCAACTCTTTCCATCGCACTGATTCAGTTGGCGTCTTGACCTTGATCCCTCAGAGTTTATACTTTCAGACAGGCCTTAGTTTGAGTAAAAGGGTTATAAAAAAGTTGTTTTTCTCCATTTTTAGTTTTTTTTTTCCTAAATGGCCATGAGCTTAAAGTAAGTGGAAAGCAAGATGAAATTCTTGGAAAATAAGCTATCATCAGTAATATAATGTATATTAAGACTATTATGTGTCTTCATTGGTCTACATTTGATTATTATTTTCTAGTATTACAATGTCTAAATTAACTGAAAACTGCTCTATGAATCAAAACAAGGAGAAAATTGAATGTCCATGGTAGTTGTATTTTGTACTATCATTAAAACAAATGGTAAAATGTTTCCTCGTGAGTTAGCAGAAGCCAGAAATTATCATCCAAATGTTATAATGTTATAAAGATTTTAACATTCAATTTATTAGAAATTAAAGCCAATGTGCTTTTTAAAGACAAGAAAATTATCTACTCCTAACTTCTGGCGTATATGTAGAAGAAATTCCTACCGGTACTTTAAAGAGAGTTTGATTTTTGCTCAAGCATTCAGAAATATTCAGTGTTGGGGCTGGAAAAAATGGCTTAGTGGTTAAGAGCACTTGCTGCTCTTTTAGGGGACCCGAGTTGGGTTCTGAGCACAACCACCTGTAACTCCAGATCCGGGAGACCCAGTACTCTTTTCTGGCCTCTGTGGGCACCTAGCAATCACACACTAACCTTATATAAATAAATATAAGTATCACTTTAACAATTACTTTTTTAATGAACATAAACATTTTGGGGCAGGGGCATGGATATGTAAAATGCTAAAATTACAATCTGCATAGTTTCTCCATTCCATGATTGTCATGGTGAATCCTTTAATCCATGTTCTTCCTATCGTATGGTTTATATACATCATGCTGAATCCTTTAATCCACGTTCTTCCTATCATGTGGTTTATATACAGAGGCCTCTGGAGTATCGTGTAAAGAAGCATCCTATAATTTTGATATTGCAAGGAACCAGTCCTTGTCATATACAACCTACTATCTCAGAGATCACCCATTCCATCCTAGCTGATAGGCACCTATCATCATGCCTCTTGTGTTTCTTCTGATTCACGTGGGAACACAGATTTATGGCAGACATTGGTAGGAAGGATTAGAGACCAGCCTTTCTCCACATTGCTCACCTATGGGAGAAACTTGTTCTTAGACCCGCGTTTATTCTCTGCTCATTTCCTCAGAGCAGCTTTTCCGTAGACATTCTTCAGTCTCTTTTTGGAGGAATCTGGTAGAACTCTCCTGACCTATGCCTTGCTTTGTTTCTCCTCCTTGTAGATTCGTCCTCCAGTACAAGAGATTGATGTTTCAAGGCTGCAGTCTTTACTCTTTAAAGCTACTCGTTGTATTTAATTGGCCAGTTAAACTGCATATATTAATGGTCTATGCCATGATGTTTTAAACTATGTATACATAATAGAATAACAGAATTGAGCTAATCAACATTATCTCACAGTTTGGGAGCAAGTGTTTGAAATTAATCCTCTCATAAAGTGTATTCACTCTAGCCACTGTGCCATACAATAGACTTCTTAATATTACCAGTGTTCTATGATCATATGTCCCAGGGCTAAGATCTTCATCTCCTCCCCACCTCCCCCTTCTGATGCTGCCCTTCCAGCTTGTTTCTGTGATGTTCACTTGCCTACAGATTCCAAATGTAAGTGAGACTCTTGGTGCCCTGGCTGAATGCACCAGTCTCATTTCACTTAGCATACATCATCTGTGCTGTCCTATAGCAAAACTGAACTCTCAAGATTGAGCACTAGTGTGCTTGCTCTCTGTCTCTCTCTCCTCCCTTCCTCTCTTCGTCCTTCTCCCCTCTCTCTTTCTCACCTCTCATATCCACTCACCCCCCCACCCCCAACAAACACAGAGGAACACACACACCTTAAGGGACAAAGGTCTTTTAAAAATTCACCATTAAAGAATTGAAGAATTCATTGGAGAACATTTTGTTGGATTCTATATCTTGGCTCTTATGAGTAGTAAAAGTGTCTGATTGTTTTTACTTGATTTTTTTTGAAATATATATTTTAGGGAATATTGACTTTGTCCATGTTTCATGTCTCTTTTCTTCTCTAGCCTCAGTTTCCCTTTCCTTGTTTGCATCAGTCTGTTGAATTATATTCATTTCACAGATGGAATTACTGATATTATCAGATGCCCGTGTCAGCCATCTCTCTATCGTCTTGCGATGAGAAACTCAAACCAGTGCAGTAAGCTGCCAAGCAAAACAGTTTGCCAGACTCCTCTGTCTGCCCTGGTGGGGAAATTGCATATTGATATCTCTTGGGGTTCTGACAAAACTGACTTTCTGGACTTTGGATACTGGAGTCAAAGCTGACATCTTGCATTATATAATGTCCCTTTGATGAAAATCAACACACTGGACAAGGTGAACTAAGACAAAATAACCTTGAATAGCTGAACAAATGTCAGCAAGTCCTAGCTTCACTCTTATGGCAGGAAATTAATATGTATCAGTTGAAGCTACTTTCACTGAAGCTTTTCTGTGTATTCCAGCAGATATAGGGGGCTTATGAAACCATCACCTCTCATTTACCTTCATCTACATAAACTATGTTGTTAACATTTTTTCTTTGTATGTGAAGATAAATAAGACACTATGAAATTGTAGGATCTCTTCTTCCTTGGCATCCACTGAGAATCAATAAATAGTTGCTGAACAGATTAATAAGGAAATCTTACATGCCCATTAATGGATATAGGATTTTATTCACTGAACATTTTTTAAAATTTAGTCTTAGTTGATATTACATCTTCCTTGATTAGCGCTTCCGGATTTCCCAGGTGAATCGAGGTGTTGGAAGTCTGTAAGACCATGCCCAGGTGTGGCGTTTCAGAAGAACTTGCAGGTCTTGGGAAAGGTATTGTCCTCATGACCATAATTCTCTCTAAAGGAAGGTTGCAGACTGCAAATGAGGAAGTGTACAAAACAAGCTATGAGCTTTCCGTGTGGGTTCTTCCTGTGGCGTTGCAGGGGATGTTATAGTTTTCCCCAGTGCCGTATGATGACATGGGTGCAATGCAGACAACCAGGGAAAGCCACCAAGGTTGGATAGGCCAACAGAGCTCCCCTAAGCCTGCTGAAGGAGTCACTCATAAAGGAGTGTAACGTTCATGTCATTAATGTCAGGTATTAGATCTCCCAAAATAAATCAAACATGAATCCTAAATCTGATTATGACAGTGAACTTCCCTGATGATATTGGCGCAGCAAAGCGGAAGCTCTCAAGTCTCCCTTGTACATGTTACAGGAATAGTCTCCCACAGTCGGTTTCCATGTTGTGGAGTGATCTCTCAGTTGAAGCCAGAGCTCATCAGTGCTGCTAGTCAGGCTGGCCAAGTTTCAGTGGCGATCCTCTGTCCACCCCTATGTAGTTAGGGAATTATATGTAAGATACTCTGGCCCCTGGGATTTATGTGGGCTCTGGGAATCTGAAGTCTTATCTTTACAGTTACTACTTGCATGGAAAGGTTGTAACCACCGAGTCATCTTCCCAGTCCTGGATAATGCCTTGCTTATCAGGTAGACCATTCTGAATGCGTCGAGTTTCTTTTAACAGCCAATCAGAAAGGCAGGCAAAGTTTATAATAAATACAATATGGTAAGTACCTAGAGAATAAGAATTAAAAAAATAAATTAAAAAAATCTGTTGGGTGCAATCTCTAATTTTGGAGGAATGAAACAGATATTTTGCCAGTTTCATTTTTTAAATGAAATTATTTATTTGACATTTGTATGAATGTACACCTTAAATTGTGGGTGTTCTCAACCTTCAACTCCTTTGCCTCCTTCCTGCTCCCATCAGCCCTTCTGCCTGCCCTCCCCATAAGTCTAATTTCCATATTCATCTATTTTTGTTTTGTTTTTAGTCTTAATGAGTTTAACCAGGGCCATCTGTGTGATGAGTTTCAATTACAGGTTTTATGAAAAAAGTTTTCATGAAAAAATCACAAAAGTAAACAATTAATGATAAAAATATTCTTTTAAGGTAATAATGAGACTTTACATTGACATAAAATGCAACTCAAACATTTGTTAATAGAACCCTGATGGGGCAAGCTGACTGTTTTGAGGGAGGACCTGTTTGGAGCTGTGGTGTGGGATGATTAGCTGGGATGAGGGAGGATTGTATAGGGCCAGATGAGGGATTGTGGGAAGCCTAAGTGGTCATGTCTGAATAAATCTTATTTATTCTGAGTGTTTTCTTGTAATTTTCATCTCAGTTTTGTAAATATTGCACACAAGATTTTACCTCATTTAACACAATTTTCTTCGATTATACATTCAATTTAGTCATAGTGTAACTGAGCCTGCTGTGTACCTAGCACTAAATTAGCCATTATAAATGATCATTTCCCTCTCCCTCCCCTTCCCTGGTTTTCCAGAACATCAGCTATATCAGATTTAATTCACATGAATCTTTATACAGTTACTCTAGGGAGGTGTTACTTTAAAAGAAAGTAATGTGGACAAAGGTTAAAACTTTGATCTCTGGTTACACTAAACTTTAATGCCTTTAAGTATAAAATGGAGATGAATTCAGCAAAAATAATATAGACATCCTTGATGATATGACATTCTGGGTATAAAATTATTAACACAGTGCTTGGTGCATACTCAGTGCCGGATGAGCTATTTCTTGTTGTTCCTGAGGTCAAACCATATACAGCTGAGTTTACTTGGTAATTCTATGTTCAGCATGATGTAGTTGGATACATCTTTGTATTAATCATTTTCTGTTACTATAACGAGCTACCCAATGGATGGCAGTTTGTCAAGGAAAGAAGCTATTTTTTGTGTTATTCAGTGATTCAGGAGTATTGTGCCAGTGGGACTTGGCTTGGGTAGGGCCCTTAAATATGCTAGGTAATATAGTGTGAAATATTAGAGGGAAGACTCAAGTGGCAATCCCGCAGGCAGAAGAGATTTAGGGGCTAGGCTTGTTCCTTTGATACTAGCTCACCTTCACGGGAACTAGTCGGAATCTTAAGAGAACTACTCTAATCTTTGTCAAGGGCAACTGCCACAATAACTTAACCACACTTCACTAGCACCCATATATTTTTAACTCTGCTACTGAGCTATATCTGACCCAGTCCTTTAAACTTTTTAGCATGTTTACGCAACACAGTGCAGACTAGGCTTCTAGCCTTCTGGGAGAAAGGAGATCATGTCAGATTCTCTCAGAGTGCTAGAGAAACCACCTCATCACTGCAGGATGGCGCTTGCTCCAGGCTTTGGAAGTCTTCCTTGATCTGATATTAGAGCAACTAGGAGGAGCCAGAGGTCAAGAGTTTCATTGTGCAGCATGGCGGAATTCACATGGAGTCACTTCCTTGTGTGCATAATTGTGAGATGATAAAGAATGCAGAAAGAGTAGGGGATTATTTCCAAACTTGGGCTACTTCTTGAGCTAGAAAATTCACTGTCTTGTAATTCATAGACAAAGAAGCAAAGAAGACTCTTCTCAGGAGTTAATCAAAATATGCCTGGTCACTAAAGAAAGAAGAGCACGTTTTCTTTGGTTTCCCTTTTTCCCTTAAATATACTCTATTTTTGTACCAATTTTAAGCCTATAGCAAAAATCAACATAAAGTGCTGTCTACTTCCCAAACACTGTCTATCCACCTGCCTTTCCCAGCTGTTACCAGAGTGGAACATTTGTTAAAGCTAATGTGCACACACAGGCATAGTGTCACCCCAGAGTCCATGGTTAAGATGAGGAGTCATTCCTGCTGTGGAACATTGTGTGAATTTGGAAATGGCACAGTGATATATATATATATATATATATATATATATATATATATATATATCCACCGTTGTAGAATCCCATAGAGACTTTCACTGTTGCACAAACCTGTGGACTGCACAGTCATTTCTTCCTCCTTTCTAGCCTTGACAGCTTCTGATTGTTTCACTGTCTCCACATCATTTGGCTTGTCCCAGATTATCATCTGATTGGAATCAGCTCTTAGAGACATTCAGATAGATTTCCTTCACTTAGTAATGGGCATTTGTTTCCTCCAAGTTTATCATTCTTGCTAGATTCTATTCTTCTAGCTTTCAATTGTGTAAAATTCTAGTATCTGGGTGTATATTTGTTTGTTTTCTAATCATCTGCTGAATGCTGAAGTGCATCTTGCTTGCTTCTACTTGTAAAATCACTTTAAAGTCCATGTACATATTTTTAGTGCCTATAAGTCTGCAAGACCAAGAAACACAATTGCTGCATTGCCTTGTAAGGGTGGTTAGCCTTGGAAGAAGCTCCACACTGTTTTTCAGGTACATGTGATGTTACACATGCTCTGGCACACACACTCACATATGCCCACACAATTCACACATGCACACACTTATCATCACACTCTCACACACAGACTCACAGGCACACAAGGTCACACATACCATGTCACGTTCCCTAATAATTTAAGTTTTTTGTTTGTGTGTTTGTGGCTCTGTGTTCATACCAGCATTTGTCAGTGTCAGTTTTCTGACTTTTTTGATGATTCTAATGGGTGTGTATTGCCTGGTGGTGGCAAACTTTCCATGTAGATTCCATATAACCTTCCATTCAAATATCTTCTTCTTAGAAGCAACAGTTTTTTATTTTTTTTAACAAGATGTTAAGCTGTAAGTTTTGACTAACACACAAAAGTATGGCAGTGAGGACAGCCCCAGTGACTACAAATGAATTGCAAACACAGAAATGGGTTTTAAAACTTTTAAGGCATTCATTGCATTGAAACCAAACATCCTTCAGGTCATTACAACTGAAAGCAGAAGATGTGGAGATGGATATCTGCAGCTGGTGGTGTGGGATGGACCATTTCTCAGTTCACAGACCTGGGAAAGTGTGCAGCATGACAAACCAATGCACTTCCTGAAAGAGAAGGGTGACAGGGATACAGGTTTGTTTTTTTTTTCTCCCTACATTAAAGAGATCATGTGAAAAGGAGAGAGTTTTCAGAGAAAGGCATAGGCTTATATTTTTCAAAAGCTATTTTAATAGGGGTTCTTAAATAAATGCTTCTACCTCCCTTCTAGCCCAACAACCAGAGGTAGGGGAAAAGGAAGGTTAATAGGAAATAGGGGCTATAGACCTGTATAGAAGTAGTTCTTTGGGGCAGTTTGATTCATTGACAAGGTATCAGCATTCCAGTCCAAAACATCAGATATGAGTCAGTAGCGGCAGTCCAACCCAATCAGCAAACACCAAACTTGAATCAGTAGCAGTAGCTCAATCCAGAAGAAACCTAAAGACTCCGCCAAATCTGCATGAGTCCATGGAAACAGAAAGAAGCAGCTGGAATACTACCAGAAGTTCTCTGGCATATTTCTCTCTATGAAGTTATGACAATTGAAGATCAGCAAAGACCAGCAAAGCATTGCAAGGAGAACCAATCCAAGAGCATCCTCTCATTGTCTGTCAGCTTTATATTCTTTCTAAACATCACATGCCCTCTGATGCATCTGCTCCAGCAAAATATCACATTCCCTTTTACAAGACAGTCCATTAAAAATCAAACAAACCAACAAAAAACTATGTGTCTGTCCCAGCAAAACATTCATATGTCAACTTGAGCAAAGCATCCTCTCATAAGATAGCTTCTTGAAAAATATAACATGACACAAAGAAATACAAAATTTCCTCCTTTTAGAAAGGGATGTCTTGGAATTTTCCAAGGTCTGCACGTGGCACTTCATGGAAAGGAGGCAGAGATAGATAGTTGGTCCTAGACATTGTCCAGCAGGGTCACTGGGATTAGACACCTCTCAACAGTAAAACCTGTATGCATCACTGGGTGCTTGGATTGAGTATGTATAGTTGCTTGGGTTGTGGTAGTTACCAGGTAGACAGAGGCCTTCTTCTGAATTGAAGGAGCTGGTCCTTAATTGTAGCTTATTCAGATATCCCATAGAACTCGGATAGGTACATCAACCATTAGCCAGAGCTAGATTTTATCAGCTGCATCTACACAAGTGCTCCTTTGTTCGTCCCAGTCCTCATAGCATGAACTGCTTGATTTGTGTCCAGGAGCAGGAACATTTCCCTTCTGTTGAATGCATTTGAAAATAGCTGAAGACTAGAATAACTTATTCCCTACAAGTCCTCATTTATTGAATCTGCCAGCTACACATGGAGAGGGTGGATCCATAACAAAAGAGTTGGAAGGTTGAAACCACCCACAGGTAATATTCTTGATCCCATTTAATCCAAAAAGCATGATTTCTTGTAAAACACAAGTCACTGCTTTCCTCCTCATAATATTGAACAGGATCAACCCAGACTGTACTTAGACAATAGAGTGAAGAATAGGGGGTTATTAGAAGATGCCAGTCAATCCTCTTGCCTTGTGCTTCGTACCATGTAATTGTTTTTGTAGGGTTGGAGAGACTAGGATCGTTTTCCCGTGCCCGTTTTCTTTTCTGCTTTTTTTCTTTCCCCTTAAATTATTGGACAGAAATCAGCAGATTCAAGTTGACATTCAATGTCAAGTTCTCAAGAAATTACTGGCATTCATATGCTCAGAATATTAATGGCAAATGTGCCTTGGGAACCTGATACTCTCTCTTCATGCATCCTGGCAGAACCTTATATTTAAATTTATTTAAATGTATCTACTCTGATTCTAAAGGCCTCAAACAGACCAGTGCACTTGGAGAAACTGGTCAGGAACAGTGGGTCAGTGGGACTGACTTGATTTAGTTCCAGTGCAAATATAGGGGCACACTCAGTTAGTTTGCTCGTTCCAGGGCATACACAAACTCGGAAATCATGCCTGGGCGATTTGTGGGTACAGCTTTAGAGATGGTGTGTGTTAGAAAAAAGCCAGTGGGAAAATGTTGGTTGAGGAGAAAATAAAAAAAATGTATTCTTGTAAGTGGTAGACAGCAGAGAATCTTCTAGAGGATAAACAGGAGGAATAGGCACACACACACTTTTTATTAGCTTACAGAACTAAAATGATTTGCAGATGGTTGGCTGGTTGGAGGATTCACATAAAACATACTTATATACCTGGGCTTTTCCCCCTCACTTATTTTAATGGCCGAAGCATCCTTCTTTAGTGAACAATTTATTCTAATGGCAGTAAAAATAATTTTTAAAAAAGGCAACAGAGCCACCTCATTAAGCCCAACAGCAAATGGCTTCTGTGACATCTCAGCCTGGTCTATAGATCTGAACTCTGGTGGCTGATGGCAGCTGTGTTTGACTAGCTTCTGCCTTGGTAGGAACTAATGTAAACAGAGCACATAAAAAAACAAATCTTTTGAAGAATTTCAAAGATTTTGAACTTTGGACTCCTCCTTTGCACACAGGTCTGCTGGCTAAGTAATTCCTGTTGGTTGCAGTAATTCCCATTGGTTGCAGTAATTCTCATTGGTTGGAGTAATTCTCGTGGGTTCATATAATTCCCATTGGTTGGGAGCAATCTATGGGTTATGTGGTGTCATTGTGTGGCTCCTCTAAAAAAAGTGGTTTTGTGACAGGAGCCGTTTTCAACAGACACTCCTAGACTTCCTTTCATTAATTAAAGAATATGGTGAAAAGAATATTTGAATTATTTTGTAAAGTGGTGGCATTCTTCCTGTAACCATGGCCATTCTCTTTAAAAAAAAAACTAATTTACAAAGAAGATAATAAATCTTAGGCAGTTTTCTTACACTTGTGTTTACCAGCAGTACCAAGCTGGGAGGGAACTCCATCTTCATTTGTACTGATGATGTTTTAAGATCCCGTGGTAGCCTTTTCAGGATCTTGCCCTGGATCTGTCAAATGTTGATATGGAAATGATCAACTCTGCTTGATTCAGCAGGAATCCACCATAGAGGCTTCCAGGGTTTGGGGAGAGAATGTTGGAATAGAAATATTTAATTTAATTGACAAAAATTGACCAAATGGCTCCTGAATCAGAGTCAACGCTAAATTTCTTTTTTTGTGTTTTGTTTTTTGTTTTTCGAGACAGGGTTTCTCTGTAGCCCTGGCTGTCCTGGAACTCACTTTGTAGACCAGGCTGGCCTCGAACTCAGAAATCCACCTGCCTCTGCCTCCCAAGTGCTGGGATTAAAGGCGTGAGCCACCATGCCCGGCTGCTCAATTTCTCTTTTGCCTGCATATTCAAGTATGTACACAGAAGAAAGAAAATATTTAAAAATAAAATGCCAAGGGATCATTTTACACATCTAGTGTGTAATATTTGCTGCGAGACTACTTGATGTTGTTAGTCTTAATTTTATTTTTGCATACTTTTTAAAATTAGTTTCTTTGTAAGATTTTTTTGTTTGAAAAATTTACATATCATATGTGTTGAATACATTCTTTTCTTTCCCCCAACTTTTCCTAAGCCATTTTTAGTAGGTGTTAGATATGCATTAAACCATGGTGCTGTCCGCATATGTGGCAGAGGATGGCCTTGTTGGACATCAGTGGGAGGAGAGACCCTTGGGCCTGAAGGTGTTCTATGCCCGAGTATAGGGGAATGCTAGGGCAGGAAGACAGGATGGGGTAGGTGGTTGGGGGAGCACCCTCATCGAGGCAGGGGGAGGGGGATGGGAGAGAGGGCTTCCTAAGGGGAGAGCTGGAAAGGGGATAGCATTTGAAATGTAAAAAAAAATCCAAATTAAAAAAAAAATTCTTTTAAACTGATTTTTCAGCTTCATGTTTACTAAGTTTTGATGCTTCTTTCTACTTGTTGTTCCTACCATCCAGTTCTGTCACCCATTTACCTTAGGACCATGCATGTACATTCCCATTGTTGCCCAAATTGGCTAGCCAGTCCCTGGAGCTCTTCCAGGTTCAGGATTAAAGCAGAGAAAGACTAGGAATAAAGAAAGCTTTTCTGTAACCTTCACCTGCTGCCAGCTTAACACCTGCAGTTTGCTATAATGAAGCTCCTCTGACCAGTAACTGATGAACACGGGAAACTTGTCTAGCCTTTCTGGAGACTGGAATTCTAAGATCAGCGGCCTGTGGCAGAAGCGTGGGTAGGGGGTTGTCTTTGGAGCTGCAGATTGTCATTGTCTCCTCGTTTCTTTGTATATGGGAAGAGGGCAGGGAGATTCGCTAGGGCCCCTTTTATATAAGACTTGTAATCTCATTCACAAGATTTCTGCACTTACTGCCAAACCTTCTCCCACTTCCTGATATCAGCACTTGAAAGTCAACAGAATGTTAATGAATATATTTCAGGGAAGGGGTGGGGAGATGTTCAGTTCATCATACCTGACTCAATCAAAGTTGAAGATTTGCATTTCAATCACTTTGTCTCACCTTTCCCTTCTCTCCATATATGTGTACTAGTGTTGGTGTGTTGGGCATGCACAGGGAACACACACACACACTCACACACAATTGTAAGTTGCTACTATAATCATTTCTAACTCATCACATCTGCCTTTTTTCACTTCTTTTTTATTAGATATTTTCTTCATTTACATTTCAAATGTTATCCCCAAAGTCCCCTATACCTCCCCAGTCACCCTTCTCATCAACCCACCCACTCCCACTTCCTGGCCCTGGCATTCCCCTCTATTGGGGCATATGATCTTCGCAAGACCAAGGGCCTCTCCTCCCATTGATGGCCAACTAGGCCATCCTTCACTACATATGCAACTAGAGACACAGTTCTTTGGGGTACTGATTAGTTCATATTGTTGATCCTCCTATAGGGTTGCCGACTCCTTCAGCTCCTTGAGTACTTTCTCTAGCTCCTCCATTGGGGGCCCTGTGTTCCATCCAATAGATAACTGTGAGCATCCACTTCTCACAGCAGGCATTGGCATAGCCTCACAAGAGAGAGCTATATCAGGGTCCTGTCAGCAAAATCTTGCTGGCATATGCAATATTGTCTGGGTTTGGTGGTTGTATATAGGATGGATCCCCAGGTGGGGCAGTCTCTGGATGGTCCTTTCTACTGTCTCAGCTCTGAACTTTGTCTCTGTAACTCCTTCCATGGGTATTTTGTTTCCCATTTTAAGAAGGAATGAAGTATCCACATTTTGGTCTTCCTTCTTCTTGAGTTTCATGTGTTTTGTAAATTGTATCTTGGGTAGTCTAAGTTTCTGGGCTACTATCTACTTATCAGTGAGTGCATATCATGTTTGTTCTTTTGTGGTTGGGTTACCTTACTCAGAATGATATCTCCAGATGCATCCATTTGTCTAAGAATTTCATAAATTCATTGTTTTCAATTGTTGAGTAGTACTCCATTGTGTAAATGTCCCACATCTTTTGTATCCATTACTCTGTTAAGGGAACTCAAGAAGATGGACTCCAGAAAATCAAATAACCCTATTAAAAATGGGGTACAGGGCTAAACAAAGAATTCTCAACTGAGGAATACCGAATGGCTGGGAAGCACCTGAAAAAATGTTCAACATCCTTAATCATCAGGGAAATGCAAATCAAAACAACCCTGAGATTCCACCTCATACCAGTCAGAACGGCTAAGATCAAAAATTCAAGTGACAGCAAATGCTGGCAAGGATGTGGAGAAAGAGGAACAGTCTACCATTGCTGATGGGATTGCAAGCTGGTACAGTCACTCTGGAAATCAGTCTGGCGGTTGGTTCCTCAGAAAATTGGACATAGAACTACCGGAAGGCTCTTCCGGCCGGACCAGCACCAGGGTAGCTAGAGCACAGGGTCGGCTGACACCCGCCAGCTACCCACGACCCCCTCCACAGGATTTTGAGACTGCTGGTGAGTGGAACACAGCTTCTGCTCCAGTCCAATCACGCAGGACCTGAGACTGCTTTGGTTGGGGAGGCAGAAATCCGGCCTCAGTAGGGCCACAAGCCTCTTCCAGTCAGAAAAGCGCCAGGGTAGTTGGGCGCAGGGTCGGCTGACACTCGCCAGCTACCCACAACACCCACCACAGGATCTTAAGACTTCTGGTGAGTGGAACACAGCTTCTGCTCCAATCCAATTGCGCGCGGGACCTGAGACTGCATTAGTTAGGGAAGCAGAAAACCGGCCTGAGTAGGACCACAGGCCTCTTCCGGCCTGACCAGCACCGGGGTAGCTAGAGCACAGGGTCGGCTGACACCCGCCAGCTACCCACGACCCCCGCCAGAGGATTTTGAGACTGCTGGTGAGTGGAACACAGCTTCTGCTCCAATCTTTAAACAGTGACAACGACAACAACTAACCCCAGAGATTACCAGATGGCGAAAGGTAAACGTAATAATCTTACTAACAGAAACCAAGACCACTCACCATCATCAGAACCCAGCACTCCCACTTCGCCCAGTCCAGGGCACCCCAACACACCGGAAAAGCTAGACACGGATCTAAAAGCATATCTCCTGATGATGGTAGAGGACTTCAAGAAGGACTTTAATAACACACTTAAAGAAATACAAAGGAACACTGGTAAACAGGTAGAAGACAGTAAAGAGGAAGCACAAAAATCCCTTAAAGAATTGCAGGAGAACACTGCTAAAGAGTTACAAATCCTTAAAGAAAAACAGGATAACATAATCAAACAGGTAGAAGTCCTTACAGAAAAACAGGAAAACACATCCAAACAGATGATGGAAATGAACAAAACCATACTAGACCTAAAAAAGGAAGTAGACACAATAAAGAAAACCCCAAATGAGGCAACACTGGAGATAGAAACCCTAGAGAAGAAATCTGGAACCATAGATACGAGCATCAGCAACAGAATACAAGAGATGGAAGAGAGAATCTCAGGTGCAGAAGATTCCATAGAGAACATCGGCACAACAATCAAGGAAAATGTAAAATGCAAAAAGATCCTAACTCAAAACATCCAAGAAATACAGGACACAATGAGAAGACCAAACCTACGGATAATAGGAGTGGATGAGAATGAAGATTTTCAACTCAAAGGACCAGCAAACATCTTCAACAAAATTATAGAAGAAAACTTCCCAAATCTAAAGAAAGAGATGCCCATGAACATACAAGAAGCCTACAGAACTCCAAATAGACTGGACCAGAAAAGAAATACCTCCCGACACATAATAATCAGAACAACAAATGCTCTAAATAAAGATAGAATACTAAAAGCAGTAAGAGAAAAAGGCCAAGTAACATATAAAGGCAAGCCTATCAGAATTACACCAGATTTTTCACCAGAGACTATGAAAGCCAGAAGATCCTGGACGGATGTTATACAGACACTAAAAGAACACAGATTCCAGCCCAGGCTACTATACCCAGCCAAACTCTCAATTAACATAGATGGAGAAACCAAAGTATTCCACGACAAAACCAAATTCACACATTATCTCTCCACGAATCCAGCCCTTCAAAGGATAATAACAGAAAAAAAAAAAACAATACAAGGACAGGAACCACACCCTAGAAACAACAAGAAGGTAATCCCTCAACAAACCTAAAAGAAGACAGCCACAAGAACAGAATGCCAACTTTAACAACAAAAATAACAGGAAACAACAATTACTTTTCCTTAATATCTCTTAATATCAATGGACTCAACTCCCCGATAAAAAGACATAGACTAACAAACTGGCTACACAAACAAGACCCAACATTTTGCTGCTTACAGGAAACTCATCTCAGAGAAAAAGATAGACACTACCTCAGAATGAAAGGCTGGAAAACAATTTTCCAAGCAAATGGTAGGAAGAAACAAGCTGGAGTAGCCATTCTAATATCTGATAAGATTGACTTCCAACCAAAGTCATTAAAAAAGACAGGGAGGGACACTTCATACTCATCAAAGGTAAAATCCTCCAGGAGGAACTATCAATGCTGAATATCTATGCTCCAAATACAAAGGCAGCCACATTCATTAAAGAAACTTTGGTAAATCTCAAAGCACACATTGCACCTCATACAATAATAGTGGGAGACTTCAACACACCACTTTCACCAATGGACAGATCATGGAAACAGAAACTAAACAGGGACACAGTGAAACTAACAGAAATTATGAATCAAATGGATCTGGCAGATATCTACAGAACATTCTATCCTAAAACAAAAGGATATACCTTCTTCTCAGCACCTCATGGTACCTTCTCCAAAATTGACCACATAATTGGTCACAAAACAGGCCTCAACAGATACAAAAATATTGAAATTGTCCCATGCATCCTATCAGATCACCATGGACTAAGGCTGATCTTCAATAACAAAATAAATAATAGAAAGTCAACCTTCACGTGGAAACTGAACAACACTCTTCTCAATGATACCTTGGTCAAGGAAGGAATAAAGAAAGAAATTAAGGACTTTTTAGAGTTCAATGAAAATGAAGCCACAACATACCCAAACTTATGGGACGCAATGAAAGCATTTCTAAGAGGAAAACTCATAGGAAATCAACCAAGTGGAAACAAGAAGAACTATTCAAAGAAGCAACCAATCAAGCAGCTGGTTCTTTGAGAAAATCAACAAGATAGATAAACCCTTAGCCAGACTCACTAGAGGGCACAGGGAAAGCATCCTAATTAACAAAATCAGAAATGAAAAAGGAGACATAACAACAGATCCTGAAGACATCCAAAACACCATCAGATCCTTCTACCAAAGGCTATACTCAACAAAACTGGAGAACCTGGATGAAATGGACAAGTTCCTAGACAGATACCAGGTACCAAAGTTGAATCAAGATCAGGTTAATGATCTAAACAGCCCTATATCCCCCAAAGAAATAGAAGCAGTCGTTAATAGTTTCCCAACTAAAAAAAGCCCAGGACCAGATAGGTTTAGTGCAGAGTTCTATCAGACCTTCAAAGAAGATCTAATCCCAGTTCTTCACAAACTATTCCACAAAATAGAAACAGAAGGTACTCTACCCAACTCATTCTATGAAGCCACAATTACTCTTATACCTAAACCACAAAAAGACCCAACAAAGATAGAAAACTTCAGACCAATATCCCTTATGAATATTGATGCAAAAATCCTCAATAAAGTTCTTGCTAACCGAATCCAAGAACACATCAAAACAATCATCCATCCTGACCAAGTAGGTTTCATCCCAGGGATGCAGGGATGGTTCAATATACGGAAATCCATCAACGTAATCCAGTATATAAACAAACTCAAAAACAAAAACCACATCGTCATCTCGTTAGATGCTGAAAAATCATTTGACAAGATCCAACACCCATTCATGATAAAAGTCTTGGAAAGATCAGGAATTCAAGGCCCATACCTAAACATGATAAAAGCAATCTACAGCAAACCAGTAGCCAACATCAAAGTAAATGGTGAGAAGCTTGAAGCAATCCCTCTAAAATCAGGGACTAGACAAGGCTGTCCACTTTCTCCATACCTATTCAACATTGTACTTGAAGTACTAGCTAGAGCAATTCGACAACAAAAGGAGATCAAAGGGATACAAATTGGAAAAGATGAAGTCAAAATATCACTTTTTGCAGATGATATGATAGTATATATAAGTGACCCTAAAAATTCCACCAGAGAACTCCTAAGCCTGATAAACAGCTTCAGTGAAGTAGCTGGATATAAAATTAACTCAAACAAATCAATGGCCTTTCTCTACACAAAGAATAAACAGTCTGAGAAAGAAATTAGGGAAACAACACCCTTCTTAATAGTCACAAATAATATAAAATATCTTGGCGTGACTCTAACTAAGGAAGTGAAAGATCTGTATAATAAAAACTTCAAGTCTCTGAAGAAAGATATTATAGAAGATCTCAGAAGATGGAAAGATCTCCCATGCTCATGGATTGGCAGGATCAACATTGTAAAAATGGCTATCTTGCCAAAAGCAATCTACAGATTCAATGCAATCCCCATCAAAATTCCAACTCAATTCTTCAACGAATTAGAAAGTGCAATCTGCAAATTCATCTGGAATAACAAAAAACCTAGGATAGCAAAAACTCTTCTCAAGGATAAAAGAACCTCTGTTGGAATCACCATGCCGGACCTAAAGCTCTACTACAGAGCAATTGTGATAAAAACTGCATGGTACTGGTATAGTGACAGACAAATAGACCAATGGAATAGAATTGAAGACCCAGAAATGAACCCACACACCTACGGTCACTTGATCTTCGACAAGGGAGCTAAAAACATCCAGTGGAAGAAAGACAGCATTTTCAACAAATGGTGCTGGCACAACTGGTTGTTAACATGTAGAAGAATGCGAATTGATCCATTCCTATCTCCTTGTACTAAGGTCAAGTCTAAGTGGATCAAGGAACTTCACATAAAACCAGAGACACTGAAACTTATAGAGGAGAAAGTGGGGAAAAGCCTTGAAGATATGGGCACAGGGGAAAAATTCTTGAATAGAACAGTAATGGCTTGTGCTGTAAGATTGAGAATTGACAAGTGGGACCTCATGAAACTGCAAAGCTTCTGCAAGGCTAAAGACACCATCAATAAGACAAAAAAACCACCAACAGATTGGGAAAGGATCTTCACCTATCCTAAATCAGATAAGGGACTAATATCCAATATATATAAAGAACTCAAGAAGGTGGACACCAGAAAGTCAAATAACTCCATTAAAAAATGGGGCTCAGAACTGAATAAAGAATTCTCACCTGAGGAATACCGAATGGATGAGAAGCACCTGAAAAAATGTTCAACATCCTTAATCATCAGGGAAATGCAAATCAAAACAACCCTGAGATTCCACCTCACACCAGTCAGAATGGCTAAGATCAAAAATTCAGGTGACAGCAGATGCTGGCGAGGATGTGGAGAAAGAGGAACACTCCTCCATTGTTGGTGGGATTGCAAGCTTGTACAACCACTCTGGAAATCAGTCTGGCGGTTCCTCAGAAAATTGGACATAGTACTGCCGGAGGATCCAGCAATACCTCTCCTGGGCATATATCCAGAAGATGTCCCAACCGGTAAAAAGGATACATGCTCCACTATGTTCATAGCAGCCCTATTTATAATAGCCAGAAGCTGGAAAGAACCCAGATGTCCCTCAACAGAGGAATGGATACAGAAATTATGGTACATTTACACAATGGAGTACTACTCAGCTATTAAAAAGAATGAATTTATGAAATTCCTAGCCGAATGGATGGACCTGGAGGGCATCATCTTGAGTGAGGTAACACAATCACAAAAGAACTCACACAATATGTATTCACTGATAAGTGGATATTAGCCTAAAACTTAGGATACCCAAAATATAAGATACAATTTGATAAACGCATGAAACTCAAGAAGAATGAAGACCAAAGTGTGGACACTGTGCACCTTCTTAGAATTGGGAACAAAACACCCAGGGAAGGAGTTACAGAGACAAAGTTCGTAGCTGTGATGAAAGGATGGACCATTTAGAGACTGCTGTATCCAGGGATCCGTCCCATAATCAGCTTCTAAACGCTGACACCATTGCATACACTAGCAAGATTTTGCTGAAAGGACCCAAATATAGCTGTCTCTTGTGAGACGATGCCGGGGCCTAGCAAACACAGGAGTGGATGTTCACAGTCAGCTATTGGATGTATCACAGGGCTCCCAATGGAGAATCTAGAGAAAGTACCCAAGGAGCTAAAGGGATCTGCAACCCTATTGTTGGAACAACATGATGTACTAACCAGAACCCCGGAGCTCTTGTCTCTAGCTGCATATGTATTGAAAGATGGCCTAGTCGGCCATCACTGGAAAGAGAGGCCCATTGGTCTTGCAAACTTTATATGCCCCAATATAGGGGAATGCCAGGGCCAAAAGAATGGGAATGGGTGGGTAGGGAAGTGGGGGGCGCTATGGGGGACTTTTGGGATAGCATTGGAAATGTAACTGAGGAAAATATGTAATAAAAATATTAAAAATTAAAAAAAAAAGAACTACCGGAAGATCCGGCAATACTTCTCTTGGGCATATACCCAGAAGATGCTCCAACTTGTAATAAGGACACGTGCTCCACTATGTTCATAGCAGCCTTATTTATAACAGCCACATATGTCTTAAGAACCAAGACATTTTCGTACAAAATCAAACTCGTATATGTACTCAGTACTGCTTGAGACCCAGGACTGCTTGATACATTAAAGAAGACTTGTTTTCATCCCATATGTAGCCACTTTTATCAGTCTCTGAATTACTTTTTTCTTTGTTCCTTTTTCCCATTCTTTTCTTCATTGTTTTCTCTGCTTCTTAAATTGAAACCTGAGTATGGTCTTTTCTTTCTTAAACAGAAGGCAGAAGGTTACTGCCACCCTTTAAGAGCAGGATTGCCCTCTGTTCTTTGTTTAACACTGTGTTCTAGAAGTCACCCTTAGCTTTTAGAGTTAGCTTTCGAAATGAGGACTGCTCTGACAATGTTCTTTCAACAAATCATATATTTGAATCAAACACTTAGATTGACACTCTACTATAGTTGTGCCAGTAATCCAAAATCAGTGAAAAAGTTAGGAAGAAAATACATATCCATTGAAATACCTCTCTTCTGCTAATGATGTTTAGCAAAGTTCCAAATAACACTTGAGATTGTTTTACAGTTCAATTTTTAAAATTTATACAAATATTTAAATTAAACTATAGTAACTATTTATAACCCAATCTGTTTTTTCTTTTAGATTCTTTTTTTCTTTTCATTTATTTATTTGAAACTCCAGATTTTATTCTCCTCTAGGCCCACCCCCATACCACATCCCATACCTCCTCCCCAAGCCCTGTCTTCATGAAGATGTCCCCACACCCCACCACCACCCCACAAGAACTCAAAACATGCTGGGGCCTCCAGTCTCTTAGGGGTTAGGTGCATCTTCTCTGACTAAACCCAGACCTGGCAGTCCTCTGCTGTATATGTGTTGGGGGCCCTCATATCAGCTGGTGTATGTTGCCTGGTTGGTGGTCCAGTGTCTGAGAGATCTAGGAGGTCCAGATTAAATGAGACTGCTGGTCCTCCTACAGGATCTCTCTCCTCCTCAGTTTCTTCCAGATTTTCCCTAATTCAACCACAGGGCTCAGCAACTTCTGTCCATTGATTTGGTGCAAATATCTGCCTTTGACTCTTTCAGCTGCTTATTGGGTCTTTTGGAGGGTAGTCATCTAGGTCTCTTTTTGTGAGTACTCCATAGCCTCAGTAATAGTGTCAGGTCTTGGGGCCTCTCCTTGAGCTGGATCCCAGTTTGGACCTGTCACTGGACCTTCTTTTCCTCAGGCTCCTCTCCATTTCCATACCTGAAGTTCTTTCAGACAGGAACAATTATGGTTTTGATTGTGGGATGACAACCCCATCCCTCACTTGATTCACTTTCTTTCTTCTGGGAGTGGGCTCTACAATTCTCTCTCCCCAATGTAGGGAGGTCCCTCTTTTTGAGTCCTGAGAGTATCTTACCTCCCAGGTCTCTGGTACATTCTGGAGTACCCCCCCCCAACTTCCTACCTTCCAAAGTTGCCTGTTTCTATTCTTTCTGCTGGCCCTCAGGGATTTCAGTCCTTTCCCCCCACCCAATACCAAATCATGTTCCTCTCTCCACCCCCTATCCTCTTTCCCTCCCAGGTCCTTCCCTACCCCCTTGTGGATCTGTTTTAAAGTATAACATTATTTTTAGAATTTATGTTTTTAAGTTTTTGTGAAAGACTTTAAAAAAATTATCTGTATATACACATGGATATAAGACCTGCAGAGACCAGGAGAGGGTACTAGAGTTTTCCTGTAGCTATAGTTAAAGGCAATTAAGAGTTAGAGGTAGGGGCTGGAGAGCTGGCTCAGTGCTTAAGAAATACTAACTGCCCTTCCAGAGGTCCTGAGTTCAGTTCCCAGTGACCAGATGGTGGCTCACAGCCATCTGTAATGGGGTCTGGCCTGCAGGTGTACATGCAGGAAGAACACTATATACACAATAAATAAATAAATAAATAAATAAATAAATAAATAAGTCTTAAAAAAGAAGTTAGGGGTATGTGTGTTAAAACTAAATGTTCCATTACAATAGCAATACACCATCTTCAGTGCTGGGCCATCTATTCAGCCCCTAATTTCTATAATTAATATTCACATGAGTATATATTGTATGTTGACCCCGTTGCCCCATGTCCTGTCTTAAGAGTTTCTTTTCCTGTTTTGTAATAGGCATACCATGAGCAAAAATGAACGTAAGGAAAGAGTTTATTTTAGTTCATCATCCAAGGGGTGAGTCCATCATGAGAGAAATTAAGGCAACCAGGGCTGGAAATGGTAGACCACCTCTCATCCACAAGAAGAAGACATAGAGGGATGAATGCATTCCACTGCTCATGCCTCTCTCTCCATTTTATACAGTCTAGAATTGTTGTCAGGGAATGGCCCCACCCACGGTGGGTGATTCTTTCTACCTCAGTTGGTTTAATCAAGCTAACACCCCTGTATGTCAAGTTGTCAATTAACACTTCTATTCTCCCAAACTCCCTTGTCACTCTGCCCCCCTCCTGATAGGTTCCCTTAGCCCTTCTGCAGAGTTATACTTGTTCTTTCCTGTCAGATATACATGCATGCTTTTAGGAATGAATATATAAAACATAGGGACTGCAAATGAGAGAAGATATGATATTCGTCTTAATGAGCATGACTAGTTGGCTTGCAACTTTTTACTTTTTGTACAACTCCATGTATGATGTATGTGAGCATATGCAAACCACCTTGGCACATAAGAAAAGTAGAGGAAACTTTTCAGCCATTATCCATACAATCTTTCTATGCACATTCTTCTACGGCCCTGCAGTGATAGGTGAGTTTTGGTCACAGATGGTTACATACTCCCATCATTTAATATTTTTCCAATATGACCAGTGCATGTCTTCTGTGGGGCATACGATCATATATCTTGCCCGCTTGAAACTGTGATGATCATTGTTTTCCACTGGCACAAGTTCAGCCGTGTAGAGTAACTTTTTACTTCCCAAATCACAATCAACCCTTTGTGAACACGGAAGAGAACGATAAACTTCAGAATCCACTGGGCACTTTGAATATTTTGGTTGAGACTAATATAAAACTTTCCAAGGAACCATTTTCCCTCCTGCTTTTTAAATCATAAGATGCACTAAAGCACACCAAGGTTATTCTGTTCTGTGTTAACATCCCTGTGATCTTTATGCGCCCTTTCCAAACAGGAGTTGTATTCTCTTTTCTGAGCAGAGCAAGCTAGCTTTCTGAGCCAGAAACAGCGTAGGGATCCGGTAGGGTTGGGTACTCCACCAGCTTTGCTTCTTTACAGAGAGCAATTTTCTGTTTTCAGAGCGCTGACATCTAAATGAAGGTTCGGTGGATGTCTGTTTGTGAATAATACAGAGGAGAGCTGCCCTTGGAAAAGAATCATTTGCTTCTAGTCCTTCCAAAAGGAAACCAGCCGTCCTAATGCCATCCAGTATCATTTACAGTGTGTTTAAGATATGCCAGGCTTCTGTCTGAACTCTGGGGATGGTGGAATCACACTGCCTCCTGTTGTGAAGAACTCAGAAGAGTTAAATTAATCACCGGGAGCTGTATTTTAATGAAACCGGAAACACAGAGTGAGCTGCCTGGTGCATGACTAGAATTTGTCAACTCTGAGTCGTGTTCTCCAATCATATACACAGAAGAGACCAAGCAAAGAATCAAGCTGATTTCATGAGGAAGGTCATGTCAGGAGGAAGGTCATGGTGATCTTCATGGTTCTGCCTTGAACTGTAAATGCACTAGGGATTTCTTTTAAAATCTTCTAATTGCTTCGAAATCATTCTTGTTGTTAGTAGGCCCAGGAAATGAATGACTGGCATTTTCAAGTTTGCATTTTCTCTGACTGCTGCTCACAGCCAGTCTGTCCTCATGTGCCCATCCATCCATCCATCCATCCATCCATCCATCCATCCATCCTTCTATCCATCAATCCTTCAATTTATCCTTCCTTCCTTCCTTCCTTCCTTCCTTCCTTCCTTCCTTCCTTCCTTCCTTCCTTCCTCCCTTCCATCCATTCATCTATCCATCCATCTATCCTGCAATCCATCCATCCATCCTGTATTGCAAGGTCAAGGGATCCTCAAGTCATCTCTCACTGACTATGCACTCACATTGTTTTAGGTGACTTACATTATTAGAGGTCATAATGATAGGTGACCTCCAAACATATCCTTTTAGTAATTTACCATGGCCCCTCTAGGGATCCCATAAGGCTATCTTGACAATTATTGGTTTTTATTCTCCAGTTGCTTCTGATGTCATTCAGAAATATGTAAATGCTAATTCAAAAATTTTCCATGCCTTACTTACAATGTATAGACATGCATCTTAAAAGGATTCACTGCATTCACACATTTCAAGCTTTCAACTCAAATACTTGATCATAATTCATCCATCAGTTGGATATAGATACAATTTTCTCATGGGAATGGAGATTAAGGGGACCACGAGAAGACACTCTTGCCTTGCAGTGGTCATTGTGTCTCTTCACTACTTAAGAGCATACTGTAATATTATATGATTAACAGACTTTGGTTTCCTCTGGAAATCATGTGACCTGTTTTCTTTAAACCTTTCTTATTTGTTGGTTTTTTTTTGGGGGGGGCATCATTGTATGTCTCCTTCAGTGTGCTAACCTAAGGTAGCCCAACATTTACTACAAAGGATTGTTGTAATTGTTTACTTACAGAGAAAGAAAAAGTCCTTCCTGGAGATGTAGGTGTTTTGCTCCGCACAGCCTTCAGAGATCAAGGTGGTGTTCCCTGCTTCGTACTTCTGACATGTGGGCAGACCTGAGCTTGCTTTGCTGGCTGTGTTCACACTGGTTCTCATTCTGTGGACTCACAGGCCAGCCATTCTGTTCTCAGTACTACAGTTCATGTGCCACTCTCTGACACTCCATGGGCCCTTCTTAGTCTGAGTTAACACAAGATTGTCTAATAACACAGTCTAACATTTCAATGCTTGATTTATTCATTCATAAGTTAAGAAGCTATGGAGTAATACAGTTCAATATGATGAAGATACCACAGTTTAGTGGAGTGACTTTATCAAGTCACCAAGGAACCATTAAACACTGGGATTCAGGCCTGATGAATGATTCCTATTTTGTTATAATAGTGAGTTTTCCACTAGAGGTTTCTTTTTTGTTTGTTTCTTTGTTTGTTTTTTTTTTACAGATAGTTTTTTAAATATGTCAGCATTTGAAATATATATATATATATATATATATATATAAAATTGAATAATAGTAGTATGGACAGGGTAACAACTATTAACATATTTTTATATTTTTAAAGTGTATTTTAATTTTAAGTTTGTTTTATATTTTCACTCATTTTTTATATTTTATATTTGTATCTGTTATATTTTGTCATTTCTTCACCTAAATGCCAATAAACTGCTTGAGTCAGTTATTAATGATTTCACCCTTACTCTCTGCTTCTTTTAGATATACTTTATTAGTCTGTAGAGATACTGATTGAATATTATGTCTGGGACCATGCGCATGTACTGTATTGGCAGCCATATTTTTTATTCTTGGTGCATTGTACTGGCTAGTTTTGTGTCAACTTGACACAGCTGGAGTTATCACAGAGAAAGGAGCTTCAGTTGAGGAAATGCCTCCATGAGATCCAACTGTAAAGCATTTTCTCAATTAGTGATCAAGGGGAAAGGCCCCTTGTGGGTGGGACCATCTCTGGGCTGGTAGTCTTGGTTCTATGAGAGAGAAGGCTGAGCAAGCCAGGGGAAGCAAGCCAGTAAAGAACATCCCTCCATGGCCGCTGCATCAGCTCCTGCTTCCTGACCTGCTTGAGTTCCAGTCCTGACTTCCTTGATGATGAACAACAGTATGGAAGTGTAAGCTGAATAAACCCTTTTCTCTCCAACTTGCTTCTTGGTCATGATGTTTGTGCAGGAATAGAAACCCTGACTAAGACAGTTATAAAGATAAATTTACAATGGGGAAATGTTTGAAAGTTGGCTGGAGGTTCAAATGTATGGGAGGGCAATCAAAACAGAGGAAAATCTATGAGGGCTAAAGACACTGGAAGGGTCTTCCCTCACAGTGGAGGAGTCGAGCCTATCTCTGAGTGTTGGGTAGATTTCGGGTTACCCAGCTTGCCAGCTGCTATCCACGTGTGGCTATTGAACACTTGAATACAGCCATTTATTCACTACTTAAAATGGAACCCAGAGCTCCTTACGTGATAAGTGAGTGTACTACCTCTGAGCTCCTCAGCCAAACACTGTTCCTTTAAATCAAGATGGACTGAGTATCCAAACTGCATTTTTAAAAACTTAGCACCAAAAGGTAACCTAAGCTATTGCTGGGATAGGTTAGCTTGATTATATCTCTTGATTATGACATAAAAGCAATATTACATTCAATAAAATCTACCAAAATTTGTTTTGCTTTGTAGTCTTAAAATATGGTTTTTAGGAACCATTATTTGGAGTTACACATGATGCTTTTTAGGTTTGTGACAGTATCCCAGAATACACTATGAGCTGTTTCCCTAAAGTTCAGAAAGTTTTTCTGGGTTGGATAGTCTAATCCCATTGACCTTGTTGTTTAGGGAACCCAAAAAGTCAACTATCTTGGGTTTACATCATGTCATTGAACTAAAATATGGACTATCATCCGATGTCTAAAAGACCTTGAGACAGAATCAGGGACATCTGGCTTGCCCCTTCTTATTTCAGGATGCCATATCCCCACTACATCCTACAACTGTTCACAGATAATAAAGGCAAGCTGGAAGAACACAGGGCAGTGTATGTCTTCTTGGAGAGCTGTCTTGAACCTGGAGTCCTGAAGGGAAACTGTGAGCTGATCCCACCTGGAGTGCCAGTTGGCTCCCATCCAGCCATGGCTGCTCAGGGCTGCAAGCTGATGGGAGAAGCTGCAGTTATAGCTAAAGAGGCCAGGGGAGCAATTCTGAAGGACTGGGAAGTTTCTTTCACAAGTATTTTAGTTTCCTGTCTACTGTGAAAGGATGCAAGGGACTCTTTGTTTTCTAAGTCAAGAACAGACTGCTTTAGGAGATGACCTAATACTGAATTAACTGATATATCGGTTCATAACTTAGAGAGAAAACTAGGAGCAGTGGGGTAAGGAGAAAGCAAGCCTGTCATGGAGTTAGTAAATTCTGGTTTTCAAGGACCTTTAGCACAGTGTTGCAGTGCTTGGAGCATCCATGCCTCCTGAGGTGAAATTGTCTAAAGGACAAAACTCATTTTGTTGCCTGTGCTCTGAATCACATGGAAAATCCATCTTAATTGCTCCTGGGACATATCTCATTAGGAACAGTAAAAGCAGAAACAGGCAGCATCTATTACATGCAATACATAGGTAAGGGATAGGAAGGGACTGCTGCCTGTGTACTTCTTTCTGTATCTTAACATGAAACCAAGGGTGATTTCTGCCTGTGTACTCATCTCATGACACGAGTCAGAAAATGGCACCTAACATCAAGTGAGAAAATAAACGTGGTTCACAAACTGCAAAATCCCAGCATACAGCAGGGGGTTTATTTCTATTTGTGCATGAAACTGTCATAAAAAGAAGGGAAAATTCACACAAAAGCAAAACCAGAGGGTTGGTTGTAGAATTGGGCTTTAATCCATATCAGCAGAGTCTCAGCTCCTGAGAATTTTAAATTACTCTATGTTAGTAAATATTTGCCTGCAGGCCAACTTCTTCCCCTGGTTTCCTTTTGTGAAGCTTAATGTCTAAGAATATTTGGGAGAGATGCACATTGCTATATTCAAAATTAATGCCTGCAATCAGGAGCTTTCAACTGCAGTTAAGGAAAAGTTACACACACACACACACACACACACACACACACACACACACACACCACACAGAGGACACTCTGCATATCACCATATTTTGATTATAAACATTTATAGTCAGTTCTTATTATATTTTGGGCTTCATGAATGACAATTGTGAATCTTTCTCGTATCAACATGGCATAAGGATTCTGACTCTGTCAGAGGGACTCTGCTTCCCAAGCCTCGAAGCCTTTCCTGGCCCTTTAGAGATGATGCATACTCCTCCTATCCGTTAGATGTTGGCACAGTTCCACTGAGGGGAAAACCAGGAATGCAGTCACTGTGCACCATGTGCAAAGGGTGTAGACAGTCTACCTGGGAGAAGCTTACAGAGGCAGGGTTGCAGGTAGCCTGGGTCCACTGCTGAAGAAAGAGTGCTTGACAAGAGCTGGGGCTCAGACACTTCTGTGCAAAAGGCCTCGGTGAGTAGGTTTCCAATACTTTCTTCTTTTAGACAAGGTTGGCTAAATTTATCAAAATAAGAAGATCCTGTGAGATTGTACTTTTCTTTCCACCTCCTGGGTACTCTAAATAAAAATGTCCTCCAACATGTAAGCCTAGAAGCCTGGCTGGACTTCTCAAAGGCAGCTTCAAATGATGCTTCAAACGATTTTATTTCTCCTTCAAGGAAGCTTGGAAAACCCATTGATGTCACCATGCTATCGGAGGATGGTGGGAAGATCTTGCTAGTGCACGTCTTCTGGTATTTAATGGATGCTGATAGCTGAGATGTTGGGGTTGGAGAACAGAGCCATGGTGATGCTGAGTTTTTTAAAAGGAAAATGGACCACATAAGGGATGTCTGCAAGGTGATGTCATGGCGCTTGGTGTTCTGGCTAAGGGATCCAGAAGAACTTTAGGTTCTGACAATCACATTTGTCACTCACTTGATTCCAGCAAATCCAGCCAGTTGAGCACTCTGTGACAGGATCTTTCCAAATGTGCTTATTTGTTTTTTCTTTGTTTATTTTTGTTATACGCACACACACACACACACACACACACACACACACACACACACACACACTTGCATTTGCATGTGTGTGCATATGAGGGCCATAAGTCAATGCCAGTTAACCCTCGGTTGTTCGTCAGCTTAGTTTCGAGACAGGGTCTCCCACTGGAACTGATCAGGACAGTGTGTGGCAGGCAGTGAGCCCTAAAGACCTTCCTGCTTCAGCTCCCCGGTGCTAGGGCTGCAGGCACAGGGCATGCAGAGCTTTCCCAGATGGGTCCAGGGAACCAAACCTGTCCTGATGCTTATTCTGCAAGCACTGTACTCACTGAGTCACCTCCCTAATCCCTACCATGTACTGTGAAACAGGATTTCTCAGTAGCTTGGGAGTTACCAAGAAACTCAAAAACTCAGTATTATCCATTTATTTGTTTATCTATGTAGTCGTTTTTTGTTTGTTTATCCTCACATAGTCATTTAAAATATTTCATTTGAAATAGAATTATATCACTTTTTTTCTTCCCTTTCTCCTCTTCAGCTCCTCCTAGGTAACCTCCCTCCATCCCTCTCATGTCCCCTTATTGTTTGTCTGATCTAAAACTTAGTACTTAACACAAGTTCAAATCTCTTCGGGGTGATGCAAATTCCCTTGAGATCTTTGCAGAAAATATCTGGCTGTTAGACAGAGCCCAGAGTTCACTGGGCCCTCCTTTGTCTTGCCTCTTACCTTATCCTGAATCAGGACTCACCAGTCTAGATATCACCTCCCACTCCACCCTTACTCAACTACTCATCCAAAATCTAGATTGCTCCTTTCGAGCAGCTGAAACAGTTCAAGTTATCACTTAAACAGTAGCATATGAACAAGTGTTATAATTTAAATCTTGGCTTTGGGCCACATAAAACAGGGTGGGATATATATATATATATATATATATATATATATATATATAATTTATTTCAAATTTTAGGACTGAGAGCATCATAAAGAAAAGTCTTCCTGAGACGATCCTCTGTCTTACTCCACACAGTGTTTGTGTTCTGCTGAGCATGCTGTGACTTCAGTGCCTTACCAAAGGATAAGGGCTTGATTACAGTAAACACTGTCAGCTTAGGCAATGGGACAGGCCATTGTACTCATTTGCATGCAGCTTGCTTTTTTAGAGCATGTTCTTGACCCAGAGCATCTATGTTGCCATGGAAGCCTTTAACTTGAGCTGTCATTTGGGCACCAAATTTGAATAGTGTCCTTTGGAGGCAGAAAGCCTTAGCTCCTTACAAGGCTTTCTGGGCAAAGGATGGAAACAACAGTATATTACCGTTGAATAATTATCAGACTGGAGTTCATACTAGGAGTCCATTCATGCTGAATGTCATTGAAAGCAGAAATTATTCATTTGGACTTGGAAAGGACATTTAGCCAGAATAAGAGGAGGCTCGTGCCTACAGTAGTTAAGCCAGTTCTGGGATCTCCTAGTATGTGTTTGTACCAGGGTGGGAATTGAGGTTCCTAAATAGGTTACTGTGCTTATTTACATATTTCTGATTTATTTTTGGCATGGGCAAGAGTAGTAGTCATTAGTCAGAACGAAAGAAGTTTCCCATTTCCAGTTCTGTAAGGATCTCTGCCGAGGATTTTCTGCTGTGGATTGTTTCGCTTGATGCCCACAGCAATCTGTGTGCTTCTAATACTTCTTACCATTGTGTTCTCAGGGCGTGCTCTGCTATACCTACCCTTGTCTCAGAGGCTTGTCCGATGTTTAGGTGAATCTCTTTAGCTACTGACTCTCTCAGTTGAATGTCATTGGTCCCTTTCCTCCGTTGCCACACTCCCCTCTTCTTGCCTCCTTCATCCTCCCGAGGCACCCACTTGCCTTGGGATTCCCTGCTGCCACTCTCCTTCTCATGGTCTTCTTGCTGTGGCCAAACACACCTGTAAGTGTGTCCTCTGTGAAGACATCAATGTGGTCTCATTGGACCACAGATTTATATCCCTAGTCTGGATTTCTCTGGCAGCCTGTGAGCACCCTGTAAGGTGACTTAGCAGTGCTGCCGTGCCTTTCCCTTCATCCTTGTCTGTGAGCTTTCAGTGTGACACTGTCCCTTTTGAGTCTCTGTATTCATCTTTGCCAGCCCATTTGAGTGAAATGGCCATAGGGCATACACTGCTATCACTGATCAAGTAAATCAAAGAGTGTAGTGTAGGGCAGGTTTGTTTGAATTGCATTTCTGAGAATTGGCTTGGTCTTAATCTGCAAATTGTTTCTGCCTATTAGGTGTCTCCAAAGACTCCCTCAGTGTTTGCTTGGCTTTAGGTGGGCCAGAGTCTCCTGGTTCCTATCCTGAACACTCTGGCAGAGGGAGGGATGTGTTGAGGACTCAGCTCTATGGTCTCATGTAACTTAAAGTGGGAAAGTAATTTGATAATTTATTTTTATTTTATGTGTGTGTGTTTGCCCGCATGTATGTAGGTGTACTTCATACATGTCCTCCTCAATTCATGCTGCATTTTTTTCTGGCTTTACCTTGTCCAAGTTACATATATTCAGTCACAGGTTCTATGAGTTAGTTTGTACGAAGGTTCTGTCGTGTACAGCAAATGTTATTTATTTATTTATTTATTTATTTATTGGCTATAGACACCCATTATATCTAGCTCTTATAATATTTCTGCCTTCTCTTCTGTAATGATCCCTGAGACTTAAGGAGAGGGGTATGATGGAGACCTGAATACTCCACAGTGTTGTATTTTCTGTATATTGATGACTTGTGGGTCTCAGTATAAATTGTTACTGCAACAGGTAGTTCTGGAGTTTTGATATGAAATCTATTTAAATTTGCTTATTGTAAACTTTCTACCAGTTTTTTGGAAAGACACACATACACACACTCTCCCTCTTACACACACACACACACACAGACAGAGAGACACAGACAAAGAGATAGAGACAGAGAGACAGAGAGAGTGCCAGAGAGAGAGAGCCTACAAAAAATCCAGTTAATGTAGGAAAACAATATGCTCACTTCTGGTACCAAAGCCTCCTGTGTTTCTTAGAAATTAAAGACCCTTGTTGGTCTGGTTACACAGCAAAGGGAAGTTGTCCAGTGATGTGATGTATGGGAAGCAGTTGTTCTAACAACATCTGTGTGACACCTGAAATCAGTTGATAACCTTGCAGAGGTTAATGCATTGGGAAGCTAACCAGGCACGCCCAAGCCAGTGACTGTTGAAGATAGTTTAGGAGCACAGGAATGGGCTCAATGAAGAAATTTTTCCAAGACTTCTTAGGATTCCCCGCTATAGATAGAGTTGGATTCCCACAATTTCTTCACAAGGAAGATCCAAGAAAAGAAACATGTTTCTGTGCATCTTCTTTTAGGAAGGAACTATTTTTCTACTCCCTTCATTATAGTCCGTCTCTCAGGATTAGCCACAGCTCTCAGTTCCCAGGATCTTTGAGTTGTTCAACAAATGAAGGCTTGGATAGCTGAGAAGAGTGGGTTGATGGGCAGCCAATGCACCTGATATGACATAAAATAAGTCACACTATCAAGATGCACTCATTGGGAGTCTCCTAAGAAACAGAGCCAACTAGTGCATAAGAATCTGATATATGATGAGGAATTGCCCATGTTACTCTGGAGGCTGAGGCTATTCCTACAGTCAACTGTCTGCAAACTGGAGACCCTGAGAAGCTTGCGCTCTAACGTTCAGAGTCTGAGAGCCCCAAGGCCCGCTGATGTAGTTCTCATCCAGAGTCAGCGTTGCACATATTCAAGGAAAGAGCTCAGAAAACTCAGTCTTGTCCCAACTGCTTATTCTGTTCAGGTCCTCGGAAACTTCTTATAAAGATGCCCATTCACTTTTACTAAATGCTTCTGGAAACATCTTTAGAGATCATGCTGAAATAATTTTAACAAGCTGATCTGGGCAACTGTAACCCACTTATATTCACATATAAAAATTACCATCACTCAAGATTTGGGTTAACTCAGAAATAGAATAAATAACAATGCATGTTCTCCTTATTTTTGTTATACACAGGAATACTGAGAACACTGTTATTTTATATATAATTCATACTTGTACTACCTTGCACTTGTCAGCTGGGGAGATTCTGTTTATGACAAAGAAGGTGAAGGTTTTAGAGGTAAGTGAAGAAAATTGCCAGAGAACTTTGTCTTTCAGCCAGTGAAGCAGGCTTGAGGGACTGATTCCTTGTTTGGTTAATTTAAATCCAGGACTCTTGGAAGTGAGATTACATCCTGGATAGCGCTGGGTACCCAGGCAAAGACCTAGCTCCTCTACTCCATGGTCATCCACTATACAGTGTTTGAGGTTAGCTGTCCTAAAAGAGACCCACTGAAAACCTTAAAACTGCAACACAAAGAACAAAGAAAGTGTATAGTATAAGAATGTGTATGAAGTTTAGAGAACAGACACACTCCTAGAGGCCAAGGCTAAAGGTTCCAGCAGGAGGACTGAAAGGGAGACTGACAGTTAATATTCTGCGAACACAGAGCTCTTAGGGGCTGATGGCACACTGGGTATGGATACTGGTGATGTTTGTGTGACATTGTAAAGATAATTAATGGATTTATATGGTTAAACTGGCAAATTTTATTGGGCTGTGCATGTAACACAGTGGTAGAGTATGTGCCTAGCATGTGCAATGACCTTGGTTCACTTATTTATTTAAAAATAAAATGAAATGAATACAATAAAAAACCTCAGCAAACTAAACACACATGTAGTTTTTATGTGTTCTGCATCTGTATACACACACACACATATGTGTGTGTGTATATATATATATACAAAAATATATGTGCATAAAACAAGAAAACTACAGAGATAGATTCCTTGCTGTAGCAATGTTATTATTTTCATCTGTCTGTCTCAATTCTTCAGTTCTTCTCTGTTGAGGACAGAAGGAAGGATTTTCGTCTCTGTTTTCCAGGAGAATAAATCTCCACTGCCATTTCTGCAACACAAAGAGAATCATCGCTTAAGCCCAATTACTCTCTCAAACCTTAGAATGCAGAGCACGAATTCTGGCTTTTGCCCTGTTATTTATTGCTACCAGGCCAAGGGGAGCCAGCCAAGGGAATCACACAGGTGCCAGGCCGGATTTCACTCTAAGTGGCACGTGTGGTTATGAGCACTCTCAGCTTGCTGTTCCCCCAGGATTTAATATGGAAATAGCCAGTTCTCTACCTCTGGCTTCCAAAAATAATCTCAAGGTTCCTGAATCAACAAGAGCGGGTTTGTCAAGATCCAGGAGATGCTATGCCCTTATGGGTAAGGCCACCTAAGTAGTCATTTGGGTGTCTGGAATTAAACCCACATTAAATAATAGTGTCCAAACTTGGATTTCTTTTAGAAATCGCATACCAAGATTGCTATTTGTTTATTCTTTATTTATTTACTTATTTATTTCTGGGCTGTAGATCCTCAAAGATAAATCAGTTTGGTGTATCTAGATAGAAGCATGTAGAGTTCTGGCTATTGTAAAGTTGAGTGGAGAGCTTGCTCCCCAGTGGGAATGAAGAGGGACATTTTGATAGTTCTACATGGAAGCCATGCAGTGATCACGAGACCACTGAGTTCTCTGAGTTTGTCTGGGAGTTGAGTAAGTTCCTGAGGACTCGCATCCACTCTTGGCAGAGGACAAGTAAGTGTGCAGCGGATGGAGACGTTGTGCTCCTCACTGCTGGCCTTGTGTTGGCTTGTGTAGACACTGCATAGGAAGCTCTGCTTATTTTGGAGAAGGAGGATACACAGAATGATTAAGTCTGGGAATTAGGAGGTGTAAGAAGATGAAACAGGTTTTCCAGAATCCCGAGAGAGGAGGCACTTGTGGAACAACTGAAGTCCACCCACCAATTACTATGGAACTTAATTTAAAGAGGTGTTTGACAGGGCTGTAGTTTTATAGAGACACCGTAACTACGTGAAGACAAAGGGGCCACACTGTTAAGAATGCAAACCAGAGTGTGAGTGAGGATACACGGATACATAGGTTTCATTTAATGGCTTCTCTGGGCATGTATTCTTTCTTAATTTGCTCAGACTTTAAGAGACATTACTGTTTGCTTAAAGTCATACAAAATACCTTATTGAAGATCACTTTTATTATTATTATGACTTCTCCTGTTTTTTTTTGTTCTGTTTCTCAAGCTTTCAAGTAACTTTCTTCCTCCCTTCCTCCCTCCCTCCTGCTTTCTTCCCTTTTACCTGTCTCTCCCTCCTTCCCTCATTATTTTATTCTATCCTTTCTTACGTTCACATTTATTGAATACTTTTTATACCCCCTACCCATCCAGGTCTAGATACTGGATAGCCAAATCAGCGAATAAAATATAATCTTGTGGAGCTGACGTTCCATCTTTAGATGTTGAATAATGTAACGTGTTCTAATGTTCATAGGTTAGTTGTTACTAGTTGTTATATAGGAAAGCCAGCATAGAAGTGGCTGGGGGCTTGGCTCACAGGGCTGCTTTCTATTTCTAACGAGGATGGTAAGAGAACTGAGGTCACTCACTTATTCTTCTACTGATGGACACTTGGTCTCAACCCCATGTACACTCATTTGCATCTTACATTGAGCTGCATAAGAACCACTGAGGGCTAGAACTACATTGTTTCTGGAAAAAACCCTGAATTTCCCAGTGATAATGACTTGCTTATCTTTGCATCTTCAGTACTTAGCCTAGTGCTTGCAACAGGGCTGGGCTGGTACTACTGGAGCAAGTAGAACTTCACCACAGAAATAAAAACAGCAGGGGCCAGTGTTCCAGACCTACTCCATCCTTGGCTGTGCTTTGAGATTTATGTAGTGGCCATGTATGCCAATCCCAACCCAGGCTTCCATCTATTCTCTCTACTAAATTACTCTCAGGGATTACCTTCTGACACTTGCCGAGTTCATTCTAGCTGTGAGGGTAACTGGAGCCACTGAAGCCCTCTGTGACAGTAAGGGAAGAATACAATTCAGTTCTCCCCGCTTCCTGCAAGTATTTCTCACCGCTCGGCATCGTTCCTGGAGGCCACATGTTCTTTAGAGAATGTCCTCCATCCCTTTTCCTGCTGTTTAGGCTGGAGTTTGCCTGAAGGGAACACTCCCTCCAGCTTCCCCCATGGAGTCTGGAGTCCAGACTTGAACTTGCCCCTTCAAATGTTTCTGTCAGGGTGATGTTTTGCAAAGGAGAGGGCAGCACTTTAAAGCTAACCCATCCTTGTTTGCAGAATAGGAACCTATAGCTCATTGGGGATTATTTAAATTTGAGAAAGTATGTCAATCCTTAGACTTGGGAGTTTATTCTTTTCAATATTTTAATTAGAAATGAAATAAATACTTACATTTGTGACTTTGGTGCTGAGCATCTCACCATATCTTAAGATGTCACAGTCAGCATTTGTAAAAAGTTCATTCCTGTTTCCATTCTTTCTGCTGGCCCCCAGGGCTTCAGTCCTTTTCCCTCACCCAATACCAGATCAGGTTCCTCTCTTCCCTCTACTAACTGTTCTGTCCACTTTCCCTCCCAGGTCCCTCCCTCCCTCCCCACTTGTGATTGTTTTCTTCTCCTTCGAAAGTGGGACTGAGGCGTTCTCACTTGGACCCTTCAGCTTGTTGAGCTTTTTGCGTTCTGTGGACTGTATCTTGGGTATTTTGTACTTTTCTTTCTTTTTTTATTTTTTGGCCACTATCCACTTATTAGTGAGTACATTCCATGCATTCCCTTTTGGGTCTGAGTTACCTCACTCAGAATGATATTTTCTAGTTCCATTCATTTGCCTGCAAAACTCAGGATGTCCTCATTCTTAATAGCTGAGTAGTATTCCATTGTGTAAATGAACCACATTTTCTGTATCCTTTCTTCTGTCATGGGACATCTAGGTTGTTTCCAGCTTCTGGCAATCACAAATAAGGCCACTATGAACACAGTGGAACACATGCCCCTGTGGCATGGTGGGGCATCTTCTGGGTATATTCCCAAGAGTAGTATAGCTGGATCTTCAGGTAGATCTATGGAGGTAGGAGGTTCGTGGGACCCTCCAGAATGCACCAGAGACCTGGGAGGTAAGAGACTGTAAGGACTCAAAGGGAGGGACCTTAGATGAAATGCCTGACATTAGGGAGAGGGAACTTATAGAGCCCACCTCCAGCAGGAAGGCAGGGCATCAAATGAGGGATGGGGTTGCCATCCCACAGTTACAACTCTGACCCATAATTGCTCCTGTCTGAAAGAATTACAGGGATGGAAATGGAGAGAAGCCTAAGGAAAAGAAGGTTCAATGACAGGCCCCAAATGGGATCCAGTTCAAGGGAAGGTCCTAAGGCCTGACACTATTACTGAGGCTATGGAGTGCTCACAAAAAGGGACCTATCCTGAGTGCCCTCAGAAAGACCCAACAAGCAGCCGAAAGAGTCAGATGCAGATATTTGCACTCAACCAATGGACAGAAGCAGCTGACCTCTGTTGTTGAATTAGAGAAAGACTGAAAGAAGCTGAGGAGGAGGGCGACCCTGTAGGAGAACCAGCAGTCTCAATTAATCTGGACCCCTGAGATCTCTGAAACACTGGACCACAAAACAGGCAGCATATACCAGCTGATATGAGGCTACCAACATGCATACAGCAGAGGACTGTTGGGTCTGTGTTCATTCAGAGATGACGTACCCAACCCTCAAGAGACTGGAGGCCCCAGGGAGTTTAGAGGTCAGGTAGGGTGGGGCGTGGGAACATCCACATGAAGACAGGGGCATGGGGAGGAGGTATGGGAGGTGGAGCAGTAGGAGGGTGGATGGGGGTAGGGGATAAAATATGGAGTGTAAAAAATGAATTAATTAAGAAATGAATTTAAGCCTGGCATGGTGGCGCACGCCTTTAATCCTAGCACTTGGGAGGCAGAGGCAGGAGGATTTCTGAGTTCAAGGCCAACCTGGTCTACAAAGTGAGTTCCAGGTCAGACAGGACTACTCAGAGAAACTCTGTCTCAAAAAACCAAAAAAAAAAATTAAAAAAGAAAAAACAGTTCATTCCTTCTGAAGCCCTGTGAAAAGCATTCACTCAGTCTGGCCTCCTTCCTGTCCAGCACATTCAGCAAATGCAAAGGATTTTCTTCTGACCCCCAGTCTTTTGGGGCATATATTGGGCTATTTAGTTACCTCAGGAAAAACTCATGAGTAATACACTAGTCTCCTTTCAAGGTTTTTGGATACAAGATTTCTGCCTCCTTCCTCCTCTCCTTCATCATAAAAACTCACAATATCCATTACAGCATTGTTAGTGCAGAACAAAGCAATATGGATTTTTTCTAAATATTTGTTTTCTAAATTTAGTATTAAACAATCATTCTTTTAAAATAACTTTTTCTTTTCCCATATATTATATCCAGACTGCAGTTACCCCTCACTTCACTCTTCTCAGCCCCTACTCCCAACTCCTCTCGGATGCACTTTTCCTTCACTTCTCTTCAAAAAAAAATAAATAAATAAAAAGAGCAGGAGATGTCAACAGAACATGGCATAACGAGTTGCAATTAGACTAGGCACAAACCCTCATGTCAAGACTGGATGACGGGGCAACCCAGTAAGAGGAGAGGGTCCCAAGAACAGGCAAAAGGGTCAGAGATACCACCACTCTCACTGTTAGAAGTCCCACAAGAGCACCAAGACAACTATAATGATATGCAAAGGACACAGCTCAGATCCACACAGGGTCTGTGATTGTCACTTCGGTTTCTGTGAGCCCCTATGAGCCCTGCTTAGATGATTCTGTGGACCAAGTTCTTATTCCTAACCCCTCTGGATCCTATAGTTCTTCCTGCCCCTCAGATCCCGGGGAGGGGAAATAGAAACGATTTTGTGGGCACAATAGGGGCAAGTGGGAATGGGGACTGGAATGGGAACCTTGATACCATCAATTTTATGGCAAGGACATGTGTGTGTGTGTACATGTGTGTATGTGGGCATGTGTACATGTGTGTATGTGGGCATGTGTACATGTGTGTATATGTGTGTATGTGTGTGTATATGTATGTACATGTGTGTATAAATGTGTGTGAATGCTTGAGTATATGTGTATGTATATGTGTGTATGTGTATATGTGTGTGTATGTGTATGTATGTGTATGTATGTGTGTATGTGTATATATATATATGTACATGTGTGTATAATGTGTGTGAATGCATGAGTATATGTGTATATGTGTGTGTATGTATATGTGTGTATGTATGTATGTATGTATACATGTCTGTGTATGTGTATGCATGTGTGTGTATGTATGAGTGTATGTGTCTGTTTGCATGTATGTGTATGTGTGTGTACATGTGTTTGTGTGTGTATGTATGTATACATGTGTGTATGTGTGTACATGTGTGTATGTATGCGTACATATGTGTATGTGTGTACATATGTGTACATGTGTGCACATGTGTGTATATATGTATGAGTGTATGTGTGTATATGTGTGTATGTGTATGTACATGTGTATAGGTGTGCATGTGTGTTTATGTATGTATGTGTGTGTATGTGTATGTACATGTGCGTGTGCATGTGTGTGTGTGTGTGTGTGTGTGATATTTGGTGAACCTCACTATGCATTTTCTAAGAGTGAGGAGAAAAGGAAATGCCACTGTGAATGAGATTATTTAGTAAACACAAATCAAACCCATGCATACATCTACAATTAGCTAAAGAAATAAAAGAAAAAAATTAAACCCCTGAACTGCATGTTAGCAAAGAAAACTAACCCTCTTTGTTATCTTAAACTAGTTGCTCTGTGAGCTGTGCTCTCTTTCTCTTCCTGTAGTTTGACTGTGGTCCAGTATGCCAGATGCCAAATGGCTTTAAGAAGCATTTCCGACACTCAACCCACATAAATCTGTTTAGGTGGAGTTATATGGATGGATATGCCATTTGGTGAACAACATGACTGAAATGCATTTAAAACATTAGGAAGCATGTTATTTCAGATTCTGTGATTCTGGGCTATTGTTCTATGGTACTGTTATGAAAAGGCTCAGTAATACCATACATACTTTAGAAAATATATAAAAAAAATTAAGACCTCTCAACATACAAACTAGTCCTGTGTATTAGTATCCACCCTGTCTCTCTCTCTCTCTCTCAATGTATGGGTGTATACATGTGTACAGGTCCATGCATGTGTACAGGTACACACAGCTATTTCTAGACATACCAAGGCCAGATATTGAAATGCAGAGTTATTGGGCTATCTCTGTTATTGCTGTTCACTGTAGTTGTTTATCTCACTCACCAAGCCTGGAACTTGCCATTTCCATTAGTGTGGCTGTTCATGAACTCTTAGGACTTGCCTGTCCCCTCCCCACATGAGAGCACAGACAAGTCTGCCCAGCTTTATATATGGTGTTGGGAAATTGAACTCAGGTCCTCAGGCTTGTAGACAACTAAAGCATTTCCCCCATCTTTCCCTGCAGTTCCCTCTCTTCTATTTAAAAATAAAGATAAAGCTTTAGAATGGTAAACAATTAAATGCTTATAGATGTTTGTAATATTAAGATTATTAATACTATTAAGATAAACACAGTAGAATATATTTTCCTATGTTAGAGCAAAAAGACATGCGATATTTCTCATTAAATTGAATAAGAGTTGGCTCTGGATTCCTGTTTTTCTGATATAATATTTCCATGCCATAAAAATATGATTAACCTGTTTTTTTTTTAAAGTTTTGTCATGTGTCCATAAAAAATGTTCAGTGAAATTTAGACTGTTTCTAACACAGTCTTGTGTGAGGCTGAGAAAGGAAGTACTCAAAAGGAAGGAAGTCCCTTCTCCATTCAGTCACACTAGCTCATGGTTTGGTTATAAGGATTTATAAATGGAGAGAAAGGAAAATATGGTCTTTGTTAGAGCCCCTCCGTGTCATGTTGTATTAGTCAGGGTTCTCCAGAGAAAGAGAACCAACAAGACTCTTTTTTTTTTCTTTGTAGAGACACACAAAGAGATTTATTATAAGAAATTGGCTCACATAATTATGGAAGCTGACAAGTCTCTAGATCTGTAGTTGGCAAACTGGAGACCGGGGAGAGCCAATGGTTTCGTTCCAGTATGAAGGCTGGCAGGCTCAAGACCTCGCAGTTCAGTTCAAGCTCAAGGGCATGAAAGAACTGATCTCCAACTCCAATCAGGCCGGCAGAAGGAGAGTCATCTCAGTAATTGGAGTCTCACTCTTTTGTTATACTAAACTCTAATGGCTTGGGTGTGGCTCAACCACCTCAGGAAAGACAATTAACCTTACCATTCTGTGTTCAAATATTAGCTTACCCAGATATAACCAGTCTCTGGGTTTTGATTCATGTGCCCATTTATAAAGACTGGCCCTTAAAGTAAACATTAATTTAATTAAACAATAGTGTCCCCCCTTCCCCAGCATATCTGACTTTCCTAGTCATGTTTCTGTGATCAGGTTACAAAACCCAACAGGAATGGGTTTTCTCCTGTGGAACAGGCTTGAGATCCGGTCAGGGGTTATTGGTCAGTCTCATAATGGGTGTGGCACTATTGTAGCACAGAGATTTTGTCCAGAAGATTGTATTGGATTTCATAGGGTTTAGAGTTGAATAAGATCCTTGATCCATTTTCCTTCTAGAAACTTCCACAGCACCTCCTGGTAGTATGAAACTTTGCCATCAGGGAGGAAGTTTCTAACACAGTTTCAGTTTAGTTTCTCTGTATCTTTTAATGGGGTGTAGACTATCTTAAATGACAGGTTTTCGTCGTCCAGTTCTGGTGGGGAACCAAGAAAAAGTAGCTAGAGTCTGTGGTTTTGGGGGGGTGGGGGTGAGGGCTCTGAGACCTTTCTGTCTAACACTTATGGAAGTATCTCAGACCTGATACTGTGATTTTTGTTTAGTAGCCTAGTGGCTTCTAAGCAACATTACCCAGCCACTTAGGGTTCATATCTCTCTCTCTCTCTCTTTACTTTTTTACTTTTTTATTTTTTGTAACAAGGTTTCTCTGTGTAGCCTTCACAGTCTTAAAACGCACTCTTTAGCCCTCAAACTCACAGAGATCCGCCTGCCTCTGTCTCCCTAGTGCACCGCCCCCCCCCCTTAGTTGTACTCTTAATCCAGTTGTAAGACTGGAGTAAGCTTTCATGTAGTGGTGGACGTTTCATGTCCTGTTAGTTCTGGGTCACCCTTCCCCTTCCCCCCTCATCTGTCCCCAACTCTACTTAAAACTTTTTACCCCCATCAGTTTCTCCCTGCATGTTCGCTTTACCTACTATGTTCTGATTTCCCCTCCCTTAGGAATCCTCCCAAATTTCCTTTTTAAAGGTATAAACACACACACAACACGCACGCGCACACACACACACGCACACTCACACACACGCACACACACATGCACACACATACACATGCACACTTGCACACACACATGCACACACACAAATACACATATACACAAATACACAAATGCATACATGTACAAATGCACACATGCACACATACAAACACACACACACACATGTACACATGCACAAATGCATACAAGCACACACAATCACATATACACACCCCTAAACAGCTGAGTAACATGTGGAGAAACATATAGAAGAGTGAAATCACGTCCTTCTTTCATTACCTTTTCTTTATTTTTTCCTTTGTTCTGTGAACTCTTTTTTAAACACATTTTAACTAAAATATAATTATAACCCTTTATCGTTTTTCCTTCCTCCAGCCCTTCCCAGGTTGCCTTTTCTACCCTTTCCCACACATCCTTCATCCAAAACTTCCCATACTACCCACTGTTACAATGATAGCCTCTTTTTCCTTGACTCTCCTTTTCTCTGTCTGTGTCTCTGATTCTGTCTGTCTGTCTCTCTCTCTCTCTGTCTCTCTGTCTCTCTCTCTCTGTCTCTCTGTCTCTCTCTCTCTCTCTCTCTCACACACACACACATAACACACACATAACACAGAGACAAATGTGCATATATGCACAAGTATATTACTAAAACTTGCTCAATGCATGTTTGTGGTTTGTGTGCATATGGTTTCAGGACTGACAATGTTGTGTTGCATGAATCCCTACTAGAGGATTCTTGCATGGTGGTAGGCTAAGTCCCTTCTCTCAGCAATCACTAGCTGCCTGTGGTTCTTTGTTTAGGGATGGAACCCTGTGAGACTGTTTCCCTTCTACATTAGCAGGTCTAATGTTATTGGCATTTCTTAGGCCTTGTTTATTCAGCCATTTCTATGAGAGACAGTCTGAGAAAAGACTCCCTGGCATTCTGGCTTTTGTGATTTTTTGCTCCCATTTCTGTGGTGTTCCCTGAACCATACTTACCGGAACTGTGCTGAAGATGTATTTATGGGAGCTGGGCAAACCACAGTCCATTGATCTCTGTATTGTGTCCAGTTGTGTGTGTGTGTGTGTGTTTGTAATAGTCTCCATATGCTGAAAAGAGAATTTTATAGTTTTATAAGGTGTAATGGCGACACTTATAAGGATAACCTTTAGATTTTAGATAGCAATGATACAAGTTTAACAGAGAGATTGTATGAGATTCTCTTCTATGGACCTCAGTAGCCCCCAGTAGCTGGATAGGTTTCTAGTACAAGGCATGTGTTTCCTCTTGTTTAAATGGCCTTAGGTCCAAATAGATAGCTCTTGGTTGCCACCAACATGTGAGTGCCATTATTGTGCTTTAAAGCTCTTATTCTGCTGGTCATTGTGACTCATGAGTGTTACAGTTTGGTAGGCCCACTAATTTTTTCTCACCCTTAGCTAGCATCTTGCATATAGAACTTTCTAGAATTATGGCGGCTAGATTGCAGTGATAAGTCTTTCAGCTTAGATCCAGCTTGAACCATCTGAGTCTGGTGACCTAATGTGTGCAGGAAGTCAGCAGGAGGAATTTATCTTCAGCCTCTTGAGAGGCAGCCAAGAGCAACAGAAATAGCCTCTGTTTTTTCTTTGAGTCACTTGTACTACCCTGACCGTTCACTTGAAGGGAGGTTGGTTGGAGTATGAACTGGTACTGACCTCCTGGACATCAGTATGGAAAATAGTCAAAAAACGAAAAGTAAACCTACTGTATGATCCAGCAATACCACACTTTGGCATATGCCCACAGGCCTCAAAATCCTCCTCCATGGATTCTTGTTTCAGAAATGTTTATACAAACATATATACATATATTGTTTTTCATACATTTGTATATGTGTATATGTATATATGTATGCATGTATGTTTATCTCTCTCTATATATATCTTATTGATTACTATTCAGCTCTAAAAAAAGTAAACTCATGAAATTTGAAGATAAATTGCTTCTCTCAGAAAAAAAAGATGCAAAGGAAACTGCCAATCTAGTGATGAGGAAGCCCATAGAATGTGAGAAAATCTTTGTCAGCTCTACATCTGAGAGTGTCTACAAATTGCAAAGTGAAAACCCTACCCTCAAACAAAACCAAACCCAAACATTAATAAACAGACAACCCAACTATAAGTGGTTCCATGGAACTGAACAGAGAACTCCCAAAGGAAGCCGTAAAACTGACTAAGAACTACTTTTTATAAATAGAAATGTTAAGCATTCTTAGCTATTGGAGCACTAGACAATTCCTTCTACATGAGAATGGCCAGTAAGAATTCAAATTACAATTACTGCTGGTGTGTATGTGGGGAAGGGAGACCCCTAAACACTCTTGGTGGAAATATAAACTTTGAAAAGTAGTTTGCAGGGCTTTTTCCTAAATCTAGTTATATAACTACCACATAACCAGGTTATACCACTCCTGAGCATATAACCAAAAGACTCGATACACTATTGTAAAGGTTCTTGAATATCATATTCATTGCTATAGTAGACACAATACCTCTGAAATGTCATTAACGGAGATGCCCATAAACTTATAAATAGGTAAAGAATATGTGATTCATATACCATGCAACATTTTATTCTGCTGTCAATACGAATTTGCAGATAAATATAGAACTGGAATAATGATACCTGGTGAGGTAGCCCAGGCCTAAGAAGACAAGTGTCACATGTACTCTGTAATATGTGGATGCTATCTTCATAGTTATTTTATGGTTTGAGAATAGCTGTATGAGTTGCATGCTCACTGTTGAGTCAACAGAAAATCTGCATGGGAATTTGACCTCATAGGGTAGAGCTTTCTGGCGTCTATGTTCTAATTCCTTTTGTAGGAGCCTTTGCACTAAAAGTGACCACCACTTTAATGGTAAGTGAGCTGGATTCTCATTTTATGTAGATAAGTGACTTAGGAATACCAAGCAAGCAAATATTGACTAGCTTCTCCTAAGGATATCCATGAGAACTTAATTCTGTTTGGTTGACTTAACAAATTGTCATGTGTGCTACTCTGAGCTGGTAAGCTTAAACGGCTGGAGTGGGACCCAGGGCAAACATTTTGGGTTGGAAAGTTCTCTTTTTCTACAGGGAAGCATGTATTTTGGGAGCTAGACATTCCTTATTGTAAGTTTTATAGAATGGAGCAAGGGTTTAAGAAACATATTACAGTGACTATGATAGTCCTTAGAAAAGTAAGTGGTTACTTTCCTGTAGTCTCTAGAGGGGATTGTGTAGGCATCTTACCCTGGATCCGGTGAAATGCAAAGTCCTGTGTTCTATTTGCTCTCTTCTCTCTGGTGCCGTTTTTGTCCTGGAGCCTTGAGGCTCACTTTGGAGAACTACATTTTTGTTATACATGCAGAGAAGTTCTCACTGAGTTTATCACAAAATCATTTGTTTTCTTGAAGTTAGGTAGGGATTGCATGGGGTCTGTCCCGTGTTGACCCTGAGAGAATAATGTCTTTTATCAAATAATTGCATCTACCCATGGCCTGCCTTCTAGGACATGGCTACACTCAAAGCCTTTGCCAGTAGCACTGGCAGGACACCAGCACACTTAATTTTGACTACTCTAGCAGTTCATCTGCTGTGTACGGGGGCATACTTTCCTACAGTCCGAGAGACATTTCTAGACGTATTTCATTTATATTTGGGCAAGCCACCTAATTTTCCTGGCTCCGGTTTCTTGGTTTGCTAAGATGAACGAGTTTAATTCAATACTCACCAGCTTCCCTTCCAATCCAATTTTATGATTTTTGTGGATTATTAATGACTGTCTTACTTCTACATTTCTTTTTATTAATAAGATTTAATAATATAAAGTAGATTTGTCCCTCCAAACTATATGGTGGGATATTGAGTGTTTTTGAAGATTTGTATGCTCCTGCCTTTATTCTCCTTTACAACAAGACTGTATGAGTTGGCCTGACTTAGTAATTAGAAGGCATTGATGTTTTGCAGGCCAGCATGCATTGCCTGTTACTTAGAGAACCCAGATGATTTCCTGAGAGCCTTTGCCCTTGCCTTAAGCCTCTCTGTTGTTGTCACTGAAATTGCGCTCTTCTGCTGAGCATGCAGTATGTAAATCCAGATGACAGAGGGAGCAGAAGTACAGCTGTACAGCTCTGCTGATGCTACCAACCTCAACTACAACCTTCTTAGCATCACTGACTTGTGCGAACTGAAAAACATATCTCTATGCTCCAGTAATTCTATGGATAACACAAATAGGACTTGGTATTGTTTTTTCTTTTGTTTTCTTCTTTTGGGGGCAGGGTGGACCTGGGAAGACTGGGAAGTGAATGTGATCAGTTTGCACTATGAGAAACTCCCAAATCATCAATAGGAATATTACATTGGGGGGAAAATTCCTCCAGTGTCATTGCCTGCTGCCCGCCAAACACCTTGGCCTGTAATTGAGTCACTAGTTGCCCAAATCTGACTTTAACTCTGTGGATTCACTCTTTTTTGAGCTTCTGGTTTGTAGTGTGCTTTCAGATTTTATGCAAAACAAATTCAGAATGTCATTGTCATTCAGATTCAATCCCCAAATGGGCTTGAAATTATAAAAACCTAAGAGTTTGACTCTGCCACTTAAACCAGTGGCCTTTAAATGTTTTGTTTGTCTTGAGTAGGAGTGTTGACCATAGCCATTTATCTATAAGGGTAACTTATGAAAACAACTGTTTCTAGAGATGGGGAACCACTAACACCTCACATTTTTCACCTCTTCATCTCTGGATTCTTGGAGGACAACAAAGTATAGAAAGCCAAAGCATGCGAGTGCTTGATTTCCCAAGTACAGTTTTAAAGTGGGGTTTGAGAAAGAGATTGGAATCTTATCCTTTACTCTCCTTATATGTTGCAAGTGAAATGATTTGACCAGGTTACACTGAAACTTACAGCAAACATATTTTTCCTGTGAGTGCTTGAATCCATAGGAGATAGTGTCGAGCAGACTGTAAGATGTAGGTGGTGCTTATAGGTGTGGGATTATCCTGGGGACATCACCATATTATTGAGATGAGTGCTCTGAGCCTTCTTGTGTGAGATCACTCTTCCACTTGAAGGGCTCTCACAAGCTCACGCATTACAAACATGTGCTGGCAGGTATTGCCCTTTCCAGTCCCCTCTTCCATGCTAAACCATTACATTTCTAAAACTAGCCGTCAACATCCAATTTTTTTTATTTGGATACTTGCACATATCTGACTAAAACTCCAACATCCAACTATCAAAATACCAAGGTCCAGCAATCAAAATTCATTATTTGGCTACACTGGCTTACATGCCCAATCAGGAATTAGCAACCCCTGCTAGCACAGACTTCCCCATATCTCCTTAAAAACCCACTTCTGCAGAGACACCTGCTCTTGTCTTTGTCTGACCCAGAGGCAGATCCCCCTCCACCCTCAGTTGCCCCTCTGGGGTAGTAAATCTCCTCTGTGGTGAGAATTTGGTGTCTGGGTGTGTTTTGTGCTGACTCCAAGGCCCTTTCACCGCTTGTAGATTTGTGCTCACTTCTGTTGTAAATCGACAAGTGGCATGGTGCCAGGGAAGATGCCCAGAAGAGAAGTTAAATGAGTAGATCCTTTGGGAGAGCCATGGTCAGACCATGGCAAATCAGCCTTCAAATGCTGCACTCTCTTACCCCAGTTATAATTGTATGGATGAAACTTGAATTCTGTATAACATATGCAAGTTTTAAATATTTAACTTTTTATCTGATCTTTGTAATGTGTATGCATGTGTGCTCACATGCAAGTGGACACAAATGTTTGGAAGCACGTGGCTATGGATGCATATGGAGCTCTAAAGTTGACGTTGTTTTTCTCAATTGCTGTCCACTTGAGCGAGACAGTCTCTTGCTGAACCCAGAGCTCTCCTACTGAGATTGTCTGGCTGGGCAACTTGCTTCAGCCTCCTAAATCATTAATTATTTAAAATGACCCAGTGAGCTACTCTAACATAATCTGCCCTGTTCCTTTTGTTTTTTTCCTCTGAGATATCAGAGGTACTGGGGCACCTGGATGTTTTGAGGCATGCCTATTTCAGTAAGTTTGGGCCTAATCCCTTAGTCTTGCTGAATGCATTTTTACTTGTTTGTTCTGTTGGTATTTATCTTTGAAAGCTTAAATGATCATGCTTATTTACCAGTGAGGAAGGTCACAAATGTAAAATGTAAATGCTTTATAGTTGAAAAGTCTCTTGGTGCCTTCAGATATGACATGCAAAGATGTCGAGTTGCAGCCGAGACAAGCTTCACCAGGTCTGCACACAGTGGCCCCTGTGGTGGCAGCTTGAAATTGAAAGACTCCAAAACTCCCAAAGGGAGGCACTTACTCAAGCCTCGGGTCAGCCGCGCACCCAAGAAGACACTGAGACCGAACTTAAGATGTATAGAGAGCAAGATTTAATACTACAGCAATGACAAGAAAGAACATAAAAAGCACATATACCAGATATCTGGGGTCGAAACTCGCAGAGGAGATTCGGCAATTAGCCCAAACTTTTCACAAGCTTTTATAGGAAATAGCCAGGTAAAAAGTACAAGTTTTACGTCACCAAGGTGTTCTGCCAAGGGGCTTTACATAACCAAGGGGTCGTGTCCTATATTTTGGCAATGTACTCGATCTATTGGAACATTACCAGGAGGCCCCTATCTCAAAAATGTTCTTGGCATAGTCTTCAGTTGGGAGGGGTAGGACTAGGTTTTTTCCAGGAGACCCCTTATCTAAAAAATGTTCCTGGAGCAGTTTCCAATTGGGAGGGGGTACCTTGGGGTAAAAAGTTCAGGAGTGCTCCGGGAACTATCTCTGGATGGGAGGGGTAAGAGAACTCTGAGCTGAAGAGTTCATGGAGAGTTCAGGTGTCCAGTAATTAACTCTTTCATTCCCCCCTTCTTTTAGGGACAAGCTCTAATCTTAGAGCTGGGTACCGGCTTCCTGAAGGACCCGATATTGTTGCCTTAATATCATAACCTGCACTGCATTTATTCTTTCTCTGATAAAAGCCACTAACTTATTAAGAATGCAGGGGCCAAAAATAAGCAAAAGCATAAGTATAATTAAGGGTCCTGCTATGGTGGAGAGGAGAGTGGTAAGCCAAGGGGACTTATTAAACCAGCTTTCGAACCATCCTTGTTGGCTTTCTCTCTCTCTTTTACGCATATCTAGGCGTTCTCTAAGTCTGGCCATAGAGTCTTTGATTACTCCTGAATGATCAACATAAAAACAACATTCTTCTTTTAGGGCAGCACAAAGTCCTCCTTCTTTAAGGAACAATAAGTCTAATCCCCTCCTATTTTGCAGCACTACTTCAGACAGGGAAGTTAAAGATTCTTCTAATTTAGTTATAGACTGTTCTATAGTTCTAATATCAATGTCCATAGCTGTACGTAATTCTTCATAGTATTGGGGGGTCTGAATTAAGGCAGCGGTCCCTGTACCTACTCCTGCTGCTACTCCCAATCCCAAAAGTACTGCCAGGGTTAAGGTAATGGGCTCTCTTCTCCAACGGACCCGATGATCAAACTTATCTAAAAAGGAGCTATCATCATGATACAGGAGTCTAGGAATAAGCTGAACTAAAATGCAGAAGTCTTTGGAACTATTAAAAACAGATATAGATACACAAGGAGTGAGACCGGTATTGCAAGCCCATACTGTGTCTATGGGAGGCACCAGATACTGACCACTTTTGCTAGGCTGGATGTTCTGGGTCTGATTACAAAGGTGCCGTTTATCCTGAGGTGCCTGGCCTAAACAGAGTCCACTTCCTGAAACTGCTTCCAGAGTCAGCTTTCTGTTTTCTCCCCAAAGGCATTGAGAATGATCTGAAGTAGTATTATAAGTCCTATTCAACACCAAAAAAGCTCCTTGAACTAGACTGACCAGACGGCTTTTTGTATCTAGGGGCGGTGGGGAAACTAAGGTCGATAGGGAAGGTCTCACTGTAAGAGGATTGTCAGTAGTTGCCACCGTCCAGTTGTCTTCATGGTTGCCTCTACCCTGGCTAGGAGCCTTCTTGACGTGGGAGGCGTGGAGTTGTTAACAGTATCAGATATGGTCCTTTCCACCGAGGCTCAAGAGTGCCGGTGCGATGTCATCTGACAAGGACCGAACTGCTGTAGTCTCAGGTGCATGAGCTTCTTTGATCTGGTCCCAGATCTGTGTTCTGACAACCTCTAAGGCCTTTAAATGGGTAAACAGAGCAGAGGGTGAAAAAGAGTCAACACAGGGATCCAATATCCTGCTAGACTCAGTCAAAGAAGTAAAACGTCCAGGTGTGTTTCGGACTCTGAGAAGCACAAAGGGAAGGAGGGTCACCCAGTCTTTACCGCCAGTCTCAATAACTAATTTAGTTAGGGTCTGGGCATGACGCAGGTGCACGTAGATCAGATCTCTGGCTGGAACTGGTGAGATGTCCTTGGGATATCCAGCTCGTTCACTGTAACCAGTTGTGACCAGACTTTTTTCTGTATCACCTGCAAGCCCTTTTAACTTAGCATACAGAGCATTATTAACAACATAAGTTTAAACACATCATTTGAGACTATGATGGGCATAGGAGTTTCATAAAGGATCTTAAACAGAGTAAAACTGAATCAAGAGATAGGACATAGGGAAGGAACACCAAGTCCATGCCAGTCTCCACGATTAATTTTGTCAAGGTCTGTCTTAGAGTTTTAAACTAATTTTTATCTATCCTGAGCTCTGAGGTCTATACACACAATGTAATTTTTGTTTGACCTCTAAATGCTTGGCCACACCCTGACTTACCTGGGCAACCATTGCTTTTGGCACTCTGAACCTTGGAAAAAATTTTCTTTAATAGTCTTCTTGATGACTATGTGAGCAGTATCATTTATCCATATTGAGAACGTCTTTTTCTGCAGATGTCAACAGCTTTCTTTGTCTGCATATTGTTCCATATAGTGGCAAAAGCATACCCGCTGTCAGTGTCATTTATAAAGCTTGTATCAAAACCACAAGTTCAGCTTTTTGGGCTGAAGTCTCTTTAGGGAAGCTGCTGGCCTAGATCACCTGCTTTTTGTCCACTGCTGCACTGCTGTCCCCGCCTTCCGCTTACCTTTAACCATGAGGCTACTGCCATCCGTGTAGGGTAAAAGGCTTAGTCAGATCTGGCAAAGCCAGAGCGGGGGCTGCAAGCAAGGCTGCCTTTATGCTGTCAAAGGCTTTTTGGTGTTCCTCAGTCCAGGTGAATGGGACTTTTTCTTTAGTCCAGAATCTGCAAAAGCCCACCGTTCCCAGAAACTCACGTGGCGCGGGGTGGTGGGGGTTGGGATCAGCATCACAGCCTTTTCCTTGGCTTCGGTGAGCCACCGCTTTCCGTCGTCGGCACCTCGGTACGACATAGCTGAGCTTTCTTAGCCGATACCCGATATCCCAACTCACCCAGTTCATTCAGGAGCTTCTAGGAGGGCCAGAATTTTTTCTTTGTTTGTGATGTCTCTGCCTTCAGCCAACCGCAGGGCTTGGGTTAGCGCCAGGAGTTCAGCCTTCTGAGCCAAAGTTCCTTCGATGAGTAGGTGAAGACTCAGCAGGTTAGCAGGGGAAGCAAAAGTCACTTGTTCTGTCAAAAAAGCTCTAATAATGTGTCCATCAGCCAGGGAAACAATTGAATCATGTGTCTCTGACCAGAAGCCACTATGTGCAGACAAGCAGGCCATCCCTCAGTCACCAGGTCTAATTTTTCAAGTGCCACTGGTCTTTTAGGGTCCCAATTTCTGAGTAAGAACCTCTTTAGCAATACTTTTGTTCTCAGTCACATTTAGGAGTCCCAAAGTTGGGGACAACATTAGGGCAGTCTCAATAGCATCCAAGGCCATCCAAGGTTGTTCTTTATTTCTTATACGAAGGGCTGTTTATCTTTTTAATGCAGCAGAACCTGGGATCCACAGTTTGCAAGGACCTGTAGTGTCCAGGAACCTTTTAAACTTGCTTTGCATTGGTTAGTGGAGGAATATGAAAACACAGTCTCTTTTTAGCTGCTTTTAACAGGTAGACCACCGGTCTCTTTTAAGGACTCAGCTTCTGTGTTAGCACCCCTTCTTCTATCTCTTTATTTTTAGCCACGAACAGGTGAAGGGTTTTGTCTTGAGGAGGGGGGGGGCTCCTCTTCTTTTTGTTAGGACAGTCTCTCACCCAGTGTTCTTCTTTTTCAACAGCAAACACTCTGATCTTTAGCCAAAAGCTTTCTTTTTTCTGTTGCCAGGTACTAAGTTTTCTAGTCTCCCTGACTTTTGTGACCAGCAGTTCATTTCTCTTATCTTTTTTGAAAATTTTCTGGCTCCCTATTTCTTACAGATCATCTCTAAGTGCTAGTATTATTAGCAAGTATCACTGTGCTAAGTTCTAATCTTTGTCATTTATCTCTCTTTGCTCCTGTTTCTTAACTGCAATGGATCTAATTATTACATCTATATTCTGTCACTTAACTTTTTCATAGTTTACCTCTTTTTACTGTTAGGTCAGATTGTCGGGGCACTAGTCCCACAGAGACGAGACCCTCAAAAGAGCCTGGCAGTCAGGTGCTCCTTACCTTGTATGTCTCCCTCACCGGAGCTTAAAACAGATTCACTGCCAGCAACTCAGGGCAGTGCCTGAGAAGAGAAAACACATGGGGCAGAGAAGGGAGTGCAGTTTTCACATCAGACCACTGATATTTCAAAATGAACACAATTTTTTCTGTTAACAGTTAACAAGAGACAGGATACAGGGGACAGGGAAATGAGAAGCAACCAGGGAACCTTGTGGCGTCCTCAGATCAGACGCAGCAACCCGCTGAACTCGAGCATACTAGTCAGCGGAGGGAAAGAAACTAACCAGGATTTTCTCAGTAACGGCGAATGGACAGGGAAGAGCCAAGCGCCGAGTCGTCTCCGCCGCGCGCCGCGGCGGAAATGTGGGAGTGGCAAACAAACACTGGCAGGCAGAGGCAGCAATTTAACTATTTCTGCACTGCACTCCCGTATGGCCTGGAGGCGGCGGTGGGCCTGGCGGAGCACAGACAGCAGCCTCCTCCTGCGAAACGGCCCCGCCGCCGGTCGGGGCGGCAGCGGCTGCGGTGGGGGCAGCAGCGGCGGCGGCTCGGGCGGCGGACACAAGGGAGGGAGTGTGGGCGGGCACCTGTGCGCAGACTCCGGGAGGAGCCAATGAGGGGCAATTTAACTATTTAACTACCTGATAAGCGCCCTGTGCTCTCTGCACTGTCTTTGGGGAGGGAGCACGCAGCCAGGCAGGCACAAGGGAGTGCGGGCAGACTCTGGGGGGGCCAAAGGAGGGACGGCGGCTGTAGTCGGCCCCTCCCCAGCTGTGGCAGGCTTCACGGCCACTCCGGGACCGGCAGGCGGCCGCACTCACCACCAGCATAACTGCGCCGCCAAAGCCGGCTCTGCATCTAGATTCTCTTTTGAACAGCCTGGGGCTCCCCAGCCGAGTGCGGACCGTGCGCTGCCCTTGTCGGCCGGTGGCAGCCGGTCTCGCCCCACGATGGCCCCGCAGCAAGGCCGGCCGGCGCTGCCCGCCCGCTGCGAGCCGCTGGCACTGCCTCGCCGAGAGCGCGGTGGGCAAGACCGGCCTGATGGTTCTTTTTTCTCTTTTTTTCCTTTTTAAAACCATTGCTGACAAATTCTGTCCTGACGTCAGTCCAAGTCTACAGTCGACAAAGGGTTAACACACACACACACTCTGCCAGGCAACAGCCAGGTCTTTTGACTGTTCTGTACCCTGGGCACTCCTTTCAGGGTCTCCCTTGGAACATCTCTTTTGGGGTGCGGACCGTGAGGCCATAGACAGTCGTCCTCTCACAGCCACTGCCAGAATAAACCCACAATCTCAGAATACACAAATGCAGCAGTTCCACACCTACACACCCAGCAGACTGTCCCATTTCTAGAATAATAGCAGACACGAGAGCAGACACGAGACTCAGACAAAAAGAAACCAAAAACAGCGGCGACTTCCCGTCGCCCACAGGCAACTCACAGATTCAGATGGCCTTTCCAAGGCCGGCCGGCTTAGACCTTCCACCAAAGTGATGGTCTCTCGGCCTTCAGAGGGGTCCGCCAAGCGTCCTTGACCCTCCCCTTGTCTTCCTGGGGCGTCCCCCAGGGCGATCGGACGGTGGGCACCAGACACGTCTATCCTACCCACCCCGTGCTCTCTATTGAGACCTGCTTGGTCTCCAGTCAGATGGCCTCTCCCAGGCCCACAGTCCCGGAGCACGGTCTCTGGTGCTCGTACTGAGCACAGAGCGTCACGCAAACCCAAAACAGCGATCGCACCAGACACAGATTCAGATGGCCTCTCCCAGGCCCACAGTAAACAGAACACAGACACTAGACCAAAGCAGAACAGTAAATCTTACTTCTGAGCGGGTCCAGAACTTCTGGGTAAACGCGCTGATTCCCGGCCAATGCACCAAATGAAAGACTCCAAAACTCCCAAAGGGAGGCACTTACTCAAGCCTCGGGTCAGCCGCACACCCAAGAAGACACTGAGACCGAACTTAAGATGTATAGAGAGCAAGATTTAATACTACAGCAATGACAAGAAAGAACATAAAAAGCACATATACCAGATATCTGGGGTCGAAACTCGCAGAGGAGATTCGGCAATTAGCCCAAACTTTTCACAAGCTTTTATAGGAAATAGCCAGGTAAAAAGTACAAGTTTTACGTCACCAAGGTGTTCTGCCAAGGGGCTTTACATAACCAAGGGGTCGTGTCCTATATTTTGGCAATGTACTCGATCTATTGGAACATTACCAGGAGGCCCCTATCTCAAAAATGTTCTTGGCATAGTCTTCAGTTGGGAGGGGTAGGACTAGGTTTTTTCCAGGAGACCCCTTATCTAAAAAATGTTCCTGGAGCAGTTTCCAATTGGGAGGGGGTACCTTGGGGTAAAAAGTTCAGGAGTGCTCCGGGAACTATCTCTGGATGGGAGGGGTAAGAGAACTCTGAGCTGAAGAGTTCATGGAGAGTTCAGGTGTCCAGTAATTAACTCTTTCAAAATGACTTCCTGAAACCGTAATCCCAGATGACAGCAAGTTAGTCTGTTGTAGTCGTCAGTGTTGCCTCTGACACTGGACAAGAAGATTATGTCTAAACTGTAGCTGTTCAAAGGGTGGGTGAGTCACAGGGATACAGGGACCTGGGGCTACTGCTCCAGTCTTGGGCCTTGGGAAGTCTCATTCTGGTTGTGTATTGCTACACATTGGCTCACAAAGCAGGTGGTTTAAAAGTGGCCTAAGTGCTTCGAAAACATGGGCACTGACACCTGTAACAGTACATACTCCCTTGATGCCCTTGATGCACATCACAAAATACTGAGAACTAACCTGTATCCTACTAACTTCAATCCTCCTGTGTCCTTTCCCAGTGTTTTGTGATATTTCCCACCACTGACAGAGTACCTTTCCCTATTTTGTATTAACTCAAATTTACCCTTGCAAACACAGAATTTCTGTCTGTCTGTTTGTTTGGTTGGTAAGGATCAGGAAGGGATGCAGAGAATCTGTCTCCTTGGGTTTAGAGAAAGCCCCAAAGCCTAAATTCATGAAGAAAACTTAATTGTCAGCTCTTCCCCCAGCCTGGGTCCCTGTGCACACCTCTTGTCATTTCACTTTGGCATTTACACCAGATGTTTGTCTTCTGTAATTGATCGTGAAGTCTTTGAAGAGAAACAGCTCAATGTTATTTGTTTTTAATTCTAAGGCTCAGGGAGCAATATAGCTAAGTGTTTGCTCAATTGCATTGAGCGTCCCTGAGCCCTTCATGTGCTGGAGTCTCTAGAGAATATGAAGCACTTATGGAAGGATCTGTATTCCCATTGACTCTTGAGCGGCAGAGGAAGTAGGCAGTGTGGAGCCTGGCAGCAGAACGTTTCAAATAAGGGTCCTGATATCCACCAATCAGTTGGTTAAGTTAGCTCAGAGAAGGAAGCCTTGCTTGTGTGTTTGTCTGTGAGTGACAATGTACGCATGAGTGAAATGACGGCTTTGATTTTGTCAGTAGGAGGGAACAACTATAAGAAGACTTTATGTAAGGTGATGTCAGCAGAGGACAGATTTCATAGAGATATCTTATAAATGGGACCTGGAAATCATTGTGACTGTCATATCCTGGAGCCTTTTGTTTTTACTTTTGTCCTTCTCTTCTCACAAAACAAATAGTTTTGTGTAGGCAAGTGACTTCTTCCCAATAAGAATAAGGCAGTGCTTTCATTTGGTGATCTCTTGTTCACTTCCTCAGATAGCCTGCTTTATCTGCCAGTCCTTAGAGAGTAAGCCCCGGGTCTCTAAACCATGAGAGTACAGCCCACAGTGCAGATTAATAGTTGTGCCCATGGTCCTTGATGCACATTCTTATAAATGTAGATCAATATTAACAAATGCCCCTGCTACTCTCCTGTCCTTCCATGCCAACTGAAAGTTGCATGTAGAAAATCATTGGGTAGTACAAACATACCACAACATTCATCTATAGACTTGGGCATTGATCCTACATTGCATGTTTTGGCCACCATTTCTTGACTTCTAGGAATATATATATATATATATATATATATATATATATATATATATATTTGTTTTTTTTTTTTTTGAGATAGGGTTTCTCTGTGTAGCCCTGGCTGTCCCGGAACTCACTCTGTAGACCAGGCTGGTCTTGAACTCAGAAATCCACCTGCCTCTGCCTCCCAAGTGCTGGGATTACAGGTGTATACTACCACACCCGGCTCTAGGAATATATTTAAGACTTCTAAAGTTTATTTTTCCAGAAATCCTAAGATAGCTTTTTATTGTCTATGTATGTTATTGTTTTATTTTATTTATAAATATTTGGCAACTGTTCTAGATACAATAACTCTATAATAAATATCTTTAAAAAATCAGAGACACTTTGTAAACATATAGGGTATGTAATCACTATAATGTGTCATACAGATTTTCTTCTTGATAACACTAAATGGTTCTATTCTATAAGTACACTGGGATTAAATAGACTTCCACAACAGCGGTACTTATTGAGTGAGATCTTACTCATAAAATAAAATCCATCAAATAATTAAGGTTCAATTCAATATTTACTAGTATTAGATAAAGATACCTTTCAGAGTTGAACAAAATTGAGTCTTAGCTTGCTTTGCATACATACATCATCATTTTATATAGAAATGTATTCTATGGACCATGGTTCCTGAGCTTCTGGTTTATGTATCTTAGTCACACAGACTTATTGTCTTTCTAGTCCATTTGATTCTTTCCATTCCTTTTAAACTCAGCACATCTGTACCAGTCATCTTGTTAATCTATTTCTTATTTCTTTCTCAATGTTTCCTTTTATTATTTCTTGTTTCTTCTGACCCTGAGCTGAAAGAATGCAGTGGTAGGGCTAATAAAGGAAAGTTTTAAGTCTAAATACTTTGATCAATTTTAAGTCAATCAAATCTGCAATTATACCCAACGTAAAAGATTTAAAGGAAACGTGTTTGTACTGCAAGAGCCATAGAAGATAGAAGATCAGAGAAGGATCTTAAGGATGAGAACTCATCAAAGGAGAGAGTGGGTCAAGTTCCAGGCAGATGGGCCTGTGATGAGAATAGGGATGTGGTTGTTGGTGACTTTTTGAGATGATAGGCCTTGCCAATGAATTCTGTATCTGACATCAAAGGGAATCCTTACATGAATTTCCAGTTAAGTGGATGCATTGAGAGTGGTGGAGGCTGGGGCAGTGACATTGAATGTTTTATAAGGGCCATGTGTTAAAATCTTAGTCCCCAAGGTGGTAAGGAGAGACATGGTAGGTAAGGCCTCATGAGATCTACCTAGGTCGTTGGTGGTATGCCTCAAGATGGATTGTGGAATCTATATTCTTTAACTACCTGGTCATATAAGGAGTGGTTTTACTCTACCACATTCATGTATCATAACATGTTTCCTTGCCAAAGGCTCAAGGTAATGGTGCCCACCAAGGATAAACTGGGATCTGCAAAACTATGAGCCAGAACATTTTCACTCTAGAAGTCACATGTCTAATTTGTCTTGTCATTGTATGGGGAAAATAAGACAGATACTTGGTTTCAAAAAGTAAAACTATTGATTATGCCTACGTGGAGAAAGGTTTTAGATTTGAGTATTAAAAGTTTAAAAAGTTTAGAGGCACAAACTAGAGAGAGCCTCGGGTTCTCTTAAGTACCACAGCTTAGTGGGCAGTCTTGGTGGGTGCTTAGAAGTTCATAATCCTGAAAGCAATGTGGACAATAAGGCAATGTTGACTACATTTCAGATGGAAAGGAAGACTCGAAGGCACACTTTTGTTACAACATAACATAGAATTTGGATGCATTTTCCCAAGTCTTGATAATTTGGAAATAGTCTATATTGTGTGGGTGAGTCTTTTGGATATCCTTGACCAATAAGTCAAAGAATGTTTCCTGTGCCTGGCACTGTGTAGTGTTTCTCTGTTTGTTTGTTTGTTTGTTTGTTTAGAGTTCTTGGAGTGAGCACTATTGTCCCAGCTCGTGTAACTCCATTTAAACACCCTATCATCTATATCCTTATCCATATCACTGTATCTATATCATGTTTGTCTCTAAGGATTATTTATCTTTTCAAAGAATACCATCAGTGATATTAAAATCATGGTGGACTTGCAGGTACCTCAGGACATCGAATGGGAAGTTAGTCAGTTAGTGAAATCAGTGTGAAGAAAAAAGTCTCAAATGATAGAGAATTGCCAGACCAGGCACAAACAGATGTATATGGAAATAGTCCATTCTGGGAAAAAATTGTACAAATTACTAGGTCTATGTCCTTATACTTGAGGTTAGATGACACACTGTGGAAGTATATAATCCTGAAGTACCCATCAAGGGTGTGTCCATAGAGGTCAAAGGAAGCTGAGATAGCAGCGGGACTATATTAAAAGAAATGACACTAAATTGTGTGCCTTCACCTCCTTTCCTAAACTCTGAATGGATTTGGGGCCCCAGACTCTTACATGGCTGTAAGCTCTCGCTTCTCCAGCTCTCAAACCCAATCTTTGTGCTTCCCTGTCATGGAGATTCTAAAATCTCCTCCTTCCAGTCATTCCCAAGAAATCCAAAGTCCCACCTCTGTCTCTCTGCCCAGCCATTGGCTGATGGCAACTTTTATTCACCAATCAAAGCCAACTGAGGGTAGGGACCCTCTGCATCTTATAGGCAGATGTGCGGGTTCCTGTGTAATTTGAGGAGCTTAATTAATACAAATAGCATAGAACCAACCCACAACAGGTCGTCTACTTATTCTCCTAGGTTTTGGTCTTGTATTGGTCCCATAGGTCTTCATTCTGCCCACATTCCTGCCCTTAGGAATGCAAAAGGACATTGTCCTTTTGAAGCACATACTTTGATTTTTATTTTGCAAGGGTTCACAGAGTCAAGGCTTCTTTGAATCTGAGAAGTAACTTTGGGCTGTTAAAGCCTATAGGATCTTTGGAAATGGAATGATTGGTATATTGCATTATGATCATCATGCTATGGCCATGAGCCTACAAAGGATGGGAACTCAATGCTGTGGGCTGAATGACAAACTTCCATTATAGGTTTGTGTATTTGAACACTTGGTTCTCAGGAGATGGTGCTGTTTGGGAAGAGTTTGGAACTTTTGAGATGTGGAACCTGGCTAAAGGAAAAGTGCTATTGGGGGTGGGCTTGTGGGTTACCTCATTTTTGTTTCCTCTCTGCTTGCTGTGTGTGGTTGAGATGTGACTTCTCACTTCCCTGCCTGTTGCCATGCTCCCCATGCCCATCTGGCCTTCAGGAGCTTGAAGGGTTTAAACTCTTCTTTAAGTAGTTCCTAGTCATGGAATTTTATCAACAACAACAGAAAACTAATTCATACAGTAACCAACTTGCCTGAGCCCAGTGAGACTGAATTTACTCATATGCAGCAAGTTATGAAACAATCAACATATGAATATTTGCGACTTGTCATTAGGTGGGTGGCAAAGGATGAAGGAGGTCTAGAACTTGTTACAAGCCTGTCCCTAAAGATGCAAGACAGAAGGGAGAGTCCCAACAAACTAGTTACCCTTGTGTTATGCTCAACTAAAGTATTGGTGGCCATTGTCTTTCTAGAGGACACTAGAATGGACCCAGAACCTTCTGTCTGGGCTCATAACATATCAAGATTTATATATCCTTAGTATTTTTTATAGTTATTCTTGAGAATTACAAATGAAAAAGAGAACATTGCTGAGTTGGTCCAGGGGGTCTGGAAAGGTAATCTGCATTTTGCTCTTGCACTGTGTGTTGCCTCTTCAGCAGGGAACACACTGGGTTGAGTTAAGCACTTCAGGCTTTTTGCAGTTATAAGCAGTCACCTGGTTTTGGTTTCCCAAGGGGAAGGACTCACTTTGTCATTGCATAGAATAGTAGATGCCACGCAGAGCTAGTTTGTCCCAAAGGGGATGCTTAGTTATCTACAATCATATTTTTGAAAAGTAAGCATATGTTATCAATGTTTAGATGGGAGAACGTGGAGATTCTGCCAAACATTCAAGATAACCCTTCACAGCAGCAAATGATGTAGCTCCAAATCTAATCATGGTAAAACTGAGAAACATTGCTTTAGAAAGAGCTAGACTCTTGAAACTGTGCTTCCAGCATCTCTTAGTCCTAATTATGGAGTAGTTCAGCACTGCCTCAGACATGTTGACACAATATAAACATACCTCCCTTTACACATTCATTATCTTCATTATCTGCTTGCATTACCTTTTACTCAAAATAGGAAACAAATCTGGAATTTGATTCTTGGGTGACCCCAATAAAGCTTTAAAAATCACAAGAATATATGTACTTCTTGTGTCTTTTCTTCTATAATAGCTTTCTGCTTATATTGATTGATTACAAAAGATGTGTTAGTCTGGATCTTTGTGTCACAGGCATGTGTGGCTGGCTCTATTTTGTAAGAGTAGACTTATTTTTTTTTTTTTTTGGTCTGGCAGCTTAGTATTTTAAGCCTATGGTAATAAAAGTATAATTCTTAACTTGAAAAGTGTTTTTGTTTCTTTGTCCTTTGTTTTTAGACTGCTTAGCAGAACATTTCATTTCCTGTGAAGCATGGCTGGTAACTCTAGACTTTTCTTATATCTTACTTCAACTATTTTAAAGTTGGCATATAATATTATAAGTAGAATACAATGTATTAATGTTTGCTTATGTCCTTGGGGAAATACAGTGTAATCTGTAGCTACTTTTTCCTTTTTTTTGTTTTAATGTACCATTGTAAGGATTTTAGTTTACAGAGAACAACAAGAGACCTATAAATGCAGCTAAGTTATAGGCAGTGGATGTTTTCGATCCTCAATGATGTGTTCTGTGTTCCCTAATTTGGTGTGTGTTTTCTGCATGTCTGTGTTTAATTTCTGATTTATAGTGAAAGCTACTGAATGATAAGTCATTATATGTCAGAAATACAATTATATTTCTTTTAAAGATTCTTTTTTAAATTTATATTTATATGTGTATCTGCATGTATGTGTGTGTGTATGCAGATGCTCACTGAGGGCAGAATAGGATGTCAGGTCTCCTGGAGGTGGGGTTAAAGTCAGTTGTAAGCTGCCTGATGTGAGCAGTGAGTGCTCATAACTTCTGGACCATCTCTGTAGTCCCAAGGCATACAACTGTTAATCTTATCTCCTTGTCTTATTGAATTATATTGGTTGATGCCTTTCACAGAATATGAGACTTGTTGACGTATGAACATAACAGCTCACCTTTCAGAGTAGAATGATAACATTTAAATAGCTGGACTTCAGGATCTAGAATAAGCTGTGTCTTTGGAAGTCAGGATGCTATGAATGGTGTAAGTACTCAGCTGGTGGCAGCATTCACCAGCCAAACATAGAGTTGACTTGAGAATTCTACTTAACTCTGTGGCTGGTTTGGGTCACTGATGTTTAAAGATACCTTGGAAAGATTGACTTCCCCTTTATCTCTGATAACTTGATGCAACCATGAACTTCAGATTAAGTACTTGGCTAGTTAGAGGTCTGTCTCATCATTTTGAACTATGATTCCCAAGTGTTTTTCTGGCTCCTAACAGTAGTCCGCACAACAGGTCTGACATGCTGATGAGATGTTTATCTGTCTGTCTTTCCAGATCCACCTTTGCAGTTCTTCAGTAGCCTCCCAAAGGGCAGAAGACATCTATTGCTTTTCTTTGTATTTGGGCAATTCTTGAACAAAGCAATATGAATATAGCAAACATTATAGTAGGGTTTTGTTTTGGTTTTGTTTTTGAGTACAAACTGAGCTTAACTGAAAACAAACAGTATCAGTGCTTTTTTCCCTTTTTCTTTTTTTGCTATGAAGATTTTCTTAAACATAAGACTCTAAATCGTAAAACTGTATGAAAAATATGTTGAGAAACAACCTAGATGACAATCTCCTGTGAGACTTGCTTCATTTTACTCCATCTGCCATGAAACTGTATGACAGGCATGGCTCAAGGGCTCGTTTTCTAATCTAGTAACTCTCTTCTTCCTACCCCAGACCCCTTAGCTACATTTGGTCTTTGTTGATGTCATTCACTTGGCATTTATTATCTGCAGGGCAGTGTGTGGGTTCTTCAGAGACTGGCTTCCCTTGTCCCAGACACATGGGCTCTCAATGGGCTCTCTTGAGATCACATGTAGGTTCTTTAGAGAGCGGCTTCCATTGTCCCACTCTTATGGGTTCTCAATGGGCTCTCTTGAGATCCTGTGTGCCTCAGTTGTCGTGTGGGGAAAGCCAGGAAATAGAGCAATGTCCTTGTGGCAAACCTTGCTTCTGTGTGCAGCTGGTTCTCTTACATTTTCACTTCATGAAGACTTCTTGATGGTTCTATGCCATGACCATTTTCGAATGAATCAAAGTGGCTAGTTCTTTTTTGTATGCCCTTATACTTATAATGAAACTGTTATACTATTAGCATAGTCTAGACTATGCTAATACTATTACACTAGAACTTCCTCCACCCCGTGTGTGTCTCTCTGTATGTGTATCTATGTCAGTGTCTGTGCCTATTTATTTTTATTTATAGACTTGAGGATATATTAGTTTAGGGCCCTTGAGTCTAAAGAATCTTTTGGTAAAATTTTGTTCTGCAGTTGTTCAGAAAATAGAAACCAGAGTCTTGGTCAATGTGCTCCTCTGAACCTGTCAAGTGCTATCTGTCTTCTGAGAACTTTGTTTTCAAGCCTAGTTACAGCTCTGTACCTTATAAAATAGTTACATCTTATTAGGGTTGATTTTTATGTTTCTTAGCTATTCTTACACATAGATAGTCTTGCTTGCTTTGAAAGATTGCTGCACATGGCAGATGTACAGGGAGGTGTTTTCCATAGCACCTGTGTTTTTCCCCCATTGGATTCGAAATCCATGTTTATGGGATGTGTGGTCATGGATATAGTGGAGAAAAACAGAGCTATGCAGGTGTTTCCCTTGGCTGATAGTGTTGTAGTTCATCCAGAAAAACATAGATGTTAACTGGCCATCAACCATAACATAAGACACTTCTTTTTTATACTAAGAAAGTGCCTAAAAATATTCTTATGGGAATAGAGACATTTCTGGAATGTCCTGCCTTTCCTGCAGTACTATAGGAAGCAGTCAGGTAGAAAATAGTGCAAAGGGAATGTTTTGATAATTTTTTGACATGAAGGACAAAAATAGACTGGGAGAAATTCCCCTTGAGTAGTGGCTAAGATGTGTTTCCCAGTAGGAAAAGACTTAATCTAAATGGAAAGCAGTTTTTCTCCTGGCCTGAAACCAAATAATAATGGACATCAGTGCATCTCACTGTTGGCCTTCTCAGTACTGTGTGTCAGCCCAATATATCCTTGGGCTAATCCAAATAAGTGAGCTCTTAGCTAAAGCTTCTGATGAAGTTCTGAAGGTCCAAAGAATACTGTCTCCCTTAGCCAGTGTTTTCAGTGACCCACTCTCACCAAAGAGTCAAGATGTTGGTACAAGAGATCCAAAATATGTCCAATACTTAAGTTGGCAGCAACATTCTTGCTATATGTTTAAAAAGAAAAAAATGACATAAGTTTAGCCCCATCTGAAATAAACACAGATATTCTCATCTATAAAGCAAAATATTAACCTTTTCTTGTTTCTCACATGAGAGAGGGGTATGGGGGTTACATTTATTAAAAAGAGAATGTTTTTAGATCAGCTGTCCAGAAGTCTTCATGAAATGAGAATACAAGATAGCCAGCTGCACTGGGAACCTAGTTCCCTTTTCCTTACTGCCTGACTTTCAGACAAATTTTCGTATTGTCACCTAGGACAAGTGAGACATACACATATAATCTCAAGATCAGGATGGAGATAAGTGTTTGCACGTGACTTTGTCATCACAACATGGAACATCTATCAGATTAGTTGGAAGTTTTAGTCATTTATAATTCCCCTGTTTATCCTGCATGCTTGTCATCAAGTAAATATGTATAGGTATATATGTTGTTGTCGGAATTCATGGCTTTTGAGAGGGAATTGATGCCTCACTCTGGTGAGATTTAACAGTGTCCAGCCCTTTGGTATTTTTCAGAGCTTCAGATCCTTTGGTTTCTATACCATTAGATTTATAGGTTCCTCACTGTGCATGGGAGATTGATGGTATGAGAAAGGGCAGCAGCGATGGTTCTGTCATTTATAAGTACATGTGGGAGGAGGCTTTATGCCTTGTGTGGTGGCTTGAATGGGAATGATGCCTATAAGCTCATATAACTGAATACTTGGTTCCCAATTGGTGGAATTGTTAGAAAGGATTAAGAGATGTGGCCTTATTGGAGTTGGACTTTAAAGTTTTAAACGATTCAGGCCCTCCTCAGTTTTCCCTCTCTGTCTTCCACCTGTGAATCTAAATATGAGCTGCCAGCTGCTCCTGCCACCATGCCTGTTCTCAGCCATTATAGACTCTGAAAAAATCAGGCCAATTAAGCACTTGCTTCCATAAGTTGCCTTGGTCATGTTTTGTTACAACAGTAGACAAGGAACTCATACACAGTGTCTGTTTTCCCAGTAACTACATTTAAGTTCAGAGTTTGTTTATAGACAGAGTGGACAGTGGACTCAGGAGACGGATTCGGGTATACTGGTGTTGGCTCTGTGAACAGTTGGCATGCAGAAAGGACACAGGATCCTGGGATCCTGCTTCTCTTACATGCCATAATTTGCCCAGTGGAATGTGGTTTTGGAACACACTCCATAATTCTTTATCCAGAAAACCAGCATGTCTAAAGGTAAATCATGAATGTTGTAAAACACAATTTCCTCTCCCAGCCAAAAAAAAAAATGGCTTTACAAAAGTGCACACATCCATATTTCATAATAAAGCAGTTCTGCTGCCTTATTATTGTGTGGCTGTAGGTTCTAGTTTCTGTGGCTGCATAAAAAAATGCCTTAAAGCTTAATGCCGTTAGGAAGACGTACTGTATTTAGTCTTCTGTTGATTGTGAAGCAGAGCATTTGCAAAAGTCTTAGTTGGCTGATTCTGGGTCTAGTTAGTGCCTGAAATAGAACTGATACAAGAGAACTGGGCACTTGGGACAGGCTAGACCAATATTCCCTCCCTCCCTTTCCTTGGGGCCATAGGAACACATAGGGTCTTCCTGGTGGAATGGGAGTCTCAGGACACTTTGCTACTCAGCAGGAGAACATCTCAGGAGCTGCTTATCCCATTGACTCAGCCGAAGCCCCATTGGTTTTTATGATGACCATAAAGCCATCTGTTGTCTTCTGGATGCTCTGTTCAATAACAGTGTAGACTGTCGACTCTTCTGCTTTCCTCTGTTTCATTCATCAAAACAAAACTCTCTTGCCCTGTTTTTTTTTTCCAATTTTTAAAATTTGGCATATTTATTATACATAGTGGCATTCCATATAAGCAGTTTCTTCCCAGCATGCACTGTGACTGAATTTTATTCACCTCTATACTGCATATATTCTCCTTCCCTCTTGTCACCTTACCATTGTCTCCTCTTGTTCCAGACAGTCTCACTTCTCCTTTCATGCTTTACAAAGTCATAATTCCTGTTATGATATTGTTGTATCACACCTTTTAGGCGTGACTATGTTTGGAAGAGTTCTTGCCTGTTGTTGAAATCGCCCCGCCTGTGGAATTTTGTTATAGCCAAGTCTTTGGTCAAAAGTGAATCCCAGGATTATGTTAAGTCCAAAAGGGAGAGAATTAGATTCCATTTCTTGTTAAAACTATGACAAGGGTAGGTGCCTTGTGGAGTCACTTTTAAAAAAATGCAATGTGTTCCCTGTAGATTTACAGTTACTTAAAGAGGTTTTATCTTGGTTCTTGGATAAGCTCACAGAGAAGGTATCTTTGCAAAGTGTTCAAATAGGTCTTTGGCTATTTCTTTCTTTTCCTTGGTAAGTGGTGGGTGTAAATGTATATTTTATTCACCTGACATAATTGTTGTCTTAGAGGCTTATGGTCTCCGTCTTCTAACCTAGGCCTACACCTGGAAGATTCTATCCTCTATACAATCTAATATAGGCCTAAAATATTTTCAGCCTCTGAGGCTTACTGCTGAGTAAGCATACACCTTCCTCGTTCCTTCTGATCTCTGGTTGGCTGGTCTAATCAGCTGTTCTGATTCAAAACTCTCCTCCACACTGATTCAATTGGGCTTCTCTCTAGACCTCTGACTTTATGCCCTGCTTGACCTCATTCTAACTTTGGCAGTAAGTTCTGATCTTCTGGCTCCTTTTCATTCTCTAACTTGTTCTGTCTTCAACCTGTCTCTCTAAAATTTTCCCTGTAAAAATGTATCCTTTTGTTTTTTTTTTTGTTTTTTTTTCTTTTTTTCCTCTCTACGCTACTCTCTTAGTCTCTCTTTCCTATCTCTTCTTGTGAGAGTTGGGCATATCCTGTTCTGTCAAATCTTTCTTTGATTCATCACTTTGTCTGCCACACAATTGGATATCACTTTCTTTTTTTAAGATATATTTATTTATTTTATGTATGCAAGTACACCATTGCTCTCTTCAGACAAAGCAGAAGAGGGCATCAGATCCAATTCTTGTTGTTGTGAGCCACCATATGGTTGCTGGGAATTGAACTCAGGACCTCTAGAAGAGCCGTCAGTGCTCTTAACCACTGAGTCATCTCTCCATCCCCGCAGATATCACTTTCAAACATGAATGCTTCCTTCTATAAACTAACTTTACCTTCATTGTTTGGGATTAAAGTTGTGTACTAAGGGCATTCCAGAGTAATTAAAGCTGTGAGATAAGGCTGAGCCACACCACACCTAGAAACAGCTTGCTTGCTTGCTTGCTTGCTTTCTCTCTCTCTCTCTCTCTTTCTCTCTCTTTCTCTTTCTCTCTCTCTCTTTCTTCTTTTTCAGTAAATAGCACAATCTCAGAATTCACAGTGTGATCAAATATCCTGTAACAGGTTCTCAGGCAATACGTTTTTAGGGAAAAGTACCAAAGGCTATGTGAAAAGGAGCCTCAAGGCCAGGGAGTGCTAGAGGTATTGGAACAGGAATGGGCTGTGATGGCCATGAAGAGTCTCATCACCCATGTAAGCTGAGGTTTTCAGGGTGAATTATGATACGTTTCATTGTCCGAATGAGCAGTCTTTGGTGTAGAGAATGCCACACCTACCTTCATGGATGTAGCCATGTATTTGGAAAGAGGACATCAAGGCAGATATGAAGCACAGGCACTGTGGCACTCCATTCAGAGTTGACAAGACCAAGACTGACAGAGGCATCACTCAGATCCAGGCTTTCAAATCAAAACAACCATTAATCACAGTGAATAGTTCCAGTCCCAGGTTCAGCTCTGCCACTGGTTTTGGGGCAGAGCTCACTTACTCTCTCTTGTAGTATCATCAGAACTGTACTTGAATGATCATTTCATTTGTCAAATGTGGAAAAGTCATGTTGGAGGTCCATTGAATGTGTGGATCCATTTTAGTTCCAAGTCTTCATTCCCATCTCTACCCCTCACTCCACAATACTGGGCCTGTCAACATTTCATCCTGGATAGCAGAGGAGTCCATGAGGTCTAATTCCTCTTTGAGGGACTATTGATGATTGATGGTTGTTCAGAGGTGGGAGTCATGTTCCTTGGTGATGTGGCCACTGCTAACTTTCCCTTGCTCTAATAAATAGCCTCATGCTTATGTTCTGGCAAGACATGGGTACGGTGGCTATGTTGTGTCCAGAAGACATCTGTCTGCTAAATGCATCTCTATCCTCTAGTTCTTAGAATTCTCTCTGTTCTCCTTTCTGTGTTGTTCCGTGAGCCTTGGAGGGGGTGACATCATTGTCTCATTTAGGGAAGCTCATTCTACTTGCCGTTATTCTCAGCACTTTGAAAGTTGTGGTGTTAGCATACCACTGACCAGTGCAATGAGAAACTTACTTGGTGAAGGCCGAGCACAGCACTACTCTATCTATATAAATTGGAGTATTTACAAAGCCATTTGACCAGAATGACAGTCAGTATCCCCCAAAGCTCTGAGTGTTAGCTATTCCTGTAATGCTTATAAAACATTACTTCTAATTAGCCATTTATCATCTTTGAAATTTTTATTCTATTTTATTTTATTATATGTATGAGTGCTTGGCCTGTATGAATGTCTGTTCCACATGTGTGCCTGATACCCATAGGGATCAGAAGAAGCCAGATCCCCTGCAACTGGAGTTACAGATGCTTGTAAAGCCACCATGTAGGTGCTGGGAGTTGACCCTTGGTCCTTTGGATGAATTCCCAGTGTTCTTAAGTGCTGAGCCATCTCTCCATTAGCTTCCCTGCTGTCTTTGACAAGGTTAGAGAGATGTAATTCAAACAAGTATTTGCTAATCCAACCCATTGCCCTCCAACTTTAGCTGCTACTCCAAGTCCTTACCAGGCTAGTTTTGCCCAGGTTCTGGGATATTAAAGAATAGTGGACTTAATATTGATATGGTTGAGGCCTTCAGGAATCTTCTCTGTTGGATCTAATATGCTTCATTTGGAACAGAAAACAGTCACCAGGACTCTGCTCAAAGGCTGGGAATGGGCATAAAAATGTAGATATTTTGACAGCTTCCAGGCCCCTTCTGTTCCTGTGCAAATTTCTTGATGAAACACTTAAGGCTATTTACTCAACAGCTGGTCCTGCTATGACCTAGACTTTCAGATCTAGTTTTGTTAAGTTAGACTCTCTTTTGCCTGGGTATCTGCCTGTCTTTCTCCTTCTCATGTTCCCTCTGTTTGCTTATGGGCTTTGTGAGGTTTGTGAGAATTTCTGAGTTAGGGGACAGAAAAGCAAGCTCCCTCCTCCAGGCCCCTTCTCAAAGTCCAGGCAGAAGCCAGACTTGCTCTTCCCTCTTATCCTACACTGAAATATATTCCAGAGACAAAGGATTAACATTCACATGGCGAAAATCACAAGGGCATGAGCAGGATATTCTATTCTGCATTATGGAACTCCATTGAATACGAATAGAATATGCTGAGGCCATGCAGGAAGAAGTGAGTAGATTTGACTTTCTGTGTTCTCCTCTGTAGGCAAGAAGTCTTCTGAATTTTCGTGCCAAGAGAAAAGTGTGTGTGGCAGTTTCCACTTGCAAGCCTTTCTGCATATCCTTCTCTAGCCTCCTTTCATTCAACAGTGCCACAGAGATACTACCCTGCCAATAAATGTACCAATTGCTTGTTTCTATATTGCTTTTTTTGTTGTTGTTGTTTATTTTTTCCTCTAAAAACATTCTAATTTCTTCATGTAAAGTGACAGGGAAATGACCATAGCTTGCACACCATTAGAACGTGGGAGTTTCTTGAGCTCAGTTCTTAGAATTCTTGTTGAGTTAAACTTCCTGCTTACTTAAATTGGATATAGGTTGCCAGATTGTCTTCCCCTCTGCAGACAAATTTCTAACCTGTGGTTGGCTGCAGGGTTCCTTGATTCCTCACTCTTCCTCTAGCAGTTCCACCATATGAAATATTTAGGTCTTTCATGGTCTCATGTTTTCATTGTTACCATGGAGATTTCCCCCTACTTATTGACCACATTCATGTTCTCTCCCATGGTTGATGTTGCATTTTTCTAATTTATAAATTGGGGTTATTATTATTCTATAGAATCAAGTAATAACCAGTCTTTACTCATAGGATGTGTCACTAATAATTAATATTCTATTTTTATGTATTTAATGTTCTTTCTCCATGAGGTCATTTTGGGTGATTTTCTTTCCCTGTACCCCATCATTGCTATGCAGGAATTATGCAATTCCTGCTATGGCTGAAAGATTTCTCTTGTTCAGATTATCAAACAAGTGCTTATAGCTTCTAATTATGTTTCAATAACCACTTTATACTGTTTAATCATTCATTTATCTAAAGCATATTTAATGCAAAGTAATATGTAAGATCTATCCTTACTACCATTTTTGAAGTTGTTTACTAGCTGTCTCTACATACATCTTCTTTTATTGTATAGTTGCATCCTCTTAATAGATTATTAGAGTTAGCTTTTAAATACTCGGGTGTTTGAAGAAAGTCCTCTGTTCTTCATTAACTCTATGACTCCCATATCTCCCTTCTGCCTATGCTCTCTCACTGTCTTCTATGACCCAGCTCATGAACCTTCTTTAATATTATGATCCCTTTAGCTTGGGGCTTTTGCATGGACTATTCCCGCTGCCTGTCTCTGTTTCCCAAAGTCCTTGCCATTCTGTCTACTACTTCACCAGCCAGGGCTGCCTTCCCTGATTTCCAATCTGTACATTACTCCCTCTCTTCCTGTCTCCTTACCACAAACCCTCTCTCCTTTCTCCCTTCCCTTTCTTTCTTTTTCCTCCCCTCCCTCTCTCCCTTCCTCCTTCCCTCCCTCTCTTCCTATCCTTCCTTCCTTCCTTCCTTCCTTCCTTCCTTCCTTCCTTCCTTCCTCCCTCCCTCCCTCCCTTCCTTCCTTCTTTCCTCCCTTCCTTCCTTCCTTCCTTCCTTCCTTCCTTCCTTCCTTCCTTCCTTCCTTCCTCCCTCCCTCCCTCCCTCCCTCCCTCCCTTCCTTCCTTCCTTCCTTCCTTCCTTCCTTCCTTCCATTATCCTCACAGGAAGCAACATGTGCTTTTAAAATCCTTACTATATTACTATGTTTATACATTTATTAGTGTGATCATTTGGCTAATCCACCTATTTCTCAGTAAATTCTATCATAGACTCCAGTTTTGCTTATAGTGATCTTCCTGTCACTAACTTTGTGTCGGAATTTCGGTAGATATTTTTAATTATCCACTGAATAAATGAATAGATGGATAGTCTTTCCACTGCACTTGTTTGATTAGTAGACACTGTTGCTTATGTATGTGTTGAGACATGCTGATGTGAGCTGCTGAGAGATAACTGGGATGTCTATGAAGAAGAAATCTGAGACAAATATTCCCTGGGTGTTTTTTTTTGTCTCCAATTCTGGGTCAAGTTCAGCTTCTTCTGCATGTAGGAGCAGCCATTGTTCTAAAGTACCTGTGATCCATGTGGCTGGGGTTGATTGGCTATGGAATATGAGGATCACCAGTGTTAGCTCAGCACAGCTCAGCTCATCTTACTTGATGCGCTGGGATCTACAGGCTCTGTCCTGGCTTATGCCACGTGTGTTGGCATTGGTATTCGCTCATCTGGATTTCACCCGACTTAGTGAGCTTCCTAGTTCTTTGGTTTTCTTGGGAAATCATAGAGAGTGAGCGATCATTAGAGTATCTGGTTCTTAGCCAGGAATGAAGCTGCAATGGACTGGAACCCTCTGACTATAAAATATAGAATGAAAGCCATACTACCGGGAGCATATTTAATACCCACAGGAAGGATACTTTTTTTTTTGGAAAGATGCAAGATTTTTGTTTCTCAGGTACTTTAGACAAAATCCTGTTGTGGTGTCTCTTAGAGAGGTGCAACAGAGCTTTCTTTGGAACCCTATTCAGGAATTCTGTGATGGAGTTCTGAAGATAATCAAGTCTGTCTCCTAAAGGACTCCATGACTTTCCATTAGCTACTTTTGTCATTATTGCCTTCTCTCAAACTGACAATGCATATGCATGTGTTTAACAGTGTGTATAGAGAGAAGGAGGGCTACAATGTGTGATACTTGAGAACTTCTAGGACATTCTGAAAGGAAGGACAGATATTATCATAATGTGTGTATGATAACAAGAAATGTGGAAGATCATGTCAAAAGCAATCCACTTAAAAATTCCCTGTCTGTACTTATAGAGAGGCATGGAATCACTTAGGAGAGTCAAAGCAAGGCAAGTCATTAAAAACAAACAAAACATAGACACAGAGGAAAAAAACCCAACAAACTGAGAAAAATAATAAAACGCTAAACGTTAAAATTGTTCAAAAAATACCAGTTGTTGTTGTTATCTAATTCACCATACTGTATATAAACTAGATTTCCAATCTTACTTTTCTTTGGAATGTTAGTAGTGGAGAAGAATGTGATTGTATGCCTAAGGTTAGTTGATAGGTGGAGAAAATTTTATAATCATTTTCTCCCATCAAAGGCTCAGATATAACTCCACCAAGTTCCGTATGGTTAATAAATCCTGATGAGTAGCTAAAGCTGATTTAGTTTTATATTAGAGTTGTATCATATTAAATATTTCTTTTCAGCCTCATTGGTATGCACGACACATGAGCATGTATCATATTAAATTTAAATCAATTTCTCATTTCGTCCTCTTCCCAAAAATGTGATCTAGTTTTTAACTGTGAGATGCCAATGAGTTGCTATTCCTGAAGGAAGCTTCCCTTTGGCTTATTTTAAGGCAGATGATTTAAAAATGATTAATTTAGGAATCAAGAAAACATGTGAAACTGCACGGCTTGGAGCCAGCCTCCTTAGTTAGATCCCAATAAGCCTTTAAAATATGTGCTGTCATTGTGAAGCTCAGTTTTCCAAGCTGGACTCCAGTATTTGGCTAAGAACTTTCTTCTCTTTCCATGGTTGCTCTACACAGAATCTGGGGGGTACTAAGATTGATGAGGGAATCTGGCTTTGAGGTTTTGGAGCCAGCATTAGCACTTCTGGGTGATGACAAATTGTAACCCCCTCCCCTTCCCCCATTTTTTTTTTGCTCTCTTCCCTTGCTTTCCAGTATCTCTCTTCTTCTAAGTATTTTTAGTGTGTTCTTTCTCAGTTTTATACATATTATTTTTATTATTCCCCCATTTCTTTAGCTTAGTCCTGTCAGACACTTTCTTCCCCACAAATCTTTTCCCCACATTCTTTTCCTTCTCTTGTTTTGTGACCCACTGTGCTGGAGACTTTTATGTGAATTTAGCACAAGCTTCCAAGTTAGGATCTTCCCAGAGGGGGAAACATCAGTTGAGAGAAGCCTCTATTAGATTGGGCTGTAGACAAAACAGATGGGCATTTTCTTAATTGGTGATGGATGTGGGAAGGCCCAGCCCCAGTTTAGGTAGTGACATGCCTCAGCTGGTGGTCCTAGGTTCTCTTAAAAAGTAGCCTCAGCAAGCCAAAGGGGAAAGCCAGGAAGCAACACCCTTCCATGGCTTCTGCATCATCTCCTGTCTGAGTTCCTGGCCTGACATCCTTCACTGGTGAACAGCAATGTGGAAGCATAGGCCCAATAAACTCCTCCCCAAGTTTCTCTGGCCATGGTGTTTCGTCCTAGCAACAACTGAACCAGTACACCCACTGAGTTTTACTAGATCCATTTGTGTCACCTTAGGTTGGGCTTAACTTTTTTATTTTTTAGTTCTTTCAACATAATTATTTAGTTATTCATTCATTCATTCACTTTACATTTCACTCACTGCCCCCCCCCCCACTGTACAGGTTACCCTTCTCCTACAACCCTTCTCCCATCCTGCTCCCCTTCTCCATGCCCCATTGGGTATCCCCCAACCCTGGCACATCAGGTCTCTGCTGGACTAGGCACATCCTCTCCAATGGAGGCCAGATGCAGTTGGCTAAACATTTTAGTCTGGTGAGCACACTTGTAGGGTCACAGCTGAAGATAATGACTCCCTGTCTGCCAGAATCTTCTAGCAGCCATTAATTCAGCAGGAAAAAGTGAGGCCCCATGAGCCCTCCCTAACCTAACTCTGTCATTGTTGACAGTGCTGGTTACTGTAACTGCCTAAGATAGAGGTGTCCTGCTAAAAGGTGGCAGATAGCCACACTGACCACCTTCTTGTCTTGGTGCTCTTTCCCTCGACCTGTTTACTTCCTTTACTCTCCAATCCCTTACTTCTTCCTGCCATCTTGGGAGCCAGGAGTTGCTGCCACTTGCTGCAGAGAAAGGCTTCTCTCATTAAGGGTGAGAGTAGCCTCTGTCTATCAGCACAAACAGTTATTTAGAATGTCATTTGATGCTGTGTCAGTTTAGTTAAAGAACAATTTCCCCTTTTATGCCTGTGACCTCCCCACGAATGGTTGTTGCCCGAGTTTACAATATCAGATATGATTCCATCCCATGGAAAGAGCCTACAGTTCAGAGTGCCTTTGGCCACTCCCATAACATTTATGCCACTAATCCAGGTAGTCATATCTTATCTGGCAGGTTCATAGCTTCACAAGGTTCATGGCTGGGCAAGACCACTGATGGTTTTCCTTTGTCAGCAGCCTGCACAGTACTGTCTAGCACTTGGAAAACTAGCCATCACGGATCAAGTTCCCATCTCAGTTCCAGCTTGATTTCTTTATATCTCACAATCACGTAACAGATGTGAATGGAAGCAAATGAAATGTTCTTTTTTTTTTTTAAATAGTGGGTGAGCCTGCATATATGTATGTGAACCACATGCTATCTAAGAGAGTGTCAGGGCCTCTGGAACTGTATAAACAGTGATGAGTTGCCACATGGCAGCTGGGGACCAATCCCAGGTCCTCTGCAAGAACAGCAACTGCTAGTAGCTACTAAATCCTGTCCCTAGCCCCTAGTATTACCTATTCTAACATCTGTGTGTAAAGTTGAAAATGGAATTATTCCTTCTGGATGCTTTACCAGGGATCTGCAGAAGAGAATCATCTCAATAGTTCAGTGTTGAGCTTAGGTTCCAAAAACCTATTCTTTATGTATAGCTTAGTTCATCTCACGGCCTTCAGCTCAGTGGTCTCCAGTGCTGCACAGCCATTCCTGAATCCTTCCTCTAGGGATGCCCACTTTTATTGAGTAGGGCCCTATATTTTCCCTCTAGTTCCTCTACAGATGATGAAGTGTATTTTCATTTTCTAGTTGTGTCCCGCTGAAAAAGCCAAGATCTTGTTTGCTTTGCTCACTAAAGTAAACCTTCAAAGTCAGCATGCTGTGTGGTAATTGAGTATGAATGGTGTATTAGTTAGGGTTTTACTGCTGTAAACAGACGCCATGACCAAGGAAAGTCTTATAAAAAACATTTAATTGGGGCTGGCTTACAGGTTCAAAGGTTCAGTCCATTATCATCAAGGTGGGAGCATGGCAGTATCCAGGCAGGCATGGTGCAGGCAGAGACCTGAGAGTTCTACATCTTCATCCAAAGGCTGCTAGTAGAAAACTGACTTCCAGGCAACTAGGGTGAGGGTCTTAAGCCCACACCCACAGTGACATATCTATTCCAACCAGGTCAAACCTATTCCAACAAGGCCACACCTCCAAATGGTGTCACTCCCTGGTCCAAGAATATACAAACCATCACAAATGGGTATGGTTATAGTGTCCTGTGTGTTATGTGCAAAGGTCATTCCGATCTCAATGATTCAGAAGTTGAGCTATAGCAAACTTAAATAATTTTCAGCAGCCCAGAGACAGTAAGAGATAAGTCATTCATTGATTTTTTTAATTGGATAGATGAATGAGTAAATGTATCATCTTTCACCCACTGCATGTGTGTGTGTGTGTGTGTGTGTGTGTGTGTGTTTATACCTTGAAGATAATAAGTTCAGAGAATAAAAACCAAGGCTTTAAAATGGATTAAGTCAAAGAAGTGGCCAAACTGTTCTCCCAACCAAGGTGAAAGCTCTTCCCTTTAATTTCCCCATCCCCAGCTGTGTAGCATATGTTTTTGTTTTCAGGCTCCTTTTTTTCGTTGTTGTTCTTAAAAATTCTAAATTCTGGGATCCTTGACAAAGCCTCGGTGCAATGCCAGATTGAAACTCAGCCACCCATATTTGCTCATTTTTGCATCAGATTTACTGTCCAGCAGAGGCAAGACTGAGGTCACCGAGTTAAAACTAGACCTTCATTTTACAGCATTATGCCTGGTGTAGGGCTGAATTCAAAGATTTATTGCTCAGTGTTAGTAGTTTGTGCAGAGACTGTTGCATGATTTATTTGCTGTCAGAAATGAATGGCTACGTTTTAAAACTGAATGCTGTTATTCCCCCAAATAAGTCATCATTTTAAAAAGTGCTTTAGGTTGATGTTGCTAGACATTTAAGGTATTGATGTGTAAATCAGTGACTGGTCATTGCACAGAAGAACGCTGGGGAGAGGCAGAAGTCGTGTTGTTTTCTCAATAAGGGGCTGTGTGCACCTGGGACTTACTCTTCTTCCTATTTGGGATGTTGCCTCTCACCTTTGTCCACAACAAGCTTTAATACTAGAAATGGAATGATGATGACTAAAATATGAATATTTGAAGAACAGCTTTAGAACTTTGCTTTGTGTGGCAGTTTGAGTAAGAATGACACTCCCCCCCCCCCCCCCCGGAGGCTCATATATTTGAGTGCTTAGTTACCAGGGAGTGGAACTCCTTGATAGGATTATAAGGTTAGGAGGTGTGGCCTTGTTGGAGGAAGTGTGTCACTGGGGGTGGACTTGGAGGTTTCAAAAGGCCATGCCAAGCTCCCTCTCCCCCTTCCTCTCTCCCCTCTCTACTTTTGGACCATGATGTAGTTTTCTCAGTTACTGCCACAATGTTGACCTGTGTGTCACCGTGCCCCCACCATGATACCAAAAGCCATCTCCCTCTGTTGAGTGGTTCTTAAGCCAAATTAGACAGCTGTTGGTTTCCACTACCATGTCCCACTCACTGCACTTTTACACATACCTTGCAATGCTGGTCATTGTTCATTGTTCTAGCTGGAATCCTCTGAGTTTGGTGTCCTAAGTATATGGCACCCTCAGTAATAGGGGCCCTCAACCCCTGAGAGGGAACACAGGATACCATAAAGAATTCATATTGTTTTGGCTATTCACTTGAACTACCCTGACTAACCATTAAAAAGGGTGGTTTTGTGACTGGCACTGGAGATTTTGTTAGTCTCTGGTTCTTAAGGGATATGTTATTAGCCTGTGATTCTTGTGGGGTGCATTATTAGCCCATGAGGCTTAATTATCTATGTATGTATGTATGTATGTATCTATCTATCTATCATCTATCTATCATGTATCTATTTATCTATCATCTATGTATCTATATATCTATCTATCCATCTCCCACTCATCCCTTGCAGCTTTCTTCTCCCATTAGTGAATTAGTTTTAATCATAAAAGCCCTTTTCTAACTTTATTATAATAATTAATAAAATTACCTGAACAGTATCTTCATTGAAAAATAAGATAAAGATACAAGGACAAAGAGACTCCACAAAGAGACTTTGATTAGAGCTAACTTGGACATCAGTAGGCATCTGTAGAGACATTAGTGTGTACAGTGAGGCATACTCCATGACTTATATTTAGAAGAAATGGTCTGCTTCACATACATGAGACCCTGGGCTCAATCCCCATACTGCAACAAGCAAGTAAGCAAGCAAATAAACCAACAGTCTGAGTAAATGGTATTATTTGTTTTCCAGTTCTTTAAACAGGAAGCTCTCCTTTGAGGGGACTGAAAGAGTAGACATTTAGTGAGGACAGTTAGACGACATGTGGCCTAAGAGGCTCCATTCATGCTCTTTTGGGGTTTCAGACCAGCTGTGGGCTCAGCTGGGAAGTCTGAAATGTCATCATCAGAGGTGATGATGTGCAAAGTAGAGGCAGACAGTGACAGCAGCTGTGGACACTGTGGAGGCACCCGTGCTAGTGGCCTCTCCCTCCGTTGTCTCTAGAGCCAACGAGTCTAACTGTGTTCTATGGTGTTTTAGAACATGCTGGAGATTGGTACTTTATGCCAACCTCTTGTGCACATTGTGTATTTTCTTAGTAGAGTGAGCTCTTTAACACTTTTAGCTATCATTGACATTGAAAGTCAAGTGTGATAAGTGGATAGGTGTTGAAACCGGACAGTGATGGGAAGAGGGCTACTGAGTTATAGGGGTGCTTTGAACATATTTTTCATAGTCTTGCTGCTTCTAGTTTGACACTGTGGCCTCTAATCTTATCCCTCTGCAATCTGACATGAATGTCTTCCAGATTTTCCTTAGAGCTCTCGAGAGATAGCCTCGGAGGTTCTTTCTGCTATCTGTAAGCCTTCACTTGAAGTTCCATGAGTCACTCCTAGTGCCTCCCCTCCATTCATCTGCATTCTCTACTGAGTGTTCAGTGTTTCCTTAGTTGCTTTGCACAACAACTTGTTGCGAACACTGAACACTGTCCCATATTCCAGGACACCTTATGGCTGCCTGTCACATCGGAGCTAGCTAGACCTGTTGGGAGCACATAACCGTCATTCATAGGACTTAAAAAGGTGATTGACATTACCAGATTAGTCCTGTCCTAGCTGCATATAACTTGGGGGAAGAAGTGATGCTACTGTTAGCTTTCTGGCTCTTCATCTCTCATCATTTTATCAGGAACCAGATAAATTCTCAATGATTAAATTAGAGTCATATATCTTTGGGAAAGTACTTCCAGTGAGTTAACCTTGTGTGGTTTTGTTGTTCATTTTCATTCCTAACTTTGTAGAAATAAGGATTCTGCATTAAGAAGCTTGATTTTTTTTTTCTGTATGTAACAGGCCTCAGACTCTTATTCGCTTAGTCCCTTAGTCTTTAAAGAACTCAGTTGTGCATTCCTTAGAGTTTAGGGTCTCCCTGGACATGGATAGTTGCAGCATCGTCTTTACCTGAGAGTAATGGCAGATAGTTGCAGCTCTCTATGAAGACAGGGATATTTCCAGGGGACAGAGCTGAGAGTATCCATGTAAGAAATCCCACCTTGTAAGACGAAAGAAAAATTCTTATTATAGACTAGAACAAGGAGGAAGGCTGAGGGAAAGAATGCAGGGCTTACAGATAGCCCAAAGCTTGATTCCACAGTGCTAGCTAATGCTGCTCTTTTAGTTCATAGGGGCATGAATTCAGTGAGTTGTGTAACATCAGCCCAGATATTATGTTGCATGTCTGTTTTGACTCTTCTGAGGGATAGGGCTGGGCCTGTATGCCTATCCACTTAGTGAGGTAGGTGTGGCACTTTGAAGACTGCTTTCTTTCAGGCAGATTACAGATGGATGGAAATCTTTGGTCTTCATAAACGCTCACTGAACAGCTTGTGCTATGAATACATTCATGCTCATATTATTTATGTTACTTAGCTTGGAAATCCGAGAGCTGAAGATTAAGTCTTCTTTTTGCTGATTTTCTGCTCCAATGTGGTACTCTCTACCCCCAAACTGGACAGCTGTCTGTCCACTTTGTAAAGGAGGAGACAGTTAGGTGAGCAATTCTGCTGTGGGCTACCTTCATCCAGTGACCGTGAGTAGTAAAACCTCCATCCTAGCTCTCTCACCTTCAGCATTGAGGTAAGAAGGCTTCACCCCATACGTTGTTAGGCCCATTAGATGAGAGTGTGCATACCCAGTGTCATATACCCTGCTTTACACAATCCCAGGCATGCTTTCCATCTATGTGTGAAAAACTTAAAGCCCACACTCCTTCGTCCCGTAGGAGTGTGCCATGTAAAATGTAGATTTCCACAAAATTTGAAGGGGGCATTACATCTTCAGCCCTTCTGTGTTTAGTAGAAGATGAATACAAGACCTTTTTCATCAGAACAAGGAGGCATTTATCTGTGCATCTAGTCTAAGCTCTTATTTATTTATTTATTTATTTATTTATTTATTTGTTTATTTATTTTGTAAAGATAACAAGAGAAAAAAATTTACACTTGAGATTTGTCTCAGCATATCCACGTGGAGAACAGAGGAGGTAGTAGTGAGAGTGTCCTTTCACGATCAGGATCATTTACAGGTGATGTTAGGCCACCCTTAGGTTTCAGTATAGAGATGAAATTTTGTTTGTGTTTGGAAATGCAAAGCAGAGTGGACAGGGATCTATTACAGGAGAAGATGCGCCTATTCAAGCAGGAGGAAACTGTGGTCCTATTGCTTGTGCTATTAAATATATTTAAGAGGAAGACATAAACTCATTCTCATGGTAGGGTGACCTTCCTTTGTAAACATTTGACCATTTAAAGTCTTGAAAATGAAGGCTTGTATCCAGGGGGTAGAGAGCCACATGAACACTGGTGGCAAGGAGGATCAACAATATTAACTAACCAGTACCCCCAGAGCTGTGTCTCCAGTTGCATATGTAGCCGAGGATGGCCTAGTAGGCCATCAATAGGAGGAGAGGCCCTTGGTATTGCAAAAATCATATGCCCCAGTACAGGATGCCAGGACCAGGAAGCAGGAGTGGGTGGGTTGGGGAGCAGGGTGCGGGGAGGGTCTAGGGGACTTTTGAGATAGCATTTGAAATATAAATGAAGAAAATATCTAATAAAAAAAAAGAAATGAGCAGTCCTTCATTTTCCCTGGCTCAGTGGGATTCTCAAGAAGTATTTGGAGGCAAAGATTTAAGTTGGAAATTAATAAACTGATTTTCCCATGGACTTTGTAAGAAGTTAAATAATGTAAGAGATAGACATAAAAACAAGCAGGTTTCATTTTCATTATTATTGTTTATTTGCTTAATTACTATGATGGATATTTTCCTGGAAGATGGCAAATTTTCTCTCAATACTGAAGGCATATCATTTCTCTAAATAGGTTCATTAGCAACTCATTCTGATACCATATATTGAGAAGAGTTTATGGCTCTATCTAATGAGTTGTCTTTATTTTCATGCTAATCAACAACTATAGAGTTTCACCCCCAAAAGAAATGTTTAAAATAGATTGGGCTTTGTAATGGTATGGAGCCTGGCCCATTTTTTTGCCCACAAAAAATGGGCAAATTCACATGGTTTTACATAATATTAGATTAATTTTATTTTTTTTTTCCTTTTTTCAGAAAATAACTCACTTTAATGCCAGGAATATGTTGTATAGATACTAGACATTAAATATTTATTTGCCAGTGCACTGAGAGTTGATGTGAATGATGCTAATTAGGGAGTTTTTTGAAGCATTTGCCTTTGCTATGGAACCCTACAATGAAAGTAAAATATTTTTCTTTCAAATGAGTCTGAGAAGGTAAACAGGAGCTTTAATGTCTTGGTTGTCTAGGAGTTTCATAGCATGTAGAGGGAGGACATATGTAGGGCCGGAGAGGTCAAGAATTTGGTAAGGTATTTGGAAAGTAAACAATTGAAAAGGTTAAAAGTGTATCTGCCCTGATCCTGGGTGGTCCAGGCCAATAAACTTCACTACTCTTAGTACTGGCATTTCTATTCCTTACTTGGTAGTGGAGGAGTTGCATTTTGCAGGAGCGATGGGGACACTCCTTTGCCACGGACAGGCTGAACTCCTGATTCAGGAAGTGCAGGGGCAGGGAAGGGGCCATGGGCTGAGTCATCAAGCTTATACTAGAGACAGAAGTGAGCCACTTTGAGAGTCTATGACCTTTGGCTTAGAGAACGGAGCTGACTATGTTTCCTAGGGATTTGATATGGTGGATGCTAGAGAGGAGGTAGGTCCAAAATTGAGACTTTAAAAAGTCTCAAAAATTCTGCTTCCCAAACCTTTGTGCTGATAACCCGGGTCAATGACATGGCATCCCAGCTACTGTTGACAAAGATGCCAGGATGGGTCTCTGTTACACACTCTCGATATTCTTGATCTCGTTAGAGGTGCTGCTTCTTCCCCACTCACACAGGTCGCCTGCAGATGTTCTCTGTCCAGGTGTGGACAATGCTGTGGGCATTTGCCCAGTCTTTCCCATGTAAAACCCTACCTGTCGGGGGTGGAGGGAGAATGAGGATTACTAAGTCTCTCTTGTTTTTATCTCCAAATATTTAGAGACTGGTAGTCATTAGCAATAATTTCTTTCCAAGAGCTCTATGGTACAGTGTTGTTAACAGCAGCAGTGCCTGTGATCCCAGGACATGTAAGAAGATAGGAATGCAGTGTAGTAAGAAAATATACATAACAACACACTGCTGTATCCCCAAGTGTTCTGTAAAAGGTCAGCTGTGGTGTTTTGATGTTTTTTTGTTTTTTTGTTTTTTGTTTTTTTAACAATAGTACGTGCCAAAATGACTGTAAGTGGTACCAACATTCCAAGTGAGGAAGGGTTTCTAAAACCAAAGTGGGTTTATTTTGAGAGACTTGAAGGTGAGATGGAGTTTTGTTTATAAGAACCACCATTATAGCATAACAAGATTTCAATCAGAAATGTGAGGCAGTGCTGTACACGATGAGTTTGTGGGAATTTCAAGAAGAATTAACTGGCTGATACACAAGGTTTAAAGAACAGCCCAGAGATCAGGCCTGAATTCATCAATCTAATTATTAAGATTACAAATCTTAATGCTAAAGTCCGGTGTTTGAGTTAAACTACCTACAATTTTAATTTTGCAGTAATAAATGTCTGTACTCCTCTGCAGTCTTAGGGCTGGGGAAAGAGATCACCCAGGAAAGCACTTGCTTCTGAAGTGTGAGGACCAGAGTTTGGATTTACAGAACCCAACTGAAAAGCTGAGTGTGATGTATCTGCCAGTCCAGCATCTGGGATGCTGAGACAAAACCCAGCCAGCTACCACAGCCAAATCAAGTCTCTGATTCAAAGCATCAGGTATGGAGAAAGTGAGCAAAACACCGAACTTCAACCTCTGACCACCATGAACCTGTGCATATACATCCAAAGTAACACACACACACACACACACACACACACGCAGATGCACACACACACACACACACACATCAGTCAGTGAACCAGTCAATCAACCAATAAGTAAACAAACAGAATTCAAGTTCTGGAAGAGCATTACCAGGTGACATTGGCTGTGAGCTAGACATTAAAGTCATGCATTGCCTGAGACAATTAAAGGAAAGCCAACCACTCTTGGACTGCATAATACTAGCTAAGTATTAACACTGAGTCAGAGAGTTAAGCCTCCTCCACTATAGCAGCTGGAGGACAAAGCCGTCACCTGAGCTCTGCTACAGGTACAATGGTAAGAATAAAGGGTGACAACATGTGGAAGCCTTAAAAGTTGAAGGGGGGTGACACTGTCAATACTTTAGCTTCTCTAGGAAAGACAGCGAGGGTAGAAACCCAGACCCTGTCTGCTGGGGTTTGGCGAAGCTAAGAGGTTACAAAACCTGCTGAGTAGTAACCACAGCCTGTTGTCAGAGTTGAAGGGAAACCTCAGCTCTAATTCTCTCATGTGGCAAAATGAGAATATGTTGGTGGGGAACCATTAGATGGATTGATTAATTAGAGTAGAGATTAAAATAAAGCCCTCTTGTCTGTAAGAATTTTTTTGTGTTTACAGGAGGCAGTAAGCTAATTCATACCAGAATTGGCCTGAGGTTTGCTTTGGGAAAAACAATTTAAAAAATCATTTTAAGAAATGTCACTGGGCTGGAGGGATGGCTCAGCCGTTAAAGGCTAGGCTCACAACCACAAACATAAGAAATGCCATGAAAAAACTTCATGGAAGAATTCATTTTTGAATGATACAGAGTCTGGATATATATCTTATTTTCAGCAGACAGGTAATCTTTGAGAACCCAGCCACTACTGCCAACTGTGCACCACTTTCTACTACTGACTGTGATGTCATTGCCTTAACAATTCACTGATTGTTCTGACTTAGTTCATTACCTTCAGGATCCAGTACTTCCTATATGTCCATCAACGGGAACCAACCCTCTAACATATGAATCTGTAGGAGACATTCTTTAAAAAAGATTTCTTTCTTTATGTATATGAGGCATATCAGTACATGGTAGTGGGCATTGAATCCCATTACAGAAGGTTGTGAGCCACCATGTGGTTGCTGGGAATTGAACTCAGGACTTTTGGAAGAGCAGTCAGTGCTCCTAACTGCTGAGCCATCTTCCCAACTCCTACAGAAGACATTTCATATTCCAATGGTATAAGACAGAGACTATGTTTAATTGGTGGTAACTACTACTCAATTCATTCAAACACTGTTTTCCCACACTTGTAAGTACCTTGTACTGTGTCTGACATATTATCCAGATAGTAGGAGCCCACTTCTGGGGACATTCAAGTGAGACTTGGAATAGCTGCTTATGGGTCAATATAGAGGTTCAAGTTTATTCCAAAATCCAGCAGGAAAATTTTAGCAGTTTCATACACAGCTAGAGTCATGAAAAAGATACTGGGTTTATGGCATTTTAAAAACATAGGATGAAGGGTATAATGCTATGAAATAATCATTTACCCTGCATCTAGTTTTTTGATATATTTAGCTTCTAAAATCTGTCACTATTCAGAGCCATAAGCATGCCTTTTCATTCTAATGAGATGAGTGATTTTGATAACCCCAGAGTTGTGATAGGGAAGGGTTCAGTTGCCTGAGGAACCAGTCATAGGATGACGAAAGTTTCAGTTTTGCACATCCATCAACACACAGAGAGGAAAGGGCCTTAACCTTGAGCATCAATGTTTGCATCAGTGCATCATTGCATCAATGTTCACAGGTAGAAATATTTGCTATGAAATGAAGCTTTCATAAAGTCTGAAATTCTCACTAAGAGTTTGGAGAGATTCTCACTAAGTGAGCACGTGGAAGATTCCGGAAGGTACTGCTGAGTCCATTGTCTAATAACCTTTATCCTATATGTCTT